>NC_052629.1:119895172-120530672 GCF_016161935.1 Mauremys reevesii | reverse complement strand
CCAACTCGCCCAGCCCGCCAGGGTGCTTACCCTGGTGAGCCACATGCCAGAGGTTGCCGACCCCTGATATAGAATCAGTGGACTAGACCTTGAGAAGTCCTCTAGTCCAGTCCCCTGCACTCCCGGCAGGACTAAGTATTATTTAGACCATCTCTGACAGGTGTTTGTCTAACCTGCTCTTAAAAATCTCCAATGATGGAGATTCCATAACCTCCCTAGGCAATTTATTCCAGGCATCGTTCATACCAAATAAATTAACCCTGCCAGTTCCAGCATTATTTCGTTCATGTCCCTCATTTTGAGTCTGCAATTCAATCTGATGAGTGAGACTCAATTGTTAGAGGGATGGCAGAAGCCACAAAGATGAGTTGGGCATGTAGAAAGCAGTGGCAGCTCAGTGGGCAGGTCAGAAACAAGCAGCCGGGGACCATCATTCTAGCACGCAGGGGGAAAAAAATAAGTGCTTAGAAATGTTGGTGTTTCTCTTGCTCTGGGTGTAGGATGGATTTCAGCGCTTTACAATCCCAATGCATAATACCAGAAATCCACCTGTGCCCCAGGAGGGAAGCAACTTTCTTACGAAGAAGACAAAACCGACAGTACGTTGAAAATGACCAAACATGACAGGTAGCAGATCTAGGGTCACAATTCAACAGTCACAGCTGATTTAAATAAATACATTTAAAAAAAAAACCCATAGTGCCATATTTTCAAACTGGAGCAGAACTGTAAAAGTTCTGAAGCACAGTAGCAATGAAAGGAGAGTGAACCCCCAACCGAAGGACACTGAGATAAGCATGGCTGGTCACACCTGGGAAAGGCCACTGAAGGGTGCACCGCGGCTGCATCTCCTCTTTGATCCTTCAGGTGGAAAAACAAAGTGAGGGAATTCACACACAAATCACCCCCTTTTGCATTCCGGTAATGAACTTTGTGGCCTGCCCGTGATCCAGTTAAGGAGGAAACCGTAAAACACGCGGGGGATCCTACCTCCATTTATGCAAGGCGAACCCAGGGCACCGCTCGCCACACGCGCTGCAGGGCTGCCCTCGCTCCGGCTCGCCCAGGGCGGTCAGCTTGGAGAAAAGAAAGCAAAGCAACGTGTTTCCCCCGCCAACTGCACCAGCCTCCGCCCCGCTGCCCCCGTGCCGGCCGGGGCTCCGATCTCCCACCCGGGGAAGTGCCCGGCTAGCTCGGGACAAAGGCCGCGCGAGCCCCGCTGGATGAGGCTCCCTGGGTCCGTGCCTGGGAGCCACCTTCTGCGGCACCTGCGGCGCGTGTAGCGCGGGGCTCGGGCAGCGGACTCCGGGCGCCGGCTCGGATCCGCAGGGGCAGCGATGGGTGGGGGGCTGCCCGGGCGCCCCCGGGAGCAGGTGCCGGTCCCCGGGCCGTGGCCGCGGCGCACTCACCGATCTGCTGGAGAGCCGCTTCCGAGAGCCCCGGCTGAACATGGCAGCGCCCGGCCCCCGGCTGCCGCTCCCCGCCGTCCGTGTGCGAGAGAGCGCGGCCGGCACAGCCCTGCGCCCGCAGCCCGGCGAGCCAGCGCCCCGCCCGCCCCCCTCCCACCGGCTCCCTCCCGGCTCCCTGCCTGCCTCCGCTGGCTCCTTTCCTACCCTCCCGGCTCCCTGCCCGCCCCTTCCACTGCCGGCCTCCCCGGGCTCCTGTCCTGCCCCCTGCCTGCCCCTCGTCCGCCCCCTCCACTGCCCGCCTCCCTGCCACCGGCTCCCTCCCGGCTCCCAGCCAGCCTCCCCGGGCCTCTGTCCTGCCCCCTCCCAGCTCCCTGCCTGCCCCTTCCACTGCCCGCCTCCCTCCCACCGGCTCACTGCTGGCTCTGTGCCCACCTCCCGGGGCGCTGTCCTGCCCCCTCCCCACTACCTGCCTGCCCCTTCCACTGCCCGCTTCCCCGGCCCTCTGTCCTGCCTCCTCCCGGCTCCCTGCCTGCCCCTTCCACTGCCCGCTTCCCTCCCACCGGCTGCCTGCCGGCTCCCTGCTCCCTGCCTGCCTCCGCTGGCTCCTTTCCTACCCTCCCAGCTCCCTGCCTGCCCCTTCCACTGCCTGCCCGCCTCCCCGGGCTCCTGTCCTGCCCCCTGCCTGCCCCTCGTCCGCCCCCTCCACTGCCCGCCTCCCTGCCACCGGCTCCCCCAGCTCCCTGACTGCCTCCCCGGGCTCCTGTCCTGCCCCCTGCCTGCCCCTCGTCCGCCCCCTCCACTGCCCACCTCCCTGCCACCGGCTCCCCCAGCTCCCTGCCCGCTTCCCTGGGCCTCTGTCCTGCCCCCTCGCAGCTCCCTGCCTGCCCCTTCCACTGCCCGCTTCCCTCCCACCGGCTCCCCCGGCTCCCTTCTCCCTGCCTGCCTCCCCAGGCTCCTTTCCTACTCTCCCAGCTCCCTGCCGGCCTCTCCGGGCTCCTGTCCTGCCCCCTGCCTGCCCCTCGTCCGCCCCTTCCACTGCCCGCCTCCCTCCCACTGGCTCCCCGGGCTCCTATCCTGTCCCGTCCCCTTCCACTGCCCGGCTCCCTCCCTGCTGCCTGCCCCCCATCCCACTGGATCCCCCGGCTCCTTGCCTGCCCCCTTCCACTGCCCCTTCCCCTTGCCCAAGCCTGCCCCTTACACTGCCCCCTGCCCGCCCCCTTCCACTAATTGCAGCAGCTTTGGTTAAAGTTGTTGGCTTTTTAAATGAGTATTTTATTGAATTCAATATGAAAATAAATGCACTCAGTACCATAGCCCTTGGTATGTTGTTCAATTTATTTTATGCTGTCCTCACAGTTCCAGTTGTCAGTAAGCTACAACATGTTGTCATTAAGTTTCAGAGTTAACAGTCTGTTGTTATTATTGTTTATACAGTGTAATCAAATAGGTGCAGCACCAGCACCTGCCCTAAGGCCTTTGCAACCTGAGGGGTTATGTGGCTTTAGGCCAAAATGAAATGCAGAGAGAATGTTGTGGGGCACTCACATTTCATAAAACAGGGTTCTATAGAAATACTTAGAGATAGGATCAGGAAGGGCTCACCTCCAGCCCAGATGATGGAGCAGCATCTTCATTATTATTTCGTAGATTCACCCCTAGTATTTCTTGTCCCTCACAATGTCGTCTCATCTCCCTCCTTTCCTTCGTGTTTGTTCTCTTCTCTGCCCATCTCACTCACTTTGGGACCTGTGTCTCAGAGGTAGTCAAAAATCTGTTTATCTGCTCCATAGTTTTCCATAAAAATTGAACTTTTTTGCTGGAATTGTATAATAAAAATAATTTTTAATGTTGCTCCAAATGTCCAGTGAGCATTTTTTGAGGTTTTGGTGAAGGAAATGAAACCAAAAACCTTATTTCCTGGTTTTTACATATTAGTTTGAGTTAAAATGTTCAGTTTTCAGGTCAAATGATTGGTTTTCCAAGCCCAGTAACTGAACATTTTTACCAAAACTAGACAGTTTTTACCCTAAAAGATTCTGTAAAAGTTATGGAAAAGCCAAAACATTTTTCTCAAAAACAAAATTTTTGCACAAAATTACATTTCAATGAAATCATAGAATATCAGAGTTGGAAGGGACCTCAGGAGGTATCTAGTCCAACCCCCTGCTCAAAGCAGGACCAACCCCAACTAAATCATCCCAGCCAGGGCTTTGTCAAGCCTGACCTTAAAAACCTCTAAGGAAGGAGATTCCACCACCTCCCTAGGTAACCCATTCCAGTGCTTCACCACCCTCCTAGTGACAATGTAGACCACTCCGTTCCCTGTCTCCCTGTACCCTGCTACTTCCCATTCCCCAAACTTCCTCTCTCCTGTAGTCACTCTTTTCTGGCTTTCTCCCTCATTTTCTTTGTCCTCCTGGATTCTTTCTCATCCTGTTCGCTGTGAGAGTGACTTCTGTACACACTGCAAGCTGTTTGCGGGGCAGAGACTGTCTTTTGAATATGTGAGTACACAATGGGGCTCTGAGGTCTGAATTAACTTCAGGTTGATACTACAGTACAAATAATAATGGGACATGGTAAATAACATACAGTAGTAATAGGTGAGTACTGAGCGCTCTCATCTCTAGGCAAAGTCGAGGGGATTTCATGGCACTAGGCACCTTGCAAGATCAGGCCCTAACTTTATGGCATTTCAGTGCCTTGTATGAGGTACAGAATAACTAAAATGTCAATTTGAACCTGCCAAAAGAAAATCAGCATCAGAAAAATGATTTAAAACCAGAATCAATGTGCTATGGAAAATGCTTTCCAGGTTACCTGCAAATCATTTTTGGTTTAATTGCTTTTGCTCTAAGGTCTGCAGTGCTCTCAATAGTCTGGCTGGTCAGGACACGTGCAGTGGGTTTAAAACATTTTTTTTAAAGTAATCCAGACTTCTAGGGCTAAATTCCCTGCTGGCGTAGCTGCACTGAAATCAGTGAAGTTGGTCGCACTTAAGCAAGGGCGAATTTAGCCCTAATGTACAGGCTGTCCCTCTTGGCTCAGTTACTGGGAGCATATGGCAGGAATTGCTACAGATGGTTCCATTTTTTAAAAATTGTGCAGTTCACTCTTAATTTAAAATGATATGGGTCCAGCTTCTCTGCTGTACCTCGCTGGGAGCAGCAGAACTAGAAAGCAATGACGGCTCCATGATCTTCTGCTCTAGCCCCATCCTGGAGGCTGCTCTAACTTGTCCCAGCTACGTGTGGTCCCCAAAGGTCCCTGTGTCAGTTGGGGATCATCAGAGCACACTGTGCTCCCTTCCCAGCCAGCACTCCCCCTTCCTGCCACCAACACGCCACCTGCACTAGGGGCTACCAGGATGGAGGTGTACAAGCTTGCTGCAGAGTCCTCTGTGCCCGGGGAATCCCCACTGGGGACTTGTGGGTGGCTTCCCCAGCCTTCACAGTGCCTGGGTGGCACAAAGCACATTGGAGGACAGGCTTAGAACTCAAAACGACCTTGGCAAATAAGAAAATTGGTCTGAATTCAACAAGATAAACGTCAGTAAAAAGACAAGTGCAAAGTACTTCACTTAGGAAGGAAAAATCAAATGTGCTGCTACAAAATGGGGCATGACTGGCTAGGCAGTAATGCTGCTGAAACTAGTATTTGAGGTTCTAGGGGAACACAAATTGAATGTGAGCCAACAATGTGATGCAGCTGCTAAGGAGAAGAGCAACAAAAGTGATCAAAGGTTTAGAAACTCTGACCTATGAGGAAAGGTTAAAAAAACTGGGCATGTTTAGTCTTGAGAAAAAAGACTGAGTGGGGACCTGATAACAGTCTGCAAATGTGTTTTATAATGAGCATGGAGAGCAATTGTTCTCCTTGTCCGCTGAAGGTAGGGCAAGAAGTAATGGGCTTAGTCTGCAGTTAGGGCAGTTTAGGTTAGATATTTGGGAAAACGTTCTAACTGTCAGAGTAGTTAAGCACTAGAACAGGCTTCCAGTGGAGGTGGTGGAATCCCTGTCACTGTTGGTTTTTAAGAACTGGTTGGACAAACATCTGTCAGGGCTGGTCTAGGTTAACTTGGTCCTGCCTCCATGCACGGGGCTAGACTAGATGACCTCTTGATGCCCCTTCCAGCCCGACATGTCTATGGTGCTATGAAAGGGAGTTGAACAGTACCGAGAACATGTCCTCTGGTCCCAATGACCTGCTTACAGACCACATTCACAGCCAGTGGAACTCCACTAGTAACGCGAATAAGGTCGGCATCTGGGGCACTCTACAAAGCTGGATTCTTCAACTGGCCCAGCACACTGAGCGTGTTCTTGCAAACTGCTGAGCCCTCTCAGCTCCTAGTACCTTCAATGGGTTCTCTGCACCACACAAGGATCGGGCCCATCAGAATCCGAGCCCAAGACTGGGATCCAGGAATCCTGGGGGGGTTTAACTGGGTCCTGTCACTGACTACTTGCGCAACAGTGGGCAAGTGACGCCATTTTTCTGGCCCTCTTTTCTCCCACCTGTAGAGAAGGGACATTTATCCTGCTTCCTCACACGGCCTTAAATGATTAGTGTTAGTGAGACCTGAAGAAGAGCTCTGTGTAAGCTCAAACGCTGGTCTCTCTCACCAACAGATGTTGAGCTAATGAAAGATATCTCACCCACCTTGTCTCTCTAATATCCTGGGACTAGCATGGCTACAACACCACATACAATAGTGTTTCCAAAGCATTTGGGGCTCCTGAGATGAAAGGAGCTAGAGAAATATAGATTGTACGTCACATTCATGGCTATATTGCCAGCTCCTTTCTGCAACAAAAATCACATTGTGGCTACTTCCATTTGCACTGGGGCGATATTTCCCATCCTCTGGGGCCAGCCCCCTGAGGCCCTGGGAAGCGGGCATGGACCTACCTCTTAATTGTTCACCACTCTCAGTTTTAATTAAGATAAAGCCAGTCTCTAACTGTTATGGTTGGAAAGAAAAGCTTCCGAACGTGACCGGAGTGTAGCCAGTGCAGAGGTGTCTGCCTGCCTTTGCAGAAAGCCTGAACAATAAGGCTGGGCTGTGCATTTCAGTGGGTGCTAACTCAGATGCCAATGGTGATGCTTCAAACACTATATATGTTGTAGCTCAAAGCATGTAAGAAAAGAGGGGAAAGTGCATATTATGAAGATTTACAACAGCATGTCTCAAAAAGTGGGGTTTGCACCCCTTGGGCATGAAAGATTAGCTGGAGGGGGGGAGAGGATCTAGAAATTAAAATCAGAGTTTGATTCTTGGCTTTGCCACAATGTCCCTGAGTAAGCCTGGGCAAGTCATTTAATCCATTTGCCTCAGTTTTCCATCAAGAGAATGGAGGTGGCCATCCTGCCTTCCCTCAAAGCCCTCCTTTAAGGAGGCATTCATTAATGTTGGCAAGATGCTCGGATACCTACAGTGCTAAGGGGGGGACTCAAATAGAGAGATGGGCCCGGAGAACATGCGTGAGATGAAGTTTGGGAGCATTGTGCATTTTGGGAGGAAGAGGGAGCCAGGAGGCAGCCCCTCACCAAACCTAGCCTAGGGCGCTAGCATTTTGGGGGCGGCATTTTGGGCCCTTCAGTGGCGACCCCGGCGGCCAGATCTTCGGCCACCCCTGTCATCGTCGGCATTTAGGTGGAGGGACCTGGTGCAGGGGGGGTTGGGAAGGGCCACCTGCAGCAAGTAAGGGGGGGCGCAGCACGCAGGGAACCGCTCCCCGCCCCAGCTCACCTCTGCTCCGCCTCCTCCCCTGAGCACACCACCCCGCTCTGCTTTTCACCAAACAGCTGATTGGTGCTGCAAGCCTGGGAGGCGGGAGAAGTGGAGTGGCGGCGGTGTGCTCGGGGAGGAGGCGGAGCAGAGGTGAGCTGGGGCGGGGAGCTGCCGCACAGCTCCCCGGACCAGGGGGAGCGGGGGTGGAGAGATGCCACAGGGCTCGGGGGGGCACAAGGTGGAAGTTTCGCCTAGGGCAAGAAACATCCTTGCACCTGCCCTGCCACCACCCCCGTCTCCTCATAAACCCTCTCTTTCCAGAGGGAAACGCCCTGGAGCTATCTACAGACGTGTCATCCTTCCGTGGGTTATTCTGCAGAAAAGGATGAAATTCGAAGCGGTATTATTGTTTGGCGAGACAGACACCTTCAGCAATAGGCTCAGAAACAGAGCGGGTAGAATAATATTTGTCAGAGACAATATACTTGACAAATTGTTGGCTTTTTTTGTTATTTAAATTGTTCTACACGTTTTGCCCCATATCATTCCACCAGCCCTGTACAGAGCTGTCAGTTCCAATTACTGCCCGTCTCATTTTTAAGTCTATTCCCATTTTTCCATAGCGAGCCGAGCTCTTGCTTCCTTTTGATGTTTCAACCTGCTGGGATGTGCAAAGTGGCAGGATCCCTTCCCTATTGTACTGGTGCATACAATCAATGAGCTCCAGGGAAGGTTGAGGACAGTTCCTGCCTAAACTTTAATTACCAGGCTGGGTGGCTTTCAGTTACGCTGCAAACATTACCGAAATCCCTTCTGTGTACAAATACTGCAGTGTGCACTATTACTTACCAGCTTCACCAAGCTAAACTGGAATGTGTTCAGGAGTCTTTTCTCCTGAGCAATTCAGGCAATGGTTCTTAATTCTGATTGGTCAGATACGTCGTATGGTATAGTTCCTATTCCCTGACTGGCTGAGCACACTTCTTGGATGAAGTTTTGCAGAGCAAATGTAAAATTCTGTCTCTGCAAACATTTCTGGCAGCAAAAGTCAATGGCATGAAGGTGCTTGGAAAGCAGACACACACGAGGGATGTGAACATAACTGATTTGTTTAGGGCTCGATTGTGCACTGACGTTGGTCCAGCCTTCAGAGTCACGTTTCACTGCCTCAGACACATTGCCCCCCAGTGCTCTGGAGGAGCGCGAAGGACGTTACGCCCGTTTAAGTGGTGCAGCGTACGAACGCTGTTCAGCTTGTGTGTGCGGGGGGATGGGGGGAGCGGGGGATGCAGGCAGAATCGTGGCTCTGCCTACTCTGTGCCTTTCCGGACACCTGGCAAGACAGGGGAATAGCTAGAGTGCCATCTCTGAACTCCCCTGCAGTGGGCACTGGAATTCAGTCTGGCCTTTCAGGGCCAGTCTTAGGGGAAAATGGTGCCTCGGTGAACTTGTATTTTGGTGCCCCCGGTTCCCGCTGTCTCCTTGGGCTCTCCACAACCCAGCACTCATTCCCCCAAGCCCTTACTGCATCCTTGGGCCCCGCTGCCTCCCCACCATTGCCCCAAACTCCCTTCTGTGGCCTCGCACCCCAGGCTTACCCTGCTTCTAGCCTTTTGACCATGATGTCCCCTCCCCCGCCCGACCACAGTGACCTGGGCGGTTGCCCACCCATGAGACTGGCCCTGCCTTTACAGGGCAATGCAAGGAACGAGAGGTTCCTGATTCCCTTCTGCTGCCCACCCCATACCATGCTTGTAAAATCTAGACGATCACCCTTCAAATTTAGACAAATGTTCATGGAAAATTTCTCGTGTTATTCCCCCAGCTCTTCCCATACTTCTCCCCAGGTGCTGTGCAGGGCCAATCCCTGTCCACCTGCAATCTGCCAGCAGCCCCACTGCAGTCAAATAAATTGCATGAGCAAAGGAAGCAGAATGTGGCCTTTCTAGAGAACATTTAACATCAGCTGCTGCTGTGAATAAATTACAAGGCAGCGGACCAGATCCTCAGCTGGAGTAAAAATCATCATAGCCCCTTTGTACTCACTGGAGCAATGCTGGTTTACGCCAGCTGAAGATCTAACCCCCACAACAAGAGTTTACATCACAAATGACGCTGGAGTCAATGGTGGGCCCAGCTGCTGCTGTTCAGATATTGCTCAGTCCTCCCTCTTGTGGCTCTTGACAAGGAGAGCTTCAGCTCAGGTGAATTACAGCCCTTTATTAATTCTGCAGCCATCTCCAAGCCCACTGATAATAACCCTCTGGCTGGTATTGTCTAAGCCCTTTCAATAACAAAAGGGGAGTTAGGAAACGAAATAAGTGGCTCTAAATGCCATGCCGCTGAAGGACTGGGCTATAAAACAGGGATCTATTTTACGGCATTGTCTTCTGCTTATTCACCAAACCCTTTTCTTTGTGGCTAAATGTGCCCTCACTTGGGTCCTTTATTAGGGAGACAAAGTGATGCTTCCACTCTGGCCTGAAGACCTTACGGTTATTGAAAATAGAGCTGATTATGCCTCAAGCCTTAGTTCAAGACAAGGATGGGGAATTTCAAGCTGTGCCAAGCAGAACAGCAACTCAAAACAAGATGAATCATGTCATAGTGCTTCGTTTACTTGAATTCATTTATTTATTGCACTGTGTAGGTTTTCTGCTGCATAGTCCATTAGCATTCTCATACTGGTAAAATGTACGTGGAATATTCACTGCACAGTTATTCTGTGATACACACACTTTGAATGTCTGAAACAGCAGCAAAGTAAGCCTAGAGACTCATCGAGAGCACTCTGTGTTCCATCCATACGTGCTTGTCGTGCTCATTATCACAGCCCTCTGACTAACAGATGAGCGTTGCTTTCCCACTTGTGTCACATTGCTGGGGTATTTTGATTGAAACAGCTTTGAATAATTGTACAGCAGTTCCCTGCCTTGATCAATACAATAATTTGTAACTATCACATGCATTTTCTTTGTCCTCCCACCCAGGAATGTAAAACTGGGCATTAGGTACACACCAAGGTATTTCTAAATAAGCCCCCTCCTTTTAACCTTTGCATTTTAGTGGGTTAGTTGCTAGGTAACTGATTAAGATTTATAGTCATCTATTGTTAATTTCAGAGGCTGTCTTCAGTTTCACCATAAATAGTATTTGGGAGTCAACTTCACAACAGAGCATAAGAAAACCAACCAGCCAGTTTTTAACCACGTTGAGACAAACACACTCCATGCAGGTCAGAGCCAAGCAAAAACAGAAAAACTGCCCCCCCCCATCCCAAGGATTTGCATGGCCCCTCTGAACAGATCCCATAATATACCTACATTCAGTCAAATCCTCAGTGCCCTCTGGCACCAGCTCACAGAAGTGCTTGTATAGCTTAGCATCCAGGGTGCACTCCGTCTGACTGCAGCCTGTTTACCACTCTACTGGTACCTCACCTCCCACATAAATACCCACCACTTGTTTTTACATTTCCTTGTCCTTTTAAGCTATTGCTCACTAACGAGCAGAAATGACAGGGAACAGCTCATCTGAGAATTGCATTCCTCTGCCATAAAGAATAGGCTATTCTGAATATAGCTACATTTTGCATACGTTTCTTTGTGGGTTATGCTACTTGATGCATTTGTTTTAATTAGGGATTTAAAGCAAAGGTTAAATAAATACACAGAGATGGGTCAGCAAAGGGGGCTTCTTTAGCCATATGTTGGGAGTAATAAAAGGAAATGCAATGTACATAATTCTCTCCCTTTCCTGCAGTGACCTCTAGTGTGACCTAGCAAGACTACTTCCTTGTAGTCTCCTGTACTACCTTAGTGTTGGATCTTAACTGAAGCAGGAAGATCTGAGATTTGGGGAAATCCATAGAGATGGAAGCAAAGGTGAGAGGCACTATATTAAAGTATTTAGAACAGAGTTATGCTGATGTTCGCTTGGGAGTGCAATGGAAGAGCCAAAGTCACTTTATTCAGTGCCTCAAATTAATCTTGCAATTTTTTTAACCCTCTTGGCGGTTTTCCCTCTGCTCCCTGCCTGCCTATTAGGAATAAAACACAGTATGTTTTTCAAGGCAGTAACCAAATGTACTTAGCATACAGACTGTTCTCCCTGATTTTTTGGAAAACGTGGGAGTAACAGAAGGGAATACGTTACTCTAAGGAAGAGCTGTATTTCAGAAACTTCTTTTTCCTTTTGTACGTGTGACAAAGTGGGAATTTTTTGTAATAATCTTGTGAATCCTACTTGTGCCTCAGTTTCCCTATATAATTTGAATGGCCACCCAGTGGGGGATTCAAGAGTTAAGTCTGCTTTGGGGGCCTGCACAGGGCATAAGAGGTGGGTGTTGCCTTGCTGTCTAGCTGCAATGAATGAGTCATTAAGGAACCAGATGGAACCTTCTGAAAACAACGCAATCAGTGCAGAAAAGAGACAACAGCTGGCCTCAGTGACCAGAACATGAACACCTAGGAAACCAGAATCCAAAGGAAGAAGGTTTCCCTCTGACCTCTCAGCTGGGAAGCTGTCCAGAGACCAGCTCGAGAACAAAGGACTGAGAGGTGACACACCAAGGATAAAGAATGAGCTTCTGGAAGAGCCTGGGACTGCCAAAGAGGTCAGAAAAGAGACAGAGCCTGAAATGTTGGCTGGTGGATTGCGATGGCTTGGCCAGACGGCCTATGTCTTAATGCTGATTCCTCTATGCTAACCTAAGGACTTCCGACCTCGTGTTACAGTTGCCTAATCAATCCGACCATTCTGCAAACACTTCAGTCCCTGAAGAGTGCAGTCTCTAACCAGGCCTCTATTTCAATTGGCTGAGCTCATGGCATGAAGGAGTGCTGAAGCCAGGTAAGGCTGCGTGGCCTACCATGAAGGAAGAGTGGGACCCCTTGGGGATCCAGCACGCTGAAGGGATTCCTCTAAAGCAGGGGTGGCCAGCCTGAGCCTGAGAAGGAGCCAGAATTTACCAGTGTACATTGCCAGAGTGCCCCAGTAATACGTCAGCAGCCCCCCATCAGTGCTCCTTCCCCTGCTCCCAGCGCCTCCTACCCACTGGCAACCTCTCCTGATCAGCTGTTTTGTGGCGTGCAGGAGGCTCTGGGGGGGGAAGGAGCGAGGGCACGGCAGGCTCGGGGAGGGGGCAGGAAGGGGTGGAGTGGGGGCAGGGCCTCTGGCATAGGCTGAGCAGTGAGCACCCCCCGGCACACTGGAAAGTTGGCGCCTGTAGCTCCAGCCCCAGAGTCGGTGCCTGTACAAGGAGCCACATTTTAACTCTGAAAAGCCGCATGTGGCTCCGGAGCCACAGGTTGAGCACTAAAGAGACTGTTTAAAAGCCGGGGCATAGCCCCGATCCTGTGGATCTGCGGTGGTACTATGGCCAAGACTTTCAAAAATACAGGAGCCTCAAGTTAGGCTCCTAAATCATTATTCCTGCTCCTAAATAAGTGATGTGACTTCAGTGGGAGCTACCTTTAAGATTCAGGCCACTAAGGTGCTTAAATAAGGGCGTATGGTCTAGCTTCAAGCACCCCGTTTGGAAGCTCTTGGCCTACATTTTGTTGATGTGCAATGCAGTGCAGTGCCGGGTTTTCAATCTATAATTTTTGTGAGACAATTTGAACATGTTTAGGTCACTTATATTCAGAAACGCAAAATATAAAGAATCAAAGGTGGGTTAGCTTGGAACTTGGTGTTTGCTGGGCTGTGAATTGAAACCTATTACCCAGTGGGCCTGACATCCAGTTCAAAGAAGAAGTTCATAATGCAATAGTCATTAGATCCTGGTTATGATGATTACGTTACATTAGGATGTGAAGGCCCTAGTGTGCTAGGTGCTGTATATACACGTAGCAAGAGACACTCTCTTCCCCGAAGACTTTACAGTCTGACTTGATGAGCCAGCCAAAGGGTGGGAGGGGAAACAGAGACTTACACAGCTCAAGTGACTTACCCACATCACACAGGAATCCAGAGGCAGAGGTGGGAATAGCCCCACGGTCTCCTGACTTCCACGCCGGTGCCTTATCCACTAGACAAGTGTCACAGCCACACTAGTACTGACAAATCGCTGACTTTCTCCTTTTTACCATATAATTATAAAATAAATCATGCCTCCCCCCCCAGATTAAGAAACACTGCTATAATATAATATAATATAATATAATATAATATAATATAATATAATATAATATAATATAAAGAAGTCATTGTCTGTATGAAATTTTAGTTTGCACTGACTTCGCTAGTCCTTTTTGTGTAGCCTGTTATAAAACTAGGCAAGTATCTAGTTGAGTTGATGTACCTGCTAGAAGACCTCTGCGTACCCCCAGGGGTACACATACCCCTGGTTCAGAAGCACTGCACTCAACCATATATAAAAGACCCAGAAAACTCATTCTGTCAAATGAAAAACCAAATCGTGAAATCAAAGTGCCCCAATTTATGTCACAGAATAAAATCTTCTTACACATCTTCCCCAATACAGGAATAAACTCATTAAGGAGAAGGCAATTATCAGCCTAGTAAGGTCAGATAATTAAGAGGCCCTCCACGGTGCTAGCATGCATTCTTATTCATTTCAGTTACACCAACAACCACAGAAATGAACTAGCTCTGGAAAAACCTATCGTTTGTTTTCTATTACACAGCACAAATCTGTGGATGCTGATAGGGGTTGTTGGAAGCACTTTCCTAAGATGATTGAAAGGGACTGCTGCAATTTGATCAGCAGAGTTTGCAAATGCCAGTGTCATTTCAAAGGAAGGTATCAGAAACAAGTGCATGCTGGCCTAATAATGAGCTAAATTTTCATCTTAGTTGGAAGAGGAAAAGTTACTTGGCTTGGAAGCCAGCAGTACCGTGAGTCATGACACTGCTTGATCCTGTTGTGCAGCTTTTGTTGTTCTGAAAGACGTTTGTGTTTACACAGATATGATATATGGGGAAATCCATGAAGGAGGAAGAGTCAGCAGACCAGGCAAGAGGGAATGAAGGTGTCAGGGTTACCCCCGACTCTGAACTCTGGGCTACTGATGTGGGGACCCTCATGAAAGCCCCCCTAAGCTTATATTCTACCAGCTTAGGTTAAAACTTCCTTTCCTTGTCCTTGGACACTATTCCCACCACCACCAAGTGATTTATACACAAATTCAGGGAAGGGTCACTTGGAATCTCTATCCCCCCAAAATATCCCCCCAAACTCTTTCACCCCCTTTCCTGGGGAGGCTTGAGAATAATATACCAACCAATTGCCTGAGCAATGTGGGCACAGACCAGACTCTGTCTTCAGGACACTGAAAATTAATAAGGTATTTAAAAAAGAACATTATTATAAAGAAAAAAGTAAAAGACTCACACCTGCAAAATCAGGATGGAAGGTAACTTTATCAGGTAATAAAAAGATTTTAAACACAGAGGATTCCCTTCTGGCTCAGCTTCACAGTTACAAAAACAGGAATAAAATTACCTCTGTAGCATAGGAAAATTCACAAACCAAAACAAAAGATAACTTAATGCATTTCCTTGCCCTACTTACAACTTCTGTGATTTTAGATGGATTATTCCAGGTATATTTTCAGGAGATGTTGGCTGCTTGGCTTCTCTCTCTGTCCAGAGAGGGAACAAAACAAAACAAAACAAAACAAATTCCCCCCCCCCCACCCTGATTTGAAAGTATCTTCTTTTCTCAGTGGTCTTTCTGGTCAGGTGCCAACTAGGTTATTTGAACTACTTAACCCCTTACAGGTAAGGCGATTAAGTACAGCTGCCAAGAAGGGATTTTATGCTACCCTTCTCTCTGTATTTATGAGAGAAGGCAAATCTAAGACTTTCCCTGGAGGTGGAATTGGGGGAGTCACATACATGGGAAATATCGTGGATGTAGTGGCAGATGTATTAATTATGTTATAGTAACAGCAAGAGGCTCTGTGGGAGCTGAAAGTTGTAGGAAAAGGACACTGTAGTCTCCACTCCTGTAGAGAAAAGTTCAAATTTACTTTCTTGTTCTTTGCAGGCATATTGAAGTCAATGAATTTGCACCCATTTACACTGGCAGAGAATTTGGGGCATAGTGCACTTGGCTTATTACTTGTGAGTTCAGTTAAGCATTTGCGAGTTCAGTTGAAACAGCAACATTTCATTTGCATCTGAATTTATCTCACGTAGGGCCAAATTTTCAAAGTCTGGCCCATGTAGCTATGTACATGCAGCTATATACTTCTAATGCACAACCGTCCCTGGTTGAATGGCCACATTGGGTAGATGTGCATGGAAGCCAGGTATGTGCAAATGAATGCGATCAGTTGCATGCTCCCAAAATTGAAAATCTGGCCCATGCTGTAAAGGTCTGGCATAACGTGAAGACTGTAGTACAAGAGACATAACATGTATTTATATGATGGCCACCAGCTTGGCCAACACCATGGAATGAAGCAGGGTGTTCCCGAAAAGCATGAACTGCCACAAGCTTGAGCTAAAGCTCTCTAGGTGGAGCTATAAAAAAAAACTCAGATCCTCTGGACTGGCCACAGAGGGAAGTCTGTAACACACACTCACCAGTGGATTATATATATACCATATCTCATTAACCACTTTAACTCCTGGCCACTCACCAGACTGCTGTGACGAGATCCAAACGCTGAATCTATGTGCTTAAACCCTCCAAGTCCAGGCACTGCCGCTGCCTTGGGATCTCTCAGCACACGTTCGGGGTGCAGGACCTCGAGCCCGCTTTCCATCCTGGCAGCTGAGCCCTCCGCAGTCCAACAACCTCAACCCTGGTACCAGTGTTGACTCCCAGATTTCCCCATTGCTTAAACACACCCACTGCCAGAACTCTGGGTCTGCAGCTCAACTCCTCAAGGGCTGTAAGATAGCTGGAGTGAGCGTGAGCACACGCACACACACACACTTTGCACAGGATTCTAAAGCACCATTGCTCTTTCCTGAAGACCTAAAGCACAACAGAGACCAGATCATTTAGAAAACAACAAACACCCTGCACACAAGGATTCTCACTCTAGCTTACCTTTCCCTGGGGACCATCTGAGTTTAGGTAGGAAGGATCCCCCACAGCTTCATCCCTCTACTTGGAGCTGGCAAAAATGGCAAAAGCTCTCAAATAGAGAAGCCTTCCATTTTATAAACTTGGTCAGGTGACTCCCAGCTCACCTTCCTCAGGTGATCACAGACCCTGACCAGGTGACTTCATTGCTGGGCAACCTCTCCCCTGACAAACTGTTTCTCTTTGGTGTGAGCCAGGGTATTCTCTAGGTTGTTTGTATTTGACTAGAGGAGCTTTCCAATGCAAGGGCCCTCTGGTGTCAGTCCTGTATCACCACCCCTTGGAATTTCAGCCCAACACAGAGGTGAAAGGACAAGAGAGAATTTGCAGCTTGGTAAAGACACGTACAGAGAGTGCTTAAATTATGTGGAGAAGTAGGGGCCCCCTAAATGTCAAGTGGCTCACTTTAATTTAAACAGTAGTGGGAAGTAAGGGGGCCACAAGACAGAAATGAGGTAGTTCCTAAAAGAAGGGGGCCCACCTCTTATTTCCACCCCTCAGTGAGAGTAATTAACCATTGGAACAATTAACCAAGGAATGTTGTGTATTCTCCATCACTGGCAATTTTTAAATCAAGTTTGGATGTTTTTTGAAAGCTCTGCTCTAGCACTTATTCTGGGGCAGATCTCTGGCCTGTGTTCTACAGGAGGTCAGACTAGATGATCACAGAGGTTCCTTCTGGACCTTGGGATCTATGAAAATTCACTCCCACCCCCACTAATTCAAGCGTTGCATACAGAAAGTTCACAATCTCACACAGTATTTGTAAATTGTCATGCCAGTATTCTTACATTTACCATTCAAAGGTGTAATCTGCATTGTGTTTCTGCATTTAAAAGTATTTCTGGAGACTGGGACAATCTCCAGTACTGAGAAACGCTGGTAAGAACATAAGAACATAAGAAAGGCCGTACCGGGTCAGACCAAAGGTCCATCTAGCCCAGTATCTGTCTACCGACAGTGGCCAATGCCAGGTGCCCCTGAGGGAGTGAACCTAACAGGCAATGATCTCTCTCCTGCCATCCATCTCCATCCTCTGGAGGCTAGGGACACCATTCTTACCCATCCTGGCTAATAGCCATTTATGGACTTAGCCACCATGAATTTATCCAGTCCCCTTTTAAACATTGTTATAGTCCTAGCCTTCACAACCTCCTCAGGTAAGGAGTTCGAAGAAGAACTTCCTTTTATTTGTTTTAAACCTGCTGCCTATTAATTTCATTTGGTGACCCCTGTTCTTGTATTATGGGAATAAGTAAATAACTTTTCCTTATCCACTTTCTCAACATCACTCATGATTTTATATACCTCTATCATGTTTCCAAACTGAAGAGTCCTAGCCTCTTTAATCTTTCCTCATATGGGACCCTCTCTAAACCCCTAATCATTTTAGTTGCTCTTTCTGAACCTTTTCTAGTGCTAGAATATCTTTTTGAGGGTGAGAGACCACATCTGTACACAGTTTCGATGTGTGTGGTACCATGGATTTATATATAGGGCAATAATATATTCTCAGTCTTATTCTCTATCCCCTTTTAATGATTCCTAACATCCTGTTTGCACATCTTCAGAGAACTATCCACGATAACTCCAAGATCTTTTCCTGACTCCCATCATATTGTATGTATAGTTGGGTGGGTTTTTCCAATGTGCATTACTTTACATTTATCCACATTAAATTTCATTTGCCATTTTGTTGCCCAATCACTTAGTTTTGTGAGATCTTTTGAAGTTCTTCACAATCTGCTTTGGTCTTAACTATCTTGAGTAGTTTAGTATCATCTGCAAACTTTGCCACCTCACTGTTTATGCTCCAGATCATTTATGAATAAATTGAATAGGATTGGTCCCAGGACTGACCCTTGGGGAACACCACTAGTTACCCTCTCCATTCTGAGAATTTACCATTAATTCCTACCCTTTGTTCCTGTCCTTTAACCAGTTCTCAATCCATGAAAGGACCTTTCCTTTATCCCATGACAGCTTAATTTACGTAAGAGCCTTTGGTGAGGGACCTTGTCAAAGGCTTTCTGGAAATCTAAGTACACTATATCCACCGGATCCCCTGTCCACATGTTTGTTGAAAGAACTCTAATAGATTAGTAAGACACGATTTCCTTTACAGAAACCATGTTGACTATTGCTCAAGAGTTTATGTTTTTCTATGTGTCTGACAATTTTATTCTTTACTATTGTTTCAACTAATTTGGGTCTGTAATTGCCAGGATCATTTAAATATTGGCGTTACATTAGCTAACTTCCAGTCATTATTTAAAGGACAGGTTACAAACCTTAGTTAATAGTTCACATTTGAGTTCTTTCAGAACTCTTGGGTGAATGCCATCTGGTCCCGTGACTTGTTAATGTTGAGTTTATCAATTAATTCCAAAACCTCCTCTAGTGACACTTCAATCTGAGACAGTTCCTCAGATTTGTCACCTACAAAAGCCAGCTCAGGTTTGGGAATCTCCTAACATCCTCAGCCGTGAAGACTGAAGCAAAGAATCCATTTAGTTTCTCCTGACTTTATCATCTTTCCACTGGTTGTTTAGCAGGCTTCCTGCTTCTGATGTACTTAAAAACATTTTGTTATTACCTTTGGAGTTTTTGCTAGCCTTCTTCAAACTCCTCTTTGGCTTTTCTTATTACACTCTTGCACTTAAGTTGGCAGTGTTTGTGCTCCTTTCTATTTGCCTCACTGGGATTTGACTTCCACTTTTAAAGGGAAGTCTTTTTCCTCACTGCCTCCACTTTTTAAAGGAAGTCTTTTATCCTTTACATGGTTGTTAAGCCACGGTGGCTCTTTTTTTGTTCTTTTACTGTTTTTCTTAATTTGGGGTATACATTGAAGTTGGGCCTCTATTATGGTGTCTTTAAAAAGGGCCCACACAACTTGCAGGGATTTCACTTTAGTCACTGTACCTTTTAACTTTTGTCTAACTAACCCCCTCATTTTTATATAGTTCCCCCTTTTGAAATTAAAGGCCACAGTGTTGGGCAGTTGAGATGTTCTTCCCACCACAGGAAAATCTGTGCCAAATCTGTGCGATTACTGTGCGATTACTAAGGTTTTCCCGCTCAGACATCCTTGCAAAATAGGGAATATTGGCACAGGTTAGTTCTTGCTGTTGGGTTGGCAAGGTGTTCCCATGAAATCAACCATCGTTCTCTGCTACACCAAGTGAGAGCAATTAATGAGTTTTACTTAAAATATTCCCTTCTGTGTAGTGCAAAAAACCCAGCAGTGGGCAGCAGCTTCAAAGAAGGTTAGCAGCTAGCAAGCCTGGATTAATATAGGACAATGAGGCAAAAACCTGATTAATTTAATTGTTCATCAGAAGTGTAGTTAAAGATTATAGAAGGATGATGAAAATGATGAACATATGAATGGAACCAAGTAATCATTTTTATTTAAGGAAGAATACATATGTAACCCTACCCACAATCTCTCACACACACACACACACTTTGCATGCAGGGATTACTCTTTAGACATCTGGGTTTTGTCCCTAGCTTTCCTGTCAAAGATGAATACTTTTATACACCAACCACTAACAAATGCCTAATTAGTTGTAGTTTGATATCATTGTAGGCTCTGATTCAAGCCAGGCACGGATTTGAGCAAGTGAATAGACTTCACATGCTAAAGGTTAGACACATCCAAGTGCCTTGATAACACCAGGACCTTAAGATTGTCCATTTTCACCATTAAGTCACAGCTTGCCACTTGCCTAATCAATGCTTCCATATGTGCACTGCACCCCAGCTAGATTTTGTCTTAAAGGAACAGCTACTGGGTATAGGAATCAATGTTTACATTAGAGAGAGGTAAAATTTTAAACAGAGTTTGATACATGCTTATATATGATTTATTTTGGCTTTTAAGATGCAATCTGGAAATAAATCTTGTGCACATTGATTCTATCGTATGTCCAAACATTTTAGAAGTGATACTTCCAAGTGAAGCTGTGTGGGAACCAGAATTTCTGTTTCATGGGAAATTCTGCAATTTTGAAATTTGAAACCAAAGAAATTGGAAATTTCCAGCAAAATTTCATTTCTAGCCAAGCAAAATGTTGTTTTGATAAAGTCACAATTTTTTTCTGATTCTGACTTTATAAATTATCAAATAAAAATTTAAAATCTAATCTAAAATGAAATACATTTCTAAAACAAGAGACAAGGTGGGGGAGGTACTGGCTTTTATTGGATCAACTTTTGTTGCTGAAAGAGACAAGCTTTTGAGCTCCACAGAGCTCTGCTTCTCAGTGTAGCTTGAAAACTTGTCTCTTTCACCAACAGAAGTTGGCCCAATAAAAGATAGTACCTCTCCTACCTTGTCTCGCTAATACCTTGGGACTGAAACAGCTACTACAACACTGCAAACAATTTTGAAACAAATAATTTCAAAATGAAAAAGTGAAATATTTCATCCCTACAAGGTCAGATACCCTTCTCACAATACCTCATTTCAACTTCTTTAACGTGACATTTCACCAAAATCAACATGTTCCTGCAGAAAGTTTCAATTTCAACAAAACAATATTTCTGATGGAAAAATGTTCTATCAGAAATTATTCAACTGACTACAGTATGAACATACCACAGTTTAAAATTAGCTCTAAGATGACTAAACTTATGCAAAAATGCAGAAGCTGGTCCAGTAAAATATATTACCTCACCCACCTTGTCACTCAGGAAAAATAGGGCCATTTTCAGAGACTGTTATGATTGTGACGTTTATGACGATTTTATGCAATAGCCTGGACCAGCCTCAGTGAATTAAATTAAACCTTACTGAATGAAGTTGCAGTATTGTAGATGTTCTCTGTATTAAAAAGGCAAATATTTGTGTAGTATTGTGGGATTGTATGTAACATCTCTAGGGAGGAGAGCAGACTAATGTAAACTCTGGGAAGTTATAAGCTTCAAAGGCCTATTTGAAACAATGTGAACTTTTAGAGTTAAGTGGGTTTCCTAGGAAATACTTGGAAGGGAGTGTGGAAATGCAATTTTCCCACCTCCGGACTGAGCCCTTTGAAGCTTCACCATGAGGAGGGGCCCTTTTGTCTGCTGACCACCTGTTACATGAGGAGGGATCGAAGACCCAAACAGTATAAAGACGTGACTGAGGACAAGTCTCCCTTAGAGATGCTAGTGACACAGCTTCAGCTACATAGCTGTAGCGCGGTAGTGTAGACACTTGCTACAGCAGTAGAACAGCAGAGGTTCTTCCATGGCTGCAGTAAATCCACCTCTCAGAGGTGGTAGCTAGGTTGATGGAAGAATTCTTCTTTCAACCTAGTGCTGTCTACACCGGGGCTTTGGTTGGCTTAACTAAATTTCTCGGGGGGGGGGCGTGTGAGTTTTTCCCACCCTTATGCAACGTAACCAGATTGACCTAAATTTCAGATGTAGAGCAGGCCTCACAGATCATGGGTGTGCTCCTCACAGATTCATGGATGTGCTTGTTCTCACCCAAGGCAGTTTTGAGCTTGTAACGACAAAAAAACACTCGGTGGGGTTTGAAGGACTGTCAGCTGCCAGAGCCCTTGTTGACGCTGGGGTGATCTTTGAAAAGCATACAGTAACACCTCACTTAACATTGTAGTTATGTTCCTGAAAAATGTGACTTTAAGCAAAATGATGTTAAGTGAATCCAATTTCCCCATAAGAATGAATGTAATTGTGGGGGGGTTAGGTTCCAGGGATTTTTTTCACCAGACTATATATATATATATATATATATATATATACACACACACTATAAGTTTTACACAAACAATTTAATACTGGTACACAGCGATGATGATTGTGAAGCTTGGTTGAGGTGGTGGAGTCAGAGGGTGGGATATTTCCCAGGGAATGCCTAACTGCTAAATAATGAACTAGCAATTGGCTGAGCCCTCAAGGGTTAACTCTCACACTCTACAAGGCAGCAGGAATGGAGGGAGGGGAGACAGCATCGCAGACAGAGACATACACTGTGTGTATGTGTGAGAGAGAGATGTGCATTTTACCTTTAAGTACACTGCCTTGTTAATTAGATCAGCTTGCTGAGACTGCAGCTGCTGCCAGCAAGCTCCCTCCATCCTGAGCCCTGTTGTGTGTCCCCCCTGCTCTATGGAAGATGGGGTAAGTGGGGTGCAGGAGGACACCCTGATATTAGCTCCTGTCTTTCTCCCCTCCCCCCCTGCACAGCAAGCAGAAGGCTCAGGGAGCAGTTCCAAGGCAGAGGGCAGTAGCAGCACATGGCAGTAGGGGGAGGGATAGCTGCAATTGCTAGCCTGTTGACAGCTGTTGCACAGGGAACTTAGGGGAGCGGGGAGCTGATACGGGGAGCTGATGGAGGTGCTGCCGGTCCATCCTGGTTCCAAGCCCCCACCAGCTAGCTGCAATGGGCTGCTCTTCCTGCAAGCAGTGGACAAAGCAGGCGCCAAACGACGTTAGAAGGGAGCATTGCACAACTTTAAATGAGCATGTTCCCTAATTGATCAACAACGAAACAATGTTAACTGGGACAACTTTAAGGAAGGACTTACTGTACTGGCATACGTGTAGGTTCTTTTATTGTTCTCCGTGTGTTTTCTCTGTATTGCTTTCACCTTAAGAATAAGTGTGCTTGCTTAGAAAAGGGTATGTGGTAACTTTAGAGAAGGCAAAGCAGGCCTGCTGAGGTAGACAACCTTATTGGGGTTATCACAGTGTAGGCCGGGAGCTGTGCAGCCTGGAAATACCCTAGTCAGGATGCAGAATGAGACACGTATCTCTGCCCAAGAGAGGTGACGGCTGGGGAGCCGAAAGCCTGCGAGCGGATGCCTTTGCTGGACCACAAGAGGAAATACAGGTGCCGTTGCTCTGAATGGTGACAATGATCATCTTGTCTGAGCTCCTGGGTAGCACAGGCCAGAGAATCTCACCTAGGAATTTCTGCAATGGAGAGACTCATTGTCCCACACAATACAGGTAAACACTCCTGAGTCCAACAACGTTTGAATGGACAAGAGTGTATCTTTTAGCCAGGGCGGCTCTGGGGGGGGATCTTGTCTTAGCCCCCCTGTAGCTACCCCGTAGCAGCCGCCGGTCTCCAGCTGCCCAGCTCTGAAGGCAGAGCGGAGAGAGCAGCGGCTGCTGGCCGGGCACCCAGCTCCAGCAGCGAAGCCCGGGTAGTGGTGCTCGAGAGCAGCCCCCGGCCCGTGTCCCCACCCACTGGGGCACACCATCCAAGACAGGTGGAGGGTCTGGGGCTCCCCACAGCAGCCTGGATTGACCCACTCCAGCCCAGGCTCCTGGGCCCTGCTCCCTGAGTGCCACGAGAGCTCTGCTAGTCCCAGACTGGGTCTCCCTGCCCAGGCAACTCTTACCCCCTGCGAGCAGCTAGTGCCACGCACTGCCTGGATCTGACTTCTGGGCTCTGTCCTGGCCAGGGGGTGGGGGCGAGGCCTTGGGGGTGGAGAGGAGGAGCAGGGCCTCCGAGGCACGGCCTCCTGGTAAGGGGGGGCTAAGGCCCATCTCAGCCCCACCACCACCAGGAAGAGGCTGGCACCACCCCTGTCTTTTAGACAGACCTTCAGTCTTGCTGTAACAACTCCAACTATGTCCCTTGGTGAGCTGTCCCACGTGTTAATTACCCTCACTGTTAACAAGTCGTATTTCCAGTTTGAATTTCTGTGCTGTTGTCTGCTAGACAAAAGGGCCTTCTAATGAGTAGGATTAGAGGGGGAGGGATAGCTCAGTGGTTTGAGCATTGGCCTGCTAAACCCAGGGTTGGAAGTTCAATCCTTGAGGGGGCCATTTAGGGATTGGGGCAAAAAATTGGTCCTGCTAATGAAGGCAGGGGGCTGGACTCAATGACCTTTAAAGGTCCCTTCCAGTTCTAGGAGATTGGTATATCTCCAATTAGTATTATTATTTATCTAGAGTCCAACTAGGAGGGGCAGAAGCAGCAATGGCTGCACTGGGTGGAGGGGGGGAAGATGGGGCCCAGACAGAGCCTTCCCTCCCCCTGCACTGCTGTGGACCCAGAACTGTGCGGGGAAGGGCCCCCCGCAACACCCACACACTCTGGGGGCAGTAGGACCCTGGAGGTGCTTTCCCTCTGCTCCCCAATTTGGCCTTTGGGATCAAATTGCAAAGAGGCCAGCTAGAGACACCGTTTAGATTGTAAATTCTTCAGGGCCAGGACAGTGAGTTCCTGTGTTTGTACAGAGCCTAGCACAATGGGGCCCCACTCTTGGTTGTCCCTTAGACACTACGATAATAAACAAATAATATTAATAAGCTAAATAGGTCTGGCTCCTTAAGTCTTGCCCTGTAGCATATATCTACCCGACCTCAAATCATTCTTGCAACTCTTTGACCTCTCGCCAATTGTCCAAAGTGTGCACACCACGCCTGGCCACAGGATTCCGAGTAGTGATTTCCCGGATCTATAGAACATATTACTCTCATTTAAAAGCAGGAGAAAAAAGCATTCACGCAGGAAATGAACAGATGCAAAGTAGCTGTGTTATACAAGAGATCAATGAAACCATGGCATGGATGAAATATTTATGTTGAACACATAGGCATGGAAGTGATGCAGGAGACATCCTGCTTGTTGACAAATTTTTAGCTGTGCACCAATTCTGTGAGAGCCGATCACCGATGATTTTGGGTGGTTTAAGATCTGGGGTGAAATCCCGGCCCCATTGAAGTCAATTGCAAAACTCCAATTGACTTCAACTGGGACGGTACTTCCTTTAGGTGTCTCCATGGCCCCACTGAAGTCAATGGCAATGTCCCTCCTCTGTGATGACAGCTTGCAGCAGCCTTTAGGGTATGGCAGGGCTTTTCCTTTTCTCTGCAGAGAGTCTGTTAACCCTTTCTTCCCCTTGCTGATGAAAAGGGCAGGGTACATCCACCCCATCAAAGGCAGCTCTGTTATTAATCATTATTAGTAGTGTTTGCATTATCATAGCATCCTGGAGCACCAGTCATGGACCAAGTCCCCATTGTGGCAGATGCTGTGCAAACATAACCAAAAGACAGTGCCTGTCTCACAGAGCTTACCATCTAAGTAAGCTTTGTCTCACTCTTATCCCCTGCCACCACATGCCAACCAGCCCCCAATCCAACCTCCTCTCAAAATGACCCTGCAAGAGATGGGACAGTCCAGAAGCAAGAGCTGGATTCTGCAAGGTGCTGAGCGCTGCAGCCCCTCCATCCAGCCAGGCACTGAAGCACACACTTCACTTGCGGTGGTTGACTTCAATGAGACAACTCGTGCTCAAAAATAAGCATGTGTGCAAGCGATGGACTGGAGTCAGAGTGCTCAACACCTACCAGATTTGAGCCCTAACAGCCTCAAGGGATAAGGAACATGGTGGTGCTTCCGGAGATGCCAACATGGTGGTCATCTTAGTGCATGTTCTGTATGAGACCCCGGCATTGCTGTACACTCCCCGGCTAAACAAACAATCTCAATTCCCTAAGAGAGGGGGAATACTAATTTATATGGTAATATTTCCTACAAGGGATACACCAGTAGATTAAGGACCAGACATTCTCTAGGTCTTTTAACCAGCATTTCATGGGGGAATTCAAAGACAATGGGAACAATTCACTAAGCAGGCAGGCTGCTTCATTCTGCTCTGCCTGAGGGGACAGAGCCTGCCCTATGCCTACCTCCTCAGAAACACCCCAAAGCCCTGCCCCTCCATGCCGAGCTTGCTACAACAGCTTGCTTGATTGCCCAGCTCACCCCCTCCTGGCAGTGATTTAAGTCTCTACCAGCTGCTCTGGGCACCCGAGCCAACCTGCCCATGCTGCCAGGGAGGGCACATGACTGCTCTTGCAGCTTCCCTTTGCTTTCCCATCAGAAGTCATTTTTCTGCAGGGAAGCAAAGAAAGCTGTGGGAGACATGAATTCTGTGCACGTGCAGTGATGCAGAATTCCCCCAGGAGTACACTACTAGTGGCAGCAGAGGCATGGCTTAGCTGTGCCAAGTGAATACGCACCAGTTTCAAGCAGGCTGGGGAATCTATTAGTGCTTGTCTACATAGAGCATTAGTCCCACCAGAAGGGTGTAAATTTTAGTCTGCACTAACAGGCTGCGAACTGGCCTGCGTGGACCCTGCTGGCGTGCATTATAAGTTCCCTACTGCATGTTAACATAGTCCTGTTTCTAACAGTTCTACGTTAAACAGCCCACGGGAATTTTTAGTGCATGCCAGCAGGGCCCACACGGGCCGGTTAGTGAGTGACACAGTTCTGCAGACTAAAACATACACCCTTCTGGTGCAGACTAACACATCATATAGACAAACCCTAAGATACAGTATTCTTGGTGGAATGTAGCATTGCTTGGTAACGTTCCTGTAGGATGTTCTTATGAAATCTCCCTGCCTTGAACCCAATTTTATCTTGTGTTCAGACTTCCTTACATATTTAATATTCATCTAGCTTTTCATAGTGCTATATAAGGTACATATATATCACCCACTATCTGAGCCCCTCCCGACCCTTATCAGATTGATCCTCACAACAGCCCTGTGAGGCAGGGCAGTACTATTATCCCCATTCTACAGATAGAGGATCTGAGGCACAGAAAAGCTAAGTGACTGACCCAAGGGCGCACAGGTTGTTTGTGGCAGAACAGGAACTTGAAGCCAGTTCTCCCAATCCCAGTGTAGTGTTCTAACTCCTGTACCATCCCCCCTTCCAACCAACATCCATTTTTGATTAACTCTTTAAATCAGCGTGGGCCTCACTGGAGCTACTACTCTTTTTCCACCAGCGGAGGATGTGACACATAATATTTCACCTTATTCCTACCTTCTGAAACTTTTGATAATGTGGTATTACGTCTCGTATGTTTCCTTCATTGCTTTGCACTGAAGAACTCCAGCAATCAGAAGCTTGGGAAAAGAGATGTTAGTGGAACATTCACTTTGATCAGCAATGAATTATTCCCATGTGTACAAAGTCTCTGGTCTCTACAATAGCGCGCAGGTAGTGAGCTGCGATGATGGCAAAGAAAGACCACAAATGCATATGCTACAGATCTTTTCATTTCCTTTTGGTGATAAGAAAAGAAAAAAATAACCTTGTACAGGAAAGTGCTTGGAAAAAAACAATTTTTAGAAAAATAATGGCATTGGTACAGCAAAAAATATAATTATATTTACTTCACAAGAACTAATATCTCAGTGGTCCCCACCTTTTCTTTCTAACTTATTTAAATCTACCAGTGATTCTAAAGATAAGTAACTATAAATAATTCCCTTACATTTTATTTCATAATTTTAGGTTTCTCTTGCCTCTGTTGCCAGTGGTTATTAAACTACATGGTAGAAAGGAATGCGTACAGGTCTAAATAATATTTCTTTTTTATAAATACTCAGTCACTTCATTACAGAAAATAAAATCAGCCTGCACTGTCTAAACATTAATTGAGCACCATTGTTTTTCTCCTAAAGTTAGTGCAATTTTCCCTTTTTCCCTACAGGACAGAAGCTTTAATGATGAGTAGTTATCACAAAATCACAATTTCATAGCTACTCTCTCTCTTCCCCCTCACCCTGTTTTTTTAAAATAAAACATACTTTGAAATGGTATTTTTGGCATTTTCTCAAAAAATATTGTGGGTGTCATTTCATTACAATTACTCATATACATACAACCCAGATTGGTGATAGACTATTAGTCTGTCTGTTGTATGACCATATCCTACTACTTGGTGAAATATAAGATGCCAAAAGGCATATGGGATAATGTATCTTCTTTTTGGATCCAAAATATTACATGCATGAATTCTTAGGCAGCATTTGACAAAGTAGGCAAAGGCTAGAGTTTCTGAGTGGTAGAAATTGGCATAACCTTGTTGACTTTAATAGAGCGATGCCAATTTATACCCACTGGGGATCTGGCTAGAAATTTTCTTTCTAAAATAGACCAAGTTTAGATGGCAGAATAAAGATGCTGATAACACCTAGCAAAGGCATGGATTACAAATCAGTGGACATGATCACGAACAGATTAGACAAACACCAGCCCGGGATGGTCTAGTTAACAATTAGTCCCACCTTAGTGCAGGGGAGTGAACTAGATGACCTATCGAGGTACCTTCCAGCCCCATGTTTCTATGATCGTAGTTTATTGATACTATAGTTTTCAACAAACTGATTACATTTGTTCTCCTTAGTGATGGCTGAAGTATAATGCAAGTTAACAGGATCTCAAAAGGTTCTGAGGTTGGGTTTGGTAAGTATGCGCACCCCAAAGTATAGGTATTTATCCAAATTTTTGGATATACTCTTTGGTTTTACACATTGATGAAAGTCCCATGACGTTCCCTTCCATACTGTTCCTGAGAGTTCCTGGCTTCTGATCACACCCGAAATAGTGAGAATGGGCAATATGTTCCCACGGTTAGTAAAACTGTAGGGAAAGAACTAAGGGGCAGAGTCACCACCACACGATGTACTGCAGAGCTCTGGGTAGATGGTCTATATTAACAGGCAGCAAGGCTGGTGACATACAGACAAAGACCACTTCTGCAGTCCTTACTCAGCCAAACTTTGACTCCAGTGGGAGCTATTCTTGAACAAGGACTACAGAAGCAGTTGTGCCTGGATGGAAGAAACCCAAAGAGCACGGATGCCTTGTTGGGGAAGAGCAAAGCAATGCACTGGTACATTAACCAGCGTGTGTAAGTGGGGTGGGGTGTTGACACGTACAAAGTGATCTGATCGAAACACCTTGTAAGTCTGAGATGAAGCTTACTCATCCCCTCTTGTTTGCAGATGGCCCTGTCTGTATAGAAATCCACTGAAGCCCTGCAGATGTCTGCTGATACTGAGTTACTGCGGCCCAGAACAGTAACTTATACATTGTCTGGTAAAATAGGATGTTTTTCCAGCGTGTCCTGGCTGTTCAATGACCCCTCCCACATTTTCACAGACCCCACTCCCAAGATGATGTTTAGAGGCTTGATGTCCCAAGGTGGCAGGAGCATAATGCGAAGTAGGTGGGTTTGGCTTACGATTTTGCGGCAGATTTTGCTATGCTTTTCAGCGTACACGTCATGGGATCATATGGCCCAATCAGACTGTCTTGGACAAATCCAGCACCCCATATCCGGACAGAACCAGGAAGTTCCACAGCTGATGCAATTAGAATATACTAATTTAAAAAATGTAACCAAGGTTTTGTGAGCCTTAAAAATGGGTTTCAAGTTTTGGATCCATTAGCAGGGTGAGATCCTAGGTTTGGGTTAGACCCTAGTTTATCTGAATTGGCTCATCCATCCATTTCCCCCTTTTATCTATGGGGGCACTGTATCTAATGGTCTAAAGCTACAGAGAATTAATACATACATTGTGGTAGCACCGAACCAGCAACTGTTAGCACTGGCCACAGAGGTCATATGAAATTAAGAATATACCTAAAAGATAATGACTGATAATACAGAAAACACTGTATTCATTCTTCATGTGTTCCCTTAGTGCTGTCTGCCTAATAAGTAAAAACAAACAAACAAAAAAAAAAAACCCAACCTGCTCTATTTTCCTTATAAAAAGATTGTACTGAAATGCCAAAAATACCCCTATGCAAATTGTGTAGCACCTTGAAAGGGCAAAGCAGCCTGTAACAAGAAGACAAATTACTGATTGAAAGTAAACAACTGAGTACAGTGACAATGAAGTATCACTTTTGTCATAATGCTACATATAATGTAGAGTACGTAAAATGCAGTGGTTTGACTGCAAGGTTTAACACAAAAAACAGTAAAAGCAGCCTTAATATAAACATTTTACGTACAAAAATATTAAATCAAAATAAATAATTCCAGCCATAAATATTATACTTTACATCATTAAGAATATACAATATCTATACATACACACTCACACACACACACACAAGTACAAAAGTAGAAGGCGGAGGTATTGCAACACTATCCTTCATCCATCTCATCTCCCTGCTTTCAGAAAACCTGAAATATACAAATAAGTTACATGGTTCAGTAAGATGGTTATTTTTGCTTTTGAAACATTGATTTCTCATATCAGAAAAGTTTGGAGCCAGAACAGCTTGAGGACGCCAACTCGAAAATCAAATATCCATCTGAAAATGTTATGTTATATCTGCTATTGTTACAGGTAGCACCTAAGGTTGCAAGAGCTGAAAAAAGCAGAGAAAACATGCTTCTCCACTTCTTTCAGTTTGCATATGACAGTTCTGTATGTACAGTCAGTCTCACACTTTCCCTGAGCTTGACCCTGCTCCCAGTCAAGAAAAATTGACAAATTCCCATGAAATGTAATGGTGCAGAATCAAGCGGCTTATGGTGTGATCCACTCAGCACGGGATGGGGGAAGCCATCAAGGAACCACAACCATAAGTGTAACTGGAACCTTGATTCTAAGGTGCAGCTGCTTCAGCCTGAGGACCTGGTGTGAGTTAGCGCAGGGGCTCTAATCGACCCCAGCTGGCTATGGTACACAGCTCTTGGTACTTCTGAGTAAAATCAACCTGTCTCCAAGTATGGGGTCTTCTGGACAATATCTTAAAAATGGAGGCCCAGCCTACATGGAAATGGGGGACTAAACTTTCAATGGGTAATTTGAACATTAAAGACTGGACCCATGTGATTTACCATTGACTGCACGTGTAATTGCTGCACGTGCAGATGAATATTTAGATGTCTAAATCCCCATTCTGCACATGTAATTTCAGTAGCTGTGTGCACAATCATGCAAAATGCAGGCATAAATGTAGGTCCACAAATGAGCATGCCTTTTTGCATGTGGACCTTCTCTGAAAATTTGGTACATATGATCGCTGGTATTTTCTTCAAGTAGAGTGGTTTGTCTAGGTGTCATGAATAGTTAGTAAAGGGTTAAAGCATAGTACCTGGTGGGCACCTGACCTGAGGACCAATCAGGGAAGAGATTTTGAAACTCCTAGGAGGGAACTTTTTCTCTCTGTTTGGGGGGGTCTTTGTCTTTGGCCGTTTGGAGTTCAAGAGACCAGACGAGTTAATCAAGTCCCTACAAGTTCCACCTTTCTGAACTAATTTCTTCTAGTCAAGATAGTGAGTATTAGAAAGATACTTTGTGTCCTCATCTAATAATCCTATGTTTGCAATTCTGTGTGTTTGTTATTGATTATTCTTAATTCTGCTTGTACTGGTTGTACTGAGAAAGAGAGAGGATTCTCTCCAGAACTTAGCAAGGTTATACCCTATGAGTGCCCAGCTTGGATTCATAGAGATTCTGTATTTTCTTTTGTTCTCTTAATAAATTCTTTTCTTTTCTTTGGACTTGGTTAATTCCTTCCCTTGGGGAAATTCAGGGGAAGGGGAGGGGGAAGTGGGCTGCTTCCCTGTGTGTAGAGATTCAAGGCGTTTGAATCCAGGCACCTCTGTCTCCAGAGCAGGCTGGAGAGAGGGGGGAGGGGGAAGGTTCCTCCTCTGTGAATTGATCTGTGTTCCCAAGGGGGGAAACAGGGGTGTCCCGGCCCACGGAATTGACCGGGTGGTGGCAGCCGAAGGGGAGACCTACCCTAGGATTTTGGGGTGGGGGGAAGACATGCGGGTCCTCACTTTGAAACCGCCCAGTTTCAAGTGAGGGTAGACTCTGACATGGTGGCAGTGGTGTTTCGGACCCAGAGAGAGAGGCAAGGCTTTTCTACCAGAGGCAGTTTGTAGCAGTTTCAGGGTTAGAAGATTTTCAGTTTCTTCCAGGGCTTTCTGTTACAAAGCCTCCTGTGGAGCGGTACTTGCGTCCATTGTGATACGAGGTACCACTCAGGATTCCTGAGGTGGGGGGAAGGGCTCGCCAAAGTTCATTCCCATCCAACAGGAAAAACAGGTTTGGGGGGGGGAGACAGAAACCCTCCAGCCAAGTTTTTTTTTCTCCCTGTGTCTTTTGAAAGGATCAGGAGACAGGAGAACAGATCCCTGAGGAAATAGACCAGATTTTTCTCAGGGGTATTGTTAGCAGCAGCCTTTCAGCTGGGCTGCTGAGTACAGCAACTCAGAGCAGAGGGAGACAGAGGAATTTTTTTTTACTCTTTCCCTCTTTCTCAGTACAAAACAGTAACATTACACAAACCACAATTTGCTATACAAAGGATTGATTTCTCTTTCTTTACTCAAGTTATCATAGCCAGGGTTAGGGACTGTCAAACACCAGAGACAGTTCACTGACTGCATAGGGGTGTGGCCAGCACCAGAAGGCACACAATCATGAGTACTGGTGAAACAATTAGCAAACTCGACCTGGCCAGGCTGCAGGCTGAAGAAAAACAAAAAGAACATCAAAGACAGATGGAACTAATTATTGCAGAAAGGGCCAGGGAAGAAGCTAACCACAAGAGGGAGCTGGAGAAACAAGAGGCTGAGCACAAGAGACAAATGGAAATCCTGAGGGAGACCCACCAGCAGGCTCTGGAATTAGCAAAGACTAAGCAGCAGGAGCCAACCAATCCAACCCCTCTTCAACCTACTGATCAACCTTCTCGGAGAAAATTTCCCGCCTACAGGGCAGGGGATGATGTTGAGGCCTTCTTAGAAAACTTTGAGAGGGCCTGTATTGGATACCATCTTCCTGAAGATCAATACATGCTGGAGCTGAGGTCACAGCTCAGCGGACAATTATCCCTGGTGGCAGCTGAAATGCCTAGAGACAAGATGGACGACTTTCCACTGTTCCTAACCAAGGCCAGACTCAGAATGGGCATCACCCCTGATCACGCCCGTCAGCGTTTCAGAGTCCAGAAATGGAAACCAGAGATGTCATTTCCAGAGCACGCCGCTTACCTGGAAAAACACTATTTCTCCTGGATATCAGGATCCATGGTTAAGGAGCTAGACGACCTACACCTCCTGATATTGATGGAACAGTTCCTAGATGGTGTTCCTGAGAACATTAGACGCTACATCCAAGATGGTAAACCAAAACTCTCACTGAGGCAGGAGAGATTGGAGCCAGATGGATGGCATCGGTAGACAACACGAAAGCTACTGCCAAAGGGAGCGAATCACACAAGGTACCCACCGAGACTAAACCTTACCATCGAGGCCAATCAAGCCCACACCTACAACCCAAGCACAGTCACACCCTACCTCTTCTTCTACCTCACCAGTTTCCAGTAAACCAACACAACCCCGTGACCCATCAAGTGGGCGATGTTTTGGATGCAATGAACTGGGGCACATCAAAGCCAAATGCCCAAAGAACCTGAACCGGGTCCAACTCCTTGCACCTGCACACCAAGGAAACCCGGAATTAGATATCTCTCAAATACCCGTATGCTTTAGGGAAACTTTGAGAGTGGACGGAAAGGAAGTTATCGCATGGAGAGACAGTGCAGCACATGTGTCAGCTATCCACCGAACCTTCGTGGACCCCAAATTCATCAACCAGAAAACCAAAGTGACAGTCCGCCCCTTCATGTCAAAACCTGTAACATTGCCTACAGTGCGTTTACCTGTCCAGTACAAGGGCTGGTCAGGGACGTGGACTTTTGCTGTCTATGACAATTATTCTGTCCCCATGATTCTGGGCAACCACTTGGCCCATCACGTTGAGCCGCCAGAAACAGAGGGAGTGGTTACACGCAGCCAAGCCAGACGAGCGGCTGCACCCATCCCTGTTCCTGAGACATCCCCCAAGACCCCGTCTGTGTTACCAGAGACCCAGACAGAGGTGGTGGAACCGGATCCCAGGCCAACACCGACAGCAGCCATAGTACATCCAGTCCCAGAACCGGAACTGGAAGGGCACCCAGCGCCAGCACCGGCGCCAGCTATTACAACTCCACCACCAGAGGGCGACAACGGGCCTGAACTGGAAAAACCAGCAGACAACCCTACCCAAGAGGCTCAGCCGGAGCCTGAAATGACACCTTGTGCACCAGCGGAGAGCGGTTCACAGTCAACGGAAACAACCTCATCACCTACATCGCTCCCAGAGGAACTGGTGTCTCCCGCCTCAAGGGAACAGTTCCAAGCAGAGCAGGAAGCCGATGACAGCCTCAAGAAAGCATGGGCGGCACGCAGCAACCCACCGCCTCTCAGCTCTACTAACCGATCCCGGTTCGTTGTGGAGCAAGGACTGTTATACAAGGAATTTCTTTCTGGTGGACACCAGGAGGGCTGGCATCCTCAAAAACGGTTGCTAGTTCCGACCAAGTACCGGGAAAAGCTCTTAAGCTTAGCCCATGATCACCCTAGTGGCCATTCTGGGGTGAAGCGAAGCAAAGACAGGTTGGGAAGGTCCTTTGACTGGGAGGATGGGCAAGGCGGTAGCCACTTACGTCCGGTCTTGTAAGGTATGCCAAATGGTAGGAAAACCCCAAGACCAGGTCAAGGCCCTCTCCAACCACTTCCCATAATGGAGGTCCCATTTCAGCGAGTAGCTGTGGATATTATGGGTCCTTTCCCAAAGAAGACCCCCAGAGGAAAGCAGTACATACTGACTTTTGTGGACTTTGCTACCAGATGGCCGGAAGCAGCAGCTCTAGGCAACACCAGGGCTAACACTGTGTGCCAGGCCTTGACTGACATTTTTACCAGGGTGGGTTGGCCCTCTGAAATTCTTACAGATTCGGGAACAAATTTCCTATCAGGGACCATGAAAGACCTGTGGGAAACTCATGGGGTGCATCACTTGGTTGCCACCCCGTACCATCACCAAACTAATGGCCTAGTGGAAAGGTTCAATGGAACTTTGGGGCCATGATCCGTAAATTCGTACATGAACATTCCAATAATTGGGATCTAGTGTTACAGCAGTTGCTGTTTGCCTACAGGGCTGTTCCACATCCCAGTTTAGGTTTCTCACCATTCGAGCTGGTGTATGGCCATGAGGTTAAGGGGCCATTACAGCTGGTGAAACAGCAATGGGAGGGGTTTACGCCTCCTCCAGGGACTAACATTCTGGACTTTGTAAGCAACCTTCAAAACACCCTCAGAGACTCTTGGGCCCTTGCTCGAGAGTGCTTAAAGGATGCTCAAGCGGAGCAAAAGGTCTGGTATGATAGACACACCAGAGAGCGTTCCTTCAAGGTTGGAGACCAGGTCATGGTCTTGAAGGCGCAACAGGCCCATAAGATGGAAGCATCCTGGGAAGGACCATACGTGGTCCAGGAGCGCCTGGGAGCTGTTAACTACCTCATAGCATTCCCGGATTCCTCTTTAAAGCCTAAAGTGTTTCATGTTAACTCTCTAAAGCCCTTTTATCCCAGAGAATTACAGGTCTGTCACTTTACAGTTCAGGAAGGAGATGACACCGAGTGGCCTGCAGGTGTCTACTACGAAGGTACAAGAAATGGTGGTGTGGAAGAGGTGACCCTCTCCACAACCCTGCAATGTCAACAGCGGCAACAGATCAAGGAGCTGTACACTCACTTCGACACCTTGTTCTCAGCCAACCCAGGACGGACTGAGCAAACCTGCCACTCCATTGACACAGGTAATGCTCACCCAATTAGAACACCACCCTACAGGGTGTCACCTCATGCCAAAGTTGCTATTAAACAGGAGATTGACAACATGTTGGAGATGGGTATCATCCGCCCTTCTACCAGTGCATGGGCATCTCCAGTGGTTCTGGTTCCCAAACCAGATGGGGAAATACGCTTTTGTGTGGACTACCGTAAGCTAAATGCTGTAACTCGTCCAGACAACTATCCAATGCCACGCACTGATGAGCTATTGGAAAAGTTGGGACGTGCCCAGTTCATCTCTACCATTGATTTAACCAAGGGATACTGGCAGGTACCACTGGATGAACCTGCCAAGGAAAAATCTGCCTTCATCACCCATGCAGGGGTGTATGAATTTAATGTGCTTCCATTCGGACTGCGGAATGCACCGGCCACCTTCCAACGGCTGGTGGATGGTCTACTAGCGGGATTGGGGGACTGTGCAGTTGCATACCTCGATGATGTGGCCATTTTTTCTGATTCATGGCCCGAACACCTAGAACATTTGAAAATGGTTTTTGAGCGCATCAAGCAGGCAGGACTTACTGTTAAGGCCAGAAAGTGTCAAATAGGCCAAAACAGAGTGACTTACCTAGGGCACCAGGTGGGTCAAGGAACCATCAACCCCCTACAGGCCAAGGTGGAGGCTATCCAACAGTGGCCTGTCCCAAGGTCAAAGAAGCAGGTCCAATCCTTCTTAGGTTTGGCCGGATATTACAGGCGATTTGTACCACACTACAGCCAAATCGCTGCTCCACTAACTGATCTGACCAGAAAAACCCAGCCAAATGCAGTTAAGTGGACTGATGAGTGTCAGGAAGCCTTTACCCAGCTTAAGGCGATGCTCATGTCGGACCCTGTATTAAGGGCCCCAGACTTTGACAAACCCTTCCTAGTTACCACTGATGCATCTGAACGTGGGGTAGGAGCGGTACTAATGCAGGAAGGACCGGATCACAACTTCCATCCTGTCGTGTTTCTCAGCAAGAAACTGTCTGAGAGGGAAAGCCACTGGTCCATCAGTGAAAAAGAATGTTACGCCATTGCGTATGCCTTGGAAAAGCTACGCCCATACGTTTGGGGCCGGCAGTTCCAGCTACAAACTGACCATGCTGCGCTAAAGTGGCTTCACACCAACAAGGGAAACAACAAGAAACTTCTCCGCTGGAGCTTAGCTCTCCAAGACTTTGACTTTGACATTCAACACATTTCAGGAGCTTCCAACAAAGTTGCTGATGCACTCTCTCGTGAAAGTTTCCCAGAATCAAGTGGCTAAACACTGTTCTTAATATGTTTTCATGCTTAGTAGTCGATGTAATAGTGCATGTGTTTTATCACTCTGGTTGTTTTACAGTTCTAGGAAGAAATCGCCGCCAGTGGATCCCACTGTGACGATTTGGGGGGCGTGTCATGAATAGTTAGTAAAGGGTTAAAGCATAGTACCTGGTGGGCACCTGACCTGAGGACCAATCAGGGAAGAGATTTTGAAACTCCTAGGAGGGAACTTTTTCTCTCTGTTTGGGGGGGTCTTTGTCTTTGGCCGTTTGGAGTTCAAGAGACCAGACGAGTTAATCAAGTCCCTACAAGTTCCACCTTTCTGAACTAATTTCTTCTAGTCAAGATAGTGAGTATTAGAAAGATACTTTGTGTCCTCACCTAATAATCCTATGCTTGCAATTCTGTGTGTTTGTTATTGATTATTCTTAATTCTGCTGTACTGGTTGTACTGAGAAAGAGAGAGGATTCTCTCCAGAACTTAGCAAGGTTATACCCTATAAGTGCCCAGCTTAAATTCATAAAAATTCTGTATTGTCTTTTTGTTCTCTTAATAAATTCTTTTCTTTTCTTTAAACTTGGTTAATTCCTTCCCTTGAAAAAATTCAGGGAAAGGGGAGGGGGAAGTGGGCTGCTTCCCTGTGTGTAAAGATTCAAGGCGTTTGAATTCAGGCACCTCTGTCTACAGAGCAGGATGGAGAGAGGGGAGGAAGGTTCCTCCTCTGTGAATTGATCTGTGTTCCCAAGGGGGGAAACAGGAGTGTCCCGGCCCACGGAATTGACCGGGTGGTGGCAGCCGAAGGGGAGACCTACCCTAGGATTTTGGGGTGGGGGGAAGACATGCGGGTCCTCACTTTGAAACCGCCCAGTTTCAAGTGAGGGTAGACTCTGACACTAGGACATAAAGCAATTCCCTGCCTTGTGTTGTATGTGCCAGCTGGCAGTCCTCTCCATCCCAATGGTGGCTGAGTATCCGTGAAGTATGGCTGTTTGATAATCCCTTTGGATTATATACAAGTCAAATTTTAATACCAGTGGCATTTAAATACTGGGTAACATTTTCAAAAGCACTTAAGTGACTTAGAAGCCCAAAGCCAAAGTCTCATTTTCAAAAGAGACTTGGGCACTCAGGGTAACATTTTAAAAAATGCCTGAGTCCCAAGCAGACAGAATTCGAAATGCCTAAATCTGGTTTGAAAATAGGACTCAGGAGTGTTTTTCTTTAGCAATAAATTCCTGGAACGATTTCCTTTAGCACCAAAACAATGGGAACCTACCATTGCTACAACACTTGAACCTCGAGGCCTGTTCCAGATGACGGAGTGCACTTTCCACAGTAACCACCACATTTCCCTACGACTTTGGTACCATCCTGTGGGAAAAATCAGAAATGATGTCTCAAAACCATGGCACACCAGAGGAAATCATTCCCAGACACCCGAGTCTGTGGGTGTTTTAATAAAAAAACTGAAAAAGTTTATTGGAAGGGAAAAAATCCCTCCCAAAAATCTATAATGATTTACAAATTAACAGCTCTTTTTCCCTTTGATGCAAATGTAATTACATTATGGCTGATAGGTCAGATGCTGGCCCATTTGAATGCAGACAAAGTAGAGTATTTGTGAACTGCCAAATGAAATGACACCCAAGGGGCAGGCCATTTGATGGGAAGTCCTCTAGGCCTGAGCTTTCTCCAACTTGCCCCCACAGAGAGAACTTTCTCATGAGTGAATTACTTGGCTCCTCCCCTTGGATAGGAACACAGATTAGTCACGAGAAACAAGAGAGCTGGAAAGAAACTGCACCTCTAATGTTACCGAGCACGTGAAGGGCAAGGAAAGATGTTTGCCGACACTACATCCAACTGTTTATTTGGAGGGGAAATGCCTGGTGTGGCTCGGCAGATGAAAAGTGATGCTGTGGGACTGTGGAGTTCACTAGATCTGGCGGCTGTTCTCCCAGATTCCTACAGCGCTCTCCATCCTTTCTACGCTGTAGACCAGGGGCAGTCAATTATTTTTTTGTCAAGGTCCAAATTCCTTGGTCAAGGTCCAGACTCCTGACGAAAATAATAAAAAGCCAAATAACCCCACCACCACCCACCCACCACCTCAAGTAAATCAGAACGATTTCTGGGTCTGTTCAAAAGCGTCTGGCGGTCCAGATTTGGCCTGCAGTCCACCTATCGACTACCCCTGCTGCAGCCACCTGACAGACAAGAATGAGAAGACCTTAGGCCTGAGTCTGATCTCAGTTAAACCAGTGTAACCCCATCAGATTCAATGGATCTACATCAGAGTAACTGAGATTTGAATCTGGCCCTCTCCGCCTCGTTTGTCTACGTAGCATGCCCCCCACTTGGTCCTTTGCACAAACAGACACTCTTCAGAGGGGAATTGTGCCTTGAATTACCTGACAATTGGACGTAAGTGCAGTGCAAGCCTGCACAGAGCACTTATTTTTAAACTGCAGTGTATGAACTCTCTCCTGTGCTTGGTGCTATTGATCTGTGATTGTAGCAGACCACTCTCACCTCTGATTGGTGTTTCTTCTCTCCTTCGGTTTGCTCTGGCACTTACACCCCAAGAAGGATGCCAGGCAGGTTGCCAAGGGTGATCAAACTAAGCCATGTCCCTCAGGGTTTGTTTTAATTCTGCCAACTGTAATTGCCTCATTCGCCTCTCTCAGCACCTAATTCAATTGCGGGAGGTTTGCTGCTGAAGCTTCTCCTTCCTGAAGGGGAGCTGAATAGGTCGTCCCGGCCCCGACTCAGATCCAGGACATTGCGTCCTGAGCTCACTGGCAGCTAAAGCGGAGCAGAAGCAGCTGTTCCTCTCAGTATTAGGTACCAGTGATGTCATCAGGTGTTGCAAGGGATACAGAGAATCCTAAAACTGACAAACACCAATCTCAGGCTGGATTCTGCTGGGCCCTGACATGGGTGCAGAGTGGGGTGTGGCACAAGGAGCTTCCCCCAGCACTGAGCTGCCTCCAAAAGGACCAGACAGAACTGCTAATCTTTCAGGAAAGAGAGGAGAGGGGCAAAGGGATGCAGGAGAAGAGGACAGGGCTGTGGCTGGACTCCCCTGCACAAAGGTGAGAGCAGAGATTTCTTTGTTCCTATTACTCTAGGGGCACACAGTGCCCTCAGAGGAGCCAGAAGGGGCAGAGAAGAGGGAAAGCTATGCCTGCTCCCCCCGCACACTCCATGCACTGGTGAGCAGAGAGGGACTGGTGCACAGGAAGCACAGGCATGGTAGTGTCCTTTGTGCTGGGGGAGGTATTCTGCCTCCTGGTGCTAGCCCTGGGACAGCACAGCGCCTCACCACCCCTTTGGATGAGCTCTGACCCTCGTCCATAATCAGGCACAAAATTGACTGCCGGATCCAAACCCTCTCCCCCCTGCCACCAAAATATAATCTTTAGCAAAGTGAGATAAAAAGGTCTAGAAAGAAACACTGACATATCACACCATTGTTATGAGAGTCCAAACTGACTAGCATCAGGAGAAAGCACCAGCTCAAACACCAGTGGCATTATCCTTATCGAAGAGCGCCTGAGTTTGGACAGCACCTAGTACAATAGAATCATAGACTTTAAAGGTCAGAAGGGACCATTATAATCATCTAGTCTGACATGGTCCTGGGCCATAAGCATGGCTTCTAGGCACTATCACAATACAAATAATAAATGGTGTTATGCTGGATGGTGTGAATGGCTGCCATCAGGTGGGGCTCTGATCATGAGACCTGGTTAAATAGCAACTGGAAGAAGCAATTAATCTCCTTTTATATAGTGATGGCTAAAACAATAGAAGCCACTGCCCAAGGCATTGGGGTGCATGGCAAGCCTGAGCAAGAATTAACTGAGGGAAATAAGAAGGGTTTCTTTGGCTCTGATTGCAAACACGGCCCCAAGGGCTTGTTTGACACACCATGTGTGTGTGTGTGAAGTGAACAGACTGTGAGAGAAGCAGTGGTGAGCATGACCCTGAGAAAGATCAGAGAGACAGAGTTCCTTGGGACACATGACTGCCTAGAGAGCAGGCTTGGGAGCAAGGTAATTGCCTGCCATAGAGAAACAGGAGGTTGTGTACGTTCTTTGTAAATAAACAGGATTGCATCAAAGAATATACCTGACTTGTATCTTCCATTCTTCCGAACGGAAGCAATCCTGCAAAGCCTCGATAACTGGCTAGCCACTTGGGCCACGGAGCAACAAGAATAATAATAACCAAGCCCTAGAGCAGAAAAGTAATGCAAGGTATAAATGTTACATGCTTATGGTGACGTGGGGTTGTAGATGGGGGCTCTCTGAGGCACTGACGTCTGGATAATACCGCACACTGGAAATAATGACCAAAATCACTTCCAAAAGTTAGCACCGATTCTCAGAGTTCAAAGCATGATCAATATCTGGAGGGGGGAAGGTGTGAGAGGTGAATATCCACAGGGAACATCCACCTCCCATTGACCATGTGCTGCAAGCAATTCACACCGTGTCTGTGCAAGCCATGAAGGGCTCCATTGGATGAGATGTTGAGCACTGTGGCCCAGGTCCTGCCGGGCACGTAACTTTGATTTCAGTGAGGCTGCTCTCACGCTGCTCGGCACCTGGCTGGATGAAGCCCCAAGTATAAAGTGGGAATCTGTAGTGAGCAGAGGGCTGATCCTCACGTTCTTATTCAGGGTGCTGGCTGGAAGTTTGAAAGGTGCCTATGGGAGTCAGATGTCCAGTTCCTCTTGAAACCCACAGAGGCTCCTCTGAAAACCTTAGCCATGAACTCTAAGAGGACGCAGCCAGAAGACATTACAGCCCAAGATTGACTCTCTTCCTTAGTTCTTCTCTTCCTCTCTGCTAGCTTCAGTCTTTATCTTTTCTCACTTCCCTCACCCCATCTTCACACCTCATGCCCTGACACCCTCTTCTCCCACTCTCTGCCACCCCTTCTGCCTCTTTCTCTTTCTAAGTAATACCAGCACCACAGTTCAGGGCAACTGCACCTGTATTTCCACCTCTGTGGTCCCCCAAGGGCACCTACTCTAGGCTCCAGGCTCTTCAGCCATCACCTCTCTTGGGTGGAGACCCGTGACTGGGCCTCTCCCCCTCCTGACCGGGGTTTTTCCAGACTGCACAGTTCGCTGCTTACACGCATGCTAAGAAGCTTACCAGAGATCACCTTCCAACTCCAACAAGGGCTCTGGTTGGAGTTAGTCCTTCAAACCTCCCCAAGGGGGTTTTGAGGTTACAAGTTCATAACATGTATCAGAGGGGGAGCCGTGTTAGTCTGGATCTATAAAAGCAGCAAAGAGTCCTGTGGCACCTTATAGACTAACATGCATGCATCCGACGAAGTGGGTATTCACCCACGAAAGCTCATGCTCCAATAGTCTATAACATGCCACAGGACTCTTTGCTGCTTTTAAAGTTCATAACAGCCTCAACTCAGAACAAGACACCGACAGCGCAGATCAGCCTGTTTCTTTTTTCCGCTTGGGCCTTTGATCCCCAACCTTCGGAAACAGGTAATGAGCAGACAACAATCCCTTCCTCCGGGCCTGGCTTCAAAAGGTTGCGTTTTGGCCAACCAGCAGATGGCATTTTTATTCACCTCCTCCTAGAGATTCCCCAGGAATTCCGCGTCATGCCTATTGTCCCAAAAGATCATTCTTGTCTGCCACATTGTTCGATACAGCCCCTTGATCACCACAGCCCACAATAATGCAGAACCTCGGCATTTCATACATTGGACTCCAAAGATACTTAAACTTAATTCAGTAAGGTTTCCCAAGCATATTGCAGGAAATTGCCATGCCTGTCACAACCAGCATCTGATACTTACCAGGGATAAGCCAGCATCTAACCCTAATATCGTCCCATGCTGGACAGAGATGGACAAACATTGACTGAGTGGGTCTTTAAGATTACCTACTCTAGCAGCCAAAAGAGTTAAGCTGCTTGAGGGCAGGGACTGTCTTCTTCATTACATTTGTGCACAGTGCCTAGTGAAATGGGATCCTGATTCCTGGCTGGAGACTCTAAATGCTCCTGCAAGCAAATAATAATAGCCACACCCCCATTATTGGTTTTACTGATTAATTTCATGACCAAGAGCCCACATTATAGATAGAAAAGGCCAATGAGGTCAGATTTTGCAGCCTTTACTCAGGCAAAGCTCCTAGCAAGAACTTTTCCTGAGGCAGGGACACAGAATGTCCTGGTTCCACATCCTGTCTGGCGCAGGCTCCCTGCAGAAGGATTCAGAAGCTAATTAAAGACACGTCTGCATCAGAGTGTTCAGTGATTTCAGCTTCCCGGTTAAACAGCCCCATTAATTAATTGAAATAATTCAGATCAAGTTAAGTTTACTACGCCTGTCTTACTCCAACATACACACACACACACAGACACACACAAAGTTATGGGCTATGATTCACATATCTAATGCCTTACATTAGATTTCATTATGACATGTTGTTAGAAGAATGATTCTATGCACCATAATGTGGCACGATAATTAGGTACCTCACATTAGCAGGTATAACCAGATTCAGAATTAATATGCTCATTCTCTTACTGGGGATTTTTGAATTTCCGACACTGCGTAATTCCCCTGCGAGATCCATTTTGCTGTTTCTGTTAGCGAAAGGCCTGTTCTGTAAAGGTCAATGCTAAAGCGACCCTAAAAACATAAAACATATCGGTTATCACAAAGATGTACCTTCTGAAATGGCTAAAGCAAAACATGCATGATGTTATTCTTCACTGTTGCAAGCATGCTTCTGTAACAACATGCCACGGTGTCATTTTTCTAACAAGATCTTGCCGGCGATGTTTTCAATTTTTCCAAGCTCTGAGAGTGATTAGCACATACTGTACAAATCACAGCATGACTCAGATTAAGAATTTCTTTTCATTTGGGGCTTCAAAGGAGGGGGCTGTTTTTCCACCATTGGCCAGCTGAGGGCACTCTTGGCCTTCCCATTGCAAGCTGCAGAACCTGCTATGCTTCAGCAGCTCCTGGAAATGGAACAAAACTGTATCCAACTCAACCTCACTTCATAGCTTTTTTTCCCTCCCTTCTCACCTGCAGAGGGCATCCATGTCCTTATTTTGTCCTAACCGCCCCCCCCACCCACCCCAACTTAAATAAAAATCAAAACTCTGTTTTGTTTGGTCTTTAGCTATGTCCTTAACTTAACTGTCTTGTTTTTTTCCAGAAGCAAAAAATGCTCACAAAATTAAGGGGTAAGTCTGCACTTGATGCCCATGCATAACTCCCATTGGCAAATGCCCACCTGACTTTGTGCTTTGAAATACCCCTTTCCACCTAACCCAAAGTCCGTGAACCTGCCGGCTGTTATCTCAGCCTGACCCGGAGTCTGAGATGGCTGCTCTGCTAGGAAAAGGCAGACCACGGCTAGCTGTGCTCAATGTATTCGCTTCCTCGGCAATGTGAATTTCCAGTTAAATGCCAAGTATCTACTTAGGTGGAGAGAAATCAACATTCCTGAAGTAACAGGTCAATCCCTGAGACGTGGTGCTGTACAGAAAGACATCCGCTCCAAAAGTTGGAAGGCAAGGAACTGGAGAGACTTCTCTTCCGCTGTCAGCTTCCTGGACTCCTTATTCACTAAACCTCGCTCCCAGACCCTTCCCCTATTGAGAAACAAGTTCTTACTATCGGAACTGATCATTTGTTATTCTTACTCCAGAATTCGACAGTGTTATAAGCTGGTTGTGCTGGAAGCTGATAACACCTAGGAGGCTAAATGAGGCACCTGTAACATAATGTAAACTAGCCTTCCACTGACATATTGTATTTCAATATGGTGTATATCACGCCACACGTCAGGGTGAAGCTACTACATGCTAGCAGGAGTGGCAGAAGGTCCCTAAAAGTGGGGGGGCTACTGAACGGAGGCTCTGCCCCCCCTCCGGAGGCCCCACCCCCACACCAACCCTTCGCCCATCCTTGCACCACCCTTCCCCCCTAAGATCCTGCCCCCCACTCACTCCCCTCCAGCCTCTCCTTCCCATCGCTAGGTAAAAAGTGGGAGGGCCATGGCCCCCGGTCCCCATTCCGGCCCCCCTGCATGCTAGAGCATTTCCAAATGTGCATATTGGTCACAACCACACTTCTCCACCTCACCGGGCCTGTCCTTCCCTCCTGTCCACAAACATCTCCACACGTGGCCCCTTTGCTCTCCTCTCCCTCTGCTGTGTGTGCCCCGCGCACTGCTCCCCTGCGGCGGAGACCAGAAGATATCCCAGACTTCAGTAGATTGATCGATTCTGCCTTCAGCGCCACCATCTTCCTTGCCAAACAGCTCTACTGCTCACTGGCTGCACCTGTGCCCACAGCCCCCCGGCCCCTTTCTGCTTCTGACTCTCAACTTCCTCTTGCTTGCATTCTCTGGGGGAACGCGTGTGTTAGCTGAGGAGGCCTCTCTCCACTGCCTTCCACTTGCCTCAGTCCTCTTCACACACCTTTCCCAGCACTGTCTTCTTCAACCTGGTCTCCAGCTTGAGGTGTGTGTCTCGCTCCTCTCTCATAAATCCCCCATATCCTTCCAACTCTGAACCTTCCTCTTCCATCTGCTCTCCCTCCTCTTTAACCACTCTCCCTTCGCCTTCAGATATGCCACATTTCCTCCAGCCCCTGAAAACCTTCCTGCAAGCCTCATGACAAGCCCATCTCCATCCTCCATTTTGCCTCTAGGCTTCTCAAGTGCATGATCCCTGTTCCTGCTCACCTGACTTCCTTCTCCTTGATCTGCTGTTTGGCTCTGTCCCCTTCCCAGCCACACCTCCTCTTTGGTTGCATTCTTCTTGGCTTGGCTGGTAAAGCTGTCCTCTCTCTCTATGCCGTAGCACTCTGTGACTGTGCTACCTTGATCTCCATCCTTGTTCTCCAGCCGCTCCTCTCTCACTAGTGCAGAAGTCCCTCAGGGTTCCCTGATTGGCTCTCCCCTTTTCTCTTTGTACGTTCAGCCTGTGAGCCCTCAGCCACTCTAGCAGTATGAAGCATCACTGTTATGCTGATGATTCACAGATCTGCTGCTCCACCCCAGACCCACCCCTGTAGTTCAGTTACATCACACATCTCTGACTGTCTCATACTGTGGTTTTCAACCCTGGGGGTCCACAGACTATGTCTAAGAGGTCTGAGAAAGGTTGTCGTTGCCAGAGAACAGTGGTTTTCAACCTCTGGTCTGCACACCCCTGGGGGTCTGCAGACTATGGCTAAGATTTCCAAAGGGGTCTGCACCTCCATCCAACATTTTTTAGGGGTCTGCAAATGAAAAAGGTTGACAACCACTGATCTAATAGCTCAACCTAGCAGAAGACTGGTTCAGAGCTTAAGGTGCTAGCTAGGGATTTGGGAGATCCAGGTTCAATTCCCTACTTCGCCACAGACTTCCTGGGCAGGGCACTTAGTCTCTTTGTGCCCCACCTGAAAAGTGGGGGTAACAGCACTGCCCTATCTCACAGGGCTGCTGTGAGGATCAATGCATTAAAAAAGCAAGGTGCATAGACACTACTGTCCAATATCCAAGATTGATAGATCCCACCAGTGCAAACTGAATCAAGCAAAACCACCCCAATCTTTTTTTTTTTTACCCTTGTTTCCCCTTTATTGTCAATTCTCTCTCCCCATGTTGGGCTGTTGGATCAGGCTTTATGGAATGTCTCTTTCTGAACCCTGCTGGTTGTCTCCCAACAACCCAATGGCTGTTTGCAGAACAGAAAGTACACTTTGTACAGACAAAAGAAAGTTTCAGACCGCTGAGATGAGAATGTGACAGTTGTTGGAGTTGGGCTGACGTGATCAAGAGTAATTAATAGAAAGTCTGAACATAATAAATGGAACCAGTCCCTAAGAAATGTTATTGTCAAATACCTGTGGGCATTTGGCCGCACTGTAGCAGTCCCCCGCAGTGGCATAAGGAACAGGTCGTCCATCATGTGTCCGTGCAAACTGTAAATCAGTTGCTGAGAAAATTATTTGGTGAACAGCATAGAGAGGGCAGATGGAGAGAGAGAGAAATTTGAACACGTTATTTGCTAACCAGTACATCTAGGAAATTTGCTTTTATACGTTTATCTAGGGAGTTCAGCAAAATCTTTTCTCTTAGCTTTGCAGCAGTAAAACCCCAATTCAGCAGGATGCTTAAGAACATGCGTAACATTCCACACACGACTAACGCACTGAACAGAGTGAGATTCCTCGCATATTGAAAGTTGCGCATGTCTTCAAGTACCGTGATGAATTTGACTGTGTAGAAACAACAGCTAACACGGACATAATGGTTTTATTCTCACAGCAGAAAATTTCCCAGTAACCCGAACCCACCAGTAACACAAAACACATGAACATCTAAAGCGTATATTTTCCCTTAAACAAAACACGGTATTGGAACAGAACAAAACTGTTGTTTCAAAGTTAGAAGGGCTTAGTGAAAAATGCCAGCTGATTGATTTCAAATAACGTACAACTCAACAAAATCAGACTGGGATTTTCAGAGGAGACTATGGAGATTAAATGACCATTTCCTTTTGTATTTCGATGGGACTGGGGTGTCTCATCCCCTTAGGCTCCTTTGAAAATCTGAACCTCCTGGTTTCTATAGCTCACAGGGGCGGGGATATTGCCAGGGTGCCTAGCAATTTGCAAAGGAAGTGATAGCAATCACGTGAGACTGGTTTATTTGGCTGATTTAAAAATCTGCAATCTTTGCCCCCTCAACGCCAGTACTAATCCTATGTTGCATTTTTTAAATATTTACTGAAAACTGATACCCAGCCAAATTCTACCCTGAGATGTAGGTGTGTGGGGCTCCTCTTCGAGTCAGTCTAAATGGGCCATCGGACAAGCACCCCCAGCTCACCCAGCGTCCATGGGCATGGCAGGCATAGGATTTATATGTCCCATCCTCCTCCCACTGAAGCCAATAGCACAGCTCCCATCGCCTTCAACAGGAGTAAGTTTGGTTCCCTACGGTTGGCTCAATGCCTACTGAAGTCAAGGGAAATACCTTGTTTTCCCTTGTACAAGGGAAAGTCCTATTGACTTCAATGGCCATTGGATCAGGCCCTTAAAGATCGCAGAGTTCAGTTCCAACTGCACTAATGGGAGTTATATACTGGAGTGCTCCATGCAGGGATGAGCATCCCTGGGGCCCCATCCGGCAACTGCCGCTAATGGCATGTGTGAGTGAGAGAGAGAGAGACGCAGGGCCAGGCTCTCCAGGGCTATATTTACCATTCGATTCCAATTTAATATAAAAATATCAACAAACCAACACATAAACCAGGCTGAGTTCACAGCCAGGTAACAGATAATTCAAAGGAATGAGAAAACAGTCATGATTCTGTGTTTTTTCCTGTCTCAAGGTGATATAGTTTAATCATTCCTAGTGCCCCTAAACTGCTTTTCAGGGTAAAGATCTGATGATTTGGGGTGACCGGGTATAAAATGAAAGCAGGTCTTTCACAAGACAGCCCAAGAACACGGCACACTGAATTCCCTCTCTCTGTCTGTACTTACAGCTCCATTTGGGTAAAAGGCCCTGTTTTTACTCACTTATTATCTGCATTGTGTTCAGGTCCAGCCTGACTTTGCTGAAGGCAGAAAAACCAGCTGCTGTGTAATCTTTCCTACACTGGCAGTCTTCTCGTCTGCTCCCGTTATACGGACATTCAGTCGGGTTATGTAATCTAAATCAAAAGAAAACCCTTTCTACTCATGACAGGAAAAGATTGCCATGGAAAACAAAGCAGCATGAAGCTCAGAGCCAAGAGATTGCTTACCTGTAGCCGTACACTTCAGAGAAATTCTCCGCATACCCACTGACAAGCGTCACATACTCTTTTGGGCTGTCAGTCTGCATCCCAGCACAATATATCTGAGAGTGACAGAGATCATAATTTTGTCAGGCACTGACTGTGAAAAGCATGTGACTAGAAAACTGACGGTGGGAAATGCGTAAGTGAAGAGTGCACACAAGATAATCTTGCAGCTCTAAGAAATGCGGACTAGGTTGCCGAAACACACCTTTAATATCCTTCCTTTGACTTTAAGGTAATATTCACCATCTTCAATGACACCTTTGAGTCTTTTAACATCTTGGCAGCTGCTTGGTAATTCACCTGAAATGACACCGAAATAGTTGTAGTCAAGTAGTCATTGTAGATCACCATTCCTTCTGGGAGCGCTTAGGGCCTGATCCCGGGAAGCATCTAAATATGCTTAACTTTAAGCATGGGAGTGGTTCCAAGGAAACCACACACAGGTTCAGCGCTTTGCCGAATCAAGGGCCCGATGCGGGAAGTGCCAAGGACTGCAGCCCTCAGGCGCTCGGTGCCTCTCTGGCCCCACCGTAAGTGGAAAGCACCATTCCGTAGACTTACAGTCATAGATGTTGTGACACGTCCTCCTCTCTTCAGGTTTTAAATCAGCATGGCACAAAGAGCTCGCCTGGTCATCGTTGGTCAAGCATTGCACTGACCGGTGCATCACTCCAATGCCACAAGTCACCGAGCACTATCAAATAAAACACCGTAAATCCTGTGCCATTACTGGTGCTTACGTTGCTAGGCAGGTAAAACACAGACCGTTGGTTGGTGAAGATCAGATTGCCAGCATAGCATGTGAGCACACGCTGAACTTTAGACACACAAGGAGACCCATAGTTTCAGTGGGACTACTCATCAGCCTTAAAGTGCTTTGCTGGATTGGGGCAGAAATGGTTCAAGTGAACAATATGCTCAAGCAAAGAGTCCCAGAGGCTGCTCGTTCCACTTGCTCAACCCAGTGGATTGACATTGTTTCGCATCAGCAGGGATGCACGACAGAGAAACATTCATTAGGGAGCCAGAATCCAAGCAAGTCTCTGCTTACGAATGTGAAACTCTGCTCCAGGTCACAGAAAGGCCCCTTTGAACAAACATGGGTTCATGTATGATTTCATATGCAAACTGTGCAAGAGATCAGGTGAAATGGTAGCTACACCTGGGCTCTCTTTGAAACCCAAACTCAAAAGGAAACTCAGGGGTAAGGACTGAAACCAAAGGAAATGTTTACACCAGATCCTGTAAACAGAAACCATCCAGTTTTGAGCAGCTCGAGGCCTGAATTTTCAAAAGCCATGAGTGCTTTTGGATGCTCTCCATGTTTGGGTGCCCAACCTGGGACATCTTAAAAGGACCAGTGCTCCCATTAAGTTTTAAAAATCAGGCCCATTTACGGTGTCTCAGGATGGGCAACCAGAATCACTAGTTCCTGTTGAAAATGTATTCCTAACTAGTGCACAGTCAGATGGCGAAAAGGTTCTTCACGTGTTAGAGCCAATCACAAATGATCAATTTGTGCCTATCCCTGGGTCACAGTGGTCACTCTGTATCAGTCCCTGAACCATAACATTTCAATGGGAGCAGAGTGGGGCCAGGATTTGAACAAAGCTGAGAATTATTTCCACACTAAATTATTTTGAAAATCAAAGGCTGGCAAAGCCATGGTAGTTTACAATGGTTGGTAAGGACAATAGAGGAAACCAACAGCCACATTTTTACTTTCTGAAGTGTGTGTAACTCCCAAAAGAAGTTCTATTAACTCAGACAAATTTCACAATGTTTTGCTTGACTCAATCCTCATAAAGATTTGATACATATCCTTATATGCCTGAGATGTGTTAATGAATCAAAGCCATTGGGGAACATAACGTTTCAAAGAATGGCGAAGTCTTCAAATGTGAATTGTCGTCTTTTAACTAAAATCTGATCTGGTGGTTTAGGATCCAGAAAAGGTTTGGCACTATAATAATTGTACACTGAAAGGCTAGATTCTTTTCACTGCTCTATCATAGCACTTGAAGTAAGGGGAGAAAGGAAAGTGTAATTCTTTGTGTGTTGATGCTCAAAATTTGTCCAAATTTTGGTGTATCAATTATTCACCTATTAAGCCTTGAACATCCACGTGAGTGAATTTCATTCCAAAACACATGGCTAACCATCGCTTTTGCTAGATCCCAGTCAAAAGATCACTTCCTCCTTTTTGCCCATCTGTGCAAAGGCTGCTGGGATATACAAGCTACCTGGGATGGCAAGAGTAAGACACGCAGAGCACAGAGGGGAGCTGGGAGGAAGCGATCTGTGCAGTCTTGCTAAGACAGAAGGGGAGAGCAGAAAGGAAGGGCCATAGGGATCAGAGAACCATTGATGGTTCTCAGTCACCTGGCTTCAGCAGAGCTGATCATCGGAGCTGTCAGCTGTTTGACTGCTGGGTGTGGGACCCTTGGGAACAGACTCATAGGCTAAAGCTGCCATTGCCTGAATGTGTGTTAACCAACGCATCAATTTCGGGCCAATGTTTTGACCCACCGGCTCAACTTCAACCTCTCTCGCCCCTTGGTAATACTGCCTCTCTCCAGGCACAACGCAACATTAAACTTACGCTTCCCCAGTTGCCAACTCGCCATGTTGCCAAAACTGGACATTCCCCAAGGTAGCATGTGTGGACATTTGGTGGCTGGGTGCCAGGGCAGTTGTCTGTATTCTGGTAACCGTACTCGTAATGGTCCTTCTCGGTGTAAATTTCACTGCACGAGACCAGCCTTTGCTTATAGCCCTTGCCGCAGGTCACAGAGCACTGGGGAAATGAAGGAGTTTGGTTAACGTTGTACATGGGCGCACACAGCGTGTCTTTGACAAACAGGGGAAAAGAAAGGCTAGCTTGAATTTTATGCCAGTTATGGCGGTGGTGCGGGGGAAGGGATACTATATGCTTGTGCTCAGAATGATCAATAAATGACCGGCACGCCTTAAAGCACAGCACTGAAGTGGCTGCTGATTATTGTAGTGGCCACTGGCAACCTACAAAGCCAAGTGCTAAAATTAGCTGTGGGTCACACTCTGACCCCCCTTACTCCCTCTGAATGGTAGCTCAGTTCACAAGTAGTCTCATTTGGACAGATCCTCGGCTGCTATAAATCTGCGTGCGTGAGTCCACTGATGTCAGTGGGACTCCTTGTGCCATACGGTATTTCTCTTCACGAGTAAGGGGAGCAGTGTGTGGTCCTCTGCGATCAGTAAAACGCTGCTGTGAATCTGTGTTGTTCTACAGGATTTTCAGAAAAGGTGGGGGGTAAATGCCTGCCCTGTACCACTGGAATGAAGATATGCTAGGAGGCTACAGGAGAATGGACGATGTTTTGGCTGCAATTCTGTAGCGTTCCCTTTATAGGCTATGAATTCAGCAGCAGTTGGGGTGAATACATTGTTGATCTGTGCGATAACATAGGCCCTGATTCTGAAAACATGCACACATGCAACTTTATGCATGTGAGTAACCCCATGGCACTGGCTAAATGTAAGCATGTGCATAAGTGTTTGCAGGATTGGACCCACAGTAGTCTACTGAAGCAGATACTTTGGTAGATCCTCTCATATTTGAAGGAACATTTTTCCAGAAAAAACATTTGGCACTTGAAGAATGCTGGGTCATAAGCTGGTCCTCCCAAAAATCTCTCTCTCTATCTCTCTCCCCTGTATTTTCTTGGGCTCCTCCCCATCTCACCTTTTACCATTTCTTTCTCTCTCTCTCTCTCTCATCTCTGCTGTGTCAGCAGCAGCCTTGTCAGTTTCCTCTGTTGCTCTTCCAAGTGGAAAGTACTCCACTTGATGCAGAAAGAAACAATCTGCGATTAGTTTGTTTCCTTCTGCAGTGAGCTCTGGCTCCAAAGGGAAGAAGACGCCTCCTCCTTCATGCTTTACTCACTCGCACGAGTAGCCCTATGAGTGGGGTCAGGAAAGCGAGCAGGAGTGGGCTCTCAAATGCTACGGTATGCAGGATTAAGAGAAGGATCTGGTAATTATGCTGATCTTCGAAGGCCAGATTCTAGGCTGATGAAATTGGTGTAGCTCCACTGAACTCAATGGAGTTATACAGATTCTCACCAGCTAAGGATCCATTTCTAGTGGAACTGTGCAAACAAGAGGCCATGGTTTGACTGGGTTCACTTATGTTACGTGTACCAGGGGAATAAAAACATATTTAATCTACACTGTACAGTAGGTGGAATCCATGTGGGAATAAAAACACTTCAAGTTATCAACCAGGACCGAACTGGAAACTGATCTTTACTTTTTAATATCCTCTCTTTTGTTCCTCTCTCTCACAGAGAAACTACACAGAAAGAAACAAACTAATGATTAGTATCCAGCACCGTGCTGCCAGCAGTAATTACTGCTCCAGCACATCAACCCAGGCTTTTCTTGGCGGGGAGAGGGGGCAAAGGGATGGTGCTCCTGTGTGGAAAGACTTGAGTTTTTTGGTGACATTTGCCCCAAGCTGAGGATCAGCGTCACTCCATCCAAGCCAAGGAACTCCATTAATTTGCTCCAGCTGAGGGTTTGGCTCTGTACCCTACTCAGAGGGCACATTCAGACCCCGATCAGACTAATGATGTTGAGGGTCCCAGTCCAATCAGCAGAATGACAATCACTGCGGTAGATTCCCTATGGGGCTCACCTCAGACCACTCCCCTGTAATCCAGACGTACTCGCAAGGCGGTAAATTGCAGCTCTCCCTATCAGAGGGGCGCTTGCTCGCATCACAATTCACGCTGTCCTCCTCTTGGTTATTCTGATTCACGCACACAACTTTCCGGTATCGGGACCCTTCCCCGCACGTTTTCATGCACTGCCAATAAATGAGAGAGGTCAGCACAGATGTCCCAGAACTTCATTTTAATTCACGTAGTGACGCAAAAACATTTTCCCAGTACAAATGATAAACTAATGGTACTTATGAATGCTGTCGCTTTCTATTATTAGTTATTTGTTTCAGAGGTAGCGACTAGCGGCCACAACTGAGATCAAGGCCCCACTGTGCTAGGCACTGCACAAACTAATAAAGAGAAAGAGCCCAGGTCTTGAAGAGCAAACAATTACATAGTAGGGCTGCCAATTTTGGTTGGATGTATTCCTGGAGGTTTCATCACAGGACATAATTTTTAATTAAATATTCGTCTTTAATTCCTGGAGACTCCAGGCCAATCCTGGAGGGTTGGCAACCCTACTGCATGAACAAGACAAAGGGTGGAAGGGGAAACAGAGGCACAAAGAGGCTGAATGACTTTCAAAGGGTCACACAGCTAGTCAGTGGAAGAGCTGGGTATATAACAGAGGTTTTTTGATTCCCAGTCCAGTGCCCTACCCACTCACTAGACCCTACCTGCCCCTTATTGTCTTTCTAAAATGCCTATTTTATATCCAATTAATGTAAAATAGGGTTTTGCTTCCTTATTGGCCACCCTTATTTTGAGACTAGGAATTGTTCAGGGGCTGCTCGCAGCCTGATGTAACAAGAGTTGGCAAGAGTCAATAGGGCGGCACTGGTTAGTTTTTAAACGCTGGTGGATCCAATTTGTCCTTGGCTACCTTGCGCAACCCCGACGGAAGAATTAACTTCAGTGTGGGTTTATGTATTTAGATTTAGCCAACAATATACTGAGGAGAATGGCAGGTAAGCAGTAAGGTAAGAATGGCAGGTAAGTGGAGGGTAGACAGAATGTGCATGGAACAATGAGGGGAAGATAAACTTGGGACTCTCTCGTTGATGGACTGGCTGGAGAATGCACATTTGAGGAGGGTTGGAGATGTGATAAGAATGGGAGAAGAATGACCGGCAAAGAAAGCACTGGAGGAAAGGGACTGCAATGGAAGACAGAGGATACAATGGAAAGACTCTGCCAAGAGAAGACTGAAGAGAAAAGGATTTGAACTCCAGGGCCTATAACCATAGGGGTAGGTTGACTTCTATATTTGGGGAGACAACTCCAGCCAGGCCAACGGGGCCGCTTGTGGGGGGCAAATTCTGCACATTTCTGAGACTCACAGTTTGGAGGAGCAATGCTCCCCCATAGCCCTCCCCAAACTATGTGCAGGCCTATAACCTGCGCCATGAACCAGGAGGAGTGGCAAATAATCATGGGCACCTCTGACACCATGGAAACGGGAAAAGGAGTTGAGAAGTGAAATGAGGTTTATGTATTTAGATTTATTAAAAAGCACCTATCACCAATATTAAAAAATAAAAAATGATTTGTGTCCTACACAAAAGATGGGAGCCCAGGGAAGGACTCTAGAAGAAAGGTTCCTCAATGATTGCTCATTTCGAATAATAAGCCAGCTACGTACAGTACGCATCTGGCACCCTTTACAACAATATTTCAGCGCTTCACAATCTTGAATATATTTATCCTCCCCACATCCTTGTGAGGCAGGGCAGGGCAGGGCTACCACCCCCATTTTACAGAAGGGGAACTGAGGCACAGAGAGACTATGCAACTTGCTCAAAGTCTGTGGCAAAGCAAGGACTTGAACCCAGGTCGCCACTCGACAAGAGCCCTAACCTCTGGACCAGCCTTCGTCCACTGCCCTACAACCAAGCAACTCAACCCTTCCTGCAAGGCCTAGGAACCTTTGTAACATACCCCAAAGCTTAACAAGACTTGGGCTTTGTTGGGCCAAAAGTAGGGGGAAGTGAGACTTCCAGAGTGAAGCAGAGCCACCCGGGGGTGGCAAGTGGGGCAATTTGCCCCAGGCCACGGGCCCCTGCGAGCCCTGGCCCAGTGGCGGTCCGGGTCTTTGGCCGGCATTTTGGCGGCAGGGGGCCCTTCAGTGTTGCCAAAGACGCGGAGCGACTGAAAGGCCCCCTGCCGCCGAAATGCCCCGCGAGCCTTGGCCCGGCAGCGGTCCAGGTCTTCGGCGGTATATCGGCGGCGGGGGGGGCCCTTCAATTGCTCCGGGTCTTTGGCAGCATTTCGGCGGCGGGGGGCCCTTCAGTGCTGCTGAAGACGCAGAGCGACTGAAGGGCCCCCTGCCGCCAAAATGCCGCTGAAGATCCGGACCGACGCCGGGTGAGTACAAGCGCCGCTGCTCCCCCACTTTGCCCCAGGCCCCCTGAATCCTCTAGGCGGCCCTGGAGTGAAGGGAGCCTGTCAGCTGGCCCCTTTCTTTTAAACCTGGGGTCTGTCAGCTCCTCTGATTGCAAACGCCACGTTACCCCCGAGGGAGAGGAGCCCTCTCTCTCTCTCTCTCTCTCTCACAGCCTGGGCCCAAATCACGGAGGGCTTCCTGGCTCAAAACCAACATTTTAGACTCCACTTAGAATCTGACTGGAAGCCGGTGCAGACCTGGGAACATCAGCACAGCACGTTCACCGTCTGATGGAGCAAGCAGCCTTCTGAGCTAATTTACGTTTACAAAAGATCTGGAGGGGTAGTCCCCCGGGGGGGTGCACTGCAGCCGTCTTGCCTCGAGGGGACCCAGGCATGGCTCATTGGAGCAAGGCCCGCATTTCGAAGGGAAGGTCGTCCCTGGTTTCCCAAGCACTGGTGAAGAAAAAGCAGCCCTACTGAGACTGCTTGGACTGTGGGAGGGCGACAGAGAGCAGAACAGGAGCTCTTCATCAGCCAAAACACGCTAGGCAAACAGGTCTTGTGTACACGCTTTACCCACCTTTGGCTGGGCTCTGAAAATCCCTTGATCAATGGATGGAGAGGTTCACCACTGCTCCTGAAAGGGCCTTTCCAGACATGTTAAGGCCCAGTCATTCAGCCCTCTCTGTGGCACTACTCCCATGAATAAGGGCTGGAAGAGCAAGCGCCTAACTGAGCTTAAAGGTTAAAGTGAGGGGAATGGGCAGCTCCCCAACCCATGCTAAAAGCAGAAAGAGAGCTCCCCTTCTCAGCTTGGCTTGAGTAAAGCGGGCTCCCCTCTCTCCTCCTTGACTGGTGCCTTGAGAGGTCCCCCTACTGCTTCAATCTGGTTTAACCACTGCTGCTACAATGCACAATGCCAAGCCCAGCAAATGCTTTCTAAGCCTTCTGCAGCCACAGGAGGCAAACCGGACTCGTCTCCTTGTCCTCTGTTAGTGGAGAAACACTCCGGTCACAGGGTCGTGCTGAACTAGGGCATGGCTCCTTCCTGCACTCACACACATAGAATGCGCTTTGGGAAGAAAACCTACCAAAAATATGGAAGGGTCAGAGCCATTGACAGCAGAAAAGTCAAAATAATAAATTACCAGAAGCTGCTAAGCTTTCAGCTACCTGGAGTCGTTAACAGGCCATTTCTTGAAATTATCATTGGATATAACGTGCAGGAATTGTCTTCCTCTAAGCAAATTCAATCGGACTGCACGCACACGCACAAATCTACATGCCAAGTTACCTAGGGTTTCATCCAGCTAGCTTCACCATTTGTACATCATTTTCAAGATCTCTGAACCAGTCACTGCTTTCCTATGATGAGCGAGATCTACCAAGTACACCTAGGCGAAAGGCAGTATGATCAGAGCCTTTTGTTTTTAATTAGCTGTCAGAACCCAGACTGCAAATTATTTCTTGAGAAGGCTGAAATAAAATGTCAATAAGTAGAAGTGCTGTGGTTACGAGCAGCATAGCCCTTTGGATGCAGAGGGCTCGCAGGAAATGCAAGTTAATGCTCAACATCAATATTTAGTAAATAGTAATCATGCAAAACTGCAAACAGCCCCACCCAGCAGCATTTATTTTGGAGGAGTCATTTAGCAGCTCTGAGGCAAGAGTCAATATTAAAAAATCTGCAGTCTGGCAAAAGACCCCACGGGCTGCATGTGCTTTCAACCTTATTTACTCTCCTGTTGTAAGTCCCTAGAGTGGAAATTTCCCCTAGGTCTGAACTGAAATGTAGCACTCCTAAGGGGAACAGAATAATTTGCTTGACTGTGATTTCCCCAGAGGGCGAACCAAATGTGCTGTATTTGCCCTTCTCAGGTATCACCTCATGGTATAAGTAGAGAACTCCTTTAAATTACATTACTGGATTCCCTAAGCACAGTCAACAAAAAGCATTAATTGTCACCTTTCCAATGCAGCCATAGTGCTCCACTCTAATTAGGGAGTTTCTGCAGAAACCTGGGAATAAGTTGTATGATTTTTAAGCTAGACTGATGCCAGCACCAGTAAATGAAGAGAAACTTCATATAATACCAGCAATAATACCACAAGCAACAGGTACTGGAAGCCCCCTTGCTAGGCTGCAACATGTACTAGAAAAAGTTCAGACTGTCACATTGTCCAAGACGCAGAAGAATCCTCAAACATGACTTCCAGTTTGCCCTTAGATGCCATGGGAAAAAGACAAAGTGACTGATAGATACAGTGACAGTATATTGCCATATTGTGTTATTAATTTTTAACTTGAGAGGAAAGAGGGTCTTGCAGTTAAGATACATGGACTGAGACCCAGGAAATGAGATTCCAGTTCCTGGCTCTGCCACAGATTCCACGAGTGACCCTGGGCAAATCGCTAAATCTCTCGGTGCCTCAGTTGCTCACCTGTAAAATGAGGAACCTTGCCATGTACTACCCTAAAGGGCAAAAGACCTGGGCAAAGAGGAAGGGGAAGCAAGTCTAATGCATCTCCTGCCTTTCTTCTGTCTTGTCTATTTCGGCTCTGATTCAGCAAGATACTTAAGCAGGCGCTTAACTTTAAGCTCATGAATAGAGCTGGCCAAAAAAATTAACTTTTTCCCCCACCAAAAAAATTGCAGCTTTAGGTCAACTGAAGCATTTTTTTTCCATGTCAAGCAAGCAAACAAAACAAAAAAAGTAAAAAACAAAATCAGAACATTTTGTTTTGACATTTTTCAGTGGGCATTCTGCCTAAGTCAGCACTGAAATTTTCTCCTGAAGTAACAAATGCCAGAAATACACAATTTCAGATATATATCTATATCTATCTATCTATATATCTATCTATCAGAAATTGTGTATTTCACCCTTATGCAAGAATGCTGCAAAAAAATGGAAATTATATATATATGCTGCAAAAGAATGGAAATTCTCTCTCTCTCTCTCTCTCTCTCTCTAATTTCCATTCTTTTGCAGCATTCTTGCATAAGGGTGAATGTACAAATTCTTTCCCTCCCAATTTTGTCCTTTTCCTTTTGGTCCCACCTAGGGTGACCAGATGTCCCGATTTTGTAGGGACAGTCCTGATATTTGGGGCTTTGTCTTATATAGGTGCCTATTTCCCCCCATCCCCTGACCCGATTTTTCACATTTGCTATCTGGTCACCCTAGTCCCACCCCCATTTCGTCCTTGAAATTAACAGGCCTTTTCTACTGACATCTGTTTCATGGAATCACTGAGTAGAAGGCCAGAAGGGAACACACAGCATGATCTCCCCTCAGGCCCGCCGACAGCAATTCCAGACCCCAAGGCAGAACAGTCAGTGGGTCCCCTAGAAAGGGATGGCTGAGGTTTGATTCATGCAGGACGGGCTGGAGCCGGGCCCCAGGCTGCTGCTGGCCCGTGGCCACATGGGCGTGGAGCTGGACCACGTGCGGTGGCTGGTGCAGGCACGTACAAGCCACGGAGTTGGTCCGCCTGACATTTGGGTGGTGCTGCACCTGCGCTGGCTGGTGCCCAGCGAGCTTCCAGCTGTGCTGCTGGGTGCGCTTTTCTGGCACGGCCAGGGCTTCCACCTGCCCGCCCGGCTGCCTTCACCACTGCCAGTTTTGAGCCACCAACTCCGTGGGTGCTCGAGGACTGGAGCACCCACAGGAAAAAATGGTGGGTGCTGAGCACCCCCACCGGCAGCCCCACTACCAGAACCTCCCCCTCCCCGCAGCGCCTCCAGCCCTTTGCCGGGCCCCGCTGATCAGCGCCTCCCCCCGCTCCCAACAGCTACCGCTTGCCACAGATCAGCTGTTTCTCGGCATCTGGAGGCACTGGGGCGGGAGGGGGCAAGAGCAAGGGGGCAGCATGTTCTGGGGGAGGGGGCGGAACTGGGCGGGCGCAGGAAGAGGCGGGGCCTTGGGGGAAGGGTGGAGTAGGGGGGGGTCAGGGCAGAGCCGAGGGGAGCACCCCTCCCCCTCCCCGCAGATTAGAAACTAGGTGCTGGCCATGCACGCCTAGGAGCCCTGTGGCCTTCCCATGGGGTTTAAAAGGGCCTGGGGCTCCCGGCTGCCGCTACTGTGGCATCAGCCCCCCAGGCCCTTTTAAAACTCCCAGGCCCCTGCAATTGCCCCTTTTCCCCCCGTCAGCAGGCCTGTCTCCCCTATATCAGAGGCCACCAACACCATACAGCACCTGCCCACTCAATCCAACCACTTCAGCATCCTCAGTGCTGTAAGAAGCCAGAAGAGTTAATTAACCGATATAACAAGAGACGGTTTCCAGGATGTTCCCTATGGCTTTTCACTGGCAAGCCTAGAGCGGTGTTTTAAAAAAGGAAGACTAAACAATGCTTGACAAGCTCCCTGTAAAAAATGAACTCAGAAAGTGAAGGGTGCTGTAATGTTATTTTAGGTCATGCCATTCGTGTCAGTTTGGGTTTACTGCATTACTTGTTCAGAGCATACTAAAGCAATCTGTGCCTTAGCCCTATGAATAACATGCAAGCTATAGTTATAGCTGGCAAGGAGGTGATTTTGCTTTAACCGTACATCTGACAAAATAAAAACTACTCCAAGAGAAGGACTTGGAAACGGATACAAAGCGACAAATTTGAAATGGGCAACGTCCGCAGTGGGTTTCAATTAGTGATTCTTCATGGGCAAGGAGGGTTTTCTCTCCCCCCTCTAGCCCTAAAGCTTCCTTGGAATCCTACGTGTCCCATGCTCGAGCTCTCCAGAGTGCACACAGTCTGGTGGGGAGCCCTTTAAGAAACCCATGTGAACATCTGCCTCCCACAAAAGTGGTGGGAAGAGGAGCGGGTCATTCTCTCCAGTGGCAAAAAGTGAGAGAGGGGACCACAGGTTGGAGAAGTTCCTTTAAGGGCTAATTATGTTGTTTGGTAAGTACTAAAGCTGCATCCTGGTTGGTGATCTACTTTCCTTCCCGCTTGCACATTCATTAGCTGAATGGGTTTAATGTGCCCTGTAGAAGAGAATGTGTTTGGCCTTTTGCACAGCTTGGCCTTTTGCAAATTTCTTTTCTGCTAACACACTTCTGTCTGAGGCAACCAGCGCATCGTCTATTCTGTTCTGCCTCCGTTTCTTACCTCCTCAGTCTTGTAACTGCAGGGTCAGATCTTCAGCAGCTGTAAACTGGGGTAGCTCCATTCAAGTCAATGGACCTATGTCACTTTACACCAGCTACAGATCTGATCCCCAAGGTTTCTAGTAGTCTTGGAATCATTCCTCAGCTGCCCCCACATGTGAATCTATCATCATTACAGCTTTCAAACATTAAGATTATGGCACAGCTAACGGAACAAAGTTGGTTAAATTTGTCTGTAACATAGTCCATAAGGCCAAGTACTTCAGGGCCGTGAGGTATATACAATAATCCATTATGCTGCAATGAGTGAGTGTCTCGTACAGTAATGAATCAAGGATGAGCTAATAAAAGAAAGAATGGAGCTGCTGCTTTGACCTTGAATCTTCTTGCTGCAGGTGAAACATTCCACAGCCTTTGCAAGACTGAAATGTTTTTTGTTTCATCTGTGAATTTTTTTTTTCTTTATTTCTTGTATACAACTGCAGAACAATAATAAAGAAAATGGGAGTTTTCGAGCACACCAATATTCTAAGCAGGTGACTATAGTAAACGGGCAGCGCTAGATTGTCCTTTGCATTCTGAATAGAAGGGATCAGATTCTCATTTAAATTGAAGACCCCCTCTGGCAGCGTAAACAGGCCTTAAAGAATTTATTCCTGCTTTAAGACCCTTTTGCATTGCAAAGGCATTGTAAAGGGGCCTTAGTGTAAATGAACACCAGGCCCTAGATCGCTTAATGATTATTCTGCTCTCCTTATGGGATGGAATCTGCACCATTGCAGCCTTCATTACTAACCACAATGTACATAGGTTCAGGACATGGGCTCTGATCCTGCACCATTAAAGTCATTGGGAGCTTTGCCGTTGATTTCAATAGGTCCTTAATGCGCACCAAACCCCTACTGATATCAATAAGGGTTATGTGCCTGCGGCAGGAGGCAGAGCAAAAGGCACATTAAGCAGGTTGCCATTTGGATTGAAGAGGAGATTCATGAAAGGTTTGTTACACATGAGGATGCAAAGCAATTCTCCTCACAAAAGCAGCAGAATAAAACCCTGTACTTGAAGCTCTCTATGCTCAGAAATCTCTCAGCCGTTGCTTACTATGAAATATCCAGCTCCAGGGTTCTCACTGAGAACAGGATGGCATTTAAAAAAAAAAAACCCATAATTAAATATTGACAAATTTTAAAGTTGTTTCTATTTTGCAGTGTTTGAAACAGACCCACAATTTTCATTTCGCTAGAAATCACCAAAAATGTCTGCAATAAATGAAACATTTCAAAAAAGTCAGCAGGTTGTCAGATTTTTTTCAAAAAATACCATTTTTTGAACAATCCAGCAGAAAAATTTTGAACAGTCCTACGCTCACCCTTTTTCATCTCCTGGCCTGTTGTGTAATACAGGGATTCTTTTGGGAGCCATGCCTCTCCCCTCCCCTTCAACACTGTACCACTTTGGAGAAACTACAGCAGAAAAGTAATGTTAGGAAGTTGTGTGTTTTAACTGTGTTAGAACGTAACGTAGCAGCTGGAAATAAGGGGGAGGGGCTAGTACCATGTGACCAGTCAATTGCCAATTGATTATGCCTTGAGAACCTCTGACATAGGCCATTTTAGAACAAAATTGGCTGTGTTCTTATTTCTAGTGTACATTTTGTGAACGGGGATTTGTAGACAATCATATTTATCTTCAGAAAAATAATCTGGCATCATATTAAGCTTTCTACATTAATAATTGTCTGTGTGTCCTTCATGTTGGTTCATTAGAAGTCTGAATTCTGACTGCGGATGGCCTAAGAGGCATAAAAATCCTGCAATTAGATAATCAAATTGGCAACCTGAATATCCAAATGCACGATTTAGACAGCTGAAAAGTAGACCCTACATCCACTTGTAGGCCTGGGTAGACAGTAAGAATCCATAGCTTCCCTGCTGACCTTAGAAAGGCCTCTGGTTTCATCCTCATTTGCCCTTGCTATATTCACAGGGTCCAGCAGCTCTGTCATAATCTCGGCTATAACTATCATCATCCCACTTAGACACATTCTAGTAGGTTTACCACAAGTAATGCTGAAATTCTAACGATGCTTGATACCGCATGTAACCCCAACAGATCTTGGTCGTCGGCGAGCGGGATAGAGCCTAGGACCTCTGCAGCTTAGCATGAGCTAAAAGCCATAATACTCTTAGCTAAGACTATAGAGCAGACTCAATAATCTCTCTCTAAGTGGTCTCGGTGCCACTAGATGGGACAGAACACCACACCCCGGAGGTGTGTGGGTTACACACGTACCTGTCATAGTAAGTGCACACGGTGCAAGAGATCTGAGTGCATCTTGAATCTAGGTGTGTTTCAAAGATGGCGGACTGGTGGAGTAAGGAGAAGAACTTGTCATGTTGGATGGGGAGAGTTATCATGTTACGGGGGGGGGCGGGGGGAGAGCAGGGCGGAGGGAGTTTGGACAAGTATCCCAAAGGCACACAGATGATTATGTAGTGTGGGAGGTTACTTTTTAAATGCATAGCTTACACAGCTTCCTACAGCTCTGCAAATAGTGAAACTTAGCTCAATAAAACATACATACCAAATTACTACTTCATCATGTGTACGGATGGGAGACTCCCGCCCAAAGTCAGCTACTAATGAACGGGACTAGTGGAGTGGAATCGGATGCAGCGCCAGCAAAATGTGAAAAATACTGGCTTTGTGCAGGTCCTACCAAAACATTCCGCAGCATGCACATATAAAACTATACTATGCATCTTCTCACGCTCCAGTGCTTTCTTTGGTACTTTCTAAAAAACTGGCACAATCTGCACACACATCACTATTTAATTTACGTCACGCTTTTTTTTTTTTTGGCCATCCTAAGTTTTAAACTTAAATGCGTGCACGCACATACATACGCACACACACAAATACACACTCAGTCTGCATCAAGGCGAGCTCTAACCCTGCTTAGTGTAAACCCTGGCCATCTGACAACAATCTTTTGAACAAGCCAGCCATCTCTTAAGTCTCTCTGTAGTTCACACTTCACAGAACGAGTAATGTGATACTGGTAAACGTCAGGAAGAAGGTCTTACTTTGGTATGCTTTGAATACTGCTGAAGCTGCCCACTACGGGCCCTTTTTACTTACAGCTTGCCATTCCTCCATTTCCCAGCTGTAACGGGGACATTCAGCACTGTAGCATTCCTGTTCAGAGACTGGTCTTGTGAATTGGTAACAGTCGGTCTCCCTGGCTGTTTTCTGAGTGCCCGTGTGGCAATAAACGTTTCTCTGCTGAATGCCTCGTCCACAGGACACGGAGCACTAAAGAGGGACAACAAGAAGTAAGTTGCAGCTTTCCTTATTTCCCTTGTGAAACTCTCCATTGCTATAGTGAACCTCCCTGATTTCAGACGAGGAAGGGAGCTGAGATGCTGCTCTACTTTGAGTTCTGAAAGACATTTAACACTTGTCTGAGCTGGCAAGCAATAGCACCTAGACATTTAAAACTCTGACTCCTTTTGATGCAGAAAGTTCTTCTCCATGTAAGAAAACATTCTGCAGGGAATCTGAATGCATAGGGTGAAGTCCTGGCTCCAGTGAAGTCAATGGGAGTTTTGCCATTAACTTCAGTGGAGTCAGGGTTTCACCTACAAGATTTATACTGCAAAAATCTCTAAGGATAGCAGCATTGTTTAAAAAAAAAAATCACAAGATGCTAGAGTCAGCAGGAATTGTATGTTACTCCTTGCACACTCAGTTCAATAGTTTAAATAAATAAATCAAACTTTACAGAAACATCGTTCAGTAGACTGGTCAGCCTGTAATGAAAAGGAGCACGAATTATATAGAATAAGAACTAAAGCACTGAAGATTTGTAGGTACGAGACTTCTGGAATTACTTTTAAGTTACATATACACCATAGCAAATTACTACATACTGCATATCCCCACAAACTATTTTTGTAAATTAGTTGCTTTATTTTCACATATAGTAGCTTCATTATGGCATGAGCACATTTTTATCCACTTCTAGTCATATCATGAAAGCCTGATTTTAATCATGATCAAAATAAGTTTTTCTGATTTTTGAATATTAATATCTACAGCTCACTATTTTCAATAGCTTAATTTTTTCCATACAAAAATACTTTCTGCTAACATCCTACAATATAATATTTTTAACTGGTACTTAACTTCACTGCTCTATGGATTCTTTATTGTTAGGTCCTAATATATAGTTTGTAAATGTGGAACAAGATTAGTAAAGATTAGATAGAAGTGTGTATAACAGAAATGTATAGTTGAAATGTAGATATTATGATTAACATTTTGCTTCATTAAAAATTAGTAGAAAAGACCTAATTAATATATGAGATATTGAGAAAACAAGTTTATAATACCACAAAAGTAAGCCTTATTAAGTAATGGAATTAAGCAGTTTATAATGTGCAAGGAATCCTCTTCCAAAACGTTAAAAAGTATTCTTCTGTAATGCAGCATTTCCTTTACTATCTGAACACATCAGAAAGCAAAGGAGACAAAAAAAAATAATAAAATAAAACCCACAAACCCCTGACTGTGAACATTCTCCTGGTTATAAATATTTATGAAAGGCTGGTTTGTGTAACTTGGAAAAGTCGCACAACGCAGTTAGATTCCTATGATTCGTGATGCAAATACATCCCATATGCTGTAGTGCTTCTATTATGATTAATAATATGGTTTATCTTAAACATTCCACGAGAGAGAGTGAGCTGAATAGGAGAAACACAGTCGGAGAAACATATCCATCTTTAAATAACTTTTGCTCATAAACTTGCCCACCTACAAAACACACATTTGCAAGACTGTTGTGATATTGACAGAAGGGGTTAAAGTTGCAGCTCTGTCCTAGAAGAGCCTGATCCTGCATTAGATATCGAATTGAACAGGAAAATGTTATACAACATAGTGAGCCAAAAAAGACAATGTCGTCTTATTTTAGTAATGGGAGTTTACTGTATGTAAAGCTGTAATAACTGTACTCCAGTTTACTGTATGTAAAACTGTAATACTCCCAAGGACCCGACAGGGGCTTTTAAGTCGTGGACACAAGCCCCCAGGAAAAGATTTTGGCTAATTTAGGGGCTCACCTGGAATGAAACCCTGGCTCAATTGAAGTCAAGAGAAAAACTCTTGCTTAATTCAGTGGAGCCAGGATCGCACCCCATTTGTGAGCTTAAGTCAGGAAAAATCTTTTTCATCAACTTGAATGGGACCAGGATTTCACTCCTGAGATCCCTGCTATACTATCATGTTTATCCAGAACACATCCCAAAATCCCCAAAGATACAAGGCTTCAAAACAACTTATTTGGCTTAATCAATAACAGAAGAGAAACTACAGCCGCTGTTAGAAAATTAATATTGGATGGACGTCATTCTTCTTACAAATCAGAACGGCGTCATCTCTAAGGTTCTGAAAAGAAGGAAGTTGCGAGTTTATGGGCTAGAATTCTTTTAAAGGGGCTACCACACCTAGCGTTCAGAGCCAAAGGTGATTGAAGTCAATAGGAGTCAGTCCACTGACTTCAGTCCGCTTTGGATCAAGCCCCTAATCAGCATGCAGCCCTCTCACTCTTCGTGTATAACGTTTACATATTTGTCAGAGTACAGGTAGGATTTTACAGCTGGGTTCCTAATAACAGAATGATACACTATTATAAATGCCCATTTAGACAGAAACTCTGCCCTACAGCATTTCTAACAGTGATCATGGTTTTACCAATAACTCTGTTGATCTGAGAAGAGCAACTCTGATTTATACCTACTAGATATCTGGCCCTAAAAGCATAATAAGCCTGATACTACAGTTCTCCCCCGTTCATGTAAGGATCAGGGCATACTGTTACTATGCTCATATATTTATCCTCTATGCATGGGTGGCAAGTTTGTAAAAATTTTGGTGGGGCCCAGAACCCGCCCCCAACTCCGCCCCCCCAACTCCGCCCCCACCTGCCTAAGGCTCTGGGAGGGGGCTCGGCGGGGGAGGTCTGGGGTGCAGATCCTGGGCTGGGGATTAGGGTGCAGGAAGGGTGCTGGGTGCAGGCTCTGGGCTGGGGCAGGGGGTGGGTGTGCAGGAGGAGGTGAAGGGTGCAGGCTTTGGGATGGAGTTTGGGGTTGGGAAGGGGTGTGTGGGAAGGGGGAGGGAGTTTGGGGATAGGAGGGAGTGCAGGGTGAGGACTGTGGGGCTGAGGATGAGGGGTACATGATGCAGGAGGGGGCTCAGGGCTAGGGAAGAGGGTTGGGCTGTGGGTGAGGGCTGTGGATGAGGGGTTCATGATGTGGGGGCGCTCAGGGCTGGGGCAGAGGATTAGGGTGCGGGGGGATGAGGGGTTCATGATGTGGGGGCGCTCAGGGCTGGGGCAGAGGATTAGGGTGTGGGGGGATGAGGGCTCTGGCTGGGGCTGAGGATTAGGGTGCAGGGGGATGAGGGCTCTGGCTGGGGCTGAGGATTAGGGTGCAGGGGGATGAGGGCTCTGGCTGGGGCTGAGGATTAGGGTGCAGGGGGATGAGGGGTTCATGATGTGGGGGTGCTCAGGGCTGGGGCTGAGGATTAGGGTGCGGGGGGAATGAGGGCTCTGGCTGGGGCTGAGGGTTTGGGGTTGGAGAGGCTCAGGGTAAGGGCAGCCTGCCTTGCCAGTACTGGCGGAGGGCAGGCACTAGGACCCTGCGGCAGCAGACAGCAAATCTGCTGGGAGCCCTCCGGGCAGCAGGCAGGGGAGAGGCGCGCTGCGTTCTGTCAGGCAGGGACGCAACACAACGCGGCGGAGGGGGGTGAACACACGGAGGGTGGGGAGGCAGGCTGGGCTGGGACCTGCTCCAGGCAGGGTCGCAGCGGCGGGGGGAGACCTACGGTGGCCGGGGCCGATCCAGGCAGGACCGGGGGGGGGGGGGCGGGAAGAGTCCCAGCTCCAACTATTGCTGGAGCAGGGCGCCCAGCCCTGAATATTGCTGGGGCCCGGGCCCCACACAAATATATAACCTGCCGCCCATGCCTCTATGGGACAGAACAAACCTGCCACTTTTTTCACCATAGACCTCGATGTAGTTTAGCACAAATTCTCCACTGTCTACAGAGAAACACAACAGTAAAAATGGAACATATTAACTTACATTACGCACAAGTTTATCACTGAGAAAAATATAGGACCAGGTTTCAGCCTGAAATCTACATAAAGAAACAGACAATTTTCAGACTACAGAATAAGTATTGTTATTTTTAAGCTGTCAGACGTCTCGGGGCATTTCCTTAGTTAAAAACACAGGTCCATTCATTACTGGAAGAGAAAAACCTTTTCAGATGAATGCATAAATTAACAAATATTTTGCTCTAGGAAGGAGGATTTATAATTATCTAGAAAAGAATTGCCCAGAATTTAAATACAAGCAGTCCAGATAATAGAAAACATACGGGACTGGAACACTCTCTTATACTTCGTGCTGGCTAGTATTCATTATTAATCATTCCCATACCATTTCTAAAAGGAAAAGGAAACAGCCACGGGCACACACAACACAAACCGTGGGTGTGTGGTGACAAAGAAAATGTATGTGTATTTTAAAACTCTGTCTTACATCTCACACAGTCTATTGCTGGTTTACCCGCTACAGAAAGAGACAATCTCATAGTAGCATAGCACCGTGCTTATTTTTACAGCTGATAAGATCTACGAAAAAACAGAGTGCTTCTTTGATGGTATCCAAACTGTTCATAGCTAAGATTTCAAACAGCACATAGCTCATTTCACTCCTGGTGTGGAAGGATCACACCAGCTCTCTGCTCTCTCTTTAACATGGAGTGTGAATGGCGGCTGGGCCTTGAAAAAGTGACAAAACGTCACTCTCCTTGAAAAAGGCATATACAACTGGCTGTAGTTTTGCCCATATTTATATTAATTAGGGACCTTATCCTGCAGTCCTAATTCAGGCCAAACGCCCCCTGGTTGTCGAAGCCAGTGAGCCATCTGCATATCAACTCCAGATACTTTCCTGCCACAGTGCCTGGGGCTGTATCCTGTATCTAAGGTCCTGCTCCAAAACCCATTGAAATCAACGACTGAACTGACTTCAGAACACACTGGATCCAGAGTGCGATTGCTAATTTCTTCTGTTTTAGACTCCAGGCACATTAGATACATGTTCAGTGTTACAGAACGCAGAGCTTTACTTTTTGCTGTCAAGTTTCCAATCAGAAATCAATTTCTTAACTCATTTAACCATTTTAGTAACATCTTTGAGCCCAAATAGAGAGCAGATATTTGAAAAACTCTGGGCCCAGGCTTCAGTTGGTGTAAATCATTACAGCTACATAGGCGTCAATGAAGCTACATTGATTTACACCAGTGTGGGATCTGGCCAAGCTGACTTCAGTTGACCAGTTATACTATTTAGCAGGCTTCAGGATGTATCAGACAGAGAAAGCATTTTAATCACTGCTGTTCAGCCATTTATAAAACAAATCACTTGTATACCTTCAAAAGTATTTATCATAAAAGGCCCTTCTAGAAGTGTGACATGCATGTCACTATGGCATGACATTATTGAAGCCTTCTAACTGTTCCAGTTTTACTATATCAAACGTAGACACACTCTGCCAATTTACTATATGGTGACTGGCTCTGTGTTACAGACAGAATATAAGGAAACAGTATCATAACATCATTATTTTTAAACGATCTATTTTGCTGTTATAAGATGCGTTTTCATCTTTGCTTTTATAGCTAATTTTTAGGGTCAGATCCTCAGCGGGTCACGCTGGCAATGCTCTATAGTATATAAAGAATACAAATATTCTTTAATTGCCTAGTCATAACAGATGACTTTAGGCCATAAATCACCTCATATTCTCATTAAGCTGAGCTTCTTTCTCAAATTGTATGAAACTGAATCCTATCATGCAGTAGAATGTTTTGAATTTTAGAGCATTTATCTTTATCAATTAAAATTAGCATATTTTTAAGCAATCAACAGACCGTTGTGTTGGTACATTGACTTTTATTAGCTGCAAAAATTGCTTTCAGGAGCAGTCACTTTAAATAAAGTGCAGATCTGATATGATGAGACATTTTAATGGTCACGTGATTCTTTATTCTTGTAGGCTTATGGACAAAATTAAGGCCTCGGTAGTGCAAACAGTAAGGCACTGTGCTTAACTTTAAATCTGGGAGGAGCCCCATTGAGTTCAACCGGGCTGCTCGCGTGCATAACGTTAACTACTTGTATATTTTTTGGAGGATCAGGGCCTAAACAACTAAACCTGTATGATGAATATATGATTACCCCACTCTCCAAGAAAGAAACACAAATATTGTACAACACATATTCTACTTGTTCTAAGAGAAGAATAAAAAAATCCAAGTCTGAAAATAATGATAGCTTTAATGCTTTTTAAATTTAATATTTGACATTTGATAAAAATGTATCTATTAATATTTGTCTACACAAATGCATGTATAGATGTGTTCATGTTTTATCTTTTAGGGAAGGATGCATACAGCAAGAATCTTAGGGTTTCATATAGAAAGCAGAGAAAGATTGTGAATGAATATGACATTGTACAAGTTAAATATTCATTTACTTATGGATCTTCAATAATTTGTCTGATTTGCACATCATTAATGTACATGCAAAATGGAGATTCAGAGGTAAAAATAAATCTGATTAAATAGGTTAAATTTGGTGTTATGGAAAATATGAAATTTTAGTTTCAAAACCCAAATTCCACTATCAGTATTAGCGAAAAAAAAATGAGAAAAGCAAACTGATATTTTTCATGCCTGAAATATTTCTCAATAGTTTAATATGGGGAAAGCAATGTAAATAAAGAATCAAAATGAATTAAAGTTGTGGTCTGAGCAAACAGCATACTTGAAAAATCCAGACTTTCGTACTTTCCTGCAGCCTATGCACTAAGCATCTGATTTTGTACTGACACAGAGGAAAACTGCTGTTACAGTATCAGAGGGGTAGCCGTGTTAGTCTGGATCTGTAAAAGCAGCAAAGAGTCCTGTGGCACCTTATAGACTAACAGACGTATTGGAGCATGAGCTTTCATGGGTGAATACCCACTTCGTCAGATGCTGTTACACTGTAATGCATTTGGAAGAACACAAAACTGAGCGAAAAGTATGTTTTAAAATGAATAGCTCCTATATATTTTCTCAGCTTTAATAGGAAAATGATAAACAAACATATTTTAATTTCATATGCCTCCAAATTCATCACAATTGTACTTAGGAGCCAACGCATTTAAATAATAAGGAAGGAGGAGGAGAAGAGAGTCTGCTTACTCATACACAGCAATGCCTTTTCCAGCAGCAGTCCAAGACATTTACAACAGTTGCTTTTTTGTTAACAGTTGATCTCCTTTTTGTATCTAAAACAGTGCTAGGGCTTCAGCTGATGTAGATAGTGCAGCTCCATAGGCTTATCTGGAGCTGTGCCGACCTACCCTGCTGAGAATGTCACCCAAAACATTTATACTTTTATTGCAAAAGGACTGAAATTATGCTGGCAACCAGATAAGGAATATCTAATGGTGCAAAAGGTAAAATGTTGCATCTCACCTGTCCCCAGTCTCCCGTTTTCCACTTCGGACATCTGCCCCCTCTGCACTTTCTTTGCACGTTCGGTTTAGCAAGGTGCTTGCAATAATCGTTCTCTAAGCGGTTTCCTTCCTTTGACAAGCAGTGCACATTTCGCTGTTTATGTCCCCGTCCACAAGAAGCAGAACACTGGAAATGGAAAGCAATGAGACAGTTTTAATGCAGTTAGGGCTACATTGTTACATACATCCAATAACTAAATAGGGTATTTAAACTCAATGTAACAGGCCAAAAACTATGCCCTCCATCTCACCATGGTAGCCATTAATGATGAGGGGTTGTAACTGAGGACAGAATTTAGCCCAAGAGAAATGTCCTCCTTTGTATCATGTATTGCATCTTATTCTTGCTTGTAAAAGTCTTTCTAAGAAGAAAATACCAACAACATCATAAAGGAATTGGATAGAAATTGGCATTCAGCTGGCTAGATTCTTAGCTGATATAAGTCAGCATGACTCCAGTGACTTCAAAGGACCAAAGTCAATTTACAGCAGCCGAGAATCTGGCCTTTAGTATGACACATTCTACCACTAAAAAAATTAAAGGGACAGAGTCCCTTTTGGGCAGCCATTGACTTTTGTGCCAAGCGAGAGTAAAAGGCGGGTAAACCAGAAGAGCAACACACTACGCCCACTTTGCACAAATTAAAATGACTCCACAAGGAGTGAGGCAGTGGAGAAACAAATCCATAACCTTCCAAACGCCACGTTTCTAAAGCTATGTTTGTTTTAATGTTGTACTAAACAGTGCAGACTGATTTATTTTTTATTAAATAAATACTGAAATCGGGACAAGCTCCCACTTCAGATTTATATGTTTTTAAACCGACTCAGAAGAAGCCAAGAAGACAGAGCATAAAGAATCAAAGCAAAAAGCAAATCAGCGGGTAGGTGAGCTGTAAGCTTTGTAGTGAAGCAACTAATTTCAACCTCTCTCTGCAGGTTCTTTGAACTTTTTCAAATGTGACCACTTCTGGCCTGCCAACCCTAAGCAACTTCGCTTTGATTTCAGATTAGTCTCTTCCAAAAGATTTAGGACTCAAAAGGGGTCTGGAATCACGACAAGAATTTAATATGACAGTTTCTTGTTGAACAAACCCCTTACTCAGCATGATGCACTGAGAGATTCAATTTCAATTTCTTCATTACATGTTAGGCAAGTCATTGCATGTTATATCACAACCATACTGATTTAATCCTTCAATGCAAGCACAGGATTTCTGCAATCTCTCGGTATAACAGTTCTCCTGTTTTCATTTTAGAATGGAATGAATGCAAGAAGATGGAGATAAATAATGTCAGATAGACCTTAGGATTCTTCCTTCCTTTTGATGACTTTTATCAGTGCTTTTACTAAGAAATAAATCAAGCCAAAAGTTTCCCCTCACCCTAAGTTGGTAAATAAAAACACAAGGATTGTACATGTAGGAGCCTGGAGGTTACATTAGGTCTAGAAATTGGCCAGAGCCAACCCCCATCTATTATTATTTTAATAACAGCAGTCGGGTTCAATTGTGTAGGACATTGTGCTGACTAGCCATCAGAGAGAGTTACTGCTCTGAAAGGCTTACAAACTAAATAGACCAGATGAAAGTGGGGAACAGGGGAGACAGCACATAAGCAAAAAGTACAAACTGAGGCAAGGAGATATTTTAGGTCCCAGATCAGGGAAGCCTTTACACACACATTTAAGTGCTGCCCTGAATAGGGATTGTTCCCTGAAGCAGAGCCTAAATGACTTGCCCAAAGACACACAGGAGCTAGGAACTGAACCCAGATTTCCTGAGTCCCAGTCCAGTGTCTTAAGAACATAAGAACGGCCACACTGGGTCAATCCAATGGTCCATCTAGCCCAGTGTCCCGTCTCCCGACAGTGGCCAATACCAGATGCTTCAGAGGGAATGAACAGAACAGGGCAATTACTGAGTGATCCATCTCCCATCATCCACTCCCAGCTTCTGGCAGTCAGAGGCTTAGGGATGCCCAGATCATGGGATTGCATTCCTGATCATCTTGGCTAATAGCCATCGATGGACCTGTCCTCCATGAACATATCTAATTCTTAACCACTAGATCATGCAGATGCAGCGTACGGGGAAGTCCAGATCCAAACCATGTGCCTGGTCCCAGTCACTGTAACGTGTTACATCAAAAGCCTGAAGGTAAACACCCCGGTCTTTGAAGGCATTCAGATCCATATTTGAACTCCGTATCTCAGGCCCAGCCCATTACTTTGTAAATTACTTGTTAGGATGGCCGGCTGGCTGTTTCACTTCTTATTCCTTATGCCTGATCTATAGCTCCTTTCATCTCAAAGGATCCCAAACTGATGTGCAATCCACAGAGCGGATTTTTGAAATACTTACACAGATTACGTAGTAGTTACCGATGCTCATCTCATTGACTTCAGCTGAGTGTTACTCAACACAAAAAATTGCAGAAACTGGTACTGTGTAAACAGAGTATCCCCGAAACATGACACCCCTTGAGATCGAATGAAGGACAGTGTACAGCACATTTGAAATGGGGGAATGGAAAGTTTGGCCAAAGCTTTTAGGTTTAATCCTTACTCGTACAAAAAGAGCCATGGGATATTTATTGGTGTAACAGAGCAGATGTCCAGCATCTTGGTTTTTAGCATCTCCCCCAGAAGACACCCTCCCCTCACCCCATATCAAAAATGGCATGGTGAACAATCTACCTTGGAAAGTTAAATAACCAAGTTGACCCCACTGGGAACTGAACCTGAGAGGCCAGGTATTCAAATGTTCATGTATTTGAGCAATCGGAGTGGGAGGAAGCCCTTGTGTGTGATTGGGAAAGGGGGAGCCAAGCACCGTCTCAACTGTAAAGTAATACAGTCTACTATGGAGCACTCAAAGAACAGAGAAGATGAACCAAGATAGGATGCAGCGGTGCCTACACAGTGACCATAGTTAGGCTACCTCATTCCACCATGCTTTGCGTCAGTGGTGGGATTTGAGCAGGCTGAACTTTCCTCTGGATGAGTCAATCCACTGTGCCACCTAAGAGAAGACCACACGTATTTTCAGTTAGGAGGGAGTCTAAGTTTTCCTAAGAGTTTTGTTGACGTGTACTGTAGTTTCAAGATCAGTCAAAAAATTGCTCAGCCTCACATTAAAAAACAAAGAGAAAACACAGTTCCTTCCTCCAACACAGGGATGTCTTAAAATTATGGAAATTCACAATCTTGACAAAATTTCAGACATCAGCCAAAAAAAAAAAAAAGGTCAGAATTTTTTTCCAAAATTTTGTTTTGCTTTTTTGCCAGGCTTCAGAGCTGGTTAAAAAAAATTCAATGGTATTTTTCATTGGAAACTCAGTTGTTTTTGTGAAAAATGTTCAAACAGCTCAACTTCAAAGCAAATGTAATTAAAAATAAATTGTGTCTGGGCAGCAAAGATTAAGAACATTCTCAAATATTGTTACAACCAAATACCTTCTAATGTTTTCATTTGGTTACCGTCTTTGGACTAAATCCTGCCATTATTATTTAATACAAATTTCCGCTATCTTCATTACACATTCTGCACCTGGAATGGAGGCAGACATGGCTCTTAAACCTAACAGTGAAAAATCAAATAAATCCCTAGACTTGATTAGTATTTTCCCCCAGTCAATGGAGAAATGTACGTCTTTAATTTATAATTTTTCCTCCCATTCATTTAATAGAGAGACTAATAACGATGCTCATGCATAGCACCTTTCTAGGGAGCTGAAAGTATTTGACAAATATTCAGTCTTACAAGAACTGTGGTACTGGTAGGTACGGTGCCAGTGGTAAGTGTTTTTTTAATCCTCATTTTACAGATTGATGAACAGAGAGATACAAGGTCCAATCCGGTGAGATGCTGAGAGCTCTTATAGAAGGTCAACACCTTACAGGATGAACTTCCATGTGAGTTGGGGTCACGCATGCAATTCATTCACAGTACCAGGAAGAGTATCCAGAGTATGTGACTCTAAGACCTATGCTCTACATGGGAAAAGAGTTAGAATCATAGACTCATAGGACTGGAAGGGACCTTGAGAGGTCATCTAGTCCAGTCCCCTGCACTCAAGGCACGACTAATTATCTAGACCACCCCGACCGGTGTTTGTCTAACCTGTTCTTAAAAATCTCCAATGATGGAGATTCTACAACCTCCCTAGGCAATTTATTCCTGTGCTTAACCACTACGACAGTTAGGAAGTTTTTGCTAATGTCCAACCTAAACCTCCCTTGCTGCAATTTCTCTGCCTGTAGCACACAATAGTTCAGTCTCCTGTCGGCTGTAATATTTTGGTTATTGGGTTTAGTGAGTAGGTGGCCTGTGATATATGTGATATGATCTGATGGCCCCTTCTGACCTTAAACTTGATGTCGCTAGGTGAGTTTCACACACATTTACATGCACATTGTTGCATTCTGACCTTAAGGTCTAGGAGTCTATGTACATTTAACTAATTTTGCTAATGCTTGAATATAATTGGGATATTCTCAAGATGATGTCTGGTACCAAACATTCTTCTGTTCTCCCTTTCTAGAACATAAATGAAAAAGAGACAGCTGTGCATAAACATTTTTGATCTAAGCCATATTTGCTTTCATGTATATGTGAATTGTAAACTCTTTTACTCTTAAAAGGAACAATAGTAGGATGAACAATCAAATGAAACGAAGACTCTGAGGATTGAAATTCCCTTTGACAAGAGCAGACATTGTGATGTTTTTAAAATTCTTTTTAGCTATTTCCAGTTTTATTGGGGCACTATTTTATGCATATGTGATGCAGAAAAAAAGCTTAAGGATGTGCTTCACTTCTACTGTATGTGATTTATGGAGGTAGACACCAAGGTGGTGCACTCTGACTCCTTTTATTTCTAACACTGGAAGAACTTTGCATGTCGTTAACAGAATTTAGAATTCTTTTATAGCTGGAAACAACATGGTCCGCTTACAATTTATGCCAGTAACAGCTCCACGGTGAGGTAAGCTTTGACCTTGGCTTCTTTAAAGCCTGTGAAGTGTACGGATGAAAACACTTCTTTTTTCTTGTTTTGTTTGTAGAAAATACTTCAAAGTAATGGGGAAAGGGGAGAATTGAGACTCTCTTTTCATGGAATATCAGCCTGATCCAAAGATCATTTAAGTCAATAAAGAGACTGCTACTAACCAAAACTGGCTTTGGATCTGGCCCTAAATGTGCACCAATGTGCATTGGATGGATGGTCTTATGCTAACAGGGTTTCTGGACTTAGCGGTTGTACTCTCAGACATGCTCCGTTAGTCTAACTCTGTTCCGACTGACCTGCTTTTGAAGATTCTACCCTAACACCTTACAAACTGGGCAGATTGTCTGGCGTAACAAAGGAAACAACAACAAAATCCAACTTGAATCTTGCAGTCTCGCCTCATGCAAAACTTCCATTTGCTACGGCTGGGTTTAAGAGAGTAGAAAGACTCCAGGAAGTTGATACCATGGGGTTTTTCATGTACTTCGGAGCTCAAATTAAATGGAGAATTCCCATTTGTCTGAGAGAAAGAACAGCCCAGAAAGTCAATCTGAGCTACTGCAATTAGTCGACATAGGCAACTGCCACTGATATTAGACACAGACTGAGGACTGCAGAAGGCCCTACAAGCGAAACTGGGCTCTAGGTTGCACCAACATAAAGTGGAGTCACTCCCTTGAAGCAATGGGCACTCAGCCAGCACCTGGCAAGACTGGGCCCTTTGGTAGCTATATGAACGTTTTAAACATATACCGACAGTGAACTTAGAAGTTCAAGTGAAGTTTTTCTTGGGTCTTTCAGAACTGCCTCAAACCTTTACTCCCTGCCACGTGGGGCTTTAGATGGTGGTAAAGATCCTCCCTCTTGCACCTACATGCGCTAGCCTGAGCTAGAGAGGTGCTTCAGAATAGCAACGAAGTCCCAATCCACTCCCAACAGGCTTAATTCACTGCCAGCTAGAGAGTGTAACTTGGATCTTATCAGCACAAACTGATGAAACAGTGGTGCTATCTTAGGGTGACCAGATTTCCCAATTGTATAGGGACAGTCCTGATTTTTGGGTCTTTTTCTGATATAGGCTCCTATTACCCCCCATCCCCTGTCCTGATTTTTTACATTTGCTGTCTGGTCACCCTATGCTATCTGGCAAAGCAGTCTGCAGGCTGATTTCTAGTCAATTTCACTTTTGTTTTCTGTCCGTTTTAGCCTTCTGCTTCTCATACTTAAGCAGGTTGCTGCAATGCTGGGGTTGAGAAAATACCCCAACTGGAGATGTGTCCCGCTGTGGCGGCGATGTGTCCAAAGTGTTATTACTTTAAAAATAAACGGTGTCCACTACCTTTAAAGGTATAGTGAAACATTTCTATTGTTTATTGTTATCGTTATTCTTTAACATGTGTATAGCACTACAGTCCTGCCTTCTGCTTTACACAGAGAATAAACAATCTCTTCCCAGAAAAGCTTAGAATCAATGTCCTGGGGGCATAGGTTTAATTTACTTCTATTTTTGGTGTGATTATAGTAAGGCACCTAGAGTTTTGGAAAGGTGTCTATTTAAAAATAACAAACCTAAAATGTTCTACTTAAATTAAATAAATGTTCTTATTAGTTGTTCCCATCAAGGTCAGTGAAGCTGTAACTCAGAATGTGAAGCAAAACATTTCCTGAGATGCAATGCTCTGTTCCATTGTCCCAGTGCTGGCATTTTCATTTTCACAGAAATTTGCTTTCTATTTCAGACTGCAAGAATTATGAAGATTATTTCATTGTTACCAAGTATGTGTGAATTGCATCAGCTTATTCCTCACTATGTATAAAATCTGGAAGATAAGAAGCCACCTGCTTCATTAAGGCTCTTACAAAATGGAAAGTCTGCAGTAGATTCCAAGATTTCTGACTGGCTTAGTGCATGAAAAGAACGGAATATATACCCACAAAGACCACCTAGGTTATAAAAGATTTCCACAAATTATAATCAGTTAGGACCAACTTCTGCAACTGGATATATGTGGATGATACCAGCGCAAGAACTGACCCTTATAGTATGCATACTTTATGCTGTCTGTATTTTGAAAATGGACAACTGGCTGTAACTACAGGGCAGAACTGCCAACTCCCACCAAGAATATGGCTAATTCTTCAGAGTAACAAAATTTTATAGAGTGCTGTCAAGGCCATTTTTACCGACACTGTGCAGCAGCCTTACAATTTGGGAAGTATTAAATGTAATGAATGCAAGCTGCAACAAAAGGGCTTCCTCAGATAATTATAATCAGTTACCTGAAGAAGGGAGGGAAAAATAAAGCTAAACACATTTTTATCAGATTTTGCAATGTGCAACTTTTCAAAGGCAATTAAAACCCATTTCTGAAGGTTTACTTTTCCACATTTTTAGGATCATATTAAACGTAAACGCTCAGTCGTCCTACCCAAAAATCTTAGCTGAAACATGCTAGATGAAACAAAACAGAAAAACTAAGGAGGTTAATGTTTCTCCTTCATACAACGCAGTGTCATTTTACATTAGACACTAAGCTACTGAAATTCAATGAGCCTCCTTAAATGCAGCTGTAACCAGATCATGGCAATCAAGTAGCTACTGTACTTCGCTTCTGCATTGGTGCATGCAAACAGATCGACTCACAGATACCGCTGGTGCTCTGCAAATGCGGCCCTATGAAGCACACAGCCTCATTTCTATTGTCAGGAGGAAGATATGTTAAGACCTATGCAAATATGTTAGCAAGATTTGCATGGATAGATTCTGGCCAGCACGCCGCTCCATTGGACCACATGGATTTTTAAAAACATATTAAAGTCTTTACATGGCATTCAGCAACACCAAAACAACCTCCAAAAGTTTCATAGGCCCTAAATCAGCAAAGTATGTAAGCACCTGCCTAACTTTAAATACATGAGTATTCCCATTGACGTCCATGGGTCTAGGCACTTGCTTAATTAGGGCTCTAGTTTTCATATAGAACAACTTCACCACATTTGTGGAACTCCTGGTGCTAATGATTGCAGTGCTACTAGTGCATCTCTACTGCTGGTGTCTGTCTCTGGTAACAACTCAAAAGACATGTCAGCTATTTACAACTAACATGGGAAGAGTAATCTTTATACTAAAGAGACAGAGCTACTGAAGCAGGGACATAAACAAAAATTACTCCACAGCACCAGAGTCTACCAACGTCCTCCCCTTCCCCCAAGCGATGTACACGGTAATACTTTCCTTTCCACCGACACTGTGAGAGAAAGGAGGGAAGTGAAAAGTAAATGGACATTGGGATTTTTCTTGAATGGGATAAAATTAATATATTTGTTACAGAAAATGCACATGCCTGCAACAGAACACCACGTTTTTTTAACTAATAGTTTGTAGACATGTGCTAGAGAACACTTCAGACCAAATTCTACCTCCACTGAAGTCACTGGGTTTCCTTGAGGGTGATCCGGGCAGAACATGCCTATGTTTCCGTAAGGAAAGTTACTGCCATGGACACAATAGTGTAGTATCATGTTTGGCTTTTCAGCCACATGAAAAGGTGGTTTTACAATAGACTATCTGGCTTCTTTGTACTTCTGCCATCCAATCTATGGATCAGAAGTACAATCAGTAGAGCAGGTTGACATTTTCTGGCATTTGAATTTTTGAATCAGTTTTTCATTTCAATGACAAAACCACGGCCAAAAAATGGATGAAGTGTTCACAGTTTCTCCTCCTCCTCCATAGCTGCTGGAATTAGGAGTGTTGCGGGTGTTCCTGCACCCCCTGGCTTGAAGTGGTTTCCATTATATACAAGGGTTATAGTTTGGTTCAGTGGCTCTCAGCACCCCCACTGTTCCAGCGCTCCTGTCCTCCTCCGCCTCCTCACATTTTTTGACAAAACTCTAGTGATCAATCCTGCTGACAAAAAAAAAAATCATTGACTTCAAATGGAGCAGTAGGCGCTCAGAATTGCTGAAAGTCAGGGCCTTTGGACACATCGCCGCCACAGCGGGACACATCTCCAGTTGGGGTATCTGACTATTTCCAGTGTGGGTAGACGTACGCACGCTAGCTCTGCTTGAGGCAATCTGCTAACATAGCAGTGGGTTGGTGGCAGCGGGTAGTGGCGTGGGCTAGCTGCCCTACACGTACCTACGGTCTCCGAAGGGATTGTAGCTGGGTGGCTAACTCAAGCTGCCGTCCCCACCCTCCCAGCTACGCTGCTATTTTTCCCACGCTAGCCTAATCGGAACTAGCGAGTGTACATCTACCGGAGCTGGGAATTACACCTCCAGCTGCAATGGAGACGTACGCTAAGTGCGTAAAGACAGGAACCCATAATCTGAGGCACCTAAATTAGTGAGTGCTGTGGAAAATTTTGCCTTAGAATACTGTGCAATTTGTACAACAGAGATGGATATGCATGTAGCTTATTTTACTGGTCCTTCAGGGTGCACACTAAGCCCGGGCTCTGACTCAGGTTTGAGCCCAAGCTCCCCTTCTGTCCACACACACACACCAGTCTGCCTTGGGTCAAACACTCAGGTCCCTACTAGGGGACTGGGTCAGAGCCAGCCAAGCCCTGCAAACTGAAGCGAGTCAAAAGGTCTGTGTATGGACACATTGGCATGGCTCTGACACCGAATCCAGTAACCATAAACCCAGGTTTATAATGCAGTCTGGACGCTCAAGTGCAGGGTTGGAAACACTGAGTCCACGAGCCCAGATCCCATAAACTTGGGCTCACATTATGGGGCTAAAAATAGCAGGGTAGATGTTCCAGCTGGAGCCTGGGCTCTGAAACCCAGCGAAGGAGGTTGACCTGTGGTCTGAGACTTGCTGATGCGGGGTTTTATTTTGCAGTGTAGACGGACCCTTTGTGCACAGCGAAGCCCTACCCTGAGAGATGGCCCTTGGTCAAAGAACTCTTTGGCGGGGACGTTGCGCTAACTCTTCAAAGACCTGAGCCAAAGCCCACTGAGTTCAGTGGAAAGATTCACGGTGATGTCTTCACGCTTTGGATCAGGTTCCAACCGCACATATCTGTGGGCAATAGGGAGCTCTGAGTACACCACAAGCCAGGAAAAAGTCACGTACTCATCTTTCTCCCTGCAGCAGCCAGGTCGTATTTGTAATGGCCCATATTTCCTTCTAGGGCTGTTCTGGACTATCTGTTCTGCACCGTCATTATATTCTGTACAGTGATGTGCCAGCTGCTGAAGACCACGCTCTTGCATATGTATCACTACGTGCAGAATTTTCCCAGGTGTCCCATGGTCCTAGCTATTTAACTTCAAAAAATAATACCTCGTAATGACCTCGGGTTGCACTGATGCGGGCAGCATTACCGGCGCCATTTCCCCAGTGCATTAGCTACTGATGTATTTTCAGTCAACATGAGGCTTGCACGTTTTCCTTCCCCCTTCATCCTCCAGGACAAAGTGATATCTAGGTTACGTGAGCAAATTGGTATATGAAAGTGTAGAGGAGTCTGCGTGTCCAGGGAATGTGATTGACATGCTGAGGAACTGAGATGGGATCAATTAAAGCAGAGGCTGACCTAATTTAACGGACATCACACTTTTATAATGACTAAGTATTTGTACTACAGTAGTGCCTAGAGGCCCCAACTAAGACTGTGGTTTTGTTATGCTTGGTGCTGTACAAACACATAGTAAGAGACAGCCCCTGTCTGGAAGAACTGACAATCTAAATAGGCAAGACAGAGAAAATAACTTGCTACAGGGATTTGGTAGCAGGGCTCCCTTAAAACAGAAAATATCTTGTTAGGACTTTATATTCAAATACATCATCGCTCACATACTGTCCAGAGGCTAACATATGGTGCTTAGTATCTAGGAAATCATGCATGCAGCTAACCCACCTGCCTTACCAATGAGATAAAAAAAGATAAAAAACATGAGTAGAGTTCCTTAAGTGTCTTTGCAACTAGGTTTGCAACACAATTTCTTTCACAACCGAACAGTCACTATGTGTGTTATATTTATGGTAAATGCCTGCATGCTCAGAGTCCATGATAATAGCATATTCTTCTTTCTAAAGGACAAATCTATTACCCTTTCTAATACTTCAGCAATGAGGAACCAACTACTATTGTAGTCTAGGGTATTTATGTATAAATTTGCAACATGGGAAAAAAAATATGTGCAGGCTTCAAATCACAGCCCAGGGATCCATCTAGCTTGAAGGCACTGCGTTCTTCATCTCATCCATGGACGTTCCATTTCTGTGTTACTGCCCTTCACGGTTTCCTGCCATCTGGCACACTGTTCAATTGCTGTACAGGAATTCAGTGCTTTGGGAGACAAAATGTAACCTTGGGGATAAATGGCAACCATTGTTGGTTTGCTTCCTCCCGGCGGGTGGAATGAGGATTAGCTGAATATGCTGAAGTGAGTACCTTGCTCTCCGAAATCACTTAATGAACCATCAGCATTTGCCAACGCAACTGCTAAATATCCTTTTGATCAAGTTCATACCAACGTGCTGCAGAGACCAGCAAATGTCCAGCTGATGGGAAGAGGGGATACTAAAGAACTAGTAAAGCACAACTTGCTATATAAGAAAGAAAGAAGAGCTTAATGCACTTATCAATTACATCCTTCGTGACCAAGGACTCTTGCTCCCTACCTGATTTCACTGCATATGCAAGAACTTTGTGTGGTTATATAGCAAGCTAGAGGCAGCCACAGGTAGGGGTTAGAGTGAGAGGCTTGCTGCTCATTGGAAGAAGGAAGGCAAAAATTCCTAATGTAGGAGCATGCAGGGGTCAGCAACCTTTCATTTATTTGTGGTAATTTAAAGTTTTGCATGCCAGTAATACATTTTACATTTGCTGGGGCTGGCGGATGGAACCCCAGGCTGGCAGCGGGCTGAGCAGACCGGCAGCTGGGACCCCAGGCCAGCACCGAGCTGAGAGGCTCAGCCCACTGCCGGTCTGGGGTTCCATCCACCGGCCCCTGCCAGCTGGGGTCCTGGCCATCGGCCCCGCTCAGCCTGCAGCTGGCCTGGGGTTCCGTCCATCCAGGCAGGCAGCAGGCTGAGCGCGGCCGGCGGTGGGGACCCCAGGCCGGCAGCAGCGTGCCACGTAAAATCAGCTTGCGTGCCACCTTTGGCGCACATGCCATAGGCTCCTGACCCCTGGGCTAGATTACAAGAGAGCGTAGGACAAAGAGCAGAATGAGAGCATGTGTAGCTGATCAGCTCCGTTCCCAGCCACAGTTGTCATGGTATGACAAAGAAAATACTAGGGGAGCTACAAGAACACGAGTACTTGTGGCACCTTAGAGGCTAACAAATTTATCTGAGCATAAGCTTTAGTGGGCTACAGCCCACGTCTTCAGATGTACAGAATGGAGCATATAGAGAGGAGATATATATACATACAGAACATGAAAAGGTGGAAGTAGCCATACCAACTCTAAGAGGCTAATTAATTAGGATGATACTTCATCGAAAAAAACAGCTAAGAATCTACAATGTGTCCAAAACAAATTAAATTATAAAATGGTTCATTTAAATGCACTATCATCAGAGGGCCAGATACTGAGCATTGTCACTACAGTGACTTCAATGGAAATAGAAGGTGAGGTTTAGTTCCATAAGGAATCAAGCCTGGAGAAGTGCTGCATGTGGTGACGCTGATCCAGGAAAACACTTACGCTTGTTTAAGCACTTCAATATTCCCCTTGAGTTCAGTGGGACTACTCTCATGCTTCAAGTTAAGCGGATGTTCAAGTGCTTTGCTAGATCTGTTCCACAGTGCTCAGCAGAAAAGCTAGCCTGAAAGAAGCCTCTCTCTAAGGCTCTGTCTGTGCTATCAGACTGCAGTCTGGGTTCTAAGTAGGATGGATGTTAAATGCCGTTAGCCAGATTCTGGCTGTACAGTAGCACAGTAGATAACTAAGATTGTGCGGGGGCAGGGGGTGGGTAGACAGTCTGCGATGACTCATTATTCAGGTATGCTGCAGCAGCCAATCCACGAGCCAGGACTGGGTCAGATGACCCCCAAGCAGCTATTTATTGCCACAGAAAGCAACAAATCAGTCTGTGCAGTGTCATCACTCAGCTGGGAACTCTCCCTCTGCCTCAGGGTGTTACCGACGGCCAGGTTTCCAGCCTATTCCTGCTCCTGGCTCAGGTTTCCAGCCTGTTCTCACCAGCTGACCCTACACCAGCATCCACTTACCCAAACTGACTCCACCCCACCCTCGGTGAGTCACCCAGCAACCTCTTGACAACCACCAACGCTATGTCTACACTACTGCCGTAAGTCAACCTACGCAACTCCAGCTACACGAATAACGTAGGTGGAGTCGACGTACCTTAAGTCGAGTTACCGTGGGGGGTCGATGGGAGAAACTCTCCTGTCGACTTACCTTACTCTTCTCGTCGGGGGTAGAATATAGGGGTCAACTGGAGAGTGATTGGCTGTCGATTTGGTGGGTCTCCACTAGACCCGCTAAATCGACCGCCGGTGGATCGATCTCAGAGCATCGATCTGGGTTGTAGTGTAGACCTGCCCTAAGCCTGGCTCTTTGGAAGCAGCGTAAGTTGCTGGATCACTGACAGAATTTCAGTTAAAAGAAGCCTATGGTCTGCAGGTGGATCTGCCAGCAGATAATGCAGTTGAAAGGGAGAACAGGTGTCATAGTAACAGTCATTCATATTAACACTGTCACAGTCAGATAAACTGCTTGGTTTTCTTAAGGAGCTTTTCAACAGAACATGAGCAAAGTGAAACCTACTACGTGCCTTTGAATTGTGCTAAGGTCAATTCTATGCTGATTGTCTGAGTCGTGTCAAATGCCACAATCCCACCAATAATAAGATGTTCCACAACAGTCTTTAAATGAGTATTTAAAAACCCTCAGAACATTTTTCTTGTATTCCTGTTCACAGAGTCTTTGAGAAATAAATAGATGCTTCAGAGTACTGTGACACTACAAACCACAACACAACCAGAACTCTTTGGGGTTTGCATGTGTGTGCACACAGCTCCATTTTGCACAACTGTCTCTTCTCATCTAAGGAGAAATCATTTTATACTGTGATAAAATGAATAATTTTATCCATATTAAATAATGGTATGAAATTAATTTCTTCAAATTTATTTTGTAAGTAGTTGTAAGTTGTAAGCAGTTGTAAGTACTTTCAACTGCTCATACTCTCCATTCCAGATAAAATCAAACAAACACTGATTCAGGATTTCAGGATTAAAAACAATGGTCATTTATTATGCATTAAACCAGTTTGTGTCTAAGAGTTAGATTTACTGTAACCATTTTAACTTTCAGTTCCTGATGTTTTTTTCCTTCTGGGAATTTTCCGGGATTATTTGTTTGAATCTAGAAAATATACAAGTGTATAAAGAACATGAAAATAGTGCCTCCAAAAATACATATGTCCACAAAATTTCACAAATTGAAAGGTAAGGTTGCTACAGTAATTCTAATCCCAAAGCATCAAGGAAATCCTGGTCCAGCGACCACTTCCTACTGTTGGATTCTTGGTTGCAAAATTCAGCCCTTATTCAGGTCAGCAATTAAGCATGTGCTTGACTCCTAATGAAGTCAACGGGGCCTTAAGCACATGCTTAAAGTTAAGCACATGCATTAAGTGTTTTGCTGAACTGGGGTCCTAAGCTGTACATGTCTGTGAGACGCTAAACAATATTACAACTGATGCTTAGTTTGTACAGGGCCATATTGTGACTGTAACCCTCTCTGGAATTAGTTGTTCCTGACATGTTACTCTAAGCGACTCGCCCTTGGGCTATAGCAGCAATGGCCGCAGAGGCTCAGGACTCCATTTCCCAGACTGCCTAGAGTGCAGACTAGTGACAGAACAAGCTCGAAGCTACTACCAGAACCAAGCATTAGCTAGAGCTCAGATACAAAGGGTTGGGTTGTTGGAGTGAAGCAGAGACAGAACAAGCATCACAGCCTGGGAGGTTCCCATGAAACTTCCCATTCCTACGCAGAGGGAAACGTTGAACTCTGGCGGTGGTCACTGGGTCACCGATGGGTGACAGCCCAGAAGAGACTAGCAACCCAGGAGGATGAGGAGCGATTCCAGGTTAGGCTACCAAGAGCCAGCATCATTGTCTCTGGGACTCCAGAGAAGGGAGCCTCAGGACAATCCTACCCATTTAAGGGCGAAGGCCTTGTAAGAAATCCCATGTCAGTTTATTTTGCTTGTGAGTTTTAAGCTGGCCAACAATTACAGTGCTGCGTTCCCCAGTCAAGAACCGATTCTCCACTCACATACGGCCCAGGCAGGTGCTAGGAGGGACTGGGCCCATAGGAAGTGCTGGCAGGTGGAGGGTTTCAAGTATTGTTGCTATTTTATTATTCTAGTTACTCCTATTCTTTCCTTACCCCTTTATCCTCTGTGCCCTGGGCCTCACAAAGTCCCCTTATTGTTGTGTTGTTACTTTGGAGACTGCAATACTTATTTTATCCCTACATTCCTAGTATAGTACATGGTGTTAAATGTTTTCCCAAGGGACAGCACCCCCTGTATCCCTGGCTGAGGGAGGAGTCACGTTGGGTGGAGGCACCAGGTGCCAGAATAAAGAACCCATGGCCCTAAAGGAAGAGGGAGAAGCCGCCCTAAGCAACAGGGAGAAGGCTTGAGCCAGGCCCCAGGGCTGCGTTTACATGGACTCAGGGATGGACTTGTGACGGCCCCCCTTGCTCCAAGAAGCCAAGACAGTAATTGGCTACTGGTGTGGGACTATAACAAAATTACTTCCCCCGCTGTGCTGGCGCAACTGTGCATGCTGGCAGAGCCTCGCACTTTGGCAGGAGTAGGAGAGGGGCTGCTCCCTCCGTACCTCTCCCTACCTGCTTTAACACGGGGTTCAGGGACTCTAACCTGCTGAACATGCTTTCTCCTCTTTTCCAGACAGAGAGCAGTGATGATATGAAGGGATATGCGGCACTGCACAGTAAATCACAAACTTGCCCATAGGCTATAAAGAACTACCTTCAGATTACAGCAAGTGACCATTTCAGAGTCTCAGTCTCTGCTCCAGAACCGGCGGCTCCACACCAGAACCGGTGGCTTTTGCTCAAAGCTCTCTCAGTGGCAACACACCTTTTATCGTAACCATCATGACTATTATACCCAGCACTACTGCGCATAAGGGACAAGACTTCACTGGGCGTTGTGCACATGGCATTACGGTGCCTCGTCCCTGTTGTGGAAAGCTGAGTACTCGCAGCTCCGAGGCACAATGCCTGAGGCAAGCACCATGTCTGTGGAGAGGAATGAGGGGAATTGTTTTTCTTAAATGCCTGCATTAAAATAAAGTCACCTCTTCCCCAACCCACACAGACATCAAGCCATCCATCTGTGCCAGGCCAATACAACAGGAGCTTTTTTTATTTTAAAGTTGTCATGTTTAATTGAGGTTACTTAAAAATCTTCTAGTCTGCAGTGGGGTCAGCTGATGGGCAGTGAACGCACTACACAAAGAAGCAAAAATAGGCACAACAATCTGAAAGCGACTGTGCTCTCTCATGGTCATTATGGGAGCAGCAACAAAAAGGAGGTGAATGGGCCTAACCTATTCTGAACTAGATGGCTCCTCTGGGCAAGGACTGTCCCTTAAGTAGGCCCAAAGCCAGGTTGGAGCCTTTGGGCACTCTCATAGTACAAATAACATAACATCAGAATGTCCACACTGGGTCAGAGCAAAGGTCCGTTGTAGCAAACCCAGGACGAATGGCTACAAAGGAGGGGGTAGTAATTAGTCCCAGGGGGTTAAAAGGCCTCTCCCAATCCACCGCGGAGAGAGAACCATGGGGAAATAAGGTTCAGCTGGAAAAGGCGTTACCAGGGAACTAATTAGGTTCAGCTGGCTCCAACTGCTTGAGACCTTTTTAAACCCTCCCCGGCGTGGGGCGGGGGGGGCGGTGAGAATGAGAGAAGCAGAGGAGCTGCCAGCAAGCGAGGTGCAGCAAGGCTCTGAACCCTTCCAGCCAGGAAGGCTGCGCTCTGTCCCCAGAAGGGAAGAAAACAAGCACAAGGGACTGACTGAGGGAAGGAATAGCCAGACCCTGTGCGACCTAGAAGGATTTGCTTTGCCCAAGCCTGTCTCTCCCAGGCTAAAAAGGACAGAGCCTGCTGAGAAGAAGGTACTTTGCCACCCGACCTAGTCCAGTATCCTGTCTTCCGACAGCGGCCAGTGCCAGAGGGAATGAACAGAACAGGGAATCACCAAGTGATCCATCCCCTGTTGGCCATTCCCAGCTTCTGGCAAGCAGAGGCTAGGGACACCATCCCTGCCCATACTGGCTAACTGCTATTGACATATAGGACTATTCCTTAAGCAGCACCAAGCTGCCCTCATCTGGAGGGAACCCCCATACGATCTGTCTAATTAAGTTGCTCCAATTTGGTCTTGAAATGAAATGCTAGAGAAACCTGACAGTACTCTCAGGTGGTCTTACTGGAGTATGAAAACATTGAATATTTTTGTGATCGGGCAACTTTCTTTGGGACACACTTTTATGATACAAAACAACCTACCTAATCCCTACCATAAATCTCACTGAATCCATAAATGACCCTAACTGTAGCTGCAAAATGCTTGGGTTTCTATGCTTTTCGTAAAGGTTGGATTTGTGCTTCTTGCTCGATATGTATGATGACTGGAAGATCAACATGGTGAAAGATGGGGGGCTGACCTAGGTGGTGAATCATGGCAGAAGACACTAGGTAAGGAAACAGAAGACACACGTCAACTCCAAATAATGGAAACTTGTGGGGGAGGATGATATTAAGTATGAGGTTAGAAGATAGCAAGGAATCTTCTGTTGAGATTTGTTTAGGAGGAAACAACAGAAAAGGGAACAGTTGAAGAAGACTGGGAGTGGCTGTGTCTAGGCACATGGAAGTCCAGAAAAAATATTTGATAGGGAACTGTATTTAAGAGCATAGTGATGAAATAATACACTTATCTACATTTCTCATTTCATCCCAGGTCATTTCATAAGTTACGTACATCGAGTGATGGAATACACCCCTGTATTCACACCCTACACATTATTGTAATCATCTTTGTACATAGCATGCCGTGTAAAGTATCATTTGAAAACTCAATTACTGATCAGTAATAGCCTGGTAAAATGCATGTGGCACCATTATGTGTAAAGTCATGAACATAAGCTGAAATCATGACTGAAATGTGTTTCCCAGATGAGTCTGGGGAGTGGCTAAAACCGTTTCTCAAAGACAAAGGGCAAGATGACGCCCCAGCCAGGTGTCAACAAAGCTAATGGGCCATCACCTGTCAAGTGGTCATTCTTTGGCAAGAAGGAGGGACAAAGAGATCTGCATTGTAGCAAAGAAACAGCAGGAGGTCTCCTTCCTCTGCCAGACTGCCTGTCTCTTGGTTCTCAGCTGGGAAAGCTTTTCAAAGAGGTAATGAATATATAAAAAGGAGGAGCAAACACCCCAAGACACCCCTTTCTCTGTCCCTGCCCATCTCATTTTCTGGGCCTAAGGAAACAGCTTTTGGACTCTGGGGGAGGGGTCCTGACCTGCAAGTGTGGTCAGTAATGCTGTTGGAAGCATGTGGTGAGAAACTTTGATTTGAATCTAACAGCGTTTGTCAAGTTAGGCACTAGAAGGCATTTTTATCTTTATTTTCTTGTACCCATTGCTTGTACTCACTTTAAATATATCTCTCTGTAGTTAATAAACTTGTTTTATTGCTTTATCTAATCCAGTATGTTTAAATAGAAGTGTCTGGCTAACTCCATTTGGGATGGCAAGTTGTACGTATATTATTCCCTTAAAGGAACAACAGATTTATTTTAATTGTCCAGGAGAGGGTTGCACAGTACAAGACATAATTTTTAGGAGGGAAATCTGGGATTGGGAGTGTGCTGGGGTTACCTGGCAGAGTTAACTAAGGCTGGTAAAAGTCAGAGTGTAACCCAAGTGTGGCTGGCAGGTTGGAGTTACACACAGACACTCATGGTGTGACTTACATGCTGGAAGACTGTTTGTGAGCTGTCCAGGTTGGGAACTACACTAGTAAGGCATTGCTAGGCAACCCAGGTTGCAAGGCTGGGGTGACACAGCCAGACTAGTGGGGAGCTATCACCCCACTAGATCACACACAGTACTGTTGAAATTCAGGCATCTCTGGGGTGTATAGAGGTAGCTAACTGGCACATGGCAACTGCTCAACAGTGGGCACGGGGCAAAGGGGGAATGTTGGTTAAGGACAACGGGATAAACTCCTAGGGTGGCACCTTCAAAAGCATTCAGCATTGGCCTAGCTCTGCTCCCAGTGAAGCCAATGGAAGATTTACTATGGACGCCTGTCGTGGAAAAATTGACCACACCTTTGATTTTGGGTCAGACACGCAAGGCACCTTTATTAGGGTACACAATACAATTATGCATAAAGGGAAGGTCGGCGCATTCCCAAGCAAGGGGGGGTCAGCCGCCTTGTCTTCAACAGATTTTCTCCAAGCTTATAAAGGCTAAAACCGCAAATTAACACACACTTAGATTTCCTTATTTGGGATTAACAGTGGCAAATTAAGCAAGCTAGTTCAGTACTTTTCCATATTTGGTTTTTCCTGTTATTGTTCTTTGACAGTTTCTGTTGGTAGTCTGTCTGCCTTAAGACCCCCTCCTTTGCGGTTGCATTGGATAAGGCTCTTGTCGCATTCTAGCTGAGCTTCCCTCAGTTCCCCTTTCTTTGGTTTCTTCACCACCATCACCCCCCCTCGTGCCCCTTACAGACAAACGAGTTTTGCAGAAGTTAACCTTTGTTCTATATAGCAATTGGGTTTTGCTAACAGGCCTGGGCCTGAAAGGCAGGGGTTAGGATGCAATCTGCTTCTGACCCTATGGGTGGGAGTCTGGCAGCTAACTTAGCTTGGGGCAAACGGGTCACAGTCTGGGGCAAGCGGGACCCCTTAAAATCCCCATCAACACCAATGGCAGCAGAGTTAGGCCGGCACTGAAAATCCCAGCCCTTTAAGCTCATGAAGACCACAGTGCTTTGAGCTGATGGTGTCAGGGTTTGAACCTAGGGCTCTAGTGAATCCAGATGTTCCAGATCTGATCCCTATGCTATTAAACCAACCCTTTCGTATTTCAGATAACGTGGCCAAGGTTTTGGAGGTGCTGGCACTTAGATTGACATGGACTGGAGACGCTGAAGGAAAAGGACCTCATGTCCAATACTTCTATTCTGATCCCCGAGGTGACAGTGAGATTTGACTCAGCTGTAAGTGGTAGTGGTTTGGGGTGAGCTCTTCAGTTCTGGAACATACTGAGAGGAAGCAAGTTTTGATGGAGTCAACAACTGATAGGGCAGAAAGTGAGGAACGGGCTGAAGCATGAGAGGCACATGGAACAAGGTACCCTCTGCAGATGAGTGACGCCCACGGCTGCATTTAAGGAGGTGAGGAAAGGGAAGAGGGGCCCAACAACGGAACCCTGAGGACATCACAGTGAAGGAGTCCATGCCCCAGAGAACTCAGTCGAAATGGGCAGAAAATGACTTTCACAGAGGGAGAAGCTGGTTTAGGAGATTGTGAATAGAATATGGAGCCTCTCACTTTATTTGCTGCGACTTCTTATGGAAATATTATGTTTTGTTAAGCCACCTACTTCTCAATGCATCCCTGAGTACATACTATAATACCACCCATCTATCTGGCAATGTTAAGGACCGTAGAACCTTATGTCTGTCTTTCCACTGCTGCTACAGTATTTTGTCCCCACACGTAAGTGTCCACAGACCGATCATTATTATTTCTATAGTGGCCATGGAGGGAGCGGGGACATGACACTTTACAGAGCTGTAAAGTTCCCTGCTGTAAGGCGCGCACAGTCTGAAGAGACGTCCAAGAGGCAAAGGACGGAGGAAGCAATGTAATGGCAGAGGGAATGAGCAGTTCTGTTGAATATATATCTCGTCAGTTTCAAGGGTGTTTTTGTTACAGCAAAAGTAAGAGTAAAGGATCATGCAGCACCTGGGTAATGTTGCTGTCATAGCAAATACATTTTCTGAGGAATAGAGGAGACTGGCAGAGCTATAGTCAACCAAATCTGCCTCTGGTTATCACTTAGCATGTCAGCTCTTAACATAAGAACGGCCAGACCAAAGGTCCATCTAGCCTAGTATCCTGTCTACCGACAGTAGCCAATGCCAGGTGCCCCAGAGGGAGTGAACCTAACACGTAATGATCAAGTGATCTCTCTCCTGCCATCCATCTCCATCCTCTGACAAACAGAGGCTAGAGACACCATTCCTTACCCATCCTGTCTAATAGCCATTAATGGACTTAACCTCTATGAATTTATCTAGTTCTCTTTTAAATGCTGTTATCGTCCTAGCCTTCACAACCTCCTCAGGCAAGGAGTTCCACAAGTTGACTGTGCGCTGTGTGAAGAAGAACTTCCTTTTATTTGTTTTAAACCTGCTGCCTATTAATTTCATTTGGTGACTCCTAGTTCTTGTATTATGGGAATAAGTAAATAACTTTTCCTTATCTACTTTCTTCACATCACTCATGATTTTATATACCTCTATCATATCCCCCCCTTAGTCTCCTCTTTTCTGAAAAGTCCTAGCCTCTTTAATCTCTCCTCATATAGGACCCATTCCAAACCCCTAATCATTTTAGTTGCCCTTCTCTGGACTTTTTCTAGTGCCAGGATATCTTTTTTGAGATGAGGCGACCACATCTGTATGCAGTATTCAAGATGTGGGCGTACCATCGATTTATATAAGGGCAATAATATATTCTCCATCTTATTCTCTATGTAAGGGCAATAATATATTCTCCATCTGTCTCCCCACTCCCAGCCGGGCTGCTGCCCGGACACTCCCCGCTCAAGGAGTCGATAAGCCCAGGTGGTTGCCCCCTACTCCCAACTAGGACTGGGGAACTGAGAGCCGGCAGGAGGGGGAGCAGCTGGGCTCCTGGCAGGGAGCTACACGGAGGGCTCTCAGCACCCCCAATACCCCTCTTCAGTTGGTGGAAGCGCTCCTGGTGAGGATGCACACCACTGACAGAAGGAGGGTAGTGTGGACATCAGCCACCGCAGTAACATAGACCGACTTAGGGTGTAGCGTAGACATGCCCATAAGCCCAGGTTTTTGAAGGTATTTAGGTGTTGCTGCACTCAGCATTGCAGTACCTGACTCTCATTTTCAAAATTAGAGCATCTATTTGGATGCTCAAAAACATCTAGTCACCTACCATCAGTTGAAATCAATGAGTTTTAGGTGCCTATGTGCTTTTTGAAAATCCCACTAGGCACCTAAAACACTTTTAAAAATCTGGCCCTAAAGCCCTTTTGAACATTTCTGTTGGCTAAAGTCTCCTGATAATAATGATTGATAAACAAGGAGGCCTGCTGGCAAAAACCACACAGTAGATCATGTTGAAATTGACAATACTCTTCTAGAGTTATCTCAAATACAGTGCACAAGCCAAATTCAACGCTGACCTATACCCCACTGCCAGGCAGCTCCGTGACTGTCACAGCTGAAACCAAGGGGATTGCATTGGGTAAAATAACTGCTTCATTTGACCCTTTTCTAATCAGAAGAGAAGTGAGAAGGTTGTGAAGCCTGTGATAAGTAATTTCTTCATTACACAGATCTCATATCAATGTACAGCTGTGCTATCTATTAGGGTACACTAATGCAATCATTTATTTTCTTGAGAAAAAACATGTACCCTGAATATTTACCCTCTAATCACTGTATGCCATTAGTTTGAAGTGCTCAGTTTTAATAGGATTGTTTGCAGTGGTGTTGTAGCCTCATGATTTAGCAAACCAAAGTCTAGATTATTGGCAGGCTTTTGATAAACTGTATGCAGCCAATCAGATGTTGTTTTGCAAATGCCGTTATAGGACTCAATGCCCCGATTGGTCTGCCCACGTGGATCTAGTGGCAGAATGAGGGCCCCAGTTTCTCCTGCAAGTATTTGACATAATCCCCATTAAAAACACTGAGTACAATACTCATGCAGTGAGGGTATAAGAGACCCACCTCAATAAATAACTAGTAGGTACCCTATGATTTGCTTACTCTTTCAAAGAACTGGCTTTCACAACTCTCGTGTCCAATTCGCCACGACCTGTAAGAAACTCACATCAGTTTCAGTGGGGATTCTATACTCAGGAGGGTGAAATTCTGATCCCATTGAAGACAATGGGAAAACTCCCATTGACTTCAACCAGATCAGGATTTCACCCAGTTAGTTTCTGGATACATGGATTCAAGGTTCTGAGTATACTGACTCTTGGCGACCTAGTTTTTAGAAGTGTGCAAATGTTTCCCTTCACCATTTGCACGTACATAAAAAGTTGTTCTTTGTCAGCCAACTTAATTATGCACCTGAATGTTAAGAAAGTATTAGTTATCCCCAGTAACAGTCTTTATATGTTTGTGTCCTAAAAGCAGTTCTATCAGATGGATGATGATTTCCCCAGTGCTTGAACACTAAATGTTCTTGAATAAACAAGGAGTTTGAAAGGTACCACATTGTTTTATGATTCTTTTGTTCTCCTGGAATGTACATTACAAAGGTAATGCTTGGTGCATTTACACCAGCCATGCCATATGATAATGGTATGATTTCACACACAGCTTTAAAAATTGTATATATAAAATCTCTATCTATTGGCTACATCCTGAAATGTTTAGGTCAGATAAAACTCCCTCCATCTGATTTCATAAAAGGTCACTATAGAATCTGCCTGAGTAAGGGCTGCAGGACTAAATATTAATAAAACCAACAGTCTAAGTTCTGACGTTTTACATAATACATTTCAGTCAATCATGCAAGAACACTATCCAATTAAATACTTGCATGAAATGACTCCTCTGTACGTCATAGACACAGTGAGAGGTCTTAGAGCAATAGCATTATTGCAAAAGTAACTAAATGTCTTTCTAAATATAGTTTATATTACTTAGTATGAATGACTGATTTCCTTAGAGAAGCACTAAATAAATAATAATGATTTTTAAAAAACTGTTGACAGAAGATCTAATCTCACATTACCTATTCAGAAAATCTTGCCATCTTATAGCGGTAAGTGTATTATTGTAGTTTAGCATAAGACTCAAGAAATCATTATACAAATTCATTTCTGATTACATTCTACTTGTTTTTAATTTTCACTGTTCGATGTTAACATTAAACATTGTAAATGTATGCAATATTTATATAAAATTAAATAACAATATTGGAAAAATAAATACACTTTATTACATAAATACATAAATCCACACTGCTGAAAAGTTTCAGCTAATACTATACTCTTGTTACAAAAGTGACCAAAAATATGGTAGTGACACTCCATCTGAACAGATGAAGTATTAACAGCTACTGAATGACGTCTGCAATCAATGTCAGAACTAGAAGCAAGTGAGGTGATACAATAATAAAAATTGGACTCTCCCTACTACCTACTGTAGTAGCGCATGGTAATATGAAAACGAGGGACACATATATATTTATTAGATTTTTCAGGAGAGCCAAAACTGGTTCCTTGTTGAGCCCACAGATTATCATCCAGGTCCTCCAATATACAGCTCTGGAGTCACTTACAGCAGAGCTCAGGCAAACAACAGATAAGATACTTGACATGAAAAATCAAGACCCTACATAGGAACAATAGTGGCTCAGTTCTGAAAATCTTTCTCCAGTGGAAACTTTGCAAGAGAAAGGATGGTCCGAGCAGGTGACTACTGAATGTTTTGGTCACAAGATTCTCCACTGAAGAGTTAGAGCAAACATTAATTAACATAAGACTAAGAACACAGTTTACAGCTGCATGCACCCCAGTGCTGCATGATTGATTCTGCACACCTGACCCAGCTCATTGACACCTGGCATCAGTGGGTGGTTTGGCTGGGGAAGGAATGCAGGATGGAGTCCTGTCTATCAAACACTAGGGGGCAGACCCAGCTGTGATGTAAGTGGGCACAACTCCACTGAAATTGACAGTTACGCCAGAGCTGCATACAGCCCTATGGTCTGTTCCTGAAGAGACACGGTGATCATGCCAAATGCTGGATTACACCAAAAACCAACAGAACAGTCTAGCCATCTCTTTTGGGTCTTGCAAACATTCAAGCACATGAACTAGAAGTTAGCAGCAATTTTCAGGACGTAGTTGTGGGAGAAACCAACTGCATCAGGTATTGAGTAGTGCCAGGGGCAGCTCTAGACATTTCGCTGCCCCAAGCACGGCGGCATGCCGCGGGGGGCGCTCTGCCGGTCGCCGGTCCTGGGGCTCCGGTGGACCTCCCGCAGGCATGCCTGAGGAGGGTCCGCTGGTCCCGCGGCTCCACTGAAGCCGCGGGACCAGCGGACCCTCCGCAGGCACGCCTGCAGGAGGTCCACCAGAGCCACGGGATGCCACCCTCCCAGCGACCGGCAGAGCACACCCCGCAGCATGCCGCCCCAAGCACGCGCTTGGCGTGCTGGGGCCTGGAGCTGCCCCTGAGTAGTGCTCAGCTCATTCACTGTTAGCACCAACTATCAGTATAAAAGTGATACATTAGCACCTCAAATTAAATATTTCAGATCACTGTCCCTTGTAATGATGAAGCACCGTATAAATACTATTCAGCAATGTTATGGCTATCACATAATTCACTGAGGTATGAAAAAATATTAGAAATGTTACCAAAAGCATCCACAGAAACTACAGTGATGTTAAACTCCAGCAATGTGACTTTTAAAACCATAGTGTTTAAGGAAGTCAATATATTACAAAAAGGCCTTTTTTTTTTTAATAAAGTGCTTTCAAGTCAAATCACCTTTAAAAAGCCTTCAGCTACGTTATAACAAAATATACAATATATTTTGACATGTGTTTGCATGTCATTTTAAAACGGTCACATCAAATGGTTTTCATTGTATCTAGCCAGTGTCCCAAGTCCCACACGCACTTCAGTGTAAGAGCACCTGTTAGCAACCAGCACTAGAATTCCACCTGTCCTCAGGTGGAGAGGGCCTTTTATACAGGAAGTCAGTATTATTCTGTGGAGTTCACCTTGCAGAGCAGACAGATCCCAGGCTGGGCAGGGTAGAGTTTTAAGCTACAGGACACGATATAATGGTCCAGATCATCCCCCACTTTGCACTGCTGGAGCTGTGGGTGGCTCACTCCAGTGCAGGAGAATCGTCCCAGTGGCACAGAGCCACATAACCACTCCTATTCCACTCCCCTCCCAGAGGTTGGAGAGGAAAGATGACCTAAAGTAAGGGGGCTTCCCTACTTCCTGTTGATCCTTGGCTGCCATAATAGTTCCACACGGGCAGCTAGTGTAATTGAGAGCAGTGGTTGGGGATTTGACCAAGGATCAGAGAAATATGCAAGGGTAACTTAAAGCCGCTTTAAACATGGCCCCTCATCAGTTGCACTGTGAGGTGAGAATAAGGGATGTTATATGTAATATGTATAAACACACATGGACATACATAGAAATACATATATATGTATATATGCATTATACTAATGTAGGAACGTGCATGTGTTTTCTTTATGGGTGTGTATACATTTATAAATTAATAACACACTTATAAACACATATACTTACAAATGAGGGCAACTTAGCACCAAAATCTTCCCGTAACTATAATTTTTTTTTTGGCAGAGGAAATGCAACATGTGCACTAAGAAGTGCACAATAAAATATTAATATAAAATATAATCAAAACTTTCATTTAAATTTAAATGTACTGCTTAAAATGCCAGGTTTTAATTTGCACGTAAAGAACTCAGTCATAACCAAGATTCGTAATGCATAGTGCTTGCAATGTAGTAAAATGTACAAAGTTGGTTATCTAGCAGAAAGTGCCTTTTAAATTAAAGGAGTTTACCTTGCTAACGTAAGCCCTTCCTGAATGTGTCACTCTGAATATATTGTAAATAATCTTCTTTAAGTGCAGTTTTAGGACACAAAATATTAACACCTTAGCTTTAAGCATATTAGATTTGTTGTTATGGAACATCTATAAAAAGAGTCACAAAGATAAATATGTTATGGTCGTACCGAGCTCCACGGACCAGCATTCCAGGCTGCATCTCTAGGACAGTCCTGCATATTGCACTGCTCACGGTCTGGTGGTTTGTCGAGAATTTCACAGCTCAGATCGGGAAACCTTTCGCCGTTAGGGCGCTGGCACACCACAAGCCTTGTTCTTGTTCCTGCACCACATGACTTTGTGCACTAGAGAAAGGAAACCAACAGAGAACGGAGTAGTTATAATATTAGTAATTTGCATATTGAGCATTGTCTGAGCCAACTCCCATTGAAACCAACAAGAGTCTTTCCACAGATTTCAGGGTGGGGCGAGACAGGCCCCAGAAGAGGGTCTTTTTTTCTAAATTTCAGAAGGGACCAGAGATTTTTGGGGGCCACTATTTTTGGGTGCTCAGAAAAAGACACATTAAACGGGACCAATTTTTAGAAAGTGCTAAACACCAGCCCAGTGCTTCTGAAGATGTCTGAAGCTGGACACTAAACTCACTAGAGCAGGTTGACATAATTCAAATCAGTAGTTTCTCTCTCAAAAAATGGCCTTTTTAAAATAGAGTTTTCAAAATCTGTCATTGTCTGGAAAAGTTTCTGCCACGTACCTAATTGAAAACATTATCAGACACTTTACAGAACGGTTTCAGCTCCCAAGAACTCGCTTTTCAGTAAACGAAACATTTTGCTAACCATTGCCAGTACTTTTTTCTTTCATTTTTCAACTCCCTGCCCCCCAATTGAAAACCTTGGCTTATGTCTTTGGAGAGACAGGAAAAGGTTCACTTGGCTCTCACCTCTCCCCAGCTGCCATAAGCCCACTGAGGACAAGGGCCAGATTCACATGATCTCTGCTCGACAGGTTTTGCTTTCTCATCGCAGTTACTTGCAGGATATCCGTTTTCATCCTGGCACACCACAGCCCGCCGCTGGAATCCCCCAGCGCACGTACTAGAGCACTGCAAAACACAATCACCCACGGTGCCAGAAAGTCCAGTTATTGCTTAGCTTTCACGGGCTCTCCCGAAGGACCATGAGCACACTCAGCTCTGGGAGTGCGCTCGCGCAACAGGCAGCGAACCCCCCACCTCTTGCCAAAGGAGCTAGAGTTAATAGACAAATGTAAAGTCTATGGTATTAGCATAACTAACATCCTTTTACCTTTGCAGGAAAAAAACCAGTGGGCGCTCAGCACCCACTGGTAGCCCCACCGATCAGCTCCTCCCCCTCCCTCCCAGCGCCTTCTGCCTGCCACAAATCAATTGTTCAGTGGTGTGCAGGAGGCACTGGGAGGGAGGGGTGGAGCGAGGGCAGGCACACTCGGGGGAGGGGTGGGAAGAAGTGGGGGCAGGGGCTGGGCAGAGCGGGGGTCGAGCACCCCCAGCAAAATGAGGAAGCTGGCACCTGTGCTTTGCCGTCTACATAAATCAGGCAGAAAAGCCTGTTGTTACCAACATCAAATCCCCCGTGATGCTTTAGGCCCCAACTCAGCAAAGGAATTATGCCTGGGCATGAGCCATTCCATTGACTTCACTCACATATTTAAAATTCCTCCCACACCTCATCACCTTGCTGAAGCGGGACCTTAGAAATGCACTGTTTCAAATCTGAGTTCACTGGTTGTGTTCAGAGAAAAAATAAGTTGGCCTCAACTGGAGTACTGTGTCCAGTTCTGGGCACCGCATTTCAAGAAAGATGTGGAGAAATTGGAGAGGGTCCAGAGAAGAGCAACAGGAATGATTAAAGGTCTTGAGAACATGACCTACGAAGGAAGGCTGAAAGAACTGGGTTTAATTTGGAAAAGAGAAGACTGAGAGGGGACATGATAGCAGTTTTCAGGTATCTAAAAGGGTGTCATAAGGAGGAGGGAGAAAACTTGTTCATCTTAGCCTCCAAGGATAGAACAAGAAGCAATGGAGGTTTAGCTTGGACATTAGGAAAAAGTTCCTAACTGTCAGGGTGGTTAAACACTGGAATAAATTGCCTAGGGAGGTTGTGGAATCTCCATCTCTGGAGATATTTAAGAGTAGGTTAGATAAATGTCTATCTGGGATGGTCTAGACAGTATTTGGTCCTGCCATGAGGGCAGGGGACTGGACTCGACCTCTCGAGGTCCCTTCCAGTCCTAGAATCTATGAAAGTCTCAATTGTGGCTGGTCGCTAGCCCTTAGCAAGAAGCAGAGCTGCACTGCCCCAGGAGAAGACCAGGAACCACATGGTGACTCAAAGGCACCATCTGGTCCCTAGTTAGTCCTTGGCCTCAAGGGAAGTAATGCTGCCAGCCCTATGCCAGGCAGGTCACTTACCCTGCCGTGCCTTCTGGTGCTTTGAAGGGGCAGAGCTAACGATCCACCCGTATGCATGGGCAGAGGAACAGAAGGCCCATATGGGTAGTGAGTGCAGGGGAGTGAGGTGGTACCCAGTTGCACATCTGTGCGGGGGGAAAAGGGATGCAAGGTTCATAATTTGGCTTGAAGTGAATAAATTGACACTTACAGCACCCCATGGGCCAATTCTCCACTGGTTGCCTCCTGGTATGTGCGCGGGGCCAGCGTTCTGGTTTAGGTTTCCCCCTGGGTGGGGTTTCGGTGGATGCTCTGGGTATGGGAAAGGGTGGATTGGCCTGCCGGAGTCATGGGCGTTCTGACAGGAAGAGACAGAGCAATCCTGGTCCGTTGCCGGGAGATCGTCTGGATCGCATTCACTTCTATCAACCACCTGGTCGCTGAAATTCAAGCAGACCACCTGCCGCGTTGCCTTACCTTGGCCGCACGTCACTGAACACTGCATTGACAAAGTGGAAAAGAAGACACTTTTATTTCCAGCCTGAAGAGATGCTTTTTAAAATGAAATCACTTGCTAATGAAAAGAAGTTGAAACACCTCAACTTCTATGCCTTTCACCTGGATGACAGAGCACATGAGAAATATATGAACTAAATTGAAGGAACAGGCCATACAGATTGTATTGTGGTAAGAACTGGATTTGCTTACAGAACTCCACTCCAGAGCTTTCCATTGTCCACACGGCGTTACGGAGCACACTTCTGTCGCTGAAGGCTTAGGGAGGTGAAAGCAGGCGGCTTCATCAGCCACTGAGCCCTGATCATCACGACAGCTGACATACCTCATCCTAGTACCTTTCCCACATGTCATCGAGCACTAGGAAAGATCAACAAGTAGTTTAGTGAGAAGTCATCTCTTGTTGCGCAACGTCACAGACTTTGGGATAAAAATCAAACCAACGATAACTAAAAATGTGTCATCTTATAAAAGAAAACCATTGACCACACACTTACAGGTGTCCAAGATCCAAATCTCCATTGTGTCCTGTGAACACTGGGCATAGATCTTTTCGTTTCTGGAGCAGCTGGATGGAGAGGACATGCTGCTATTTCACAGTCCTAGCAAACAAACGTATGAGAGGAAATGAAAAATATTGGATTATTGATTTGCAGATGCGCCAGGTAAGTAATTTCCCCAATGTGGTTAAGAAAGAAGGAAAAACATACAGTGCCCTACAATCTGTTGTTATTTACAAACTCTTCACTTCAATAGAAGCAGGTTCTGCTCTCAGGTCCTGCTCTCAGGTCCTCATGACAGATCTGCAAAATTTGAAATGAATAAATTGTGGGTGGCGGGGGAAGAGGGGAACTGAATTGCATCCAAAGAAAGGAGTTTGGGGGACAAGAGTAGAGATTGTCACCAAGAAGGCAATAGGCGTTCCAACTCCTAACAGTTTTCAATGGCCGTTGGGCTCCTAACACCCTTAGGCACTACTGAAAAATACCAGCCAAACTAATTTTTTTTTTAAATCACATGAAAAAAATTGGACCTGGACCAAATGTACTGAACATAAGTCATGCTGGTTTTGGAAAGAATTAGATGAATTTTTAACCTTCCTCAAATATGTTCCAAATAAGGAACTGTCTGGTCAATGTCTTATGCCTCTTTCAATCAGGCTTTCACAAAGCAGTGTGGGTGAGAAGACGGAGCACTGAACTGGTACTCATGAGCCATGGGTTCCATTCCTGCATCTGCCACTGGCCTGCTGGGTGACCTTGGGCAAGTCACTTCACCTCCCTATGCCTCGGTTTCCCCAATTGTGATCTAGAAATCTATTCACTGATTGATGTCCGAAAACTGAACCCCTTTGTATTGGTGGATGAAATGCTGAAATCTCTGTTTCAGTCAAGGTACATTTGGCAGAGAGTCCCGAGTGTATTAAATGTAATAAATAATCCAAAATAACTGGAACAGAACATGGATATGGAATGTGACCTTTACATATTGCCCATGAGGAAAAATGCTTCCATTTTGCAAACTACATAATTTTAGCATGTACTTTCCTCCCCTGAAGTAAGATACTATATTTTGTATCTTTGCAGAACTTTTCCTATCTAATGGCATCCAGATACCATCCACACTGTGACACACAGAGAAGCTGGATTTGGATGTAGGACTAGACTGTGATTCTATCCTTCTGAACTGGAAGCGTGATAAACTGATCGGACAATATCAGGAGTTCTGCGAGCCAGAACTGGTGAGGTCAGGCAGGAGCCATCAGTATAATTTGAGCTGCTTCTTGTCTTACCTTCCTTAACATCTTTGGAATTAATGGAAAAGGAAGGAAAGCCTACATCTAAAACGACAAATGGTAGATGTTTCTTCTGTGCAGGATTTATCAACACATGACAGTAAGCTTTCTATAAGGTCAGGGTGATGAACCAATCCATAGGATATAAAGCGGGAATAATTGAAGCTACCATACCAAATTTGGTGCATTAAATGTATTTGTAATCATTTCCGAGATCCAGGATCAGACGACAAACTCTTTTCTTTTTTGGTCTGAGGAAATAAGGGGAATACAAGCCCTTTCCCACAAATTCTTGAGGTACCAATTCTGTCGCTTCTGGATTGATTACGTCATCCCCTCTTGATGCATAGTGCTCTCATGAGACTAGTTACTAAAAAGGAACTGGAAGGGAGGCAGAGATTGAAACTGAATGGTGTAACCATCCTCAATACGTGAAGAATCCACTGTCACCCAACCCTCCTGAAAAATAAAGACAGATGGGAACCAAAGCGAGGGAGGAAACGGTATAGATCCTTGTAGATTAGTCCAAGCTCCTTGATGGTGGCATCAAATCTGATGCTTTTGCATATGTCCTGATTGTGAGTTTACCAAAGAGGATGATGGATCAGTTCTCTCCTTTTGATATCTCAATCTCATCTAGGATTGGTCAGAAGATCTCTTTTGATAAAAGTATCAGAAAACTGATTCCTCTGTCTCGAGGAAGAAGGGTAAGGACAAAATTGCTTCCTTCTAAATACTAATATGTCTATAAACTCAGTGATCTAACAGTGGATCTTGAGACTTTCAATGAGTGAAGACACTCATCCATTATAGTACTAAACAAACTGTCCATTGAATGGCAAATCTTCAATGGTCGCCTGTACTTCCTTAGGCAAACCTGATGCAGACACATTTCATAGTAATAGCTCTAGCCCCTGGACAGACACCAGTATCAGCAGTGTCCAGAGCAACCTGCAGTGCGGTTTTAGCAATTAAGTGACCTTCTTCACAGATAGATCTAAATTCATTTGTAATTTCTACAGGTATCTTGTTCTTAAAATCAGACAGAATGGCCCATTGAAGAGTATCATATTTAGACAGCATGGCTTGATAATTAGCTATCCCAACTTGTAAACACTGAGGAATAAATTTTCCTTCCAAAGATGTCTAGTCTCCTTGATTCTCTTTCTTTGAGCGTTGACTTTCCTATTTGTTTTGATTTTGCATTTGCAGCAGTAACAACAAGTGAAGATGGAGTAGGAGGAGTATAAAAACACTCTAAACCCTCGGACAGTAGTGGATATCTATGATTAGCACTCTGTGAACTAGTGGCAACTGAGACAGGAGTAACCCAGAGATCTTTTGCCAGATCTAAAATTCCTTCATTTATAGGCAGTAAAAGCAGCAAAGAGTCTTGTGGCACCTTATAGACTAACAGACGTTTTGGAGCATGAGCTTTCGTGGGTGAATACCCACTTCTAGGCAGTGTGACTCTCCTCTGTGATGCTGGTTGAAAAGCACGGGCAGGTTATGTATACAGTAACTAGAGTTCTTCAAGATTGTCCTATGGGAGCTCCATGTCAGGATGTGTGTGCACCTGCATGCTCTTGATTGGAGCTTTTTTTTTTTTGGTCAGCAGTGCCCTATGCATCCTTGTAGTCTGTCGGAGGGTATGCAGGGAGGGGAAGATCCTCCGCTGCTCCGTTTTCTATTCATGGAGCCCAGAGCAAGGACAGCGGAGAAGGAGGGTGGGTAGTGGAGCACCCACAGGGACAAAACATCTCAAAAAAACCCTCCTGTTTCTCTACAGGTAAGTAACTGCTCCTCCTTCTTCTTCGAGTTATTGTCCCTATGGGCGACACGTAGCCGGCCCACACTCACCAGCCACCGCAGCTTGCTGCACACAGCTGGAGACAGGGCCCTGCTTGCCAAGAGTCGGCACGCAGTGGGGGGCTGCGCTGATGCGGCAGCCGGCCCCATGCACTGCAGCTTTGCCTCGTCACCAGCCTTACACACCCATCCCTATTGTCGGCCACTGGACCCACAGGACCCACCAGTACTGATGGGGGGGGAGGAGAGAAGGAACAGATAATATGGGACAATTTGCCTGTTTTTAAGAAAAAGTCGGGACACCTGCAGGAGGGCTTAAATATGGGACTGTCCCTTTAAAACCGGGAACTCTGGTCACCCTAGGCATGCTCCATAGTACAGAATTGACACTAGGAAGCTCACTGTGGCTTTGACATCAAAACCAGAGCACGTGACAACTTCAACAAGGCTGTAGAGATCCATATCATGGCATACGTACACGTTCAATCCTCACCAGATCTGGCAGAAATGCACACTGGAACCCCCTGCCCACTGCCAGGTTTGCTACCAGACAGCATTGGAGCAGAACGGGCACGGCTTACAAGCTCTGCTGCTTTTGCCTGAGATCAGCCCAAAACCACTCAAGTTGGCCACTGATGGGCCGGCTACACTGCAATTAAAACCCTGGGGCTGGTCCATGCCAGCTGAGTCAGGCTCATGGGGCTGTTTAACTGTGCTGTAGACATTCGGGCTCAAGCTGGAGCCCGGGCTCTAGGACCCTGTGAGATGGAAGGGTCCCCAAACCAGGGCCGGCTCCAGGCACCAGCCCAGCAAGCAGCTGCTTGGGGCGGACAACGGTGAGGGGTGGCACGTCCGGGTCTTCGGTGGTGGGTCCCTCACTCCCTCTTGGAGCGAAGGACCAGCCGCCGAAGACTGAAGCGGTGGTGGTAGAGCTGAAGATCGCGGCTTTTTTCTTCTTTTTGCTGCTTGGGGAGGCAGAAACCCTGGAGCCGGCCCTGCCCCGAATGTCTGCACCTCAGTTAAAGAGCCCCACAGCTCAAGCCCTGTGAGCCAAGTCAGCTGGCACAGGCCAGACGCAGGTGTCTAACTGCAGAGTAGACCAAGTCAGTAAAGCTACGTTGATTTGCACCAGCTGAGGAGTGGGCCCAGGGATTTTCAAAAGAGCAGATCTTGGTATTGATTTACTAAGCCAGGGACCATTAATAAAGAGGAAAGGCATGTTTATTTTAGCACTCTCACAAGAGGCAATGCCACGATGAGAACAAGGGATGGAGAGAAGTGTAACATTTACCTGTGTGTCCGTTGGCCGCGTAGCGGCATTACACGCATTGTCATCCACTACTGAGACATAGGCACCGACAACACATTTCACTGCTCTCATTTGGTAGCCCTGCCCACATGTCATTGTGCACTGGGAGGGGAAAAAAAATAAGAAAGACGTGCACATGACTGAATACAGATTTGACCTGGAAAATATTAAGCGGGGTAGCGTATTCGAAGCGCATCATTTCTTTCATAACATCCACCAAAAGTAAAAAAGCCTCTTTCTTCTACTTCGATCATTTCAACTTAAAAGTAGGTCAAACTTAATTCACTGCTTCCGTCGGAATCCTGCATGCTTCATTTATCGTCTTCAAATATGGATGTATGAGTGTTTAAATGATTTCCCATTCTGTGGGATATGAATTTAGTATAATCCCTGTCACATTGCTTTGCATGCAGGCTGTGCAAACTTCCAGTAACATATCATGATCATGAATGAAAGGAATTATGCCGATCAGTAATTTGTGTGGTCCGGCTAAACTTTTTTTTTAAATAACTAAATCATAAAAGTTACAGCTGCAATGGAAATCAAGACGACAGAATTCTCTGGAAGATATGAGCACAGATTGCTTATTTTCCCCTCTGTGAAAATAAATTTGAAACACAACAAAAACTAAGGCAACATTTTGAAAAAAGGGCTGCGGAAAGTCAATGGGTGCTGCACTTATGAAAATCAGGGCACTTCTTATTAAAAGGAGGTAATATTGCCGAGTGGATGGAGCACTGGCCTGGGATTCAGGGAACCTGGGTTCCAGTTCTAGCTCAGCTGTTGGATGACCGTGGGCAAGTCACGTCACCCCTCTGTGCCTCAGTTTCCCCCTCTGTAAAATGAGGGTAGCGATAATAACCTCTTTTGCATAGTGCTTTGAGATGCCAAGCACTGTATCAGAGCGGGTATTGCTATTATTTAGGTGCCTAAATATGGACTTCGTAGTCTAAGCTTGGAAACCCATTGTTGAAAATCTTGGCCAATCTATTATAAACACAAATGAAATTTCGCATGGTCCTGCTACTGCTGACAGCTCAACAACAGACCATTCATACCAGGAGCTGAAGGAAACAGAGTCTCTTACATTACCTGTCCCCAAGGTCCTACTTGCCACGCCGCACATTCCTGTTGCTGACAGGTCTGCACAGAATTGGGCTTACTCTCCGCATCACAAAACCTGTCATTTAACCGATCTTCTCCAAACTGGCACCAAGTCTGGCGATGTTTGTGCCCTTTCCCACAGGTCACCAAACACTGCAAGGAGCAAATCACAGACTCGGGGTCAGATCCTTAGCTGGTGTCAATGGAACTATGGTGACGGACAGCAGTGGAGAATCTGCCCGTGATATTAAAACCAGACCCGAAACCGCCATCAAACAATTGTTTGCTCAGAGGCGTGTCTTTAACTAGGAGGAGCTGGTTCACAGCACCGACTGGAGCTGAAAGAGAACTATGGGGGTCGAAACAAACATACAGGGAGGGTTGAAAATAACATCAAGTCAAAGAAGATGGAGAAATATCAGGATTATTATTAATCACCCTTTTGGGTAAATCAGTGTAATTAAGGATGTACAGTGGAAACTCAGACAGGATTTACGGGGCTGGATTCTGATGTAAACCTGGTGTAACTCCACTAACTTCAGTGGGGCTAGCTCAGCTTTACAGCCGTGGAACTGCTCCTCTGTGTTGCTAACATTCTTGTTATTTGTGAGGTTGGCTCCCTAGAACTTCTTGAGAAGTGCCAGAAAGCAAAGGCGCAAATGACGGATGCTGTAGCGTGAGGGCCAAAATGGGAGGTGTGCCGAGGACAAAAGGTGCAGAAGCCCTTGCCTCCAAACCAGTCCAGGGCAGAAGGCAGCCATGTTTTGTCTCCAAGGACCGAGGAGTCTGGAAGGCCACAGCCAAGCACCAGCCGGGCATCTCTGCAAAGATGTAGCAAAGTGCTCCTCTTCCCATGTTCCCGCCAGCCCAAGCGTTCCAAAGGCATCACAGCTCCAGGGGCTGACGCTCTCTCTTCCTGCAGCACGGCTCATGTTCTTAGGTGCCGGAGCGGGACCAAAGTGCACTCACTGCGGGAGTTTTCCTCTGTCATCTCATGACTCCTGAAATAACATGGCCCCTGGAGAAGTGAGTCCTGTTTAGACGAGCTACTGGGGTTTGCGTTTGTGGAGCTAGGGAGCAGGAATACCCCTCGCCATGAGCCCCGTCAAAGGTGACAAAGCACCCCTGGAGCTGAAGTAATCCCTCATTTCCCTATTGCAGGCACATGCTCTGCAGAGAGAAAAAAAGGCCAGTGGAGCTGGAGGCTTAAGACCAAGGGCACTGCTTCCCCACTCCTCCCTCTATCCTGGCTCCCAACTTTTCCTGTGTGCGGGGGTGAAGAGAGTGTCTACAGAGCAGAGGGCTGATCCCCCAATGGGCATAGGACTCGGTGTGACAGCTTTCACTCCTTTTTCACAGCAGAACCCCAGTGGTTCCAATGTGCCCCCTCTAAGGGAAAGGATCTGGTCTTTAGTAGCCACTCGTTAGTCATGGGTAAAGACAGGCACATCAGTGCAGGCTGACTACTAAGTGCAGTGCTGTACCCGGGTCGGTCCCAGGACATGAGACACACAGGGTGGGTGAGGTAATAGCCTGTTGGTGAATGAGACAAGCTTTCAAGCTCCATGGAACTCTCCTTTCTTTGGCTGTAAAACACTAGACACTTACTTCTGACCAGTCACCTGTTTTCCACTGTGGACACAAGAAGTCACTACAGCGCTCTACAATGAGCTTCTCCTGCTGGCTGCATTTACTGTCATCCAGTACATCATTGAGGGTGTTAACGCAGATGGCTCGTCGTCTCCTTGTGCCACCACCACAACTTTTAGAGCACTGAAAGAAAGAGAAACTCAGTAAACACACATAGGAATTGTACTCTGGGCCAGGCCAATAGTCTATGTAGTCCTGTTACCTGGACTAGATGCCTAGGAGGAGATGCAAGAACCCCCATAAAGAACTGCACAAAAAAGTGTCCCCATAGGGTAAGCGCCTTCCTAAGCCCAGGCAGCTGATGGCTGGTCTTGACCAGAAGTACAAAGGTTAGTATCCCTTATATATCCTTTTTCTAAATCTTACCAAGCACAGTAATATCTTGTGGCAATGAGTTCCACAGGTTTCATTATGGGTCGTGCCAAAAAAGAATTCCGTTATTAGTTTTAAATTTGTTGCCTTTCAATTTCATTCAACTGGTGTCTCTTTGTACTTGTATCATGAGAAATGGTAAATAGCAGTGGCCTGGTTTAACTTTTCAATACCAAACATTGTTTTCAGGGCTTTGGAACTGTGCTCCAGCTCCGCTCCTGCTCCAGGCAAAAACCTGCAGCTCCAGCTCTGGAGCTGCTCCACACTCAGCTCCGGGCTCTGCTCCAAAGCCCTGATTGTTTTACATCCTCTACCATTTATGCCAAGGTTCCTTTACACCACTCAGGCACGTTACGTGGCCTCAAGATGTGCCAATGCCAAAGCAGGGTAAAGGGGCCTCAGTGTAAACGAAGATCAAGATACACAGTATTCTAAAAAGTCAAGTTATTTATATTGCAGTCATGAAACAAACTCCTGTCTTTATTCCAGTCTGCATGCTAAGGCCACACACAAACCCTTACTGATGGTGCTAGCAGCTGTATGTGCAGAGAAAGGTCAAGCTCTGTCTTACAGACATCGGAGGAATGCAGAAAGCAATGGTGGATGCGTTACTGGGCAGCTTTGGACCCAGAGAACATGCTGAAAAATCAGCAGAAATGTCACTGTCTCCCAGTTCCATGTGCTATTTATAGCTACCAGTTGCACAGACTAGGTCCTCCTGATGCCGGATCCATGCAGGACTGACCGACTGTAGCGCATATCTAATGCACTATTCCAGTACAGGGCTTCAAAGCAGCAGCACAGGACTGCAGGGCACTTTCCAAAGCCACTTTTATTACTAGGTTAGCCTGACCAAGTGCCTGCCCCACCCAAACATTTGACTGAGAGCTGCCAAGAATACACAGGCTGAAATAAGGGAAATTTCACCACTCAGGTGACATACTTACATCAGACCAGGCTGAATACCGCCATCCTCCTACGTTACAGTCTCCAAAGCATTTTTCCCTAGTATTTGGCTTGGTTTGGCCACTGCAGAATCGGTCGTCGACTTTCTCTGTCTTCCCTTCCGACCTACTGTACTTTGTGCAGTAGACATCTAGCGTTCGGTATCCCAGCCCGCACTGTGCAGTGCACTCGCTCTTTCTAGCAATACGCCACCTGGGCACAAAACGCCCCCCCCAAAAAACACCATCAGTAACTCGGCCAGTTTTATGCTATCTAAAATAGTAAGCCTGGAAGAGCACGGCAAATGCACCAGAAGCAGAAAGAGTTGCTGCTTTTTAGTATCCTATGTGTATAATGCAGTTAGTATCACATTACATAAATAAGGCATGTACGTACTTTAATTACACAGATTTTTAACTCATTACAACACCACCCAAAGCTTTGCATCTTCAAAGTGCTGTCTAAAACATTAGCTAATTACTCCTTGCATCACTCTTGGGATGTACATATATATTATTGGCCCCTTTTTACAGATGGGGAAACCAAGGCAGTGAGTTTAAGTGACCTACCCAAGGTCACAGATAGAGTCAGTGGCAGAGCAAGGATTAGAATTCAGGGGTTCCTGGCTTGTAGGCCTGTGTTCAGACCCCTAGACTATGCCTCACCCTCAGAAAACCAAAAGCTTTCCAAAAACATGGCATCAAATGCATTAGATTGTATGGGCATGAAGTGTACGTCAAATGTAATTCCATGGAGCAGAATGCTTTAGCAAAACTTTCAGCCCTCTGAAGTGGAACCTAGTGATTTGTGCACTGGGACGAGATAGAGTTCTATCAGGGATTACAAAACACTTGCTCTCAGCTGGTGGGACTCTGGTCCTGGTGTTTGCCAGGGTGGCTTCTACTGCCTGCAGGCAGCGATGCAAAAATTAAGGCCATTTAACTAAGACCCTCAGGGCTTTTGTCCACCTTTCGGTTCTTGGACACATTTTCCTATCTACAGCCACATCCTCATGCTTTAGTCACCTTTCCTACCCTGAAGCTAGGAGATCAGACATCCTCCTTTAAGAGTGAAATGGCAAGAATGCAATGTGTGTGGCATTCTCCAGAATACTCCAGAATCACCTCCATGCTGTCCCCAGGCTGGAGAGCGAAGGTCCAGATGTTGCTGCTGTGCCTGGATTTTTCCCATGTGGTTGCATTAAATTTATGTCCACGTATATATGGTGCAGTTTTCATAAGGCACCGGAGGTCTGGTTTTCACAGTTCCCGTGGACTTTAGCTGGAGCTATGGGTGCTCTGTGCTTTTGAAAATAAAAAACAGGCTCCAGATGTGCTTTCCAATGTTTCGATACGCGCCTCATGACTATAATAGATCTGTGCAGGTGATGGGAGACTTTAATTCACACTATTGGGATTCCTCACTCCAGAATCTGGGACTAACATGTTTTCCAGTATAAAGGACTTGATATAAATATTAAATTATATCCCAGAGTGCTGGATGGGTGGCAGAAAAAGCACGGTCCAGTTGACGGGCCACCGGCCTGGGAAATTGGAGCCCTGAGTTCTATTCTTGGCTCTGCCACTGATCTGCTAGGTGACCCTGGGGAAACCCTTTCACCTTTGTTTCCCAGCCTTTGTATTTACCTTGCAAACTCTTTGGGGGCCAGGTTAGTCTCTTAATGTGCCGTTAATACAGATCCTAGCACAATGGGCCCCAGACCAATAATAAATAACAACAATTAAATGCATGTTTAGTCCTAAAGGCTCACTTTGATATTTGGTCACGAGCACTTGTGTTTATTCTCCCATCAATGTACTGAGGATACATGCAAGTAAATGACATTAGTGCCATCTACACAGGCATATTGTCCGTGAGGCAGAGAGGGACTAGACCCCAAGGCACTGAATGTTTTTCATAGCTATTGGGCAGAATCCTGTCTTTGCAGAGATGCACCTGCATATCTGGGAGCAGAAGTTGGCCTTTCATACTCTTTTGAGGGTGTTCTCCATGGTCCTCTTACACATCCCCCATCCGCACTCCCATCCGCTACACATACACACACTCTTCCGGGTCTTATCCAAGCCCCCACCCTAAAGATCATCCAATGCAGACACCATTTTTCCAAGTGAGGACTGCTAAACTGCTCTGCCTGTATCACTGCCTCTTCACCAGTCGGCCCCGACCCTGTAGGAGGTGCTTGTGATTACTTCGCTACCATTGCAGACTGGCAGGATATGACACGGTGAATGGGGCTTGATTACATGAGGTCCTGAGAGCCCACTTGGGACTTGAGGGCACTCAGCACCTCGCCCAAGCACCTTGCAGAATTAGGTCCACAGGAATTAATGTCCACTGAAGTCAATGGAATGAGTCCCATTGACTTCAAAAGGCATCGGATCAGAGCCCAGATTAGAGAGTCTCCTCTATAGAAAGTGCAGAGCTCCTTAACTTGGCCACAAAGCCAAACTCCAGCAGAGAAGCTAGGAAAGTAAAATAAAGATCTGGAGCCAGTAGCTCCTGATGTACAGGTCAGTCTCAAATCTGTTATCACTTTCCTAACTTTGAGTGTCCCCCCCTCTGGAGCTTCCAAGCTGTTGAAATGGCAACTGAGTAACCTTTCAGCTGTTACAATGACAACCTGAGAGGACCATCACATTCTCAGCTGGAATCTAGATAAAAACTAAACTAGCCCCGCAGCAGCCACTTAACCCCCGCTCTGCCCACACTTTAATTCAAAAGTTCACAATGTAGTGGTAGAATCTCCATCCTTAGAGGTTTTTAAGGCCCAGCTTGACAAAGCCCTGGCTGGGATGATTTAGTTGGGGTTGGTCCTGCTTTGAGCAGGGGGTTGGACTAGATGACCTCCTGAGGTCTCTTCCAACCCTAATATTCTGTGATTCTATGAAAAGTGTAAAAGTTAAACAGCTCTAGAAATAATGGTTCTTTCAGAAAGCTTTCCCCCCTCCAAAATCTTTCGCCATACTGTAATAGTCAGCGGCAGTCGTCTGGCTAAGGCCCTCATCCAGCAAAACACTTCAGCACATGCTAACTTCCAGCTCACGAGTACTCCCGCTGACTCCAGTAGGACAGCTCACATGCTTAAGTTGCTTTGCTGGATTTGGGCCTACTTTTGTTTATTTTTTAATGTTTGCAGACTGCTTCTCCTGGGAAGACAAGACCACCATGCAGTTCCCAGCCTCGTTGATCAAGTCAGGATAGGAATCACAGGCTTTTGTCTCATGTTTCTACATTTTGCAGCATTGAATAAAAGATGTGCCCCTTGCAGTTAGTGCTTCTTTCACCATAGAAAGGCAAGCTGAAGTGAAGAGAGCAAAACATAGTCCTGACTCCCTCCTACAAAGAAGCCAGTGTGCACCATTAACTTGTGGCAGAACTTTTATAGAATCATAGAATATCAGGGTTGGGAGGGACCTCATCTAGTCCAACCCCCTGCTCAAAGCAGGACCAATCCCCAGACAGATTTTTGCCCCAGATCCCTAAATGGCCCCCTCAAGGATTGAACTCACAACCCTGGGTTTAGCAGACCAATGCTTAACCCACTGAGCTACCCCTGCCCCACATTACTCTGCAGAAGCCTACAAAAGCAATGTTATTGTCTGCTTCAGGTAGCGTGGTTCACTGAGAAATAGGGAACCACAGCAGGCAGTGAAAGGAAAGAAGACTAGGCAATAAATATATGGTGTAATGTATATACATGACTGAGTAGCATGCACCTTAATTCACATTCTGTGCTACAAGGCTCAGTTACTGGAGCAGGTTGGGGAATTCGATCACATCTTTGATCTGACACCATGAGTTGATCAGATTCTCTCGTACAAATGGGTTTCCTCTTTCGTTCCCCTAAACAGGAAAAAATACATTTTTAAACACATACAGGAAAGTGATCCAATCTAGTCTCTCTCTCTGTTTTCAAAATAGCGTCTTAAAAAAATTCAAATTGTGCTCTGCAAATCTATTTGATCTAGGGGATCCACTACAGAGGTGAAATCTGCATCATGAACTCAAAAAAGATCCAGCTTATTTAGATGGACTTTAGTACAACTGGTGAATGAGAGAGAGGTCGTGTACAAGAACATAAGAATGGCCATAGTGGGTCAGACCAAATGTTCATCTAGCCCAGTATCCTGACTTCTGACAGTGGCCAATGCCAGGTGTTTCAGAGGGAATGAACAGAACAGGTAATCAAGTGATCCACCCCCTGCCACCCATCTAGAGGTATACAGAGATACAGAGACAGATGCTCCTGAATGCTCACCCCAGCTCTGACATTGACTCTCATTGCAGGTCTGGGAATGAGAAGGAAACTCTGTGCCTCAGTTTCCCCATTACAACACTGCCGTACCTCATAAGGTTGTTGTGAGGCTCAGTGAATGAATGTATGTGAAGCGCTTTGAAGATGAGAAGCACCAGAAAAGTGCTAAACATTATCAGCTGGCATAAGGCAGCATAGATCATTCCACTACTACAGCTCATGGAAATGATCAAACTCATATAGGGTGACCAGATGTCCCGATTTTATAGGGACAGTCCTGATTTTGGGGTCTTTTTCTTATATAGGCTCCTATTACCCCCCATCCCCGTCCCGATTTTTCACACTTGCTGTCTGGTCACCCTAAACTCATATGATAGAAGAAGCTCAGAGAAAACAAGTGAAAATGCATTTATTACCACCACCAAAGTCCAGAAAATGCCGTGACTGATTTAAAATACTCCAAAGCACATACCTTGGCAAAGTTTACTGCAGGCTTGCCACGGGCCATAGATGTTCCAGTAATACTGCTGAGGTTTGTCTTCAATCGGGATATTGAATGTGTATCGAACATCAGGGTTATATAAATTACCCACTGATAGAATCTGGGGAAAACAAAGACACACACGGATAAACTAAAACCAGTCAATATCTGTGCTATTTTCACTCAAATAAAACCCAGCGGAGGTGCGTTTGCGTGAAGGAAGCACACTGTACCTGAAGAACGATATCTTGCTCAATGCGCTCCGTAGAATTAATCCTTTCGATGGTATTGTCTGAGCCACTGTATTCGATCACAGCATTCCCAACTTTGATTTCCCTTTTAAACATGCTGACGACAAAGTCTCCATTCAAGATGAAGGCTCCATGGCTGTTTGATAAGGCTGCGCAAAAGAGGTAAAAACAAAACCCCACACTCACATAAGCAACTCACGGACGCTGAAGCAACGTAGATCGAGCACTTGGTTTGAGGTCCCATATACAAACATTTTAAAACTATGGTGGAGCCGCATTGGCGTCAGTGATTTCCCTCCCTGATTCCCAGTGGGGGAGGAGCTTGCCCATACAGGTTTGGAAACGCCATGCTTGACATTAGTGGAAGCGGAGGGAAACTCCGCATATTACAGGATCAGGCCCTTAGGCTGGAGTCGTTGCTCCATTGTGGAGCCCAGCAGCCAGGCAGCAGCGTCAGGCGAGTCAAGGCAGTTATACAATTTTGCAGCTTTTGAGACTTTTTTTTTTTTGGTTAAAAATCCTTATTTTGAGCCCTGATTTTGTTGACAGGGAGCCAGTAGTGTAGCTGGGGGAGGGAGCGGGGCAGCGGCCACTCCCCCACCGAGCACAAGTGGCGTCTTTTTAATTTTACTCACCTGGGAGTGGGTTAAAAAAAAAGGCGCCACCTGCTGCGGTGCTTTTACTGACGGGGCGGCTCTCCGGGGCTTCGGAGGCACTTCAGCGGCCGGCCCTTCACTCGCTCCGGGTGTCTTTGGTGGCACCTCGGCGGCCGGCCCTTCACTCGCTCTGGGGGTCTTTGGCGGCACCTCGGCGGCGGGCCCTTCACTCGCTCCGGGGGTCTTCGGCAGCACCTCGGCGGCGGGCCCTTCACTCGCTCCGGGGGTCTTCGGCGGCACCTCGGCGGCGGGCCCTTCACTCGCTCTGGGTGTCTTCGGTGGCACTGAAGCTTCATTGCCGAAATGCCACCAAGACCTGCAGAGCGACTGAAGGTCCCGCTGCCAAGGTGCCGCCGAAGACCCGCAGCGCCTCCCCATCAGTAAAAGTGCCGCAGCAGGTGGTGCCTATTTTTTTTCCACTCCCCCTGTTCCCTCCCCCTGGCTATGCCACTGCGGGGAGCTGCTGTAGTTTTCCAAGGAGGGGATGGGGAGCAATCAACAGGACAGGCCTTTTCTGGTCCCAGGCTGGGACTGAGAAGAGGAGCCTCCCTCTGTGAGAAGAGCCCTCGGTTGTCCTAACTCACGTTAGCTGGGGGGGAACAGCTTTGGCTTCCTGACAGCCTCCTGCATTGAGAAGATTTCAGGCCTGGGGACACTCTATCCTACAATGGTGTCTCTGATTTTAAATCAAGATTGGATGTGTGGCTACATGTTGATGGATGTTTGGCAGTGCATGTGTGTGTTCCTTCTGTGTGCCACCACCCCAGCCCTGCGCCGACAGCTGGCATGGCAAATCGAGCGAATCGCCCAATGACCACAAGTTCCGTTAAGGGATGAAGGCAATCTGCTTTGATCTGTTTTCTATCACTTAAAACCTATCTTTTATAGTCAATACTTTTTTTTTGCTTTGTCTAAACCAGTGTGCCTTTGAGTGAAGTGTCTGGGGAAAAATCTCAGCTCTGTGAGCAAAGGCTGTTGCATATCTTTTCCACATCGAGGGTAAGGCAAACTTTATTAATGAGCTTACGTGGTACAGATCCCTGTGCAGGGCAAGACGGCCAAATTTTGGGTTTATACTCCAGTGGGAGGGTGCACGCCTAGGGACCTGGGAAATCATCTGTCTGAGTGGCTTAGGTATAGGGTTACCAGACAGCAAGTATGAAAAATCGGGATAGGGGGTTGGGGGATGGGGGGAAGTAATAGGAGCCTATATAAGAAAAAGACCCAAAAATTGGGACTGTCCCTATAAAATCGGGACATCTTGGTCACCCTACTTAGGTACAGCACTGAGGTAGCTCAGTTGGGTGTGTGGCGCCACCTGCTGTCCTGCTGGGTGACAACAGGGCCTGGTGAGGCTGGCTGTGTCTCCAGCAAAGCAGTGAGAGAAAAGGGCCAGCCCAGCTCGGGGGTTAGAGGGGTGCAGCGGTCCCTCTGGGGGTGACAACCTGTCTGCCCCCTGGGGGTGACAACCCATCACATGCTTTTCTGAAAGGTCTGCGCTAGGAATTATTTGGGGGCAGTTCTCTGGCCTGCGTTACACAGGAGGTCAGGCTCAATCACAATGGTCCCTGCTGGACTTGGAACCTATGAATTATTTAAAGATGATCTTGTAGATCCTCTGCCAGTAAAACCCATTGGGTCTCTCAAGGAAGAGGAGCTGGAGGACAGCGGCAGTGACAATACAGTCGCTGTGCCTGCAGCTGAGGACTGCTCCTGCTTATTGGGGTGTGCCACAGCTCTGCGCTGGGAGACCATGGGGACGTCTACACCGCACACCCCTTATGGCGGCACGTAGAATAGAGACACTGCATGGCCCCCTAGCACGGATGCAAACAGCTGTGTGGATGGTGAGACACTGCTTGAGCCAGTAGAGTGGAGACACCCCTGAACTCCTCAGGGATCTACCCTGCACCTGCACGGGTCTCTACACACCCAAGCAGTGCCTCCCCCATCCACACACCTATTTGTAGCAGTATCCCACTGCCTGCCCACTGCTGGAGCCTTTCCTAGCCATACGGAACTGCTGGAAACTTTCCTCACCGCAGGGAACGACTCTGCCAGTGGGGAAAGGCTCCGGCAGCTCCCCGTGGCAGGGAAAAGCTCTGGTGGCGGGAAGCTGCAGCAAACTACCGGAGCCTTTCCCCATTGCCTCCCCGCTGCCAGAGCCCTTCGCTGTCACGTGTCGCTCCACACCACAGGCCGGAGGCTTTTCCCTGTGGCGTGTAGCTACACAGACCCGACAGGCCACTGCCAGTGGGGTACAGGGTAGACAGAACCCTTCAGGGAAGGTGAAATTTCCAGCTCGAGCGGACATACCCGTCCTAGCTCCGATCAAGAGAGTGCAGGTGGGGAGGTGCGAGCAATGAGAGGGGCTCGTCATGCTGAGTACAATCCCAGCAGAGGCCCTAGGTACATACACAGGACAAGCTGCCATGGCTACACTGCGAGGGAAATCACAGCTTCCAGCTGCCGTGTAGGCAGACCCTACGCTGGCCCCAGGCCTTATCAGAAGAAAGGCGGCCTGCTGGCCTGCTGGCGGTTGCTCCTAAAGACCGGGCACAGGCGGGGCGGCAAAGAGGTGCCAGCTTGGTCTCTTTAAATGGTACATGTAAACTGCACCTCAAATATTGCAACACAAGAATTGCACAGATAGAGACGGGGGCTGGGCAAGGTTGTTTGCTGTAAAGGTTGTCAGACTGTAGAACCTTTCCATCCTGCATTCAGGTGCATCGGTAGGGTACGCTGCCTGGATTTCACCTTCCAGTGGAGTTCAGCCAACAGCATCTTTTTTTGTTTTATTCCAGGCCCTGAGGTATGCAAAAGCACTGACGGCTTAAAGCCTAACTGCTTTCTAAAAGGACCGGTTTCCTGCAAACAGCAGTCTGCTGCACAACTTCACACTAATGCGATTAAGTAGCTAATTTCCTAAGTTAGTTTCCCCACCATTTCACCCATCACAGCTACATTACTACAAAGGCTCTCTACTGCAATACCTAAAGCTACCATCAAAACATGGAAGGAGGGGTTGAAACATAACTAGGAGAGAGAATAAAGCAAACGATTGCTCAGCAGCTAACACGTACATGGCCAAAGGAAAACCTCAAAATGCAGGGTTCAGCCCCAACTGAATTCCTCCTACTGTGACTTAACACTATTAAGCAGCACTAAAACACATTAAAGGAATCCATTCCATTTAGTGCACCTTCCTACAACAATAGGGGAGACCGGTTAGACATCACAGACTTGATGACAACATCAAATTCCTCCTAGATTGTTATGTAACTACTACAAGGTTCACAATCTCCAGGGCCTAAGATTTCACACTCAGCGAGCTGCGAAATGAGTGTTCACATGCACACTTTTCACTCGCTTTTATTCAGGCCTGATAGGAAAAGCTGCTTTCCCAGCAATATTCAGTTAAAGAAATCACAACTGGCCCAAACCCTATACTCTACACTGCAACATTAAAGAAGATCTGACTTCATGCTTCTCAAGAAGATTAAAGCCCTCCAGAAAGAACTGAGAGGTTCCTCTGGGCGCAGGGGCCTGGCCGGGGTAGACTGTTCTGAATACACAGCAGGGAACTATATACATGGAAGATTATTTTTCTAGGAAAGAGAAGAACAGGGAGGAATCTCTCCCTCTGGAGAAAGACAGAAAGTGTTTGGAAAGTTTTACGGTTCTCTTGGTAACAAAGCTTGCAGATTCATCCAGTTTTGCTTAATTAGACACTTGTAAACATGAATTCATAATGGACATAGCCACAAATTAATGGCAATATGTATATAAGGTCAAAATACCTTGAATGGTTCCAATCCTGGAATCAAATCCATACAGCTGGACCCTACTGGGGCACAGGGGTCCACTTGCATGGCTCAACTGTCAGAAGCAGGGCCCGGGGCCCACTTAATTTTGTATTTCCTTTCCCTGCACTGTATTCTCATTGGCAAGATTCTCTAATGACTGCAAAGGAAATATTTTCTGCATCTTAAACCATGCAGAACACCATCAGGCCACTGATTCTCTTTAGCATATCAGGCTAGCTTGAGCCCTCCGGGGTCTGCTGGACAGGAAGCGTGACTCAGAAAGTCACCACCTCCCCCTGAGTCTCCTCTTGCTTTTAGCTCACTTCCCCCTTCAGGCCTGGCCAGTCTGGCTCCGCTCACTCACTTGTAGGGGAAAGGTGCCTCCACCCACTCACTTATGGGGCACAGAGCCTCTACTGTCTCTCCCCACTCCTGAGCTGTGCCATGCTGGGGGGTGTTCCTTACACCCCACTCTTCCCTTGAGCATCTGTGTTAGGATACGGGACAATCTCCCCCACAGTAAATCGAGGCCTAAGTAGTGATACTACCAAAAAAAGAAAAAAAAAATCCATAGGTGAAATTATACACAAGGTCCGTCCATCATTTGTGTCCTACTTTGAGGGCTTACGTGGAACTTAAGCGCTGCAGGGGTTACATGCCGGCCCTGTGCACAGGGATGAATTTCACCGCAAGTGAAGACAACATTCCACAGAATCATAGAATGTCAGGGCTGGAAGGGACCTCAGGAGGTATCTAGCCCAACCCCCTGCTCAAAGCAGGACCAAACCCCAACTAAATCATCCCAGCCAGGGCTTTGTCAAGCCTGACCTTAAAAACCTCTAAGGAAGGTGATTCCACCACCTCCCTAGGGAACCCATTCCAGTGCTTCACCACCCTCCTAGTGAAATAGTGTTTCCTAATATCCAACCTAGACCTTCCTCACTGCAACTTGAGACCATTACTCCTTGTTCTGTCATCTGCTACCACTGAGAACAGTCTAGATCCAGTCTTTGGAACCCCCTTTCAGGTAGTTGAAAGCAGCTATCAAATCCCGCCTCATTCTTCTCTTCTGCAGACTGAACAATCCCGGTTCCCTCAACCTCTCCTCACAAGTCACGTGTTTAAAATAAAACTAATCATTAAAGCCAACACACACGAGTTATTTTTTAAAATCTATTACAATAAAAAACAACCTAACAACAAAACCAGCCTGTTTTGACAAGCTGATTATTCTGCCTTTGGAAAACAAGACAACGCCTATTGTCCAAAGAGGGATCTAGATAAATGCGAATGAACCACAGCGCTGCTGACCAACCCAAACAAAGGATGTGTGCAAAGGAAGAGAAACAGAGCCACAGTACGAGCACTCTGCAAATCAGCAGCAAAACTTCCTGGACTTTAATGTCGCCAGGATTTCACCTGCCTCAGGATGAAATTGACAGCTGTGCAAAGGGCCAGCATGAACCCTATTGGGCGGAGACAGCAGGGCTGAAGTCGAACACAGGCCTTACTGGGCATCTGCCCAGGTATCAAATTCACCCATAGGTGAATTTCCGTAGTGCTGGATTCTGCCATCCTTGCTGTCCTCACTCAAGCCGTACTATTTCAGGAGCAAGTTACTGCTCGGCATGAACTGGGGGTCAGAATCTTGCTGTCGGGGGTGCGCAATAGCTAAAGGTCGAGTTACCATTATAACATATCAGTTTAAATAAAACCAAGATTTTTGGGACCTGATTCTCATTTACACTGCTCTGGCAGGGGTAAAGGGGAAGGTGTGTATGAGGATCAGGCCTGTTATCTCCCAGTGGAATAGTAAATAATATATATTTTGGTTACAATACCTAAAAATCTGTATATAATTTCCATTGAAACCTTGTAAACATCTCTGTCTTTATACTCCAGCGAACGTAGCTTATGAAGGGATCTGCTCTGGGAGTCTGGAAATCAGAGCTCAATTCCCAGCTGTGTCACAGACGTCCTGAGTGACCCTGGGTGAATTACTTAATCTCCCTTACTTCCTACCTGTGGAATGGGAATACTACTACTTCCTGATCTCACAGGGGCATTGTAAGGATAAAGTAATTAACATTTGTTAGCCTCTCATGTACTACAGCAACGAGGACCTTATAAGTACCCAGACACAGAGAGAGGAAGCAAAATTAAGGCTAGTCCATATGGAAGATATACTGTACATATTTTTGACAGTGAAATCTAAATATTCCTTAGCTGAGAAAGGGCCACATAAATAGCACGTGTCTCCACATTCTAATGGGCATTAAACTTACCAAGGTAGTTATCATCTTCTGGTTTCCCTGAGTAACTGTGCTGCCGCACATCAATATTTGTAGCACCAGCGGGTATGCGTACCACGGTGTTATAGCCTAAAAGATTGAGCAGAAGGTCAAGACTATTCCTCAGCCATTCCATTTACTTTTTTATGGGAGGAGGGAAACATCTTTAAAGATTTTAAAGGATCAGGCATTACACAAACCAAATTTTTCCTGTAAGGGTAGCATAAATAGTTACAGAACAGAATATACCACAGCTAGAGGGATTTTGCAACTTACATGCGCGTTTTCATGGACTGTATGTAGTTAATGCTTTTATAGGCTTGCATTTTTCTCTATAAGTTTTCTGGTGACAGAGTCTTACCATAATGCACTGTATTAAATGTGCCTGCAACTGTTTTGCATGAAGAATTATCGCCACCACAAACGCCACATTTGTCTCTCCTTGCCTTGGAATTTAGCACATGATCACAGCCAGCTTGCTTTAAGAGAAAAAGTTAAAAACTAGATTGAACAAATATTAAATAGGACAGAATTTACAAATCTCCTAATTAAATCATATTAATCATCTGTGTACAAAGACCACCGCCAAACTATTCTCCCCCTTTTCCACACGTTTAGTTAATTTACAGTGTAACCATCTTACATTGAAGCTGTTTTTAAGCAGAGGGTCTCCAAAAAGCAAGGACTCGTTATAATCAAACGTGGAATTTGCACACTGCAACATTATGACAATTTGACATTTCTTTCCATAACGGACAGTTTATTGTATCCTACTTCACTACTATTAACAGTGGGTAGCAGCGTATGCTAGTGTCCCTTACTCCCAAACAAGGCTTAACGTCAAGGGATTGTGTACTTGTGCCTGCAACTGTGCCACTGGTAGAAGAAGAAAAAGATGGCAACGTTATCCAGTTTAGAGATTGCCATGTGTACAAGGGAACCTCAGTTTGGGGAGTCACTCAGATTCAGGAGAATAGCATTACAATAATTGTGAAGAGGGGAAACAAATTCTGGCATGGTCAGACTTTCAAAAGAGCACGGGGTAGATTTTCCATGTCCTTCCCACCCAAAATTGGGCTGAGATTTCAAGAGTGCTTAGCACCCAGAAACTGCAAGACTTACGGACAGATCTTCAAAGAGGTCAGTGTTGAGCTCTTTGGAAAATCTGGTCACTTATTGAAGTGCCGAAGTAGTTGCTGAGGTCTCTGGAATTTCCAGAGGGCTCAACACACACAACTAGAGCTGGATTTTCCAATCACAGGACACATGACCACGACAGCAGGACTTCTTTGATTTGCCTCGGGAAGAATCCACACTAGTACCCGTGAAGCCCAGAATGTGGAAACGGGATTGAGAACTGATCTTTCAATAAAAACAAGAAAACAACCTATTTAAACCTATTTATTGTTTTTCAATAAAACAATTTATTGTTTTTCAATAAAAAAAAACAAAACAACCTAGTTAAACAGCAGAAGGAAATATTTACCCGACAAAGTCCTTGCACACAGATGTCATTTGTGTCCGGGCCACAAGGGGTGCCATCAACAACTCGGTCCCTGAGCTGATAGTAGGCTGTGTTTCCTGCTACCCTACAGAACAACTTGCACCGATCTTTCATTAAAACTGGAAAAGCAAAAGGTCACGTTATTTTAATGCTACTCCTTTATGCAGCCATTGCAAAGAGGCTGACGTTAATTTCCTGACATACTCACTTCCACTGTATTTAGGAACCCAACGCACATTAGGAGGTAGACCGTTAATGTTAAAATGCTTCCCATCAAAGTCAGCGCACTGCTCATCTCGGAAGTCTTTCTTTAGTTTAGAGCATGGTTCAGTGTTGCAGGATTTAAATTTCATTCGACGACCCACGCAATATTTCCCACCATTCTTGGGCCTGGAGGGAAAAAAAAAATCGCTTTAGTTCTAAGATGCAATGATCAACCACAAGCCTAAGATGCAATGCATCAACTGAGCCTCTGTTTGAGTTCAATCTCTCTCCCCCTAATATATCAACTTTTGGCACTTTTCATCCTCTGAGCCTCTCAACCTCGCCCTCCCATCTCATGAAAGATGCTAGTCAAAATGAGACTGGAGGCTATGGAACCAATACAGCAGCCAGGGAAGTAGTTAGAATGGTACCCATTTTCCTTTCCCAGGGAGTGCATATGCTGCCTTGATTGCACGTGAGCACGTATGTTACTCTTCCTGGGTTTGAGCCCCAGGCCTGGTAACAGGTGGCGGTGTTCTTACGATGATATGGAGAGCTTGTATTTAACTGTTAGGTTGTTCTTTTATTCAGAGATTCCATAACACAGCAGCCAGAGCCTGCAGCCATCCACAAGCTTTCCCCAGCCTTCCAAAAGGGAAGACGACTTTGGTCTCTGCTGCCACCCTCCACCTCATTACACAACAACAGCTGTTCTGCACTCACAGGGGTAGGGGAAAAAGCTTAAACTTCCTTGAATCGCTCCCATGCTTGTGTGTGTTGGCCTGGTTCAAAGCCTACTGATGCAAACAGGAGTTTTTCCACTGACTTCAATGAGCCTTGGATCAAGTGCTATGCTACCAGCCACTGGTCCCACAATCACATCCCTTTAACTAGTTCAGGACATTTATTATTTACAACACTTCTTCTGTTCCTGATGATGGAGAGCCTATATTTTGTTCTTGCATTTCTTTAAGAAAGATCTCAAAGTGACAGCTAAATACTGCAAGCAGTAAGTGGAAGGGGTTAAGAACAAAGACAAGGGAAAATAAAGATCGGGGCGGGGGGAAGGAGGAGTGAGGTAGAGAGAGCTGCACCCTACAGCTCATCACAACAAAGCCCTGATAATTTGCCGCTTCTCAACAGGCTAGTGGGACACCTGAAAGGCAGATAGAGCCGGATACTCAACAGGACACAGCTCAAAGGGGGCTGGAATGCAGGCCTGAATATGGAGCTACAAAGGGGAAACCTCAAACAACTTCAGAACTGCTTTGGACTGAAAATCTAGTGAAAACAATGCTCCCTGGTGAGATTTCCATTCACCTGCTTCTGGTTACAAATGAAACCTGGGAATGGTGGAGGCATTGGAGGCACACAAAAAATCCATAGGTGAGGGAGTCAGGGCAGGATGCTTAACAATCCTCAGACCCCAAAAAATAACCAAGCAAAGTCCAGGGTCAGTTTGTTTCTATACAGCAGTTGGGAGGGCGCTTGGCAGAAGACTTCCTGGGTGGCAGCTCAGGGGGTCAGGAGAGATTGTACTGAGACAGCTAGCCCGAGCCACCACCCATGCAGTCACGGCCATACTGCTATTTTTAACATGCTACCGCAAGCGGACTAGCTAATGAATCAATGTGTGTGTATATCTTTAAGGGAATCACCTCATCAGCATGGCAGACTCCACCCTCTTCTGAGGAGCACCGATTATGATGGGAAGAGTGGGCAGAAAGAAAGATTCCCAGGAGGAACGAATTCCCCCTCTGCTGCAGTCATTTTAAATTTTATGTTGTGAGAATCTACAAATAAAGATGGGACAATCCCTAGAGAGACATACACGGACCTCATCACCGTAAGACTTTATAAGCATTGATGGCCCAGAGCACCTTGCTGTGACAATTATTGTTTGAATTACTGGAGAGCCTAGGAGCCCTAGTTGATTCTGAGGAACTAAAACACCAACAACGTTTACCTTGCACAGCCAAGTAACAGCTTCTTCACATGGGTGAAAGTCTAGGCTCCTCTTGTCAATTTCAATGGCAGAAAGTGAAATTGACAAGAGCCTTCCAGGTGGGCAGCTGTCATTTTGACTTTACTGATGGGGGAAAAAAATATTATTTTCCCCGCAAAACTGAAATTTTTCCCACAGAAAGGGCACTTCCCATCAGGAAATCATTCCGGCAAACAGCTTTTGACCAGCTCTACTCATAACCTGCCACCCCAAAACCACTAGTCTCTTCTACATGAACCAAAGGAGACCTGCCAGTAACTGTCAGTAGTAATGAGAGAATGAGCGCTCCTGCTGTGACATTAGAGGGACTGATCAGAAAGCACTTTCAGGACAGGAACTCATTTTCAGACCTAGAAAGTCCCCTTTGGGATGAAGTTTATGATGCTTATTGTCAGCTCAAAGGATAATGGTTCCAGAAACTCTGGTAAAATTCTCTCTGGCCATTTTTGAGGACCGAGCATGAGAAAGGTTGCAACATGCCTTATAGAACATGCAATTGTCCAGTTTAAAAAACAAAAACAAAACACTTTTCCAACTCCTACCCTTCATCATGGGCAGGATAATGGCTGGTCAGGACAGGAAATGTTTTTAGCACCCCCTCCCCAGAGGGAAAAAAAGGCTGAGTGGCACAACTGTACAGTGCCCTCTAGAAGTTGGCCCTCCCGGCAATCATCCTGCTTGCCCACTCCTAGAACTGGCCCCGATCACCTGCTTGTTAAGTTTTCAAGCAAGCACCTTCATGTTTTCTTTTATGCTGCCCCCTTGCAGTGTTCTTCCTCAAATCCTTCTTAAAACTCATTTGCTGTGATGCCTACAGAAAACTTGATGATGGATAGGCCATAAGAACAGCCAGACTGAGTCAGATCAAAGGTCCATCTAGCCCAGTATCCTGTCTTCCAACAGTGGCCAGTGCCAGGTGCCCCAGAGGAAATGAACAGAACAGGGAATCATCAAATGATCCATCCCCTGTCACCCATTCCCAGCCTCTGGCAAACAGAGGCTAGGGACACCATCCCTGCCCATCCTGGCTAATAGCCATTGATGGAACTGTAAAAGCAGCAAAGAGTCCTGTGGCACCTTATAGACTAACAGACGTATTGGAGCATGAGCTTTCATGGGTGAATACCCACTTCGTCGGATGCATCCACAAAAGCTTATGCTCCAATACGTCTGTTAGTCTATAAGGTGCCACAGGACCCTTTGCTGCTTTTACAGATCCAGACTAACACAGCTACCCCTCTGATAATTGATGGATCTATCCTCCAGAAACTTATCTAGTTCTTTTTTGAACCCTGTTATATTCTTGACCTTCACAACATTCTCTGGCAATGAGTTCCACAGGTTGACTGTGCGATGTGTGAAGAAATACTTCCTTTTATTTGTTTTAAACCTGCTGCCTATTAACTTCATTTAGTGACCCCTAGTTTTTGTGTTATGAGGAGTAAATAACGCTTCCTTATTTACTTTCTCCACACCAGTGACTTTATAGACCTCTATCATATCCCCTACCCCACACCCATCATCTCTTTTCCAAGCTGAAAAGTCCCTTAATTAATCTCTCTTCATACAGAAGCTGTTCCATACCCCTCATCATTTTTGTTGCCCTTTTCTATACCTTTTCCTACTCCAATATATCTTTTTTGAGATGGGGCAACCAGATCTGCATGCAGTATTCAAGATGTAGGCATAGCAGGGACTTGTATAAAGGCAATATAATATTTTCTGACTTATTATCTATCCCATTCCTAATGAGAACCAACATTCTGTTGGCTTTTTTGACTGCTGCTGCACATTGAGTGGATGTTTTCAGAGAACTATCCACAATGAATCCAAGATCTCTTTATTGTGTGGTAAAAGCTAATATAGACCCCATCATTTTATATGTATAGTTGGGATTGTGTTTTCCAGTGTACATTACTTTGCATTTATTAACACTGAATTTCATCTGCCATTTTGTTGTCTAGTCACCCAGTTTGGTAAGGTCCCTTTGTAACTCTTCACAGTCTGCTTTGGACTTAACTGTCTTGAGTAGTTTTGTATCATTTGCAAATTTTGCCACCTCACTGTTTACCCCTTTTTCCAGATAATTTATGAATAGGTTGAACAGCACTGACCCCGGTACAGACCCTGGGGGAAACCACCATTTACCTCTCTCCATTCTGAAAACTGACCATTTATTCCTACCCTTTGTTTCCTATCTTTTAACCAGCTGCCAATCCAGTTTTAACCAATTACAATCTTTTAACCAGAACAATGCTGACCAGTATTTCCAGTCATCTCCTTGTGCTCCTCGTCTGTCTGTTCTACCCACTTGTCACCTGTCTTACATTTAAAACAGGAAGCTCTTTGGGACAGGGACCTTCTTGTTCCGTGTTTGCACAGCACCTAGCAAAATGGGGTCTTGGTGTACGAGTGGGACTCCTAGGCACCACGATCAGATGAATAAACAACAACAAAATAACGGGACACTGGAAAGAGCCCATTGGCAGATTAAGCTTTTGTGGGGCCCTGGGCCAGAGCAAGTGGGGGCCCCTCCCCTCCCCTTCTGCCTGCAGTCCCCCCTCTGCCTCCTCCCACACTCGTACCGGGGAGCAAGGTCGGGGCTCGGGGGCTTCCCCTGCTCCCTGGCAGGAGCGCTGGGTGGGTGGAACTGGGCATGGATCCCGCTCCTCGCCAGGAGTGCCATGGGCGGAGCAGGTCAGCTGCGGGGATGCCCATTTTTCAGGGCCCCCGGGCACGGGCCCTGTTGGCCCAGTGGCTTATCCGCTTGCAGTTTGTTCTAGCCACTGTCTACAGCTGCAATTTAATATTAAAGCTCCAAAAGGTGAAAAATTAGATTTAAGAGTAGAACTGTCAGATCACACATTCCAATGTGGGTTTATTTGGTTGATAACACAATCAAATGTAGCTGCAGCTCTCCTTTATTTCCTGGTGTTACTGAAGGAAAGATACGACACTTTGAATGAAATCTGGGAGGAGCCAGTTTAAGTGACTCATGAAAAATAGTATCCATAAGCCAGAAGTGATGCAGAACAGAACATGCGCACACAGGGGCCGAGTTAACTTTCCTCATAACTTTTGGGCATGGAAAATATCAGCCACCAGTCTCCATTAATTCACCTCGTTGCATTTACTACACTCTTTTTAGACCAGCCCATAAGAGGGCAAGAACCTTCCCAGTCGATAAATGGTGAATGGGGCTGAAACGTTCTATCCTGCAGAGGGCAGCGTGACACAATCTCAGGGGAAGATCTGTAAAACTATAAATGGGAGATTGAGTGTAGACTGGAGCTTGGTGCCTAACTTCCATTTACGCCTCAAAAAACCCCTCCCCCTAAAATGACAGTAGCATCTGCTTCCCATTCAGTATGCCCATGAACAAAACAAATTGCAAGGGAAACTTTCCAAATTCAGATACATTCTGAGATTTCCCTAATGAGCCACAATACAAGAAAGTGAAACAAAAATAAATTGTGCAAATGTCAGAAGATCTTCAATGACTAGCATGACAACATGCAGCCTACCACTAAAAATACATCTTCCTGCATTTATAGCAATAATATTTAGCTTGCATATAGTGTTTTTCTTCTGCAGATCTCAAAATACTTCTTCAGTGGAGGCAGCCCCAGTAATATCTATTATGCAGAGAGGGAAACTGAGGCACGGAAAGGCAAATGCACTCTCTTAGCAGGTCACTGGCAGAGCAGACATGGACACCAGGTTGCCTGCCTCCAAATTCAATGCCTCCCAGTCAACACTGCCTCGCTACTTCTTATTACTCACTTTCACGCTCCCTTTTAAGATGAGTCAATAACCAACCATTATTATTATTTATTTGTATTACTGGAGTGCCTAGGAGTCCAAGGCATAGACCAGGACTCTACTGTGCTTGGTGCTGTACATACACAGAAGAACAAAGACAATGCCCGCCCCAATCTAAGGATTAGACAAGAGACAATAAACACATGGCTATAGACAGGCTGACAGGGAAGTATAAGGGAACAATGAGACAATATTGATCAGCATATCACATATCAGATACTCCATTCCCTACCCTGCGTCACTGAAGAAGAGATTATGGGTTGTTCTACCCATCTTTACATACCATTGTTAACACATGTATGGCGTATTTTAGATAGATTGGGCAGGCAGGCATTTCATCTCAACCAACGACCGCAAAAGAAACACAATGCCTCAGTAGCTAAAAAGGCACCACTTTGCCTGTCCGTGATTGCCTCTCCTCAGTGAAATGAAGGTGGTTGTAATGTAGATCGCTTAATTCTTCTCTAGACAGAGAGGACTAGATTCTGGCTTTCGGCACAATTCTCTGCAAAGGGTGAAGCGTAAGTTCTACCCACTCCAAGAGCAGTCTTATGACTCTGCGGCCTTGGCTACTTGGCCATTTATTTAAACCAGTGAAAAACACAGTGCAGACACTCTCAGTTCAGGTTAAAGTCGGCTTATTTTGGTTTGGCTTAACCCTGTTCTTAATCACCTGAAGCTCAAATCAATAGAACTGCAATTTACATCAATGTAATATAGTGTTCACCCAGCCGTTTGCACTGGGTAAGTAAATCGATTTAAAATCAACCCTTTAGCTAAAGCAGTACACTTAGACAAGCCCGGAAACACATTTCAGAGGAACTCTCTTCTCTGTCCTGTTTCCAAGGAGTTGTAATCTACTGCTGGCTACGAGCACCAGTAACATTTTCTCACTTCCCACTCCCACGCTGGCTCAGCTAATTATGGGTCCAACTGTTCTTTATCCCTGCTCCGGGTAGGAAGTGAGCAGATGAGTAGTCGTGCATACTCCCATGTAGATGCCTCAGGAGGGGTCCCTTACTCACTTATGCAGGCATAACGTCTAAGTGAGAACCCAGCCCTCAATGCAGGTAGCTAGACAGGGCCATATTGACCATCTTACAGCATAATTCTTTGGAAAGAGAAATAGGAGGCACTCGGAACTGGGACAGATCCTCTACTTATGTAAATTGCGTGGCTCCATTGACATCAATGGAGTTACCACAATTTAGACCCATATAGGATTGGACACATTGATCTTAAACCAGGAAATAAGAGCAGGGCTCTACTTGTTGTAAACACATACCCATCATGCACAAGAGGCATTTGGTCATCTGAGTAATCCAACATGCTACAGCAAACTCCAACACAAACCCAGGCGACATGACTTGACACCACTGAACGTCATCTGGGAACATGAATTTGAACTAGAATAGGTCAAAATTTTCAGAATTACAAATTTTTGATGTTATTTTAGTCAAAAATATTTTAAATTTAAAAAAATTGTCAGGAATTTCAGCTTGAACGGTCATGGGTTTTGTGCTGATCTGCAGTAAACCCAGCAGCATATCAAATTTGCTTCCAACCTTCAATCAGTAACACTTGAGGTTGAATGCTTGGCATGAGAACATAGATCAGAATAATAGTTTAATTATTAGCGCTGAGAGTTTTCATTCTTAGGTGAACATTACAGATCTTAAACCAAAAAGAATCCAGTGTAGGTTTCACAGGGTTCTTATGACACAAGCATTAGTTTCAGTTTGAAAATATTTTCTATTTACATTTGCAAACGCAGTACTACAATGTCATGATGGCCTTAAATTATGCAAACCTCTACAAGGCTTATGTTTTAAAGAGAAATACATTGCAACTATGATACTTTAAAGCATAATGCTCCCATATAACAGATATCATTAACAGAATATGTATTTTTCATATTAAGGTAGTAAACAAGAACATGCAGGATTCTTGTCATATATAATACTAACCACTTCAACACCCGCCTCCCATACAATTAGACCTCTATGCAATTACATTTTCCAGACATGATATTTGAGATTAGAGATAATATACTGCATACAAGAACCCACCATAAAACAAAGAATGCTAAAACTCGCCATGAGCTGGCTGTCAGCTTCGTAACTTTGCTATTCATTTTCCCTTCTGCTAGTATTTGAGGCTTAAACACATTTACACTGATTATTATTTTTTTTGAGACATACTTGAAAAACTGTAACAGAGCCTGGTAAAACTGAGATGGCTGACCCTGACAAAGAAATCAGCTTCATATAAAATATTTTCAGACACTGATTTTCACCAATAACGTGACATTTTTAATGTCATGAAGAAATACTGGCGCATTAGCCATTCTCAACCAGCACGGTCGAATACTTTTTATGGACAGCCATCAACAAGTGGCAGATGATGGGAAATGAAGTAATTCATGCATACAAAGCTGCTCATTCTATGCATAACCCTACCATTTCTGAAGCATCTGTACTAGCAGGTAACTTCTGTTGTGGACTGTTTCTCCAGTTTAGCAACATTTCCCTTCCAACCTTGCTCCACACACTCACAGCTAAATCCCTGCTAGAGATTCAAAGATCCTTCCATTTCATAAGAACATAAGAACATTTCAGTATGTGGCCTATCAAATCAAAGTAGGAGACAAACCTGGGTTCTCATCCGTGCTCCCACACTGACTTGTTTTGACTATATAAGGCACCCTATGTAGATACTAAGCTTTATTATTTTTCACCCGTACCTCTCAAGGCATCAGAGTGATTGTGTTCTGCTTCAGGTGAGCTGGACACAACTCCACTGTCCCGAGTTATTATACGAAGTCCACTTATGTATATGCAACACCTTTGTGGGCACAAATGACATAATTTACACGAGCAACACCTGATGGTACATACACAAAACGGGTTCTGAGTATGCAAATTCTATTGTATGCGTCCAGGTCACTGCATTTGCAAACGGGCACACAGAGGTAATATACAGAAACACCCACAATGTTTTGCTCTGATCTTATAGGATCATTTTAGTGTTGCATGTTTCAAGCCAAGTGTTGCCCGCACACCATTTTCCTGACCAAATATTTCACTATAGAGCTAGACTTCCATTTTACATGCATCAAAACCTGACCCACGAGGGCCGGGTCTTCGGTCTCCACCTGCATGCAGTTCAATGCCCCAGGCTCTGTGTGCCCAATCACTTGTGCAGGCAAATGATGGGGTTTGTGCAGGTGTGTGAAGTGGAGCTAGAGTGACCAGATGTCCCGATTTTATAGGGACAGTCACGATTTGGGGCTTTTTCTTATATAGAGGCCTATTACCCCCCGCCCCCGTCCCAATTTTTCACACTTGCTATCTGGTCACCCTAAGTGTACTCAAGTGAGGCTGCCCAGAAATGTGGAAAGAGATGGCATGGACACCAACAGAGGCCACATTTTGAAAACCCAGCTGTGACAGATCTGACCACCCCTTTACCAAAAAAAAAGGCTGAACACATTTCAACGGGGAAAGGCTCAGAAGTATTTTAATCTGTAGCTCTATTACCAGCTAACTGTATTGCCAGCAGCTCGGTGGTTAAGCGGTTAAAAACATTTATTTGTAGATATGCTTACATGTCAACTCAACACATGTAGCTACTCTTGTGACATACCAGAAATGCAGATCTGACTAGAACTACAGACAGGGATGACACAGACATCCAAACCGCCTTTCCTGCAAACAGGGCTCCCTGTGCTGCTGATCTAAGAGCTATGTTTTCTTCTGCTGTTATCACAACTGTGCCTTTCTTTGACACAATGTGCCAGCAATGCAGATACTGTCCGTGATATGCCGCAGCAGTTGGCTTTAGCTTTACCATCCTGCTGGATTTCCCAGGTGAAGGGTCTAGTCAGCTAATACATTCCTCTGAGTGCATGTCAAAACACAGTCTGCTTGCCTGTCGTAGGCTTACAGCTTCCTACTGTTCTACAAAGTGCTCAGCCATGTAGGTGTCAAAACACATTATAGACAGAGGCAGTAGCTGTACTCCAGCTAAGAGTTCGTGGGCTTTTTCCACTTTAAACGTTGGATTGGAGAGGATCTTCACTCAGCCAGTCTAATAGACCGTTTCATTGGCACACAAGGCGCCAACCTGCATGCTCCTATAAAAAAGAGCTGCTTAAAAATGTGAAGTCTTTTTTTTTTTTTTAAATATACCAGGGCAAATAAAAAGTCATTTGGATCAGACTTCAGAAACTGGGGTTGTTTGTTGTTTTCTTCATCAGGGGTCATAACAGAGTCCAAACATTTAGGAATAAAACTGCTTTTCAGCTAGACTAGTGCTAGCTGATATTTTAGAAAAGAACGTTTTGAAAAGGGGGGGAGAGAGGATATGCAGAGGTTGGTTCTTTCTTTCTAACTTTATTCACTTGTCTCACTCACATGCACATCACAAAAATCTCATGAGGAGAACGGAGGTCCTTGCAGCCCACATCATATCATCAAATTTAAATGGCAAACAAAGTCACCGTAAAACCTATTTGGGCCAGCCTAAGACCAAAAAAACCCAACAACAACTCTGTGGAGACTTCATGGTGGGTTCAAGGGGAGGACAATGCCGCTTATAATGCTCTTGAAAGGAATCAAGGAAAATAAGCACAATTGACTGCACTCCGGGTGGGGTTTTAAAAAATGCATTAGGTTGTTAAGCACCCAGATTTTCAATGGGCGTTGATCCCTAACTCACTTAGGTGCTTTTGAAAATGCCCCCCACAACGTTTCTTAGGAAATACAAATACACCCAATTTCACTTCTGAATTCCAGAAGGAGGTAGAACAGATGGGGCTAGGCTTGAGGTCCAGGAGGCTTCTTACCAGAGAATCTATCCATCCAGCTGCCTAGTGCTCCATACCACCTGGAATGTATTTCACCAAAAATGTCTGAATGTTTGGCTGGATGACTACTTTGTGCGATCCTTTGCACACGTGGAATTATATTTTATCTGTGAACAACCATCCAGTTTCTGCATTGCTCGGTTGTTGCAAAACTGGCGGAGGCCGTCTGGAGTGAGAACGCTCTGATGCTTGTGGTTCTGGCATTATGCTCAGCATTATTTTAACGAACTTGTCGACGTCCAATTCCCTTGCCCTCAGCCTTTCCTTTACGGTGACATTTGCTCACGCAAACAGAGCAATCTCCATGTATCACTCTAATGGCAGTGTCCCAGGCTAAACCTCCCTTCCTCAATTAACACTCATCTACCACAGACTTCAAAGAGCTGATAGCAGGTTTTGCGGAGTAATGCAGAAACTGACACGGACCCACTGCTACTGCCAATTTCCTTGGCAATAACCTTTCTGACACTACCGGCAAGAAAGTGGAATGATTCCTGCCTTCAAGTGCTCACTCGACTCTTACTTTGCCTTTTTAAATTCCTGTTTTCAGCCAGCTCAGCAGAACACTCTCTCCTGCCCACCCCAAATCAGAGCCCCAAATGATCCCTTCCTCTCCTCAACACTCACAGTGACTGAGTGCAGGCAGTAAGGCAAAAAACTGCCCAGTCACTGCATTAAACGGATTGTTTTCAAACCAGCTGCTAACATTCTACAGGTCACGTATTGATCCTATTGAAATCAATGGCCACATTCCCTATGATTTCAAAGGGCACATGAGTTTGCTTGACATGTTTATGATAAACATCTTTAAATGCTTTTAAAAAAAAACAAAACACAGGGTACAAATTTCCATAGAGCTTGTCTAGTCTGTGCCAGCTCACGTGTAAAAGCATAAAGGGGCTTAATGAAGTGTTTGTGGAAGGAACTAGATTCATACAATAGTGCTGGGTGGACATTTGGCTGGTATCTTAAAACTCTGAGTTCCAAGGACATTTGGAGCAGAGTCAGGCCAATGCTTTTGAGCAGCTCACCACCTCTCTTAAAATGTTTAGATCTGGGTAGCCCAGTCAGTATTTTGGTCAGTTTGGGCTCCCAATCCAGCGTCAATGTCACCGCTCGAGCCATTTGTTTATCAAGAACAGCAGCAGGTTTTTCAGTGCTATTGTACTCACTCAGGCCTGTTGCATTCTCGAACCGCGGTTTTTATGCCACCACCACAGGTTCTTGAACAGCTTCCAAAGGGACTCCACGATCCCCACGCTCCATCTGTTACCGGCGCCTCTCGTTCCTTGGGGACACACACGCCAAACTTGCAGTGCTGTATGCAAAAGAGAGCATCACAGAACGACTCTTTTCCATTACAGAATATTGATGTTTTAGAGGACAGCAAACAAATTTCCCCCTCAGTTTTCAGCCCACGTTCATTTGTCCGCCTTTTCTCAACAGCTACAGTCACAAGGCAAGGAACACGTTACAAAAGAAGCCTTAACTTACTGTTCATCACACTGGCTCAAAAACTTGGGAAAACATTTTTAAAGAGTGCTTAAAATCCCGGGTGTCTGATCCTGCCCTCACCGAAATCAAGGATGAAACTCACAGGTCCCAACTCAGGAAACCACGACATGCTTAGCTTTCGCTTTAGGCACATGCTTACGTGCTTTTCTGACTTCAGTAACAATAAGAGCGGGTCACGTGGCGTTATACTGCTCTGCATGAGATTAGGGTGAAGCAGCAGGTTCAAAACTTCTGCATCCTTAAAAGGTGAAGACCAGACAGATTGCAGAGGCCAGAAGAGTGATTTATAGAGAAACGATAACAGCTGCACCAGCCAAAAAATACCCCTTGTTTACTGATCCTGAACTGTAAAGCAACACTCGTAGTGAGGACTTTTGGAAAAAAAGCTACTTATCTGATTTTCTGGCTACAGGCTGAGAGCCACAATGCATCAGTACAAAGAGACAGATGAGCAGGAATATAAAGAAAGAAAAATCTGCTGAACTGTAGAAACTGCCAGAATAAAGGTAAGGGAAAACGTAAGAAAAGTAGAGCAATAAAAACAAGTGGGGTTTCTCCACCCCCAGAACACTTTTTCCACATCCCTTTCCCCAGGCCTATTTCCATGTAAAAGTTTTGTTGGCATAGCGACGTCAGGTCCGAGCGTGAAAAACGAAATCACTCCCCTTAACCCACACAGCTGTGCCAGCAAAAGCCCTAGAGCAGATGCAGTTATACTGGCAAAAAAAGCCTTTTGTGGGAGCAGCTTATTTTGTCCAGGGAACTGGTATAAGCAATCCTGGCAAAAGTACGTCTTTTGCTGGTCTAAGCTGTGTCTCCCTTAGGAGGGTTTGCTGGTAGAGCTACAGGGGCATGGCAAACCCTCTCTAGTGGGGACAGGGCCTGAGAAACAGAGTCAAATCCGCTGAATTCCACGGTGAAACTTCAAGGGGGCCAGGATTTCACCCCTAGTAAGTTTTGCGTTGCCATAGCCCCTAGAAGCCCTACTCGGGGACCAGGACTCTACTGTGCTTTTTCACATGGAGGGTAATTAACCACTGACATAACTCGCCCAGGGAAGTGATAAATTCCTCACACAATTGGTGCTGTTCATTGGAGACAGGATGTCTTTCCAAAAAGACGTGCTCTGGCTAATCCAGCCACAAGTTATTGGGCTCAATAAATGCTCCCTTGCAGAAACTACTGGGTCAAATTCTACAGCCCGTGCTATGCAAGGGGTGAGACAAAGGGATCATAATGATCCCTTCTGGACTTAAATCTATGAATGTGGCTATTTGCTACATCCTATTTTTACATTAAAAACGACACTCTAGAGCCTACAGTGGTGGGCATGGGAAAGGAAACAAAAGCAAAGGCTACCAGTTTGTGTGCAGCGCATCCTGTTGCCTTGGAGTACTGACGGGGGTTCTGAATAACGGATGCAGATCACCTAGGCTCCAACATCTAAGAAGAGTGGGATGAAATAGGGCCCTGAATCTGAAAACACTTATGTACGTGAGTAGCTTTACGCAACCAAGTAGTCCCAGGCCTTGTCTACATTACGGGAAGAGATCGATCTAAGTTACACAACTTCAGCTACGTAGCTGAAGTCAGTGTACTTAGATCTACTTACCGCGGGGTCCATGCTACGCAATGTCGACCTAAGATGCTCTCCCGTCGACTCCCCTTGCATGTCTTGTTCAGGTGGAGGACAGGAGTCGACCAGAGAGCGATCAGTGGTCGATTTAGCGGGTCTTCACTAGACCCACTAAATTGACCGCTGATGCATCGATCGCCACATGTCCAACCCCTGGTAAGTGTAGACAAGCCCCCAGTTACTCGTGTAAAACAATTCACATTCATAAGTGTTTGAAGGATTGCAAGCTACTAGCCTGATCGATGCATTTCTTATTTGGGAATGCTTAAAGTATTTGAATGTTTAAAAAAAATTCCACTTTATTGGCTATAGTGTTAAATGTGATTCTGGTTCAGCAGTCAATCCCTATTCGTGGGAAATCAATGGGATTCCCGCAGGTGCTTAATTGCTTTGGGGCCAAAAATAAATCAAACACCCTCCATCGACTTCGTTTGAGATCCATGGATTTTTCAGTGCCACTGCAACACATACGGCTATTCCTCTGACATCGCGACAGCTTCTTGAAACTCACGGATTTGGCACAAAATTCTTCTCAGAAAGTGACGGTCCCTGTTTCTGGGCATTTATAAAGGGATCAGCAAGAGGTTTCATCCTAACAGATGGAGCCTGTTTTCAGGGGATGCTTGTGTGCAAAACACTCTGCATATTTCAGACAGCAGGGAATGTTGGTACCTTCAAAATCACTATGATGCAATTTTTTTTGCCCTTTAAAAATGGCTGGTTAGTTTTATATCACATTTCAGGCACAATAGGAGCACTTTCCTAAAGCAAAAACCTATTGAAATCACTGTTTGTTCGCTGCCTGCGCAGTGCCTAGCACAATCCATGCCTAGGGCCGTTAGGTAATAATTATGCAGGAATAAAGACTGTAGGTGTATAATAAAAATGATCATACTTGGACTGAGAGTTTAATGCCAGAAATACTAATAGTTTACACAAATACTTTGCAGACAACAACTCATGAATCTTCATAAATAGCCCCATGAGGTTGCAGAAGCAATGTGACCATTCCCTTTTCTCAGACTATGGTTGACAGTTTAATCTGACCTCCTGGCTAGCTCTGGCCAGCAAACTCACCTAGAACAGGGGTGGCCAACCTGAGCCTCAGAAGGAGCCAGAATTTACCAATGTACATTGCCAAAGAGCCACAATAACACATCAGCAGCCCCCCATCAGTTCCCCCCTCCCCCTCACTCCCAGCGCCTCCCGCCCACCAGCAGCCCCACCGATCAGCGCCTTCCCCCACACCTCCCGATCAGCTGTTTTGTGGCGTGCAGGAGGCTCTGGGGGGGGAGGAGCGAGGGCATGGCAGGCTTAGGGGGAAGGAGTGGAGTGGGGGCAGGGCCTGTGGCAGAGCCAGGAGTTGAGCAGTGAGCACCCCCTGGCACACTGGAAAGTTGGCACCTGTAGCTCCAGCCCCGGAGTCGGTGCCTGTACAAGGAGCCGCATATTAACTTCTGAAGAGCCGCATGCGGCTCTGGAGCCACGGGTTGTCCACCCCTGCCCTAGAACATCCCGCCTCAACCCAGTTAGCTTGTGGATGAGGAAAGCGAGGCACGGAAAGCTCTTTGCACAAGCCCACAGATCCCAGGAATTCTCGCTTCCCTGTTCTGTGCTCTGGCCATCTGGGAAATCCAATGTTAAACCTAAAGAAAATGTAGGGCCCAATCCAACTCCCATTAAACATCAATGGTGGTTGGATAAGGCCTTTAAACTGGGGAGTTGTAAGCCTATCATAAAACAGGCCTCGCAATGAAAATGCTGACACACCCGTAACTAAAGTGGCACTGCTCAAATATTTAGACAAATCACAAACCATTTATCAAATTAATGCTGTGTCAACAAACATTGCTAGATTACTGCTGAGGCTGGACTGGCACGAAAAGAAACCGAAACGGAATGGTCTCCATGGTAATGGAGTCAGAATTTGCTGATGCACCCAGGTTTCTCTGGCACGCTGGGCTCTGTGCATTTCATATTTAATTTGTGACTGATCTCTACAGCCACAAAGAACCTGTGGGGAGTTTCAACAATTTTTGCAGAATTATCCAGTCAAAACTCCATGGAAAAGCTCTGTAAAATCTCAAGAAAAGTCTGAAAAGAGATTTCCCCTCTCACTGTCCCTGGCCAGGTTTAAGTCATCCTGAATGACTCCATGTCTTCTCTCTCACCTGCACATACCCCATCCCACACCATGCGCTGCAAAAACGTGTGACCAAATCTTTCTCCGTTAGCAGGAACACTGCACACGTACTGGCTACCTGTGCAGGATGAGGAGTGGAACTGGAGAAATATAGTCAGGTTTCCGAAGGGGGCTAGTTTAGTATGGCACCAAGGGCTCAGAAATGCAACCAGGGTCCGCTGCTACCACGCTAAACCTATATAAACACTGGCCTCTCCGTATGCTTAAGAAAGATCTCTTTCCTGCAGCACTGCCTGCCTGCCCCTTGCTAATGCAGCAAGATGGTCCTAGCTGCGTTTGGCTAGCTGCTCCCTATTAGGGATGGGGTCTATTTGCTGGATTCATTTGAAGATGTGCTTGTCCTTTAGCCTACAGCATGCCCTGGGTTTGCCTTCCTCTGCACACTTGATTACCAAAGGCCATATTGTTTAACAAGAGCCTGCCGCAGTACAGTCCGTTTTATTAAAAAGTTCTACAACGTCTGTTTCTCCATTGTGGGCCCAGTCCTGCCATCCGCTGCATACATCGCTGCCACTGACGTTTCGAGAGTTTAAGCACTGCAGGATGGGGCCCTATCCTAGTTGTTTTCAGAGGCACACAGGGTCAGCAGCTGTCATCAAAGGAAAGAGACACGTGGCATCAAGATGGCAGTGCCGTCCCAGAGGAGAGACTTCCTGCAGAAATGTTGACTTCGGCAGTGAAATATCCAGCCACACACAGGCTTGGCACTGATGACCCAGTGAAGCAGATGGAATAACTTATGAATATAGGCAACTAACAGAGCTCGACATGACTTACAAGCTTCACATCTGATGGCTAAGGACACGGAACTCTGCCAGGAAATTACACTATTGACTGTGTTCAGAATTTCAGGATTTGTGGTCATAAATAGCACATCATTAAGGAAAGAAAGAGGGAGAGAAAGATGTTCCACTTTAATAAACAGCAAGATTAAATTAAGGAAATACAGTTGTGTTTCTTGGAAACATACTGTGAATATTCAAGTTGTGTAACTTTCATGTCTTTTTTTTTGTTTGTTTTACATCTATGTTTAAATATTATTTTTATGTTTTGGAAACACATGAATTAAAAAACAGAAAAATATACAGTGTCTGCCAGAGCTCTCTTTCCTATGGGCCTGTGTCTTATGGAATGAGTGGAAGTGCTGTTGTTAATCCAGTTTTTGTCTGGACCAACTTCAAAATAACGTACACAGACATAAATTCACGAAGGGAGGTGGTGATGGTGGAGGAAGGCATTCTAACAGAGTCTACTTTCCATTGTCACTCCAAGAGACTCCTAGATAATTCACTCAATCCAGAGCCCAGGCATCAGTTGACTTGCTACTAAATAGATTGGCATGGGGCAGACAAGTGTACCAAGACTTCACGCATGCATAGCCTATCTGACTACCCACTGCCCTAAACAAGAAACCAAAACTCATGATTATGCCTCTACCGGTAGCAAAAAAAGGCAACTATAGCTGTAATTCTATGCTTTTTTAAAATAGTTTCTAAAACCACAAGATTAGCAGCCTTTTTTCTTTTTTTTGCATCGCTTATTTTAAAATCAGTGAAGCAGTGATACTGTGAAACAAAAGTAAACGATCACCACAAGTATTCACCTAGCAAAGGCCAAAAACCGGAGGTTGGATTATTACTTGATTTAATTTGGTGTCGGCTTCAGTACTCTCATATTCAAAATATGTGCAAGTTAATACTCCTCAGTTACATAAATAGCTTTGATTTAGGAATAAGATTTAAAGGTGGGGGATAAGATATCCGAGTTGTTTTAGCTCAGTTTGGACAGGCAAGCCCTTTGGTTTCCAAAGATATTTCCATTAAAAAAAATGGCACTTTATTTTCCCTGCCAACCCATATATAACAGACTTTAAACAAGGCAACTTGAGGCCAAGCATTACTGAGCATGCAGGGCTGCTGGCCACATCACAGCTTAGTACTAAAATAGCTACTCATTCCAAATAAATTAACTCCAGATTTTATACATCAGTGTTTTGCAAGACGCAGCAAAATACGGGGGAGGATTTTTATGCTGATCCAAACTTTGGAAGGGTAAATTAGACCAAGACGCAGAGATGCTCCCTCCTCCCACTTTTCTATAAGGCCCTTTGGCCCAGATCCACAACGTGACTAAGGCCTTGTAATGCTCAGAGTCATGACACCTAATTTTTAGGTGCTTAGAAAAATCACAGGAACAACGATGCGACCCACACAGCCTGAACTGGGTACCCAGACTCCCTATTCAATGAATGGGGAGAGAGAGGCACCTTAGAGTGTGAGCCGCAAAAAGCAAGCATGCTAGGTAGGGACCCGCCAAGGGGAGATGCCGAGGAGAGGGGTGTATCCCAAACTCCACTGCCTTATGGGGATAGGCACCTAAGCCTGGTCTGGGCCTGTCTACGCTAGTGATCCACAGCTGGGAACACTCTCCTGGACACTTAGGCATCTCAGTCGTTCCTTGCAAGAATGAGTTAGGTGCCTCGCTCCACACAAAGCAGCGGCGGTGGTGCCTACTGGTTAGAGCACTCACCTGGGATGCAGAAGACCCAGGTTCAATGCCCTCCTCAGGCAGAAGAGGAGAAAGGATTTGAACAGGGGTCTCCCAGGAGAGCGTGACGGGATAGTCTGATGGGGAGGGGTCCTCCCTCAGTCTCTCCTGTTAAAGCTGTTCCACTGTGGCTAAATAGCAAAAGCATTAGAGGGAGGGAGGGAGAGGCAGACAGAATATGCCCATTGGGGATTTGCTGGCTTACAAACAGAGGGTCGTCCCCCCCCCGACGCGTGGCCAGACTTATGGACAATTGCCTTTAGACGTTTTTCAGACACCACAGACCTCAGCATTTGCCTCCATGCGGAAGAGCAGGCATTTGCCGTGTATGTCCTTTGAGTCTCTGGGGGTGTTGTTAACACAGTGGTTTTATGCTACTGTGGCAGAGCGGCTGTTAGGCCTGTCTTTGGGCTCGGAACACCGCACCTGAAAGGCTGATTCCCACAATTTGTGCCGTTATTCAGTTGCTGGCTAGGGCGGAGGGGGAGAAAAAAAAAAGAATGTGATTGGAGGAACGGGGCGGCACTGGCCGGACTTCATTTTCAGGCACATATTTTGGGCTGAGGAGGTTTGGATGGTTTCTTTTTGCATCTGTGATTCATTAGGAATGTGACTGCCGTTTCTGGATTTTGTTTTGAATTTTTTAGCCCAATAAACACGAACAGACGGGATGATTCTAAAGCCAAGTGGTTCGGGCACCCGGCTGGAAAGCAGTAAGCTGGGCCCACAGTCCAGTCTCCAGTGTTTATATACAGACAGAGCTCCACATCAGACTATCCCATAGCTCAGTGGTTAGGGCATGATCCTGAGAGGTGGGAGACCCCTGTTCAAATCTTTTCTTCCCCTCTGCCTGGGGGGGAATTGAACCCAGGTAAGTGCTCTAACCACTAGGCTAAAAAAAATATCAGCTAAGCCACTATCACCGCCAACACCTCCTAGCTTTCGAAGGGGACCCAATCCAGTAGGTTAACTCTGAGCAGGCAGCCCTACTGCATTGGGCCCCAGGGGTGAGACAGGTACTCCTCTGCCTATTGCCTCATGCTTTGTGGCTTGCGCTGAGACTTGGGCGTCCATCCAGGTGCCTGGAGGGAAGCAGCCACGTGCATGATCAGCGGCAGAAACTTTAGGGCCCAGGGAAGTTCTACCCCGAAAACTTGGATGCAAGTAAGCTGAGGCTCCTACAAGACTGAGTGGCAGCCGAGTGCGTGTTTTGTGGATTGCAGTGAAGCCTAAAACTGAGACTTAGGCCCAGATCTACAAAGGTGCCTTTATAGGCTCTTATTCCCCCATCCCAATTTTTCACATTTGCTGTCTGGTCACCCTAGAGCAGTCCCAATGAAGTCAGTGGGAGATAGCTTGTTGCTTTAACTTTAAATTTACCTGTCATTAATTCTTACCACGCCTGAGTGTAATACATCTTCTTTATTTACTACAATGCAATACAAACACACACAGCAGCAGATCTTATACACACAGAGTAGTAAGACATTATCTGTTAGTCTTATACTGTGAGCAATACCGAATGAAGTCGCTGAAAAGCGACTCATTTGGGATAGTAACTACACCCAGTAGTTTTTTCAAGATCAAGCCTGTATGTCTTTTAAAGGGTGAAATTCACCCTTATGCAGTGGGCCACCACAAGGTCTACGCATACCCGAAGTTCCACTTACATCATCAAAATAGGGTTCAAACTGACCGCAATGATGCACAGGCCTTAGGCTGACTCTCTGACCAAGGGGGAACCTCAGGGAAAAGTGAATAAAATTGGTTAGAGCGGTAGACTGAGCCACTGCCTCAGAGCTCCGAAGAGCAGTATAGAAATGGGAATTTCAAGGTTATTCCCATGACCCAGTCCCCTGCGTGGATGCAGGAGAAGATGTACAATTTCTGTGCCTGTGCTTTTTTATCAGAAAGAAAAGTAAAACGATACATTATGCCCATTGACTTGAATCATCACTCAGCAAAACATGTTGACTAGAAAGGTTTCAGAAATGCAGAAAATTTAATAATCTATTTATTTTATGGAAGTATATGGGTCAAATATAGCCTAAATGCATTTTAATTAAAATGCATTTAAAAGACTGTGTGTATTAGACCAGGGATAGGCTGCTGGCCAAAGGTTGCCAATCAGGGAAATCCACTGATGGGCCAGGACGGTTTTTTACCTGCAGCATCCGCAAGTTCAGTCAATTGCAGCTCCTATTGGCCGTGGTTCGCTGTTCCAGGCCAATGGGGGCTGCGGGAAGTGGTGGCCAGTGCATCCCTCGGCCAAAGCCACTTCCCGCAGCCCTCATTGGCCTGGAGCAGTGAACCACAGCTAGTGGAAGCTGCGATGGGCCGAACGTGCGGACGCTGCAGGTAAACAAACTGTCCCGGCCCGCCAGGGCCTTTCCCTGACGGGCCGCATGCCAGAGGTTGCCGATCCCTGTATTAGACAGTATTAGGGACTGCAAGTCTTCTAAGGCTATGACAACTATAACTATTACTGGTTATCCAGCGTGTTACAAACGTGACTTTTTAAGACAAGTCCTTGAAAACCATCAAGCTTACAGCTGCTTGGGAAATGTTTTTTGTTCTTACAAAGAATTCTGATAAAAGCTAAAAAGTTTTGGTTGAAATTTTTCTTCAGAATGGTTGGGTTCTCCTGGAAAAACTAAAATCTCATAAACTATCCCCCTGCCCTCCAGTTTTTTACACATGAACACTGAAAAATTGAGATCACAAACTGAAACATTATGTTGAAATCAGACATTTTCCACAGACATTTCCATTTCTGGTGAAAAACAACTGTTAAAGAAAGTTTCAAATGAAACATTTTGACCAGCTCTGTATTCTACTCTGAAGTTGTCCAAGCAAAGAGTCAATTTTAAACGTACTAATTACCAACTGCATATATTTAACTTCCTACGAATGGGACAGGAAAACCTCCCAGAGTTTGCTCAAGTAATTCCATAAAGTACAATTAGCTTTTCAAAAAGTAGAATGCATTTCAAACACACAATAATGGCAAACAGGAGATTATATCAGGAACAATTTAGAGGCATTTGCGAAAGGCATTTGCAGATGACACATTACTACATTAATTCCACGTTAGAGAGAGACTATCATTTTGATATCAGACACCATCAGCACTGACAAGGAACAGAACACATTACCTCCGACATCACAAGCCAGCATGATTACACTGTGCCACCATCAAAGCTATATAGAATTAGCCTGGGGTGAATTTCAGTTGTAAATTACACTCCATACAACTGAACTTCAGGGGGAAAAAAAAAGACTTTTGATTGATATATACAGCATGACCCTTTTAACACCATTTTTATCTACAAGGGGATGAAACATCAGGTATTACAGACCTTTCCAGGTTCACACTCTGTCCCATCAGCCCAAGGTGTGTGTTGAGTACGACATCCTTTGTGAGCGCCATCACTGCTGATGCACCAGAGGCGTCTGCACTGCATCTGCTTCATTTATTTAAATGATCATAGTATTAAGTAATGTTCGGCTTGGACACTGTTTATCACATGACATTTCACAATAGATTTGCCATCACTTACACAATGAATATGTGCAATATAAAACAGGGCCGGGGAAGGGAGTACTGAATAGCTATGGGGACATGGAGCCTTTCAGCTCTAAGATATATCAGTCCTGAACCTGGATGAGTGTGGGCAAACTTCTTCACCTGCGTGGAGCCCACCTGAAATCAAGCTACCAGTAGAGCTGATTGGAAAATTTCCGTCAACAGGCGATTTTGACAAAACATGGGCTGCGCGTGTGTGTATTGGAACCAAAATCACGAAAAATCCTCCCCCCCGTCTCCTGCTACCAGTTCCAATCGAACCTAAGTTATGGTGGTGATCATAAGCTGTTCCCCTCTGGTAGCATTTTAGTAGCCTATGTGAAATGGAACACAAAAATAGCCACTGGAATTGGCACTAACTGGTACCCAGGTGGGGAGTCTCAGCAAACAGCAGGGGACAATGTTTTTGCTTTTTACAAGCTGCTCAGTAGAACAGGAGTGAGGCATGCTGCAGGGCAGAGTGAGGACTATTGTGTGATGCTTCTGTTTGGTGGACAGAGGGCTTCTCTCTCCAGGGTAGTCATATGTTAAATAGCCCCTCTGTGCCTGGTCCACAGAGGACAGTTGCATTTTATAGCTCCCAGCTAATCATCTAGGGCCTGGATTTTCCAAAGGGACTAGTTATTTTGGGGTGCCTCTGTGTCTAGGTGCCCAACTTGATATACCTGGGAAGTGATGAGCACCCACCCTCTGAAAACCAAGCCTCTTTCAAGTGTCCCAAGTGGGACCCCTCCAGACTAAGGCTCTCAAAATCACTAGTCACTCCTGAAGATGTGAGGAGATGGAAGCCCTGGAGTCAAACCCTGCCGATGGCCTATGGTAGTGGTTGTTATGGCGACGCCTTTTGCCACTGACAAAAATGAGCCACCTGGGTACCAAACGATATGGTAATGGGACTAACCCAGCAATGCTTTATTCCTATCGCATGTTGCGAGCAAAACAAAGAGGTGGAAAAGCACTTACCATGTATGGGCAGACTTGAGACCCTGGTCCAAAAATTAACTCACATTGTTTATTAACATCATAAATTACTCCTGGGAGTTGCTGAGGCAAAGTGTAAGTCCTTGATACAGGCTCATCGAGTAAACACTCCCCATAACCAGTGCTTCAATAAAACAGAAGAACAACAAGGTTAAATAGGGATTTGTCAGGCCAGAGCCCATTTCTTTTTAATGTATTCATCAATGCAGTATCTGTGTGCCACATAAAGGTTAACAAATTAGTCCCCCAAGACTCCTGCACCATATTGAAATCTGACTGTCACCCATTTTACACATGGGGCTGCTCAGGGGCATACCCTGCTTACATGGTATGCCCCAGGTCCTTGCTTATAAACAGAACTGTGGAAAAAAAACAAACCAACAGATTGCCTTCCTCCCAGCCTGGGCCTTAACCCACAAGACCATCCTTTCGCCCTTGTTATTGGGTTGTCATATTTAACGTACACTACTTCAGCTACTGAGAAACACAGCACATTGCTTTGGGTGCCAAGAGTGAGTGCAGACTGAAAGAGGAAACATTGACTATTCCCACAACACAAACAGTATAAGAGCCACCTCGAGGGATACAAGCTCTCAGATCTGACTATACACAACATTGGTGGGAGCAGGTAAAGGCCCAAAGCAATGGGAGAAGAGGACAGGCCCAGGACATGTTCACAAAAAGCTCTTCACTGTACGTCAGAAGAACTCCGAACGTCCAACCAATATCATGGGCACTGATCCTGGGCCACATTAGGGCAACTTTGTGCCCTTCCGAGAGGTTGATGCGGCCTCAGAGCTACTTAATTAAGCTACCGGAGGGCTCCTTCTGCATAGGGGGATCCTAAAGAGGTGCAGTGCCACTGTAGCGGCTGCTGCGCTAACCCCTTCCCAGCTGCCCACATACGGAGTATGGCCAGAGGAAAGGATGCGTGGCCAAGCCCCTTTTCCCCTTCATCCTGGTCATTCTCAGATGCCAGAATGGGCAGTCAGTGTAAACCAGAGCAACTTCAGGGCCTCTCTAATTTATTCCAGGGTCCAGGCTGGCTGCAGGACAGCGCCAAGGCCTGCAGAGGTAGATTTCATGGATTTTAAACTGCCTTCCTAGCTGGGCCAAGTGCTCCTAACAATTTGGTATCTGGGTCACAAAGCTTGGGAAAGTCGCTGCTCAGGTTTAGCAGAGATGACGAGTTCCTTAAACGTGATTTCCAGGGGGGTCAAGACTTAGCCTTCCCCCTAGAGAAGCAATTCCTTGCCAGCTAACCATGAGACTGAACTGGCAGAGACTGAAACTCAGAAGGTGCATTTCTACACTCTGTAAATGGGACACCCCCACACGCACCCCACTTCAGCTCCTTTCCAAATGATGCACACTTGACTTTCAGTGTAACAAATGAGCTCTTTGAAGGAGGCTGTATATATAACAACACCGCCACATAGATAATGTCTTACTCTAGAAACTCAGTAATGTATTTCCTACTACATTTTGACCACATCCACGGGTTGGTATAGAAGTTCAGTGTTGGCGCCATGACATGTTGTTGATTTTTCCCTCCATCTTCTTTGCATTTATTATTGTCATCATGTGGCATGTTAAATCTACAAAAAGCAAAACAAGTCGAATGAAGTGCACGTTAAAGACCATGCATACTGTACTACAGCAGAAATAGGGTGTATAAAACATTTTGTCTCATTTTGAAACTGCTGGTCAATATTACAGATAAAAATAAAATTAGCCAAAATATTTGGAATAACCAATACACAGTAAGTGCTTTGGAACATTATTGGATTCTTGGGGTGTGTAGCCATTTGCAGCCAGAGTACACAAAACCTTTCAACATCAGAACTCTAAGTGGCATTGTGGGTACTCCAGGCATTCTCAAGCCAGACACTTTGGGTAAAATTCAGATGCAGTTTTCTTTCTTGCTACCTGTAGCCATGACCCTGCAGGCATTCAGGACCTCACAGGATTGGGCCCAATGTTATGCCAGTGACAAGTTTTCCTCAGCCAATCCAAACACTCAAAGACTTTGGCTGGGAATTTGAAAGTCAATAGGAATTTGGCACCTGACTCTCTTTGGCTCCTTCGTAAATCCCAGCCTTCCACAAGCTGTGGTGAAGTTATAAAATATGGGCATTATTTTGGATTTACAAAGTTTGACACCGAGGCACTGTCTGTACTGCGAATGCCTATTGGCGGCCAGTCACCAGTACAAACCCCTAGTGCAGAGAGACACAGCTAACACAAATCATGATTTGTACCAGTGCAGAATACCCCAGTTCCTAGTAAACGGCACTGATGCAAATCGTGTTTTACAGCAGTGTTGCTTGTCTACTCTAGGGATCTGCAAGCCATAGATGGCTGAAGTCATAGAATATCAGGGTTGGAAGGGACCTCAGGAGGTATCTAGTCCACCCCCCTGCTCAAAGCAGGACCAATCCCCAGACAGATTTTTGCCCCAGATACTTAAGTGTCCCCCTCAAGGATTGAACTCACAACCCTGGGTTTAGCAGGTCAATGCTCAAACCACTGAGCTATTCTCCCCCTCAAAAATTTTTTTAAAAGCCCCTAGTATAGTTAAGCCCTGAGAGTTCAATACCCTAGTAGCAGAAAGTTTCTAATGAAACTGAACTGTAGGTTTAGACATCTAGGGCCAAGTTTGTCCCTGATGTAGTTGCCTAAATGGAGTCACACCAGGGATGAACTTATATTTTATCTGGTAGGTTTACCGAATGCCATCAAGAATCAATATCAACATAAACCCATGTGAGATTTGCAGCACACGCTCAACTGAAGAATGCTGCAAAAATGTCACCGAGACAGAACATCTTAAGCTGCTTTGCTATTTGAAGCGGAAGAAGGGAAATGACTTGATGTGATCCAAAATTTGAAGGTTGATGAGTTTCTATTTCCATTAAGATTTCGTCCAGTGAGCCAACTCTTCCCTCTGCCTCCCACACAGAGGCACTCCTGTTCAGGACCATCTCCTTTGGATGAAGTTTGTGAAGTAAACTGCTGCAAGTTGGGGGAGGGGGGGGTCAAACCTTGGGGATTGCCGTCAGGATATCCAATTAAAAAAATACAACTGCACTTAAATATACACTGCCCAAATGAAAAACCGTTTTAAGCAGTGAATGAGCTGTTCATTAGAACTCACCAATCCCACCTCTGAAGTCTCTAATCTAAAACACAGTATATTATTTTAATTGGTGATGTAGCCATCGGATAGATAACACATCCTGCACTTGTAAGGCAAAGGACTAGGTGATCTAAGCCCATCTTTTTCGTCCCTACTTTCAACGATCAATTGGGGGCTCAACTGGATGTGGGGGCATCGGGAATCCTAGCTTCAGAGATGTTCATGCTCATCCACATGAGCACTGCCTCGGTGGAAGCTGTCTCAGTCGAATGCCAATCACACTAAGCTAAATTCATCCTCTGGCGTAACTACTCCATTGACTTCAGTAAAGTTACCTGCCAGGGTAGGGTCTGTTCTGAGAAACACGCAGTGGCAGGGGCCTTGAGGCTAGGTGGCAGAAGGGGAGAGGTTTGCCCATGTTTACTCTGAGCTCTTCCATCATTGCAACCCTGTGACGAGTGTGAGTGCGTGCCAGGTGAGCAAAGCATGCACTACGCCATAAAATGTGCCAGCTCCATAGGCCGTCGAGACCTTGGATCTGCTTGGAGGCGCCCTACTGACTCCCACCCTCTGCCTTTACAGGCGAGTTAGGCCTGAGAGGAAACGACAGTGCAGGAGGGGATACGTATTCGTTTGATTTGGGCAGGGGGATGGGAATGGCAGCATCCTTTTCTCCCCTACTCAACTGCTACCCACAGCTGGGGACTCTCTCCACAGGTACCAACTTTCCTTGGCACCGATGGGTGGTCATGCCTCGCCCCCCGCCCAATTCCGGCCCCTTCCTGCCCCTATTGGACCCCTCCCCAAATCCCCATCCTGGCCCCGCCTCTTCCCCGTGTGCGCCGCATTCCTCCTCCCTCCCCCGCCCAGTGCTTGCTGCGCGAAACAGCTGTTTCGCAACGCAAGCGCTGGGAGGGAGGGGGGAGAAGCAGGACACAGCAGCACGTTCAGGAGAGGTGGCGGAGGCAGAGGTGAGCTGGGCGGGGAGGGGAGCTGCCAGTGGGTGCACAGCACCCACCAATTTTTCCCCTTGTGTGCTCCAGCCCCGGAGCACCCACAGAGTCGATACTTATGACTCTCTCTGACACACCCTCCCACCCATTCTGTGCTCCCCCGGGGCTGGGTCTTCTCTTGGCCACTCCATGCTGCTACCACTGGATGTTATGGAGCATCTTCATCTGCCTTCCAGATGCTGCCTGCTGTTTCGCCTCCTTGTCCTTGCACCTCCTACCCAAGTACGCTCATTTCTTAGGCTCAGCTGTGCATCATAGAATCATAGAATATCAGGGTTGGAAGGGACCTCAGGAGGTATCTAGTCCAACCCTCTCCTCAAAGCAGGACCAATTCCCAACTAAATCATCCCAGCCAGGGCTTTGTCAAGCCGGGCCTTAAAAACCTCTAAGGAAGGAGATTCCACCACCTCCCTAGGTAACCCATCAATTCCACTTAGCATATATCTTTGGCTATTTAAATGTAAACTTATTTGCATAAAAACATACACATGGCCAAGTTCATGCGCGATTGTAAAAGCAGTACTTAGTCCGTTATCTTCGCTAATTGAACAGCTTCTGTACGGATCACAAACAGTGCCCAGTTCAGCCAGACCTAGAAAGGCAAGGGCAGAACAAGAAGGGTTACGATAAAAAATGAAATACTGCTCAGAGTTAAGCACATATTAACATTGTCACCTCAAAGGAGTAAAAACAAAAACAAAAATAGATGAAGCTTACCTAATGTATCACATTTGTCGTGAGCTCTACAAATATCCTGTCTGAAAGCAGAACAGACTTGACGCTTTTAATTTTCATGTACACGCAAGTTACAGTACAAATGCAAAAATAAAAAAAAAATAATTCAAAAGCAATTCTTGGTTCTCCAGCTGACATTCTCAAACTGGTTTTGTCACATAAGCTGTTGGTGAACTGAACAAAGAGGTCTGATTCAACTGCCTATTTAAGTCAAATAGAGTTTTACCAATTTCCTTCAATGGCATTAGGAGCAGATCCTGGATACTACAATCAATCAAAGATGCATTTAAACAGAGGGATAAATATTTACCATACTTCTTTTCATTGCTACACTACTTCCACAGTTGCAATCCAAACACTTATTGTCATTACTGGGCTACCCCAAATCAATTATTTCTGATAATCACATGCATTATAAATTCTAACTGTGATACTCAAATGGCTACATTATTAATGAGAAAACTTAATATACCTGGTAACAAGTACAGCGGTATCATGTTTGGGTAGCTTGTTTTCTTCAGGGTGGTTCTGGGAATGCTGCCATTGGCAAAAGTTTTTTAATGTTGTCTGGGCATTATAAGATATTGAAGGACCATCCTAGCCATAAAAATATATATACAAAAATATGTATTTTAGTTATTTATCTCAGTGCTCACTCCCTGTGGCAAACACAAAGCGGAAAAAATACTTTCATTACCTGTTCGTTATGTATCACGACTAATTTCACAATAACAATATTAATTAAATTTCCAATACTTGGGTCTTTATAGATAGAGGCTACCTGCATCAAAGAGAAATTTTCATAGTTAATGCTAGCTTCAAACAAAGAATCACAGCAACACAAATTTGTCTTCTGTTCTCTGAATGAGCAGAGCGTGGCAGCTCTTCGCTCTCTCAGTAGGTTTTGTAGTAGAATTTTAGCTAATGATCTGGTCATGAACATCATCTTGGCGCAAAACCTTGAGAGATTTAGCATCACACCTTGAGCACAAAGATCCAGGGGCATTTGGAACCATTAAGCCTGCGTAACCCACCTCCTGGGTGTGGTGTTCTCTCCCATCTAGTGGCACCAAGACCATTTATATATATATATATATATATATATATATATATATATATATATATATATATAGAGAGAGAGAGAGAGAGAGAGAGAGAGAGAGAGAGAGAGAGAGAGAGAGAGAGAGAAATGAGTTTGCTCTACAGCCTTAGCTAACAGCCAGTTGGCTTTTAGCTCATGAGATAGAGGTTCATGCACTAAAATCCAGAGGTCCCAGGTTCGATCTTGCCTGCTGACGACCAGGGTCTGTCAGCATTACACCTGCTCTTGAATGGGGTGAGAAAGTTAAAGAAGATGCCAGCAAAACCACCCTACTACTGCACACAAGCCAGAGTTGCAACTGGGACTCCTACTACCATAATGGAAAGTCAGCTGTTACTACTACTCTTCATGAGCTTTAAGCAGCAAAGAAAATTGGGTAACAACTCAACCTCTAAATCCCAGCATGTAGGAAGGGGGAGGGGATCCACCCTCATGACTGCGTACGCTCGGAAGCCACATGCAGCAAGATTCTCATTCAGCTTGTACATCACACGGGCCTGAGTGGGAAGGAGACAGCAGCGCTAGCCTGTGGCAACCCTACTGTTGGAGACTTGGGGAACTGAAGGAGTGAACCACAGGAATAGTTAATTTGTGTGGTGGAGCCAGGGATGGAAGAACCCATCCAACGGGACTGGAAGAGTCTCTTGTGGGTTCCGACATTTTCTATATTGAGGGAGGACATGACTGAAGTTTTGTCGATATGAGCCACATTCCATCTTTACCTAATCCTGACTTTAGTACAGTACAAGCTCTGAGTATCGCACCCTCGTGGGGTGGGATGAGTAAACTCCAAGGGGAAAATTCTTCCTCTATTTTGATACTTACTATTGACATTAATGTTAAGATATAGTGTTGCAGATTAGCTCCGTGGTAGGCAACCATTCTGCTGTCTGCCACCACCATGACCTCCACAAATCGAGGGTAGGAGAGGAATCGCTTTGTTCTTCGGTGTATCTTGACATCACTTGTGTTCTCAGTCTTGTTGTTATATGTAGAAAATTGATTTCCTGCTATGCTATGTTTTAATACATCCACGTCCGAGAACAGATTACTTCCTTGCCATTGTCTTCTCCGGTTTTTCCTCTTGCCCTTCTTGCGACTGTTTTCATGCCCTATGGTTTAAAAAAAGATGGATTCCTGATTGAATGCATTCAAAAACCACACGTTTTTCATGTTAGGAACACACTTCAGGCTACTAGCTGTTGTATGAACTGTCTCCTACACTCATTCAGATTTGTTCTAAGCAGCCATGCAAAACGAGGATTGCATGGAAAGCCACAGTTTAGCAAAGCACTTAAACATGTTCTTAACTTTAAAGACACGAATAGTCCTAGTGAAGTCAATGATGCTTAAAGCTAGACGTGTTCAAATGCGTTGCTGGACCAGGACCAGAGTAATCCTGTATGTAGGAAGAATTCGTACTCAAAAAATCATCTAATTTTTTTTATATTTGTATCCAGGAATTTTAACTATTCTGTCTGTGTACAGATTCCATGTGTGTCCAACGTGGCTATTAACCCACATAAGAGAATAAGGGCTAAATCCTGCCTCTCTTACTCAGGCACAACTGAAGGACGGAATAAGGACTGCCAGATTTTGGCCCCAAAGACTGAAGCAATTACATATGATTCATTTCTGCCTGTAACAATAGCATGGCTGTGCTTCAATTATTTTTTCCCCTCTTATTATTCTGTGCCACCGAAACAGTAAAGGTCATCTAATAACACAGCTGCCACTGACTAAAGAATAGAACACAGGAAGTTTCACATATACTGCTTTTGATATTCAATTAGGCACAACATAAAAAGGGACCTGGAAAGTATGCTAAAAGCCGATATGAAGATGACAGAGTGAGGAGGGTGCATGGGCAAAGAACACATATGGAACATGTACAATTAAGATTTACCATCTGATTACTATGTAATTATAGAATTATTTAAGTGTAAGAGCAAAATCACTGGTATTTGATACCACTTAAGTTTTAATCAGCTCATCAGAGGAAGTAGCTAATTGAATATGATTCATCCAAGAGAAACAGTTCAGTACTGCTAAGTAACTGAAAGCCAAATCAGCACTGTTCATCTAACGGCCTATAGACCTCGTAGTCTTTGTAGCTTTCCTTTCATTTCATCATGCTGGTGAAAAATATCCCCTTTCCTTATCTGACCCACTGAGAAGGGCACAGGAAGCAGAATATTAGGGAACAAAGGAACGCTCAGAGTGCAAACAAGATTTCAACGATAGGGAACTTCTTGGCTATTTGACATGTGCCGTTTCCTTTTCGGATGTTTTAGTAATAATTTCCAAAGAACTGATTTTACAATGTTAATAAATAGCAGCAGCCAGCTAAGCGTATGACCCAATGACTGTTCAACTGAGAATGGATAATTTGCCTCCTCCATGGCAATACACGACATTCTAAAATTAAATGCTACCGTCAGAGCTGGCTCCAGGCACCAGCATCCCAAGCAGGTGCTTGGGGTGGCAATCTGCAAGGGGCGGCAGTCCCTGTGTTTTTGCCCCCAAGCAGCGCGCCGAATTGCCGCCGCGGATGGCAGGGGCAGTCCATGTGCCATTAGGGCGGCACGCGCGTTTCCGCAGTGGCGGCAATTCGGTGGCAGCTTCTATGTTCAGCTGTCCGCAGCGGCACAGCTTCTGTCTTCCGGCTGAAGACAGAAGCTGCCGCCGAATTGCCACTGCCGCGGAAACTCGCGTGCCGCCCTAACGGCACACAGACTGCCCCCGCCGTCCACGGCGGCAATTCGGCGCGCTGCTTGGGGCGGTGAAAAGAGTAGAGCCGGCCCTGGCTACCGGACAGCAAACAATACAGAACTCATATGAACGCCAGCCATGTTTCCTCATGTTTGGTGTGGACTACCTTATGACAGCTAACAATCCACGCATAACAGCTATTTGAGTAGGAAGCCTGAGAAAACCCATGGCATTCATATATAACTGGGTTGCTCTAGTTATCCTGCACTAAGCAGTGCTGTTAACTGGGCAGGATTCTGCTCTCATGGTAAACTAACTTCAGAGGCAGCACTGGCATACCCCTGATAAATCAGTGCAGAAGCAGGGGGAGATGGATCAGCATTCATGTTGCACTGCCTGTCAGTACTCAGCCCGGACCAGGGACGCTAATGATCCAACTAGAAGATCACATTCGGTGATGAAGCCTGGTCACATGCCACCCGCATCTACTAAGGAGTAGCGCAGAAGCAGGCCAACTATACCTATATGTAATCCCCTTTTCTTTTCTAGTTTTGGGCCAAAAACCTTATAGCTGTAATTACAGCAGCTGTTTCTACTTGCTGTGAGTGGATATGGAAACATTCCCAGCCTAGGGGGCAGCATACAGGCTTGACTGACTGCAAACGAATAGTTGCTATTTGAGCATCCTTGAGCAGTGGTTCTCAAACTTTTTTACTGGTGACCCCTTTCACACAGCAAGCCTCTTAGTGCGACCCCCCTTATAAATTAAAAACACATTTTTATATATTTAACACCATTATAAATGCTGGAGGCAAAGCAGGGTTTAGGGTGGAGGCTGACAGCTCACAACCACCCCCCATGTAACAGCCTCGTGACCCCTTGAGGGGTCCCAACCCCCCGTTTGAGAACCCCTGTCCTAGAGGGAGTGTGGGAAGTTGTTAACCAGGCTCTCCAGCTGTTCTGAAGCCAGTGTGGAAGTTTGCATTAAGGACCGACATTCCTGCATGTACACACATACCCCGTAGTTAGGACTTGGAAGCTCTTGATTAATCAGCAGTGAATTCTCTTGCCAGGGGTACAAAACTGGCAGCCAAGTTGAGCACCTGTTGGAGCAGGCGTGGGCAAACTACGAGCCGTGGGCCAGATTTTGCCCACCAGCTGTTTTAATCCAGCCCTCGAGCTCTCGCTGTGGAGTAGGTCTGGGGCTTGCCCTGCTCCGGTGCTGCAGCCGGGGAGCAGGGTCGGGGGCCATTTCATATGGCTCCCAGAAGCAGTGGCATGGCCCCCCTCTGGCTCCTACATGTAGGGGCAGCCAGGGTGCGCCACTTTGCACGCTGTCCCCACTCCAAGTGCCGCCCCCGCATCTCTCATTGGCCGGGAACCATGGTCAATGGGACCTGCAAGGGCGGTGCCTGTGGAATGAGCAGCATGCAGATCCGCCTGGCCGCGCCTGACATAGGAGCCGTAGAAGGGACATGCCGCTGCTTCTGGAAGCCACTTGAGGTAAGCACCGCTCAGAGCCTGCACCCCTGAGCCTCCCCCCATGCCCCAATCCCCTGCCCCAGCCCTGATCCCCCTCCTACCCTCCAAACCCCTTGTCCCAGCCCGGAGCACCCTCCTGCACCCCAAACTCCTCATCCCCCGCCCAACCCCAGAGCCCACACCCCCAGCCAGAGCCCTCAGCCCCCTCCCGCAACCTGAACTCCTCATTTCTGGTCCCATCCCGGAGCCCACACCCCCAACCAGAGACCTCACCCCCTCCTGCACCCCAACCCTAATTTTGTGAGCTTTCATGGCCCACCATACAATTTCTATTCCCAGATGTGGCCCTCGGGCCAGAAAGTTTGCCCACCCCTGAGTTGGGCCCAGCCCTGCTGGGGGAAGACAGCACTGCCAGGTGTAACCCAGACCGAATGTGGTGTTGGTTCACAATATGGTTTCCTGTAATTTTACAGGTTAGCTGGACCTTACTGGTCTGCAGCATTTCTATGGTAAAGTTCTGCAAGGTCCTTAGATCCAAAAGGAAAAGAAGCGAGAGGGGATGGATCCCTTGATGATTCCCTGTTCTGTTCATTCCCTCTGGGGCACCTGGCACTGGCCACTGTCAGAAGGCAGGATACTGGGCTAGATGGACCCTTAATCCTCAAACAGGGTTCGTCGCTTGTGTAGGGAAAGCCCCTGGCAGGCCGGGCCGGTTTGTTTACCTGCCCTGTCCGCAGGTCCGGTCGATCGCGGCTCCCACTGGCCGCGGATCGCTGCTCTCGGAGCCAGTGGGAGCCGCGATCGGCCGGACCTGACGACGGGGCAGGTAAACAAACCGGCCCGGCCCGCCAGGGGCTTTCCCTACACAAGCGGCGACCACAGTTTGAGAAACCATGCCTTAGTCCGACCCAGCTAGGGTGACCAGATGTCCCGATTTTATAGGGACAGTCCTGATTTTGGGGTCTTTTTTTCTTATATAGGCTCCTATTACCCCCCAGCCCCGTCCAGATTTTTCACATGTGCTGTCTGGTCACCCTAGACCCAGTAGGGCCATTCTTACGTTCTTAAGGATTTGTTCTTCCTCTAGCAATGAGTTACGGCTAAGGGGATAGGGAAGTTTGGTACTTGCTGCCTTACTCGTTATTGGAAGATGCAAGCTTAGAAGTAAGTAAGTAAGTAAACACAGTTGTATTTGTGTGACTATATAGAGGGCCGGGGAGGGTTGGCAGAGTTCATTTTTAAAATTTGGATGGAAAATAACAATACTTATGTTAAAGCTTTTTTATTTGTATCGATTTACATTTTCACAGTTGCGCAAAGTTATGGGTCGTAAGTATTTGTTTTATTTTTATCTATTTTAAACGTTCACAGTTGCGGGAGCTTATGGGGCAAGGGGTCAGACAATTCTTTAATGATAGAGGAGGCCGAGATTCAAAAAGTTACAGTTTTGTATCTGTTCAAACACAAATTGTCAAAATATACACAGTAAAAAGCCTTAAAAATGAATCTCTCAGACTTTCTCAAGCAGCATTTTTATTGCTTTATCTATCTGTAAATTTCGATTCTCAATGGAAACATTTTGTCATAGGTGTGTGTGTTGTGTGTTTGGTGAAATCATTGTTTACTGACATTTACGGATATACATCTAATCCTTCCATGTCTCTCTCTATAGGTACACCAGAAAAGCACCAGTCAGTCATATTTATACACTGGCTATTCCAATCTCGTTACTGAGGGCTTGTACAGTGCTGCAACCGCACAGTTATAATGCTTTAGTGAAGATGTTACTATGCCAACAGGAGAAGTTCTCCCATCGGCATAGCTAATCCACCCACCCAAGAGGTGTTAGCTATGTTGATGGGAGAAGTTCTCCCATCGAAGTAGTGCTGCTTGCATCGGGGGTTAGGTCGGTGTAACTACCCTCGAGCAACATAATTGTACTGATACACATTTATAGTGTAGACCTGGCCTAAGAAACTAAACACAGTCTGGCAGGGCAGCAACTGATTTAAAACCACTCGTGTACTTGGACAATAATGAGCCGTTATCTTAACCCAGCCAGAAATGGGACACTTTAATTTGTAAAAATAATAATAATAATAATAATATGAAACACTAACTGCAATATACTGCTCTCAAGCCATGCATAAAACTCCCAACAGCAATTGTGCATACAGATTAAGAATGCCATATGGGTCTAAAGCTGTTGATATCTAACTTGTCACCATTAAGATGGCCACCAAAGGGTAGAAATGTTGCATACCTCTTGAATAGACCTACATTCTGCAGTCTAATTAAGCAGAAGTGAAAAACTCACACACCATCCAGAATACCATAAATTAACAGTGTGGGTCCAATAAAGGATATTACCTTACCCATCTTGTCTCTCGAACACTCTGGAGCCAACATTGCAAAAATCTAACTTAACAATGGCAAGCTTAGTCTGATAACATGGAAAGCAATGAAAAACGCCTATATTTTGAGCTATAATAAGAGTGTGATGGTTTGCATTTGTCTACCACGTTGATACATCAACAGATAACAGGAAGCAAAATATCTGTTTGGCAATCTCTCAGTTCCTTGCAAACGGCTGGAAAGCACCTACCTACCCATGACAGTAATTAGATGGGTTTAAGGAACAAGACATTGGCTTATTCACAATACAATCCAAGTCCCACTGATGAGATGGATTTTCAGTGCCGGGCGTTTAAAGCCAAGCCACCACTAGATTAATAATTCAGGAATGAGCAAAGCTATCCTTTGTACAGCTTCAACAGTTGATATTCATTTAAACGTGGTCAAAGAACCAGTCTAACAATTTCCTAACATTGGATCTTTAAGCCACGTCTGTTTTTAATGATTGCTTCAGTTTAGCAACCACCCAGTACAGTACTTGCTGGATCTAAACTCTAACAATTCATTTTCACTTGCAACAGGAAGGAAGAAACGAAGCCAACGGAAGGATATAAAGACCCAATCCTGGAAATTTCATTCACACAAGCAAACAACATAGGCTTTGTACATTGCGCCGTCATTTACAGTGGTGCAAATTGGAGGTAAAACACTCCCATCCTGGTCTGACAGCACTTTACATTTACTTGGCACTCAGTTTGGCCAAAGGATGATTCAAAGACCATTGCAATTAAGTCAATGGGACTCTTTCCACTGAACTTAATGGACTCTGGACCAGCCCCAAAGGCAGTGGAGAATCAGGACCTAGGAGTACCCGGACTGATTGCATTAGGAAGGGTGACAGCAGTGGACCCCCGGATTGCTTTTGAAGTAGTAACTATTGTTATGCTAAAATCAAAAATTCAAAGAGTGATCACTTGTCCCTAATAGCTCTAATCCTTTCCACTTCCACCTTAACTTGCCCTTGGGACTAGAAAGCATTTTGCACAATTAAATAAGGCATGTGACAATGACAGCAATCCCAGTTCAAGTTCATGGACGCTGGGGTGGGGGGAGGGAAGCAGCTTCTTAGCTAACAGTATTAAAATTCCCTTCCAGGTTTTTTTTTTTTTTAAAAAGTGCTTTTAAACTAACTTATTATCAAATGCAATTTGAATACATAGACCAGGTGTTTTAGTACTTAAGACTCACTATTTGGTAGTTAGCCTATAAAGTCTCTATAACTACTCTGACCCAGCGAAGCAGATGCTAAGGCTGTAGTTAGGAAGTTAATTATTGCACGCTTTCATAAAGCTGAGCAAAATTTAACTGAGTTCCCTCAAGGCGGTTAAACACCTTGTGACTGGACTCCCTGGAACTGAAGTTGTTAGGGAGCACTATAGGCAATTCACCCTTGCAGAATGGCTTTGCATGTGTGCTTGGTTTCAATATACAGGCCTGATCCTGCTACCCACACTCACAAGAACTCCCAGTGAAATCGCTGGAAACACACCTAGGAGTACTGGCTATAGAATCCAACCCTAGTTGTTCTAACTCTCAATAGGAATTTTAACTCCGATTGCTACCAGTGACAATTATGCAAGGAAAGGAGAATAGACCCTCACAATGAACTTCAAAACAACACAGCAGGCTTTTAAACAGCCCTTATATCCCTTTTTTATTTACCTCCCTTTAAAAATATCTAATTGTTTCAAAGCAGTGGTCCCCAACCTTTTTCGTCTGGTGGGTGCCAGATGACGAGCCACGGAGGACGGTGGCAGCGGACGAGCATCCGCCGAAATTCCGCCGACAAGCGGCAACGTCAATAGGCGTTGCCACCGAAATGCCGACAAGTAGCATCATCCAGAGGCATCGCTGCCGAAATACCACCGAAAATCGGCGACATTTAGGCGGCGACGCCTCTGGATGACACAGCTTGTCGGCGGCATTTTGGCGGATGCTCGTTCGCCGGCCAGTACGCGGGTGCAGCGCATTGGGGACCCTTGTTTCAAAGAGTCTTTTCACTGACTTTCATGAAAGGTGCTAACAAGAACATAAGGGAAACAAAATTCCTCTCTCCGCCCAACACACAGGTACAAGGTGGGGAGCAGTAACACAAGCTTTGCAATATTGCTAATGTGCCTCAACCCTGACCTCGTGGGGCCATCGCTAGGAGTGAGAGGAACAGTTCAGATTCCATGCCAGCTGAGTCCTGGGCCTCGCTGAGGCCGCTAACAGGGGATGACGTTTTGATTGCAGTTTCTGTGATGTGGAGACCAGAATTAGAGGAAGACTTGGCATTTCATTTCACAAAAACAAGCACCGGCCACTGCCATTTTAGGAGGGCTCTGAACCAGTCACCTGTAGATGGAAGAGGCTATAACTCTGATCCATCCATCCACCCCAGATTTCAAGAAACGTGCACACACTTTTGACTGTAATTTATGAAGATTCCCACAGTCCACTGAGAAATCACATGCATGGTGACAGGATAGTAGCTGTATTTACAGTCGCAGTCTAGAAAAATATGGTGTTTACTGTATTTGGATTAAGCAAAATAAAAAAATCCTACCTTATTCAAATGATGGGCATTCATTGAACTGTCCCAGAAGACAAACTTAGATCCCATGAGGGCCGGGGACTGGACTCAATGACCCCTCGAGGTCCCTTCCAGTCCTAGAGTCTATGAATCTTTCCCTTTTAATGACATCAAGGCAAATTCTCTTTCTGTTACACCACAGTGTAAATCTGGAGTTACTCTACTGTAGTCAATGGATTTATTCCAGATTTACGCCAATGTAACCCAGAGCAGAATTTAGTTTTGGTGATGGAAGTTTGTAATGCTGCTAGGATGACAGCTGGAGATGGAGGAGTGAAAAGAGAGGGGAGCTGAGTGGCTTGCTTGGTAGCATATTCTGACAATCAATCAATCCTAAAGGCAGAATTAATATTAACTCCACAGGATGTTAACTCCACTTCCATGACTATGGGCCCAGAGAACTGCAAATTGCTACAGCAGGATATAGAAAACAGCATTTATGGACTGGGGGGTGGGCATGAAGAACAAAAACTAAATGGGAAATGAATAATCAAACCCAATCAAGAATCCAATGAAAAACAACATATTCTACGTTCCTACATACGAGACAAAAATGATTGATAACTGTCTGATTACTACTTGCACTGCAAACCAAAGAAACTTCAAATACAACTCAATCTGAGCTTGCTTAACAGCGTATAGAGCTAACTTAGGGTACGTCTTCACTACCTGCCGGATCGGCGGGTAGCAATTGAATTCTCAGAGTTTGATATATCGCGTCTCATCTAGACGCGATATATTGAACTCCGAACGCGCTCCCGTCCACTCCGGAACTCCACCACCGCGAACGGCGGTGGCGGAGTCGACGGGGGAGCCGCGGACGTTGATCCCACGCCGTGAGGACGGGTAAGTAACTCGAATTAAGGTAGTTCGACTTCAGCTACGCTATTCGCGTAGCTGAATAGAGTCTAGATCTAGAGTCTTTAGATCTAGAGTCTTTAACGGCAAAAGGATTCACTAAAAAGGTATAGATATAACTTATAGCGTATGTGCAGACAAAACTGTAATACAGCAAAACCATACAACACAGCTCACTATTCACAGGCATGTTAAAGCCGGGCGGAGGATGGAAATCCCATTTCACAAAGGATTTGGAGATTTCAGCATTTGTTTTATTCCGATTAGGAACAAAAGCAGAAAAATTTCTAAATTCTCCACAAAGGCAAATTCTGAAAAAAAAAAAACTTTGTTTCGATTTAACCCTTTTTATATAACGCACAAGAATTTTGAAACAAAAAGTCATTTCACACTGAAATATCGAACTGTGCCGTACATTGAGATGTCTGAGTACAGGACTAAGACCTCATGGCCCAAGTTCACCTCCTTGTTAATGGTCGTGGCTTATTTTGCCCCACTTGGAGCTTTTCAGTCTCTGCACCGATGTATTTTGCAGGGTGGCAAGACCAAGCAGTGCAATATTCTGACCATCAGAAACATCCAACCCAGAAGCATCTGCTCCAGGGACAGTTGTCCTGCAGCCCTGAATCCCGGGTTTTCTTCTTGAAATGTATCAAGCATGTGAACAGCTCAAAGCACAACAACGTTTAATACCGCTCCTGCAAACACTGCACCTTCCTGTCTACGACGCTTGATTCCCGTGCTATGAATTCTTACGCACTCAAGCAGATTGCTGCAGGCAGTGGGCTAACTGCCAGCTAAACCAGAGGAGGGTACCGGGCGGGGCGTGGGGGGGGTAGTAATATAGACCTTCACTATTACCACAAATCCCCCCACCCCTTCTGCAAAGCCCCAGCCAGGGCAAATTTGCTGACATCCCTCTCCCCAATCATTCCCTTTTCCAAATGTCTTGTATCTTCGCTCAAGCCCCTCCCCAAGGCTTCCCCAAGCCCATGTCCCTCCCAAAGACCCCCATGCCTATTTCCCCATCAGCCCCCTTCCTCTCCTCACCAGACCCCCAGGGCTGAGTCACCTCCTCCACTTCTCCTCTCTCCTTCATGGGTGGGGAGCTGGAATGGGCAGGAAGCCCTGACTCAATCGTTCCCGGGAGCTGGCTCAGCCCCCTGGCCTAGGCCAGCTCGGCACTCAGAGCCAGTGGGAGGGCAAAGGAGGGAAATTCAGCCCAGCCCAGTCAGCTACTGAGAGCAGCCTTGTGGCCGCCCAGCCGGGGGACAGAGAAGTGCCCAGTGGGCCCAGCTGCCTCCTCCCAGCCCAACCCGGCCCACCAGCAGAGAAGCAATTGCTGAGCTGCACTAAGATGCTCAGGCTGTTCCCTCAGCTGCCTCCCTCCCCTCCAGAAATTGTCTCCACCTGCCCAGTAAAATTAAGCTGTGCCGGTGCCATTCTACTATTCCACTACCCCGCTTCGTTCCCCCTCTTGGGCCTGCTATTAACCAATTGGTTCCTTTGGACTTCCACTGGGAGCGTGAGGAAGGGACCAGCCCCCCCGAATTTCTCCTCTTCCGGATGCCTCTGCCCTGACACCCTTTCCTGCCCTTCCCGGTGGGCTGAAGTTCTGCTGTGCTGCCCGTCCGGGTCTTGCTCTGCTGAGCTGTCATTCCAATCTCGAGACACAAGGAGGCAGTGGTGGGTGGGCTGAGCAGAGAAGAAGCCATATGGGGCACAGAAGGCTGCCTGCAGCAGTAGCCTGGCTCCAGCAATCTACGCTCCCAGGGGCCCAGCTTCTGTCTGAGTGCGGGGCAGCAGGAGGTTGAAATCAGCAGGCGAATGGAGAGCGTCTGGGATCATAGGGGCCCTCCTGCCAAAAATCACGAGTCAGGCCCCACACAATCATGGGGTTGGCTTAAAAATAATAAAGGTTGGAATCTTTTTACAGACCTCCCAACAGTCCCGGGTTTCTCGGGACTTCCCTCTTTGACCCCCATGTGCCCCTTGTCACAGGTAAAGCTGGGAACGTTTCCCGCATTCAGGCCACCTGGGCGGGGGGACTGTGCAAAAGGGGCAGGTTGTCCCAGAGCCCCATTTGAGAGGGCCCCCAAACCCGGTGGTATTGCAACCTGGCGCATGGGGTCACGGCGCCACTCAGGTTTGGCTCAGCCGCCCCTCTTTTTTCAGTCTATGGAGGGGCAGCTGGGCCAAATTTGAATGACACTGGCCCCGGCTTTAGCCATTAGAACCATTGGGAGGTATGTTTTTATTTGCCTTCTAGGTTCACGTCAGGCTTTTCTTCACAGCCACAAGGGCCAGAAGCTTACTTCTGTAAGAAAGGAAAGCTGAGATTGCCACCTAGTCACATGACTCCAGGAGCTGGGGCTTTAAAACACACAGCCAATATTGTGAGACTCACAACAATGCTGCAAGCTAGAAACACAGAAGCAGAGATAGGAATGATTCCTGAGGGATGAGTGCCTGGGGTGGGAGGCAGGGTAAGGTTGTATCAGGTTGGGAGGGATCCTGTGGGATGTGGGAAGAGACATAATCTTGAGATATGGAGGCAGAGGTAGGGGATCCTGGGAAAGGGGAGATTTGGACTCTAACAAGTTACATATAATCTCATTATCCGGAATCAGGTGTTCATTTATAGGTATTTCAATGGCGTACAAGCCTCATTTTCTCTCTCTCTCTCTCTCACACGCCTTTTCAACGTATCTGGTGGCTAGCCACATCCTGAGGCACATCCTAGAGTTGAACACATTCCATCCTAAAAATCTTACAATCAAATAGTGTGACCCCAGTTTCCCCATCGCTCAAACACCAGTTTACACAGTCTCCTGCACAAAGGAAATGGAAGACCCTCTACCCTCTCCTATGACAAGGCCCTCACCAAGTCATTCCTCAGTCTGAGCCCCTCACCTATGGGCCCCCAGCCTCCCTATATGCTTGTGAGAAAATATGGGATTTGCAGTGGGCCCATAAGCTTTAGAAATCCAGGCTCTGGCAGACTCAGGCGGGGCAGTCCCAGGCCAGTGGGAATGCCCTGGCTGCAGCTAGTCCTGGGAGCGCCACCAGTAATCTCAGGGAGAGAGATGACGACAGAATGGCTGATGGGAATGGAGGGTGCTCAGCACATTACAGGTGCTCGGCATCATTTAGGATCAAGCCTTTGTTAATTTTGGGCCTAATTAGAACAGCGATCTGGTAGCTTAGGCCATAGTACAAATGGCCCCAGGCTACGGTGACTCTCCTGTGTTGTGTTCAGCAGGAAAGGCCGTTAAAAGTTACTTGGAAAGCGTAATGTATTACAAATTACTCATTAATGTACCTGACAATCGGTGACACGTTACTGATTATTTCGGGGTCATGCGTGTCAGTTGCACGGCGAGACATATTTTGTACCATGACTCTTGTGGCATCATCAGAAAAGGACACTTTTTCAAGGAAAAAAAGGACCAAATGGAATCCACATAATATTAGGTCTACACAGTAATAGGTTACTTCTATGGAATAGGGTCTAGAACCACTTACGGTGTAAATGGATTGAACCCAATAGAGCTACACTGATTTACACCACTGGAGAAGCTGACCCATTTATTTTGGCCATCTTATCAATGTGATAACTGCACATTCAACAGCCTACACCTTTGGGAACTGCAAGCATTCATCTGGCCAGAAGTCTGGGAAACGTCGGTGTCCTACAATATAATAATGACACTCGCCATGACTGCAGCAAAAGCTGCCTCTCTGTTGGAGAGGAGCAAATAATTCACAGCTACTTTGCATTTCACCTGTCTCCCCGCTGGCAAAAAACCATCCACGAGCGGACTGAGAAGTTCTCAAATGCTAGGAGCTAGCTAATGTCTTCGGAACGTTTTTATGTTTATTTTTTGGTGCTCTGGGAGCTAGCTATCCAAGTCGAGTGGTGACGTTTCTGTTTGCTGAATCACTGTAGCTAAACAATCAAGCAGGAATTTAAAATGTTAAGTCAAAATACGCAGGTCAGAATTTGGGACTTTGCATTTGGGATACTTTTGCATTCGCTTTCAGGAGGTGCTAGAACATTCTACGCTCGAGAGCGGCTCCTAACGAGCATCGGTGCAAGTAAAGCTCGGGGACTGGTAGGGTTATGGAAATTGAACAGAAAAGGTTGCAACATAACCGCATTTCCTCTCCTCCTATCAGTCTGTGTCTGCAGGGGACTCTGCTGTAGCAAGTTCTGCCTGTTCTCCCACAGCTAAGGGCTCCTCTGTCCTGCACTAACCTGAGACCAGCTCTCATTTCTTACCACCACAATATGAAATAGCAGGACGGCCTTTTCCTGGCTCTCTTTCAAGATGGGGAGGACTCTCATCATCTTATCAGCACCGCACCAATGAGGTGAGTGCTGCTGTTTCATCGGCGAGTTTTGCCCCAGTGGATGCTTCTGCTTTAACAAATGTCATTACAGGGCTAGGCCCAACATGACTTGCGAGTGCCATCCAAAACCCACTGCCGCTATCTCCCAGTCCCGAGGCAAACGAGTGGAAGGGGGCTACTATTCTAGCAATGAAAGTGGGGACAGCAGCCAGTGCTCACATTTGATCCTTGTTCCTACATATGAGAAAAAACTGCTTGTCTATTTCAGCCACAGTCTGAGTCTGTTATGTCAAACTGAAGGAAAAATGAGGTGTAGCCGGGGGAGTCTGTGCTAAACATTTTTTTTTTAAAATGTGAAGCTGGAAAGAAAACAGAAAAAGCATAATGAAAAGTCAGGTGGTCAGAGGACAGATATCAGAACACAATTGGAACACAAAGGAGAAAAGAACAGAAACAGCTCGTTCAAAATATAACTTTTGCAAGGGGTTTCTAGTAAAAGATATAAAAATGGGCAAATTGGGAGTAAATAATAAGCAAGAACAATACTGAGAAAACAAAACACAACAGACAGGTAGAATTATAACAGAAAGCTCCAGACAAGCCACAAGAGCTGGAGCATGAATAGATAATAGTAGCAAAAGATCAGAAATAAATTAACCAAAACTGACCAAACACACCCCAGGAGAGATACAAGAGGCAGAAGGAAAGAAAGGTAAGCAGCAAAAACCAGACAAAGATGAAAAGTAAACACATGAGAGCAATAAAGAACCATACAGCACAGAAGGGGTTGGCTTCCCATCCCTCACTTTCTGAAAACAACAAATCAAATTAACACCTTCAATAGAGGCGGCAGGCTGGAAGGGGAAAGCCACAGATATAAGCACAACTAAGGAGTTTGTGTGACGTGTACACACATACAGGTGTGTTTGGAAAAAAATGAGTATGTTAGAAGTGGTGTTCATCCAACCCCCTCTGGAAATGGTATGGAACAGAATGAGAGATGAACCCCAGTGGTTTATTTAGATATAGGGGAGGTTTCCTGTCAGTGAAGTAATAACCGTAGCTGGACTAAATCAAGACTGGATGTCTTTCTAAACGATATGCTCTAGTTCAACCAGAAGTTGTGGACTTGATGCAGAAGTTATGGGTAAGGTTTCCTGGCCTGTGCCATGGACTAGATATAGTCATAGTGCTCCCCTGTGACCATGAAATCTATGAATCTACAGAACCTGCAAGTGTACACAGGTGAGTGCACAGTTATCATCAAGTCTATTGGACGATCTCTCAAGTGATTCTAATACGGATTCTCGTTCCTTTCGACAGCAGCGGCAGACCCTCCTTCCATTGAGCTCAGGAAGCTCAGCTCTCCGCCTTCACTGAGCAGTCTCGCTTCTGGATTAAAGTTACATTTTTTAAACTCTCAATCTCCACCTTGCTAATCGAGACTGCTTAAAAATCCAGTGGTAGTTGTAATACCCAGGGGAGAGTTTTGTGGGAATGCTCTGCTGGCATGAAGCAAGGAGAGCGAGCAGGGCTGCCACAGGCGGCTTGTCTAAGTAGCACCCCCTAGTGGTATTTCACATCAACCCTGGCCAGTCTTCATTTCTAAATGCTGTTCAAGCAAGTCTAGTTAGTTATTGTACCAGAGCCTGCGCGGGTATAAATCAGGGGAGGAATCACCTCAGCAGGTCACCCCATGTTCAAGAAAGATGAATTTAAACTGGAACAGGTGCAGCGAAGAGCCTGTAGAATGATTAGGGGAATGGAAGGCCTCCTCTTAGGAGAGGAAAGTGGAAGAACTTGGCTTGTTTAGCAAAAAGAAATCAGAGAGATAGGATTGCTCTCTATAAATACATGGGGAGGGAGGGGGGAGAGGATAAATACCAGGGAGGGTGAAGGGCTACTTAAGCTAAAGGACAGCTTGGCACAAGAAAAAATGGATATAAATGGGCCATGAACAATTTCATGCTGGAAATCGGAAGAAGGTTTCTAACCATCAGAGGAGTGAGGTTCTGGACCAGCCTCCCAATAGGAGTTGTGGGGGCAGCCAACTTAATTAGTTTTAAGAGAGAGCTGGACATAATTTATGAGTGCGACTATATGACAGGGTTGCTTGTGATGGTAGGAGGCAGCCCTGGGGCTCACTTGCAGTTTATGTCTTATGCTCCTAAAGCTCATGCTTCAGGGTTTCAGCCAGCCACCTGCAGGGGTCAGGAAGAGATGTCTTCCCCTAGTGTACGCTGGGCGGGGTTTTATCTCCTTCCTCTGAAGCATCAGGAATGGCCATAGCTGAAGATGACATATTGGGTGGGATGGGCTCTGAGCTGGCACCAAGCATTCTCTCGCTCAGGGGCTTGGCTGGTTGGTACTTGCTCAAATACTCAGATCTAATTGATCAACAAATGTGGGTCAGGAAGGTGTTTGCCCCCAGGTCAGATTGGCAGTGACTTTGGGCGTTTTTCACCGTCCTCTGCAGCATGTTGGCATGGGTCTCTCACCAGGATTATCTGGGTAGATCTCATTTAATCATTTCCCTGATATTGTGGGTGCGTTGGACACTGGTGCCTCCTATTCTCTGGCACAGAAAAGTCTAGTCTCCTGAGGGCTGAGATACTTTGGTCTCATTCTGGCTTTGGGGTTTAGCATGCATGGGCTGGGAGCTGTTGGTGGCCTGTGATACACAGGAGGTCAGACTAGATCACCTTAAACGCTGGGACTCTATTGTGATGGCCGAAGGAAGGGAAGGGTTAGTGAGGGTACGAAGTCCGCCTCTTAACTCCCAAACTACTCTGGCAGGAAGCAAGACACAGAGAGAAGGATATGGGACAGGCCAACAGTGGAAGAACAAGGAGAAGCTGCTATTAACAGCCTCATAACCCAGGACCTCAGCATAACTACAACAGCCTGCTATACTGAACAACAGCAAAGCCTTGGCAACAGTTTATTATAACACACGTCATTAATCCATTAACCTGTATGGCAGAAGAGCTAGGGCATGTGGTCAGGAAAGCCCATATTGCATTGATCTAAAAAGCAGCTATAAGAAACTGATTTGGGGTCTAAGTCTTTTCTGGGGTTGAATTTCCACTTTTGACGGATTTCCGTTTTCCCCATTAACTTGCAGTACAAATGGACTTTTCACATGTTGGCTGCAGCAACAGTATAAATTTAATGTCATCTACAGATCCCAGGTACAATGCAACTGAGCTCATAAATTCTAATGAGATCATTTCCTTTTCCCCTGGCTTATGTGAACACGGCAGTTTGCCCAAAGGTGACTCCTAAAGATAAACTTGAGAAAAATGTAGCTGGGCTTCACTTTTTCCCTGAAGCTATCTGAGCTACTCTCTTGCCTCTAAGGCAGGGGTTCTCAAACTGGGGGTCGGGACCCCTCAGGGAGTCGTGAGGTTATTACATGGGGGGTCGCGAGCTGTCAGCCTCCACCCCAAACCCCGCTTTGCCTCCAGCATTTATAGTGGTGTTAAATATATTAAAAAGTGTTTTTAATGTGGGGGGGGGGTCGCACTCAGAGGCTTGCTGTGCGAAAGGGGTCACCAGTACAAAAGTTTGAGAATCCCTGCTCTAGAGGTGGTGAAGGTGAAAGAATATTGGTGAGCCAGTGGAGGGAAGTGCATATGGCCACTGACCACGCTGTGCTTTGCTATTTCAACATCCACAGCTAACAACACAGCACCTGTCACCAGCACAAGATTCACTTAAAATTGTTGAACCAGAAATGGGGGAAGGGCAGAACCATGCTGCCTATTTTGGGTCCTTTGAACCTTATTATTTGGACAGAGTTTTAACTTATTGGGGTTTCTCCTTTTCCACACTGTGTGGAGCAATTAAGAACAAGCAGCAAAGGAAAAAGGGAAGCACAGCAGATTAACAGAGGACAGAAAAAGACCTGGGTAATTAAGCAGAATAATACACCGGGTTGATTTCTTGCGAAAGCTAGTGTAGCACAAAAACCTGATCTGAAACTATTAGACACTTCACAAGGTTGAACGATATACGATCACTCCACAAAGGGAAAGACCATAAATTATATTCAGGGCCTTTCCATCTACCTTTGATTCAATGGGTTCCGAGATCTGCTGGTCCATTCCTCCAGGGGTTACTGGTGAATTGTGCCAGATTCCGTGTTTCTTTCCAACTGTTCTGAGTCTCCTGCATCTGATCTCAAAGAAGGGAGCAGAAACAGCTGGAAGAGAGAAACCAGAGTGGCATAGTCCAGCAGCAACCCTTGGAAGAACAAACAATAAAAGCCTTGTGAGATGTACTATTATTCCCCCAAATGTGCGTACATGTGTGTGTACCACCATGCTTCCATCACCATTAAATCTACCTTGGTCTTTGATCAGTGCCTTGGGACATCTCCTTGAACCACTCTGTCATCATACCAGCTCTAACTATGTAGACAAAACCACTGCCTATATCCTCTCTCCCGCAATGAGCCACAAATGTAAGATACAGTGTAAATTCTGTATAGCACTAATACAATACAAATGCATCACATAATAGTCCAAAGGAGATTCTCACTATGTACAAGCTAATGTATACAAGCGGCCAGATTCTGCTGCTCTTACTCACATCAAATCATAGCTTTATTCCGTGAGTAACCCCATCTACTTGAAGAGTAACCATACCACTCAGCCTGAGTAAGGTTGGCAGATTCATGCCCACAGTGTTTAGGTTGCAATATACCTCACAAGAGGCATCTGTAGGTTTAGTACACCAAGGAGTGGTGCCGAAACATGGGGAGAAAACAGGAGACCCAAGAAGTAAATTAATCAGTGAAAGCATTAAGTAACCTCTGGCAAGGAAGAGGAATGGTTGGGAGAAGAGACAAGTCATTGCATTTTGGACCAGTTCAAGTAAGGAGAGATCGGGCCTAGAAAGACCACGATGGAAGGAATTATAGCAAGCAAGATGATGGAAGTTGAAGGCACAAGTGAGTTTCAGCTGAAGTGTAGGAGAAATTGTGTATTTTAGGGCTTATGGTTAGGAGGGAAGAGAAGTAAGGTGGTACAGACACAGAAGCCATTTAAGGCACAAGAGCTCAGAGATGACTACTTTACCTCACAGTAGGCATGATTGGGATCAACGGTGGCAATGGAAGTGGTAGAATTTGGCCTCCGGTTGATCTTCTTAAATTAGAAGTCAAAGACAAGATGAACCTCACCTGAACAATAGCAAAAGACTATCCCCAAAGCAAAGAGCACCACACCTAGATGTTCACAATAGCCCCTTCACTGCACGCCCACAGTGCCAATGTCCCCTCCCATATCACGGTAAATGGTTTATAATTCAGCAACGCAGAATCATGGAAGTGACTGTATGGGGAATAGTCAAACGAATACCTGAAGTATCGCAAGTGTGCCGTTCCCTTGGTAAGTCTTTTTGAGGTGCACTGTGTCTGTAGACCACATGTGGCTTATTGTGCTCTTCTTCGTACTCTTGTTCATCGGGCGATAGCAGCGGCTCTACAAAATAGTCCCCATTGTGAGACCTGAATGTGCCTAGCTGAGAGCGAAGAGAGAGACAGGTAGTCAGCTTCCAGTTGGAATATGCAAGAGACTAGGCCTACATAATTACCCTATAAAACAGACATGGTAACATGCAGAAGTTTCTAGGGCATTTACACTTCCTTACAATGTCCAGTTTGGCAAGCAACCCCTACATCTGGGGCGGCTGAAAGCTATGGGCCCAATTCTGCTACGCTGAGTAGCACTTTACTCTGTATACTTTGCTCCCATTAAAACCAGGGAGATCATTCATGGTGTAAATTACTACTCACCAGGAGTAAAATTCAGCCCTGTGTGAAGAGAGGACACATATTAGACCCAGTTCTTCAGATATGTTTGCAAAATTACTCCTCATCTCAATGGGAGGTGCTGGAGTACATCTTAGGACAGAGTTGGGCCCTATTATGTTCTGCCCTCTCTGTTTCTCATACATAAGATATGCCAAGAGCAACTCGGAGCAGAGACAAGCTGAGCATGGCATCCAGTGGCTTGATCCGGGAAAGGAACTCACCTGGTGAAGCTACTGCCTAGGAGAGAATATCAAAGCTCTAACCCACATGACTGTGGAGCAGGCCATGGGGAAAAACGCCACTCCCAAGCAAAAGTATGCCATAAGCCAAAACGATAGGACCATACGGCTAGAAGGGACCACGAGGGTCAGCTAGTCTGACCTCCTGCCAAGATGCTGGTACTAGAGCACGATCCCAGTTCTGAACCACACAAGAGACACGTGCCCTGGCCTTGCGCAAAGCGTATCCACCTGCATCTCCGGGGACAGGTATGCGAGCGGCAGCCTGTCGGGGGCCGAAAGGGGGCAGGCAGCAGCGGCACCTGGTTCTCCCTGGGGAACCCCTTTAACCAGGAAGGCTGTAGGTGGAGGCTGCCCAGGAGATGGAAAGTATCAGCAAAGTGCCCAGGCGCTCTGGCCAGTGTCCCACAGGTCACCCCCCAGCTAGGACGGATCAGGATCACCCTTGGAAAGGCTCCCTGCTCATCACTAAGCTCCCCCCCCCCCAGGCAAGCTGAGGACACTGTACCCAGAATGTCTGCACCCCCCCTGCAGTACCCGCCCTGAGCTGCCTCCATCCCTGGCTCATCCCAGCTCTCAGGGAATGAGCCCCGGCTCAGGGGGAAGGAGCCAGACAAGCCCTCCTCCCCCGCAAGCTTCCTGCACAGCTGTTTGTGTCGGCTCCTTCTCCCCGCAGCGCCTCCCCTCGCCTCCCCCCGAGCTGGGAGGATGGAGACGGCGTCTTGACATCTCCTCCGGCCTCCTTAAACCCCCGCAGCCCTGGCTCGGGGCTGGCAAAGTGCCTCGCACCTCCTTAAGGTCGTCCCCGGGAAGGGAGGGAGGGAGAGCTCTTAAGGCGGCACGCTTGACTGGTGGGGTGGAGGATTAGGGGAATTAAATCCTTCCCCCCCCCCTCAATCTGGGGAGTGGTTCGCAGCCGTGCCAGGCCCCGTCCTGCAGCCAGGGCACTGCCTGCTGCTGCTGGGCTTCCTTGCAGCTCCCCACCCCCCGGGCCCGGCTCCTTCGCCTCCGCCCACCAGGCTCAGCACAACAACAAACAGGGGACGCCGCTGGGAGCGCGCAGCCCCCGGGAAAGCGCCGAAGGGGGGGGCTTGCAATGGGACTCCCCAGCGGCAGCAGCAGCTCGGCCACCCTGGTGAGTATGCGGGATCCCGGCTGCCTGCTCTGGAGGTTTCTTCTTTCCCACTGAATGGGGGGGCACAGCTTGGAGGACTGGCCCCCGCCCCCACTGGGGGGCCGTTTGGCCAGGACTGGAGACTGAAGGGGTTTGCCTCACGTGGAAGTTTGGAGACCCCCCCCGGAACGTGCAAGCTCTGCCGGGGTTGGGGGGGGGCGCACCAGTGGGCCAGCACCCCCTGCTCGTCCCTCCTTTTGGGACAGACGTGGCCTAACCCTCCCCCCCCCCCCGCTCTATTGAGGGCAGAGTTTCAGGCCAGACTTTTGCAACTCCTCCAAGTCAGCCCGGCGCGTGTGTAGGGCGAAAAGCCATTGGGGGGGGGGCTACCTCGGTGTGATTGCGGGGGGCACGGGAAGGGGGGCTCGCTCCACCTTCACTGCGGCTGGCGTCCAGCCCGTGTGGCCAGCGGCCCCCGGGGTGACCCCCCTACTTGCTTCCGCTCGGTGCCCCCGGCCACCGGCGTGTGAAAAAGCCCCGGCCCCTGGCGACCGCCGGAGAACCCGGGGCAGCCCCGGCAGAGGTCCCGGGCTCACGTACCGCAGGGTCGCTTCCCTGCCCGGGGGCTCTCCCCTTCCAGGGTCTGTGGCAATGGGAGCGTGCGGCGCTTTGCCACCACGGAGCTGCTCGACATGCGGAGCCACAGCAGGCGAGCCTGGCTGCGAGAGAACCAGGGCAAAGAACTCCGCATCGAGCTGTTCCGTGTAAACACAAACCCCGGGCAGACCAGGCTTGAAGGCGCCAGAAGCACCGGCGAAGCTCAGCCCTGGAAATCCCCAGAGGCGGCGAAGAAAGACGGCAGAGGGGACGGCACTTACCATCCCTGAACACAGGCTGATGACCGCCGTGTGCTGGGGCTGGCTATTCACATGGCCTCGGTAAAAACAGTGCTTTACGTCGCTGGCCTCCTCGCTGTAAAACCGGCGTTGGTGAACCCCCGGGGCTCCGAGGAGGCTGACCGTGAAACGTGGCGCGATAAATCCAGACTGGGCCGTGAGGTTGAACAGAAACTGCTCCCCGAAGGCGGAAAGCCGGTAGTGGGCCGAGGAGGAGTCGGTGGCCCAAGGGTCCGTGTCAGGATTAACACTGCGTCTCCTTCGTTTGAAGTGTACGTGCGTGGGAAAGGGGGCTCCGAATTCGTTCACACGGGTGGGGGTGACGATCTCGAACTCGCGCAGTTTCTCCAACAGCTGGGCTGCAAACAGTAACACACACGCGCCCGGTAAAGAAGCGCTCTCTCGCTCAGGCAAGGCGTAGCTTTTTCACGCACACTTACCTTGGATGAAAGCAGCAAGGCCTGGCTTTCTAAAGTTGTATCTAGCAAGGGGGGAGGATGTAGGGAGCTCTGCTTACAAAACAAATCAATGCACCACTAGCTTGCCTGCACCAGGCACTGGTGGCGAAGTCGTGGTACTGTATTTGCATTGCAGGAGCACCTAGAGACTATAATCTAGACCAGGACTCCCACAGAGCTCGGTGCTGCACAAAAAAAAAAGACAGTCCCTGCCTCCAGCAGCCCACGAAGAATCCTTAGCTTTTCTGTAAAGGCATCAGGGACTGCCAATTGCCCAAAGCCCTTCCTCTACTTAAAATGGGTTTCTAGACTCAGGCTATTTGGAGCTTCGGAAAGGTTTCAAGGAGAAGACCATGTTCAGCAGCTTCTGTCCCCCTGTCCCGTGTGCACCAGCCTGAGAAAGGCGCACAACTTTTTAAAGTCCTTGTAACTGGTGACTGAGGGCAAGCCAAGGGGAATCAATGAAACTGACACCGCAGAGCTGTAGAAATACCCCCTCCCCCCATGTTAAAATGAGGTCTAAGAAACAGCCCAAAGAACGGGAAACTTCCCCTGAAGGAGCTTGAGACGCCAAAAGCATCATCTTACCTTGTCTTGGGTGCAGCTTCTGCTTCCTCGCTGCGGTGGTGGCTACGTTCAAGACGTCCTGGAGAAAGAGTGTTCCTAATCCCAGTGCCCAGAGCACAAGCTGCATGGTGCTGCGAGCTGTTCCTTAGCAGAGAGCAGCCTTCCCTCCCCTTTTAATTCCACCCTGCCCCACCCCGTGCTCCTGCTGCTGCTCGGAACAAGAAAAACTTCAGAGCTCCCCGCCCCCAACTTCACTTTATTAAAAGTGGGAACCGCTCGCATCCGATGTGTTCCCCCTGGGCTCTGCTGTGACCACAACTGCCAGCGGAGAGCAGATTAGCAGCAGCAGCAGCGGGAGGAGGAGGAGGAGGACTAATCGCGCACGGGGTATCGGATACACCAGCATAGTGTAGTGAGAGGGGCTCGGGAAGGAACAGGGGAGAGCCTGCTGCACTTTTGGTGGGCTGCTTTTTCCTCTCTCTCCCCCCCTTCTAGCTGGTGCCCTCGGAGATCTTGGGAACCAGTTCAGGAGACCGGAGGGGGGCGGTCTCCGGCAAAGCAAATCTCAGGGCCCGCCTCTGTGGAGGAGGGCTCCTCCCTGCTTCCTTAGCATGTCACTTTCTTCCCTTCCAAGGAAGCTTTTGCTTCTGGGTTTCCAGGAGAAAAGACCTTGTCCGATTCAGTACCTAGGCCAGGACTCCTTTCCCGGGGCGGAGGGAGAGAGATTTACAATAAGCTGAACACTGCAGCAAGAATCACACTGTACTTTGTTCCCTGCTGGGCACTTTTTTCCCCTTCTCAACTTAAAGCTGCCTGATCAGAAGAATCTAATGATTCCTTGAATCTTATTTGTTCTTCTGCATCTAGTGACTTTGGATTTCTGAAAATATATGCAGCTCCTATAGACTTGGATCAGTTCATTCCTCCAGGAATGAATAGTTCATCTGAAAAAGAAACACGGTATTAAATGCATTCAGAGGAGTGAGAATGAGAGCCTCTCTCTTTAAAAGAAATAAAAACAGCAAAATGAATGTGGCAACATCCAGACCTTGTAAACAAACTAATCTCTTTACTTTTGTTTATTGAAAGTACAAGAATTTTTAAAAAATCAATTAACTTGCCACTTTTGATGCTATTTGTTTTCTTGTGCATTTCTCAGAGTTAGGACAATTAAAATCGGTGATGTGGCCCAGTTTTGTGTATAGTCAGTTTCATTTCCAGCAGTGCCAAACATTACACTGACTCTTCTATTTTTTAATTCAAAATATTTCCATTAATCTTAAGTTTTATATAAAAATCTAGTTTAAATTGTGCTCCATATTTAAATTGAGGTGGTCCCTTTAATTTTTTCCCTGTTTTCAGGAAGGGGAAAGATACTGTCAAATTTAAAGGCTTCTAATCAAATGGAAAGCAAGTTACTTATGATCTCTCTAGCACTTTTAAACTACTTTTACTCTTTGTGAACTTGGAGCAAAAGTCACCAGACTTTACATAATGAATGTGAAGACCAACAAATTGTCCCATGCAAGGCTATGCATGCTATGTCTCTTTAAATCTGTCACCCAGGCCAGCCACGGGTGGGGAAATGTTCTAGGCAGGTCTACAGTGAAGCTAAGAAAGAATGGCTTTGTAGTTCTGATAAAGTTCCTTGTTCAGTGTTAGAAGGCAGCGACTCTTTCTGCAGTTCGTTTAATTGTTGATGGCATAGAGCAGGATGCAGACCTTTGTCAGAATAGCTGAACTGGAGTGTTCCTCCATGAATTGAATTGCCTCAGTCCTGCTTCTCTTTCTGTAAATTGCCTATACAACGTGCAGCTGGATGTACCCACCGTTAATTGATTGTGCATGTACAAACAAGCTAAAATAAACCTTAAAATAGGAAAGAGACCAAACCATTCTGAAATAACTTCAAGCTGCTGGGCCCACTTGGCGTTCCATGCGAACCCACTGTTTGTGCGTGTTTTCGCCTGACTTTTAGCAAAAGTGGGTCACTGCAAGTGGGCGGAGTCCCCACACTGGACTATGTACTTGTGGAGGCCTGAAAAGTCACCCCACCTGGGGCTGGTGTATGACCAAAAAGGGAATCCGAAAACAGCACTACCTGGAGTCCCAGCTTGAGGCTTCTCCCCAGGCCCTGTCTACTCAATTAGTGAGTCAGCAAAACCTGCTTAACCCTTTCACAGCAGGAGCAACACCTGCTAACCAAGTGTGGGGTGTCAGGCAAACACTGCCAGCCTGTGACAGTCACCATGTGAGTTTCCTGAATTCCCTCTGTGATTGCAGGAAACCACCATGCCTGTGAGTGACAATACATTTTCTCGGTATTGTGTCAGTCTGAGAGAAATACTCTTGCCCAGCAGCTTGGGACGAATGGAGGTGCTACCTGGGCAGGTAACAAAGCGTATGTCTTCACTGCGGCCTGCACCTGGGTATCACCCTCGGCTCCCCCACCTGCCCTGACAGGCTGACGTCCTGATTTTATAGGGACAGTCCTGATATTTGGGGCTGTGTCATATATAGGCTATTACCCCCCACCCCCATCCCGATTTTTCACACTTGCTGTCTGGTCACCCAATGCCCTGGGTTTATTGGTGCTTTCATCCCAGGTTAGCTGGCCCAGGTGGGGCTATAGGCTGAAACCTGGGTGTTGCTTTCACTTGGGCTAGAAACCTGCCATGTTGCCGTGAGGCTGCAGTTAGTCACGTGCTGATAGCAGTGCAGGTGCTAGGATATGAGCGAGAGAGGGTGGGGGAGGTAATCACTCTCCCTGGACCAACACAAATATTACCTCCCCCCCGCCCCCGTTTATCTCAAGTGCTGATAGTCCACCACTGTCGCCCCACAACTCCCCCCCCCCCACTACCTACCTCATGTGCCCAGAAGGACAGTTTCTCCCACAATTCACAGGGAAGGAATCTCAGAGCAGCGCAAAGAGCTCTCAGCCACACCCCTGGAAAAGTCCTAGGGGCGGCGACACGCGTGGGGGAATGCAGCACCAGCGAGGACTCAGGAACCGGAGTGCGGCTTTGCAGCTGGCTGCTCACACCTAAGCTAGGCAAAGGGGGGGGGGGACTTAGACCAGAGTGCTGATAACTCTATGTTCCCAGCATCTCACGATTTCTTCTCCCAAGACCAACATAACAGGGGAGGCTGGCTGCAGGTGCTGAGCGACATCAGGCTGCCAGTCAGCAACACAAATAACGTCCTTGTGAAAAGGGGAGAGCCCTGCTGAGTACGGTTCTGTTAGTGCTTTAATCAGAGATTGGGTCCGTAGCCACTATTATTGTATCACAGTCGTGGCTCAAGACCCCTTTCTCAACCTTTTTGATACTAGAGGCTGGCTTGTTGTCTTCCTAAACTCTGTCAGGGAGATCTCTGGGACTAGCGCCAGTCCATGGACTGGTTGTTGAGTAACACTGCTAGACAACACATAGTAAGAGAGAGTCCCTAGCTCAGAGGTTACGGTCTACATAAACAAGACACGGGGTGGGAGAAAAACAGTATTATTTCCATGTTACATATGGGAAACTGAGGCACAGAGACCCCCTAGGCTTTGTCTATACAGAAACTCAGTGCACGGCAAGCCAGCATGTGAATCTACCGGGCACTAACTGGCTCTGTGGAGCCTGCTACCGTGCACTAAACTTTCCACAGTACGTCAAACCCTACTGCAGAACTAGCAGGGTCCACATGGCCAGTTTGTGCATGACAAACTAGCGGCTGTAGAGTCACACTCCAGCTTGCCACGCAATAAGTTACCATGCAGACAAGCCCTTAATGATTTGACCCAAGTCGTACCATCCATGGCAGAGAGCTGGGAATAGAACCCAGAATTCCTAAATCACAGTGCAGATCATTTACAACACAACCATCCATCTTCTCAGCCTAAACCCGTAGGGGGGACAGAAGCAGAGATGGTAGGATCTAGGCTTTGGAAATTAAGAGGGAAAGGTGAAGACATATATACACAAATCCATAGACTAAGGCCAAAAGGGACAATCATGATCATCAACTCTGACCTCCTCCCCATTGCAGGCCAAAGAACCTCACCCAACCACTCCTGAAACAGATATTAATAAGACCCCACTTACTGAAGAACCTGAGCAGGAGACAGGGAAATTGGAAAGAGACGCAATAAGGGACCTGGAAAAAGGGAAAAATCAAGATTGTATCATAAATTCCTAAAGTAAATTATTTGCTCCCTTGGAGAATTTTATAATCCTTTATTTTAGATTTTCGGGGTTAGAAATTGTAGGATACAATTTCAAAGGGACAAAATTTTAAAACACATTCTAGCAGTGGTGTTAAAAATCACAATCTTGCATTACTGCTGTTCTAATCCATTCCAGTCCCCTTCCTGTTCAAGGCAAGAAATGCCTCCCATGATGATACATTATTTTGAATTCAATTTCAATGTCATTTGAAAAAGCTAAATAATTTAACAGTAAAGTTCAAACAATACATGTTAATCATCCCAGATGATCTGTGTTCTGTGCTTAAGCCCGTATACAATCAGATGCAGACTGGCATTAAAGTTCGTCTCTCATTCTGGGAGGTGCGGTATTTGCCTATTTAAAATGTATTTTTATTGGCATTTTGGATAATGAAATAAGTTGTATATGGTTCATCATTCTGAATAGTTACTGCCGTGGACTGGGAAATACAGCAGGAAAATCTTAGTATAAGTGACTAGATGCGCAACATCTGAAGGAACTAAGCCATAAATACAAACTCAGCAACACACTTTCCTATCAGGGAGGATCTGTTACTACTTACAGCGTGCAATGTCTCTACACCCAAAGAAATAACTAAAGGCTGAAACCTACACAAGCAAAAATCCTGTGTGACAGTGGGAGTTTTGCCTACATAAATACGGCCAAAACAGTCAAGCAGGGATTGCTTGATTTAGGGAGTGACAGAGCACTTCATCACAACACACAGACAGTACGGTATCTCAGGGAACAGACATAGGTTTAAGCAGAATACTCTTGGGGACACCAAATTTGCCTCCAGCTTTATAACTCTATTTTCACTATCTTTCCTGGGTCTTATCTTTCTAAGTTGGGGTGACTGTGAGCCTAAGTAACTTTAATCTCTCTGGTCTCTGCTGTCCTGCTTGTTGGTATCAGCATTGTCTTCTTTTATCTGCTTCCGCAGTGTGCTTGCCCAAGTCTTAGTCCACAAGGTGAAATGTTTTCCTTTGATGGTAGATCCTGGGTGCCACAAGATAACCAATGGCAGCAGCCAGGGTTTCCCTTCCTCTTGGGACCAGATTTAAATCCAGGAATGGAAGGCTCTCATTCCTCGTAACCAGCTTACTTGTTTCATAGCATATCTTAAATTCTCTCTTATCGTATCCGCCCTCCAGTGTTTTAGCAAAGATATTGCCCCTGTGCTCTTTTTTCTCTGAATTCAGTAACTTCTCCATGCAAAAACGGATATCCCTCCAAAAGTGTTTTCAGTCATTGTGCCAGAGCCTTTATTTAAAATCCGACAGCTTCTGAACCTTTCCAACCTGGCCAGGAAGTTGAACACCTGCAGGTTCTTGGCATGCACTTCATTTTCAAGCTTCTCTTCATTTCTCTGCCAAGCAAAAGCTTTTGATGGTGCACTGGTTAAAGGATTTAAATTCGTGGTCTAACTCCTCTGCAGGAGCCATTCCAGCTTCTGCTTTCTCCATTCAATTCACTGTTCTCCAACAGAATCCTGTGGCACCTTATAGACTAACAGACATTTTGCAGCATGAGCTTTCGTGGGTGAATACCCACTTCTTTGTGTGGGAATACCCACTTCTTCAAGACTTGCATCCAAAGAAGTGGGTATTCACCCACGAAAGCTCATGCTGCAAAACGTCTGTTAGTCTATAAGGTGCCACAGGATTCTTTGCTGCTTCTGCAGAACCAGACTAACACGGCTAGCCCTCTGATACTTGTAGTATCTGAGCAGCTCAGTCATTAATGGATTTTATCCTCAATACCTGTATGAGGCTGGGAAGTATTAAACTCATTTTACAGATGGGGAACTGAGACACGGAAAGGTTAAATGATTTGCCCGTCACAGGAAGGCTGTAGCTAAGCTGGGTATCAAACCCTTGTCATCTGAACGCTAGTCCAGAGCCTTATCCTCTGACTAGACCATTCTTCTTATCAGCAAGAATTGTGCCTCTGGGAGCAGAAGCTCCCCCCTCCTCCCAGGAGCAAAGACGAATGATGCAACCTACACAGTGAGATAGCTGCATGGGCTGATGGAAGAGGGTAATAGTTTGATTCTGCCCTTTTCCTAGTAGAGGCTATTTTATACCACCCTCACCTCTCCACCTCATATGGAGGGAGCAGTCCCTGCTTTTCCTGGAACATGAGGGAGCTGAAAGGAAGTTTCTCCTACACCCTCCCCCTTGCAAAGTTCAGGAACAACCTGTGCCACTGTGTTTAATGCCTCCAGGTTTTCCCTCAGCAGAAGCTTGTGTATCTCATGGAGCCTGGAGGATCGCTTGATACTAGTAAGTTGGGGGTGAGAGTGGGAGAGGCAGGCTCAACGGTTATAAACTTGATGCAGAAAGTGGGTGAGGTTCTCCGGCCTGAATTCTGCTGGAGGTCAGGTGAGATGATCCTAATAGTCCCTTCAGGCCTTAAAATCTATCAGTTTTGCAGGTCCAGTGCTGGCCCATCCCTCACTTTTTAAGGTTACCTCTGAAGTACATTTTCAGTATATTAATTATTTTGCTTATGCCTCCTTTAGTTGTGTTCACAGAAAGTTTGTACTTAGTTTGACCTAACTGCTGGATCTTGCCATTACATTACAGAGCTCGGGAGCGGAAAGCACATACAGACTCTATTTTAATGCAGCCATGAAATGGGACAGAATTAAGGTTGCTGTGGGACACTTAATGCTGCATTTCCTGACTCTTGGGCAATTAAAACCTCAAACTAAACATTGCATTAATTTATAGTCTGCATTTAACATGCTGTAAATTGAGCAGAATCTGAACACGTTTCTTTTGATTTTTGATATTACACATTCCAGGTGCCTTTGCAAAAAAAATAAATAAAAAAAATACTGTCAAATTAAGAGTAAATATAGCAGATGTTCCTTATCTCCACCCCAGAAGACAACCTATGAATGCTGAAGCTGATGCAGGTACAGAGTGTTTCCGCCCCAGAGCAGTGGTTTTCAGTATGTAGTCCACAGATCTTTGGTGGGGTCCACAGACTATGTCTAAGATTTCCAAAGGGGTTTGAACTGCCATTTGAAATTTTTTTAGGAGTCCGCAAATTAAAAAGGTTGAAAACCACTGCCCTAGAACCGTGTACTTTTACAGTATTTCTTAACAGATGTTCCAATAAACTAATTCTCACAACTGTCCTGTGAGGCAGATATTACATGTATTATCGGCGCCTTAGAGATGGGGAAATGCAGTCAGTCACTTGACTTGCAAAAGGCCACGCAATAAAATGGTGCCATAACCCAATCTTGTGATCATTCCACTGGAACACCTTCCATCCCATTCACATCTATATGCAGCACTGAACATACAAAGCAATGTTAGTGGCACATCTGATTAAACCATCACATTTTTATTTGAGTGACGTTTTCAGGCTTTTCCTGAAAACTTGGCCTTCCCCAACAATTATAAAATGGAAATAGCTAGTCTTTTTAAAAAAAAAATCAAAACCAAGATACAGTACGCATGCAAAAAACTCTTCTTCCACAAATTGGCCTCTTTGTACACCATACATGACTTGAAGAAGAGGGTCACCTTTTACTCAATTGCTTTAAAATCTTCCTTCAGGAAATCTTTAGCTATATTGTACTATGTACGGAGTGTTATTAAATCTGCACTGATTATAAAACTATCAGAAAACAACTAATGGCTAAATGAGGGTAAACTCTTTAGGCTCAATCCAGCTTCCACTGGAAAATCATTGGCAGCTGGATTGGATCCTTCACGTGCCTTCCTGTTGATATTTTACAGCACCACAGAAGGTTTATTAATATTCCCCTAGACAAGCGAATAGCCCACGTTGGATTTCATTACAAGCAGTGGCTTGAAAGAACCATCTCTCTCCAGCATGGCTGCATCCTCTAGAGTTTATCACAGTAAAGCCGCATGTTTAAAAGACAGGCCAAGTAGCTAGGGACCACATATGGACTTAGGGGGGAAATTCTAACAGGAGCTCCACCAGACCCAAGAGCTACCTGAACTGCATAACTACCATGGCCTGAATGCATCTGTCTCAGCGCCAGCTTCTGGCATGTGGCAACCTTGCAGAAGCATGTGGCACCCCCGGCCTGGAGCATCTTCTTGGTGGCCAAAGCAGTGGCAGTCAAGTACATTTCCTCTGTAAGGCCCTGGTACAGGAAAGCACTTACGCACGTGCTTAAGTCCAATCCTGTTCAGCAAGGCACTGTAAGCATATGCTTACATCCCGTTGGCTTCAGTGGGACTGAAGCACATAAGAGGTAGGCTTGCTTGAAGCAGGGATTAAGCGAGGAAGAAGATGGAAGAGGTGAGAGTGGCTGGAACCTCCTGAGAAGTGGAGCCTTCTGGTGGGACAGCAAAACTGAGTCAGCTGGTACCACCTCAGTGGTTCACACACCTCCTCTGAAAGCAGCACCGACCAGCAATAATCCCCCTAAAATTTGCTCCTCAAACTAGGTATAAGGAACTACCGCTGGACACCTCCCTCATCCCCAATAGCAATAGGCCAGTGTTCCTCAGACGGCAGGATGCAACTGGCAGGTGGGTGGTGAGGGCAGGACTGCCTCAGTTAAGAAAAACCAAACCAGGAAAATGGCACAGGTGAAATGGAAGTTTTCTCTCTCCCTCTCCAGCTGCTTCCGTTCCCCCCTTCTTCTCATGCCCCATACGCACACTCTGCTCCTGGGGAAGCAGCTGGTGCACTGCAGCACTGATGCTTGAACCAGCACCTCCCAGTGGAGCAGAGTGGGATGGGGGTAGAAATGGACACCACCCCACCCTAAACCAGCCATAGCTTCTGGCTGCAGCCTGCGGGCCTGAGATCAGCAAGGAACCCCAACTGGCATTTGGGGGTTTGGGTTGAAAGCAGCAGAGAAGCACTAACAGACTGATTTCACTAGCCCACAGTCTCAGATGGAATTTGCTGAGACACGTCAGTCTGTCTGAGTGAGTAGCCCAGAGAACCAGGGTCAAATATTGGAAGCACAATCTTCTTTTAGAGCAATAAAGTTACCAAATACTTGGCCATGAAAATAGGGTACCAGGTGGCTTTGGAAGAATATTTAACAGAAGACCGTTCTGTTGCCATGCCTAAAAGGACCTAGGGAGTTTATATTTATAATGATCTATTTCTTCGGAGGCAAAAATGTATTAGTATCGTCAGTTCTGATTAATTTAAAAAAGAGAGTTAGCAAGTAAACACACACATTTAGGAGGTTTTCTAAAATTAAATGGCCAGAGAGGAGTTTTTCCTCCCCGTCTCCTAAGAGAGAATGGCTAGCACAATATTCCTCCCATGGTTTTATAATTACATAGTGATACATGAAAACGATCATGACAGTTCGCTGCAGGATTCTGTTTCGGAATCAGTTTGCTCCACAGATGAATTATTCATTGCATAAAGCAGTACAGTAAAAGCTCTTTTATTCGGCACTTCGCCAGCCGGAAAGCTCTGTAACCCGCCATTTCGGTTCTTCATTGAAATTCCAGTTTATAGTCCGGTTGGCGTGGGGCCAGCACGGGGGTTGGGGTGCAGGAAGGGGTTTGGATGCAGGCGGGGGCTTGGGGCAATGGGTTGGGCATGGGAGGGGTGCAGGGTGCCAGATCCAGGGGCACTCACCTCAGGTGGCTCCCCGCAAGTGGCAACCTGTCCCGGCTGCTCCTAGGCGGACACGCCGCTCCCGTTGGCCGTGGTTTACAGCCAATGGGAGCTGTGGAGCTAGTGCTTGGGGCAGCGTGCACAGCCACCTGCCGTTCCTCCGCCTAGGAGCTGTCGGGACAGGTTGCCACTTGCGGGGAGCCACCCAAGGTGCGTGGACCCTGGATCTGGCACCCTGCACCCCCTCCCATACCCCAAGCCCCCTCCCACACCCTAACTACCTCCCAGAGCCCACCCTCCCCTTGTGCCCCACCCCACATCCCCTCCCACTCCCAAACTTACTCCCTCTGAGTTAACCGGCATTTTTCACTTACCAGCACCCCCATTCCCCCAACATGCTGGATAAAAAAGTTTTTATTGTAATTAATTTTAGCTGTTTTACCTTCTTATCAGTATTGCTAACTCTAAGCACTGAAAAAATCATGAGTCAGGTTTAAAAAAAATCATGATTTTTCTTTAAAAAAAAGTGTGATCTGTTTTATTTGACTTTTTGTTTCTGAGCTTTTACAGTGCACCTAGGGTAACCCACACACTTCCTGGGTCTGTCTCATCTAGTGGCACCAACACTGCTTAGAGAGAGATTAATGAGTCTGCTCTACAACCTTAGCTAAGGGCCAAGTGGGAATAAGGAAGGGTTGCTTACTACTTCTCATAACACAAGAACTAGGAGTCGCCAAATGAAATTAATAGGCAGCAGGTTTAAAACAAACCAAAGGAAGTATTTCTTCACACAATGCATGGGCAACCTGTGGAACTCCTTGCCAGAGGATGTTGTGAAGGCCAAGACTATAACAGGGTTCAAAAAAGAACTTGATAGATTCATGGAGGATAGGTCCATCAATGGCTATTAGCCAGGATGGGCAGGGATGGTGTCCCTAGCCTCTGTTTGCCAGAAGCTGGGAATGAGAGACGGGATGGATCACTTGATAATTCCCTGTTCTGTTCATTCCCTATGGGGCACCTGGCACTGGCCACTGTCAGTAGACAGGATACTGGGCTAGATGCACCTTTGGTCTGACCCAGTAGGGACATTCTTATGTTCATGCAGTGGAGGCTCATGCATTTAGTTCCAGAGGTCCTAGATTTGATCCCAACCACCGTCGACCGGGGTCTGTCAGTGTTACAATAGCTCACGTTTTCAAGTTTTTCTCAGCAACCATGAAGTGTAGACTTATTTTTTCCAATGAAAGCTGAGCTTCTCACAATCACTTTAATCCAGGGACTGGGGCTTTACTGAAAAAAAAACAAAACCCAAACCAAAAAACAACACCTCAACGTCATGAGATTCATGACAAAGTCCCAAGAGTTGGCAACAGTGAAGAGAAGGCAAAGGAAGCAATGATTTGCTTTGGAATCCAGCTGTTCCCAGTTTCTTTTTCATTATATAGTCTACCTGCTTTGCTTTTCAAAAATTAAAAAAGAATAATCCAGAAGATGCCGGAGTGAAGACAACGTAACTCTTGTAAACTACTCTGTAGTTAATAGATCAGTTGACTTACTGGACAAGGCTGATATAGTGTTGTTATTAATTATTTGATTGCAGTAGCACTGGGAATCCCAATTGTGGGCCAGGACCATCATGCTCGATGCTGTACAAAGTCTCTGCCCCAAACAGCTATCGTGTAGCACTATTTTATATTGTGGAACTGGTGTGCTTTCATCTGATGAAGGTTACTTAGAACTAACCATATGGTCATGTGTTGCACTTATCAAGTCACAGAGAGCGTGTATTTAATTATTGCATTATTTCCATCTAAAACATTTCATAACACAGCAATGAGAGCCTGCTGTCAGAAGCTGCTCCCAGCCCACGGTCCCCTCTGCAGTCCAAAGTCCCAAATTCCCAACTGGAGAAGGCCGACCTTGGTCTATGTAGCCACACCCCACAACCATGCACAATTCTGGCAGCTGCTTCACCCAAGCTGAAGGTTAGTATTGAGTTGTAGCCAGCTACTGGGATCAGCTGACCTCTCCATTAATTTTAAACAACCCATTACCATACCTGCAGTTTAGAACAGCGGCGTCCTACCTGTGGCCCTCAAGGGCAACTGTGTTACAAACGTTTGCATATGGTGATTGAAAAATGGGCTCCAGGAGCAGGATGCTTCAGCTTACAAAAAAGGGAAGTGTTTGAATCAGCCTCATTGCTCCAGGGGTTGCTGCTTCCCCACCTGCCTCCTGCAGCCAGGCGCTCCAAACAACTACTCTCCCTTCTCTGTTCCAGCAGCTCAGCTGCGGGCCACCTGGTGCATCACCGATGAGAGCAAGGGAGAGGAGCTCTGGCTGCTTCCTGCCGGGCTGTGGGAGCTCCAGGGAGAGCAAGGTTGGAGCTCAACTGGCTCTGCCAGCTTAGAGAAATAGTTAAGGTATTGATTGCAACCCCTCGACCTTTTAAAAGGTGTTTGGCCCTCGGGCTGGACTCTGCTGCGTGAGAGCATTAGCCATTGTTTATTCTGGAGGATTCACCCTTTCTAAACATCACAGTGCCATTTAAAAAAGCTGAGGCGTTATCATTTGCAGCACAGTGGGTGGCATCAAGCTATTAAGGGAAACATTGAATGATCTACTAGGATTTTTTTCAGGGAGAAAGGGTTGGCTATTAGCTCCTCTTTATGGTGCAAAGGTAGCTTCCAGAGGCAGAGCGGACTGTCCAGCTAGAAGTTACACCAAGATGTAGATGCTTCCTGTATTCGCACAAGTCTTTGTTGAGATCCCAGATACGTGCCATTGACGGCTGGTGTTAGAAGGACCATTTGACAAATCAAAAGCCATGCTCCTGAGTTGTAGTGACCTTCTGTCTCCAGATCACTGTTCTTGGAGCAGAATGATCAGGTTCAATTGTCTTATAGCAGATTATATGCTGTGAGAGCCCGGGTTGCATACAGCTATAACTACAGCAAAGGTTGTGAAGGACAGAGCTTTTGGAATATTTGTCACTGACACCATCCTCACTCCTTTCTTTGACAACTTCTTGTTTCCCGGGCCTTCTATCCAGATGTTCCTTTGGGCCACAATCAAAACGTGCTTGTTTTCCCTTTGCAGCCAATGCTCAGGTTAGCAGAGAGCTGTTTCTCTAGGTGGACGTACAGTGTCACTTTCATAGATCAGAGTAAGCACTTCCTTCAGCTTCTGTTGAAAACCATGTGAGGTGCATGGATCTCTCTTTTATCCAATTATACTTCTGCTTATTTTACAACCTGTTAAAAACAGGTAGTTTACAGCCAGTACACATGATCTGACAAAAATGATCTTCAGAGAGGGAGGAAAAACATGGATATAAAAAATAGAAAGCATAACACAATCCTGACATTAGCTATCCAGCATCATTTGCTGCACAAATACTTTTAAAGTACCTACGGTAGTTTTCCTTTTCAGCTGTATGGTAGAAATGCTTTTTGACTAGTTATGTGATAACATAAAATACTAAATTGTCATCTGATAGGAGTGTCTTTAATCAGCCTCACTTTACAGCGTAAAGTGTCTTCAGGACCACGCAGGTCGGGCTACCGCTGCCATTTATTAACGTAGGGGCCTCTTGCTATGCTAAATGCAATGAATCTGGTGGTCCTAGCTCCTGTGGCACAGCAGTGACAAAACAGACCCACAAATAATTCAGCAAGCTTATTTGGTAGCTGCTGTTTAGGGAGGGAGACTGGAGTCTCCTTCAGTTATAAAAAAAAGGGAGATTCCCTTTGGTTTATGGCTGAGGTCAGTGGAAGGCCAGCGCGAGGAAATTTGTATTGCAGCAATTTGTACCTTATCTTGTTTATAGATGTAAACAGAAGTTTTAAATTTCCGTTACTGAAGCCGTCTACACAGACAAAGGGTTCAGTGGAGAGGGAAGAAGAGAAAGATGGGTAGCTAATATATATTCTTAAGCATATGTTGAGAAGTATAGTAAAAGGGTGTCTTTTTTTGCAGTACGTGGAAGCGTTAGGACTTCATTGTAGTGAATCAGAAAGTAAACTCTCCTTAGCCTTCTATGCGCAGTCTGAGATCTCAGCAATTCTCCAGGCATGGTAACTCTTAGCTCTCTATGGGCTTGATTCAAAGCCCACTGAGTCCTTCTGTTACTTTCAGTGAGCTTTAGATGAGGCCTTAATTCCCACACTGGCTAACAGCCTGCAGCACTTAATGTCACCACACGAGCTCTTCGCAAGCTTTCAGTGCTGGCATATGTACATTCTGCGAAAGCATTGTCAATGTGTTTGACTACATCAATCCTATGCCAACTCATTTCTGCATGCCCAAACTGTGGATAGGGGCCTCTCAAGAGGAGAATTTGGCCCACTGAGTCAGCACAGCAACAATTTTATCTTCCCCACAATACAGCCAGGAACCATCCAGAGCAAGCAGATTGTTCAGGACTCCCCCATATCTGTAATATGCTGACCTCTTTTGGAGAATCTGACCTCTTATTTTGGTGCCTGATGAGTTCTTGAAATTCTGGCTGGAATTGTGGCTACCTCATTCTTTTGAAAATCTGGCCATTGGAGTAGGCCAGTTCATATAACTGGATAATTGAATAAAATATCAGCTTCAGAGACCATTCCAAAAAGAATCTACAGCTTGTTTTGAAAGGGAACAAGAGCAAGAAATGCATGCTGTGTTTAAGACATAGCAATACGGTAAATGGTCCTGGGATTGGTTCTCCCACATCCAGTAGTTCAGTAGCCTTGATGCATGGAAGATGTTTTCAAATTCTTTCCCTTCCTTGGGAAGGTGTAAGGAATGGTTCTAAGCCATCTAATTCACATGTATACTGTACAGCAGGAAATACATCTCTGACTCATTCTTTGTGACATGGGACCGAACTGGCATGCCCCCGAATGCGCCTGAAAAGGTGTGTGCTTACTCGTTTTCACCACCTTGCACTTTTGTGCCAGTTGGACCTATCACTTGTTTCATTATTGAAGAATTCTAAGAGAACCAAGGAGGAGGTATTTTGGAATTATGATCTTATTAAAAAAAACCCTCTAAAAATACTCTACAGTTTTAGTAGCATACAGGCAAAAGTGCCAGAGAAATTCACTTATTTATTCCTACTTCCACAATACTGATATAATTCAGTACTGGAGACAAAACATCAAGGGCACAGATTATCAATGACTTCAGTCTAAAATTGGTTTAAGAAAGTAAAGCTAACAAAATAATCCCTAGTGATCACTTGTTTAAAATATGATATTTAAACATACTTTTAATCAATCAAAATAGATGAAATACAAAAGCAAATTCATCCTTACAGGATGTTAGAAGTGTGTTTAGGGTTAGGCTGTATAATAAGCACATTGGTAGAAAGCTTATTTTTAAAATCCCAATGCTTTAAAATAATGTATTGCTTTTCTCAAAATTAAAAGGCACACTACAAAATAGTTGTAGTCAAACATCGTTATGGGTAGTTTTCATGAGCATACAGCTGCCCTTTAATGTCTGCGTCTTTTATAATCATCAGATTGTAACTAGTGAGACTGAAAACGACACTACTCACCTCTTTTAGAAATCGAGCAGTCATACAACACGTTGAGTAACAATGGGGAAAAAACAAGGTAAATTGCAGTTTGCCTGCCATGGGGTTCTAGATGTGTTATCAACATAGATATGATCCCCAGTTCACAAGTAACACATTTTGGCAACTCTCTTGATACATCATTTCAAGTGCACTACATCAAACCCATCCCATGCATGGTCAAATAAGTTAGCAGAAGTCAATGCAAACAGCAGAAGACCTGATGGATTTGAGGGACCTGTACTTAACATAATTTGACTATCAACACACCTCACAATGTTGTATTGGGGTCACCAGTTTGGAGAATTATGGGCAGAACAATAATAATCTAACTGTGAATCTCTAATAAGATTGTTGCGTCAAAGGCAATTGTCCCCCATGTGGTCATGAGAGCTAAATGGAAGAAAGGTAAATGCACAAAAACTAGGCGAGAGATGCTATATAGCAAGAATGCCATATGGTTACTGCCTTGGCAAATTGCAAGGATAAAGTTAGATTTCAAGCAGAGCGTGGATGGTAGTTTGCCAAAGTAACAGCTATGGTATATGAGCAATGGGCTTAAATCGCAGCAAAGCCGGTTTAGGTTGGACATTAGGAAAAACTTCCTAATGGTCAGGGTGGGTAAACACTGGAATAAATTGCCTAGAGAGGTTGTGAAATCTCCATCATGGGAGATTTTTAAGAGCAGGTTAGACAAACACTTGTCAGGAATGGTCTAGATAATACTTAGTCCTGCCTTGAGTGCAGGGGACTGGATTAGATGACCTCTTGACTCTATGACATAACCATCTCTGAGGGGCAGTACCACACAAGGAACTGAAGGCATCTAAGCAAACCCAAGGACACTGGTGCTCCATTTCTTGAGGGCACCCAGAATGCTCTTAGTGCGGACAAAAGTAACAGACCCCCATCCAATCACTGACAATTAAACACACCAGGATCAGCAAAAATATGCCCCAGCTCTGCAACTGAACAAGTCTTCATAGAAGGAACTGAAATGAAGGGTGATCAGAAAGGCATTGGCAACTAAGAAACTTAAGACCACCCTGGCCCTCAAGTATAGTTCAGCTGGACCAGAGAATGAGTGCCTTGATCTTTAAAATCCTTGCAGTCTTAATACTGACCTCCTCTGTTAACTGCTTTGAGATCTATTGATGAAAAGTGCTATACAAGAGTTACGTATTAGTATTATCATTACTAACCAAATAGTGATAGAAGTGGAAACGTTCTTTTTCATGACACTATTTTAAATCAAGGTTTCCTGCCCAGTTCTGTGCATTCAGGAGTTTCAGACAGGGCTAATCAATAAAAAGCAGTATTTGGATTGAACAATTTAAGGTTTGCTCATCCTGGCTTAAACCCACATTTTCCTGGTTGTCTGTTTCAAACCTTTCAGAAATTCTCTGCTTGATAAATTTGGCCAGCCCTCCTATGCAAACGCCAGGAAGAAGTTTAGACACTAAGAACCGTGCATGTGTACATGAAGGATTATTTCCTTTTGCCTAAAGGCTTTTGGAAGGTGCTTATCTGTGGCTCGTTTGCCCCATGCAGAGACAGAATGACATCACACTCAAAGACTGCTTACATTGGTCTACTCGTGTTTTTCTGTGTGATTAAAGAATCCCATTAAGAGGGTTTAAAATGTTTAATATATTAATATGATTTTTAAACTATTCTTCTCCACCCCCTCCCCGTGGCTGTAGATACTAATTACCTATATTTGATTGCACTGTTGGCCAAAAGAAGGCTATTGAAACATTAATTCAAAGACAGATAGGGAATATTTTCTAGAATTTAAAAAAAATATCAAATACATTTTAAGTCTTGATGAAGTCAAACCATTCTGATATCTCAATATCTATTAATCAGAAACAAATCCTTCACTGAATAGGTTGTTACTTTCTGTAATGGATTTACTAGAGGAAAAATGGAGCTATATATTATTTGGATGTAGACTGTAGGGAGGATAAGCATGAGATCAGCTCAAAAACCAATCCAGGGGTTCTTGGCAAGCGTAGGACAAAGTGTGTGGTTTGCATTGTTTAACAGTCTGCAGTATTGCATGAATCCCAAATGATGTGCACAGTGATCTTTGAAAAGGACACAGGAAATCAGAGCTGTTGTTGAGTTAATGAAAATGAGAGGGGAAGAGGATTGAGAGGCAGGCCAGAGAGAGGGGTCCGTTTCCTGCCTCAGATGCATTTTATTAGGGGTACCCAATTGGCATCATGCATAGGTTGTGAACATGTATTAATTTGTAGGAGTTCTGTTTTAATTGGTCTGTGATTGCAGCGTTAGCTCCCTCCCTTTCTTAGTTCAAAACTGGGGGGGAGTCGAACTGACCTGTACTTTCAGCTCTCAGAGAAGCCTGAAAACTGGAACAGAGAAGCAGTTCAAATGCAAACACTGGCTACAGTAGACCTTTTTATAAATAGTTTAGAAGAACAGCATGAACTGTAGAAGCAGGGAATTTTCTTTTTGTTTTTTTCTTTCTACGTTGTGCTGCCTCAGTGTTTAGATTTGCTTTGCTACACACCAGCAGGCCTTGTGTTATAAAAGAGTAAAATTCAAATACAAGATTCAGCAAAGAACTTGCATCTGCTGAGGTTCCGTTGCAATCACTACTTAAGCTCTTTGCTGAATTGGGGCCATTCTTCATCTGAACTCACCAGCTGCAATTGCCATTTTAGCACCCAATCCTACAAAGATTCACGACTAATCCTCCCTCACACTAGTAGTCCCATGATGCCACCAGAGCCAGACAGGACAGTGGAAAGGGAATCAAGGATGCAGCATCGCCAACTCCAAGTGTTCATGAGTTAGGCCCCCAGAAACCAAGACAGTCATGAGACTTACAAAATAACGTTGTCAAGTATTAGAGGGGTAGCCGTGTTAGTCTGGATCTGTAAAAGCAGCAAAGAATCCTGTGGCACCTTATAGACTAACAGACGTTTTGGAGCATGAGCTTTCGTGGGTGAATACCCACTTCATCGGATGCAAGCCGACAAAGTGGGTATTCACCCACGAATGCTCATGCTCCAAAACGTCTGTTAGTCTATAAGGTGCCACAGGATTCTTTGCTGCTTTTAAAATAACGTTGGGTTCTTTTCATTTGCCTTTGGGATTTTGAGTCATTAGGGTTCACGTTTTCAAGCTTTTCACCACAATTATGAGGACCAGAAACTTCTCTAACAAAATGAAAGCTGAGATTCTCATATGACCTGGCTGGAAGAAACCATAACAATCACCAATAAAGTTTGCAGATGACACAAATTGAGAGAGTGATAAAGCAGGAGTCGGCCACTTCTGGCACATGGCTTGCCAGGGTAAGCACCCTGGCAGGCCGGGCCAGTTTGTTTACCTGCCGCATTGGCAGGTTCGGCCGATCGCGGCTCCCACTGGCCACAGTTTGCCGCTCCAGGCCAATGGAGAAGGCGGGAAGTGGTGCGAACCGAGGGATGTGCTGGCCGCAGCTTCCCACCTCCCCTGTTGGCCTGGGACAGTGAACCGCGGCCAGTGGGAGCCGCGATCGGCCAAACCTGCCAACGCTGCAGATAAACAAACTGGCCCGGCCCGCCGGGGTGCTTACCCTAGCAAGCTGCATGCCAGAGGTTGCCGACCCCTGTGGTAAAGAATGAAGACAACCGGGCATCAATTCAGAGCAATCTGGATTGCTTTGTCAACTGGGCGCAAGCAAACAATAGGCTTTTTAACATGGTGAAATGTAAATGTATACATCTAGGCATAAAGAATGTAGGCCATACTTACTGGATGGGGGACTCTAGCCCGAGGAGCAGTGACTCTGAAAAAGATTTGGGGGTTGTAGTGGATAATCAGCTGAACATGAGCTCTCGATGTGACTCTGTGGCCAAAAAAAAGTTAATGCAATCCTGGGAAGCATAAATAGGGGAATCTCGAGTAGGAGTAGAGAGGTTGTTTTACCTCTGTATATGGCACTGTTGCAACAAGTGCTGTTGTCCACAGTTCAAGAAGGATTTTTGGTAAATTGGACAGGGTTCAGAGAGGAGCCATGACCATGATTAAGAATGCGTTCCTTATAGTGATAGACTTAAGGAGATTAATCTATTTAGCTTCAAGAGCTAGTTATGGGATGACTTGATTACAGTCAATACATACCTATCTGGGGAACAAATATTTAATAATGGGCTCTTCAATCTAGCAGAGAAGGGTAGCGCCTGATTAAGGCTGCGATTCTGTCATTGAGGTCATGGAAGTCACAGACTCCGTGACTTTCTGTGACCTCTGTGACTTTCGCAGCTGCAGTGGCCAGTGCGGATACCAGGGCCACCAGAGCAGCTGGCCCTGGGGCCAGCCACAACAGGAGCTGCTGGAGCGGCCCCAGGGCCATCCACACCAGCCACTGGTCAGGTGGTCCTGGGGCGGCTGGCCCCAAGGAGTGCCTGAGCAGTGGTCCCAGGGGCCTCAGAGCAGAGGTGGCTGGGGGGAAGTCAGCCCCCACGGTCAGTGCAGGAGCTGGCCATCAGCCCCCAGGTTCCCACAGCAATGGTGTCCCGGGCCCCCCCAGAGCAGCAGTGCCCGGGGCCCCAGGAGCTGCTAAGTTTTAGTCATGGGTATTTATATAGTAAAAGTCATGGACAGGTCACAGGCCATGAATTTTTGTTTATTGCTCATGACCTGTCCATGACTTTTACTAAAAACACCCATGACTAAATCTTTGCCTTACGCATGATCCAATGGCTGCAAGCTGAAGCTAGACAAATTCAGACTGGAAATAAGGGATACATTTTTAACAGTGAGAATAATTTATCGTTGGAACAATTTACCAAGGGTCGTGATGGATTGTCCATCTCTGACTATTTTTAATCAAAATTGAATGTTTTTCTAAAAGATCTGCTCTAGGAATTATTTTGGGGAATTTCTATGGTCTGTGTTATACAGGAGGGCAGAGTAGATGATCTAAGGACCCATCTCGCCTTAGAATCCATGAATCATACAGTCACATGACTCCAAGAGCTTGGGCTTTAAGAAAAACTGGAAATATAATGGAACTTGCATAAAATCATGACAATGGGGAACACTGGGGCTGGTGTTCTAGCTAGCAGGTTTAATATGACATAGGGAGCTATATAGCTACACAGAGCTAAGGTTGTCCCTGTGCCTTTCCCCCAATCCCAAGTTAACACTATTGTTTTGTTTTTAGATGCCTTTTAAAGAATGAATTAACTTCTTTTTAAAAATCTAGGTCAAATTGCAACTCTAACGTTAAAAATAATAAAAGGTAGAAACTCATCAAAAGAAAAGGGTTTAGATTCTCACAGTAATCGGGACATCTGGTCACATTGCACATCCCTCAAACCTACTTTAAAGACTCTAATGTGCAATCAAAAAATATACCCAACTGAGTAAATTCATTTTCTTAGCCTTTCTCGTTTCCTGACTTTTGTGTCTTAAACTGATAACCTTAACATTGCATCGACATCGGATTGAGGGGTTGTGTTGCACTTTTCTTTTGTTTTAAGAGAGGCATCACAAGGAAAACTACCCCTGGCCTCTCTCTAACTTGTACCTCCTCCCCTGCCCCCAAATAAAATCTGGCAACACTAGATTTTTTTCACCATCATGTGGCATTTGAATCACATTTCTCTATGAGGAAATCAGTGGTCAGCTCTAGAATATTGCCAGAGCTGGAGACATTTTTCAGATTTTGATGTGTCTATTAGCTTTTTCTTCAAAAATTTGAATTTCAGCATCGAAATTGGATGTTTTAATCAAATATTACAAAGTTCTGAAAATTTTCAAAATTAAAAAGTGTCAGGGAACATTTTCAAAATTTTTCATTTTTTACTGGTTTTTCAAACAGTTCTGTTATTTATGCCTTAAATTCATCCCTGTTCTACTGTTAATCAGCCCGCCCCCCATTCCATTCCACATACACACCAGATTTCATTTGGATTCCTGTTGCATTTCAGATCATAGAAGATTAGAGTTGGAAGAGACCTCAGGAGGTCATCTAGTTCAACCCCCAGCTCAAAGTGGGACCAACACCAACTAAATCATCCCAGCCAGGGCTTTGTCAAGCCAGGCCTTAAAAACCTCTAAGGATGGAGATTCCACCACCTCCCTAGGGAACCCATTCCAGTGCTTCACCATCCTCCTAGTGAAATAGTGTTTCCTAATATCCAACCTAAACCTCCCCCATTTAGGGTGACCAGATGTCCCGATTTTGGGGTCTTTTTCTTATATAGGCTCCTATTACCCCACACCCCGTCCCGATTTTTCACACTTTCTGTCTAGTCACCCTACCCCCATTTCAACTTGAGCCCATTGCTCCTTGTTCTGTCATCTGCCACCACTGAGAATAGCCGAGCTCCATCCTCTTTAGAACCACCCTTCAGATAGTTGAAGGCTGCTATCAAATCCCGCCTCGTTCTTCTCTTCTGCAGACTAAACAAGCCCAGTTCCCTCAGCCTCTCCTCATAAGTCAAATGCCCCAGCTCCCTAATCATCTCTGTTGCCCCTCCACTGGACTCTCTCCAATTTGTCCACATCCTTTCTGTAGTGGGGACCCAAAACTGGACACAATACTCCAGATCTGGCCTCACCAGTGCCAAACAGAGGGGAATAATCACTTCCCTCGATCTGCTGCCAATGCTCCTACTAATGCAGCCCAATATGCCATTAGCCTTCTTGGCAACAAGGGCACACTGCTCACTCATATCCAGCTTCTCGTCCACTGTAATCCCCAGGTCCTTTTCTGCAGAACTGCTGCTTAGCTAGTTGGTCCCCAGTCTGTAGCAGTGCATGGGATTCTTCCATCCATTCTGTGTGGCCTAAGAGCAGAGCACACCTGAGTTCTGGCTTGGTTTCACATATTACCAGTCCCGTTCTATATTAGCTGAATATCCGCCTGAGTTTCCTTCATATCAACAAACCTCACTGGCTCTTCTCACCCTCACCCTCATTGCTTCACATGTAGCATAGATTTATTTGAGAGAGAGTCTGGCAATAAAGGAAACCCACAAAGAGATGCACGGTTTTTTTGGCACATCAAGACAGAGAATAAGAAGGATTGAGTTTTACCTAGTCTATCATTCTGAGTTGCCTTTATCTTTTTCCTTAAGCTAATGATACTGTGCCGCTGCTGTCTAATCTGTTTGGTACTGTGGAAGTTGTATTTATAGTCCAGTTACTATAATACTATTTATACTCTGGTACTAGAGTTACTAATTATAGTCCAGCAGCAGAACTCAGCTCCCCATTGTGCTAGGCACAAATGGCTAGTAAGAGACAGTTCCTCTCCTTAAGAGATTGACAAGATAGATAAAGGCTGGGAGGGGAACCAGACCCAGAGAAGGGAAGTGATTGTGCCAAGGTGGGATTTAGGACTGGAACCCAAAACTCCTGTCTCCCAGTCCATGCTGTCTCTCAAGTGTGTGAACCACGACAGGAGGAGATTAACTCCATCCCCAAATCAAGAGGCCTCACTACTCTCCTTCCCTCTTCGCTGGCCACTGAATGAGAACCTGGGAAGGAAGTGTGGGTTATCCCCATGGAAATGCACAGAGTACCGTCCGAGTACTTCAGCGCAGTGGTATCTTGAATACTCATTACCAGGATGTCCCACGTTCACTCCATCGTTGTAAAAAAGAATAAAAAATGTCTAGAGCCAACCCTGCAAACGCCAGGGAATACAAGCTGGGTCATTCACTCCGGAGCTGGAGAATTCAGGACGTGGTTGTCATGAATCTAAAATCAGATTCTTCATCAAGGCTATTACCTAGAGAGAGCCCAAGAGACGTTCTCCTCCTTGCTCTAGCTCGCTAAAATGGCCTGTGCTGTCTATTGTCAAAAGACAGGGTTCTCCCTCAATCCTGGCATGGATTAAAGCATCATGGAGTGGGTGGCTGCTACGCTACAGAGGTAAACTGAGTCCTGGCAGGTGCACAGAGATTGCCTTGCATCGGCAGCCAGCGCGGCGACAGACCAGTACTGGGTGGCTCTAGAGGTGAAGTTCAGCAATGTTATGGGGAGGGGCCTTTACCCCTCCCAACAGCCCTAAAAAGACAACAGTGGTTTATTCTGGCTACGTGTCGCTTGTTTGCTTTTCACAGCTGGGGCCTGATCCTGTCGAGTGCTCTGCATTTCCTGCAAAACATGCTCAACCACCAGGCATGTCTGGGGCTTCTGAAGGCCCCGGCACAGCTTCTTGGAGGATCAGGCCTACAGGGAGCAAAGTCTCGGATGCGCCGAAATGCTCTGGAGACTGTTTTCTGCACAGCAGCCTATTGAAAATAATATCCAAATGCAGTGAAATTGGCAAACCAATCAGAGTACAGGGATTAGCATAAAGAATGGTAGGTCCTGGCTATTGTTTGCTGATATAGAAATAACCCAAGAGCCGTCCCTTGAAGTTCTCCATAAAGCCTCACATGTGATATAGGGAAAGCTGCTGCTCGAGGATTAGGAGGATATTTTCAGGACAGCTTGCTCTGCCCCCTCAGCCAGGAGGCAGAAATCTGAGCAGCAGTGATTAGATAATATAATGCAGCATTAATAGTAACAGAAGCAGCCTAGTCCGGAAGACAGGAACTTCTGTGCCCTTTCCTAAAGGGAAACTTCCCTTCTCAGTGAGAGAAGAGAAGCAAGGAAGCATTCGAACCATGGGTGGGGTGCAGAAACAGGAGAAAGAACAGAAGCAAAAAGGAGGCAAGGCAATGACAGAACAGACAAGAGAGGAAAGGGAAATCAAGCATTTTCGTGTTTTATGGTACAGCTAGCATAGAACCCAGAGATAGGAAGGACCTGCAAAGTCATCCAGTCCATGCCCTACCAGTGCAGGATTTTTGCCTTGAGCGTATCCTGGAGTGTTTTGTCCAATCTAATTCCAAATGATTCAGGTGATGGACCTTCCAGCACTCCCCGGGACAGGATACACCCCAGCCTCGTAATCTCACTGCTAGGAAATATTTGCCGATGTTCAGCCTCCATTTTAACTTGGCTCAGATTTGTATGATTTTTCCTGGTCATACCTCCTCCTGCTGCTGCAGGACTGGACAGTGTCTAGACATGTCCCTTCCAAAACCCCTCTCCACTCCCAAACCCCCTTTGCACCTGGGGCTGCTGCCGAGGCAGTGCAGAAGTTCCTTGAAGCAGGGGTATTCCTGTGGGGGCCCAACACAGGGTGCTCTATTCATTGCTGCAGTGCCTCCTTGTGGCCACAGCTGGAGTTTAGCTCTGCCAGTCTGACACCCCTTCCTGCAAGTGCTCACTCCATCTGTCTCTCAGGACTTGACTGTTCCCTCTTCGTGGCTTGACCCTCTGGCCAGCTCACTGTAGTTTTCTCCTTCCAGGGCAGCGTGTTCCAAAGTCTCTCTAGACCAACCGTTCTGGAAAGCCTTTCAATTCACTTCCCCTCAATGGTGCCACTTCCCCAGTGGCTGGTAAGGGAACATGGGCCTGTCCTGTTCTCCGGTATCCTGCCCAGGGATCCTACAACCAGCAGCCAACGTCGGCACTGTCCCACCTCTTGCTGCTGTTTCCCTGGACTGCTTCCTACATTTTCCTCTGTCAGGCTCCTTCTCCATCCTCCTCTGGATATTCCTTTCCCTCCAGGCCAACCTCCCTTCAGTCCTAGCCTCAGAGAGAGTGACTACAGACCTTGTTCCTGCAGCCCCTTTCTGCCCCCAACTACCTGGCTTTATAGAAGCTCTGCCTGTTTCTATCGAGGTGAGCGTCATCCTTTAATTAGTCCTCATTGCTTCCTGGCTCCTTCTCCAGGTGCAGCTTAGGTTAATTGGCCCACCTAGCCACCTTAAGACCTTCAGGGGCTGATGTGGGGTAAACACCCCATCACAGCACCCATATATCTGCCCTGTGACCCCCTTGTGATCTCAAAGGGGCTTCAGGACAGTGATGAATAAGGCTCCTGTTTGCTGGAATCTGGACTCACTTCACATATGAGCAAACATCAGAGCCGCCATCTTGGTTGATACAGTGAGCATTGGTTCTACAGTGAGCGGCTACAGCTTGCTAAATAGCCAGGCTTGCTAACATGGGCTACAACAGAGTCATATCCTCTGAGGACTGGGCACAGTGTGTGGGGGGGGATATGCAACATACACTGACCAATGGATTACCACTAAAAAGAGATATTAGGATCAATCCAAAGCCCATTGAAGTCAATGGAAAGGCTCCTAGTGACTTCACTTGGCTTTGAATCAGTCCCACCAGCTGCAGAGGTAAATGGTTTCTTCAGTGAAGGGAATGGTAATTTGTTGGTTAGGCCAAATACTTCACTGCAAAAAATATAAATTGTTTATTAATAAAGGTTTTAAAGATCAGTTCCTGTTTTTAGAAAAAAAAAATCTCGCCAAGTAGATAGTCACAGCTGAGTTCCTGGAAGGAATAGAGGAGGGTTTCCTGGAAAGGTAAACAAGTAAAGCACTCACATTTGATGTTTAAAAATATTAATTTGCAAATGAGAAGGTTCTTGGAGAATCTATCACTTGCATTTCAAATCTTTTCATACTGGTTGGTGCTTTCAGGAATAATCCTGCTTTGGCAGCGGAGGTGGACCAGGTATTTTAACAGGCCTTTCTTGTCTTACTTTTTGATTCCTGGTACAGAGCAGTCTGAAAGTTTCCTCAACAAACAATTCTGCCCATGGCTAAGATGTTACCAGATAACTATACCCACAATTGGACATTCAGAAGAATGATGGTTAGGGCATGAGCCTGGTACTTAGAAAAAAAATTATATTCTGTGCTCTGCTGCAGACTCCCTGTGTAACATCAGGTTCATTCAGCTAGGCAAAGATTTTCAAAGGTATTTTGGTGCCTGAAGAGACAGATAGGCACCTAGTGAGACTTTAAAAATGCCTGGGTGCTTCACTCCCACTCAAGTCAATCAGAGTTCATTAGGCACTTAGGTGTTTGTGAAAATCCCACTAGGCGCTTAGTTATGTCTTTAAACACCTCAATAACTTTGAAAATCTGGGCTTCAGACCCTGTGCCTCTATTTCTCCATCTGTAAGAGGGATAGTAGTAATTCCATTCCTCACAGGTGTGCGGGAAAGATAAATATATTCAAGATTGTGAAGTGCTCAGATACCACAGTAATATGGGTCAAATAAATACCAAAAACACAACGGTACTTATTGATTTGATCTTTTGTATGACCTGAGGTCATATGAAATATTTTCCAACAGGTTCGTAGTAACAGAGCATCATCCTAACCATTGTCCTCACGTTATTAGGCATCACCACAAATGGTAGATCCCTGCAGCCCATTGGATTACTGTTTCCAATGGGAAGCTCTTTCGGAACTTGGGCCCCTGTCTTGCAAATGATTAACTTTGCACAAGTGAGTAGTGTCATTGGGAGGACGGGATTGCTTGCACAGATGCAATTAAGCATGTGCATGAGTAGGATCAGGTTCTTGTAATCCATATCCTAAAGGCTATTAAACCAACACTCCAAATAAATTCATGTGCAAAATTATACGAGAGAGTTTCAAAAAGCTGAAAGCGTGGCTAAACGTTAACACCTTTAGACATGTGTTCACTAACAAAAGTCTAGAGCTAGAAACAGATGCACATCTCTGGTCCCACTGTCTAACCAGCCTGGCATGTGTCAGAGACTCCTGGTCTTAGCAATAGTCATCAGAAGACAATTCTGGGCCCAGACCTGATATAGAAAACACACTCCGTTTTTGTGTTCTAGGATGATGACAACATTGCGCTATGCCTGAAATATCTTGCAAGCATATGTTTTGTTTGTATACAAACCTGTACCCCACATCTGAAATACACTTGCATAGCATCATATTTGGCAAGAGAATACTTGCTAGAATTTCTTCTCTTGCACCAATTTTCTTTTGTATTTAAAGTGATTATTATTAGCAGAAAGTTCTGAAGGTTGTCTATTGGGTAATGAAAGAAGATTTTCATACATTTTGTAAGAGGCAACCCACCATTCTCCAGATTTACAATGAGATGAAGGAAAAGACAGTGTAATCATCTTTGGAAGCCTCATCGAGTTGTTCAACATCTTAGTCTTGTCATCAGCAGCCAAATGAAGACGTAGAGGAAGATATTTGAACTACAGAAGCATGTTTTCACAATGGTCTTTTGGGAAATACCTATTTTTAGCACATCAATAATGAAAATAGTACAAAATTGGAAATATATAAACACAGGCTGAAAATAAACCAGAAGTGCATAAATAATCATAAGGAGAAGAAAGACACACATTGAAATCTCTGTTCCTGTTAACATAAAAGTCTGCAAAATATTGTGGTGTCTTAAAGTTTAAGTCTACAGAGGGGACCCACCTCAATCTGTGGACTTGGGTCCCTGGTGGTGCAAATGGCAGGGGACAGTGTCAGAAGCCCTGTTGTGCTGATGAGCCTAAGAGCTGGTGGGTGCAGCCTATAAAGTGGGCAAGGCCAACAGGGGCTTGTGGTTCCAGAGATTCAGCATGTTCCCTTAGCAGCCTCCATGGATGGGGTTCTATCTAGTCATGGCCAGAACCTAAAGCTGCTCTCATCTGTCAGAGTCGGGGCATGGGGTGGGGGCAGAGGGGGAACCCAAACAGAGTTACTTTTAGGCCCAGTAGGTTGAGTTTTACTGGCAATTGAATGTTCTTTCCTATGCAAGTTTTGTGTTTGTGGAAGGGCCCTAACATTCATTGTGGCTGCAGACGTTATCTGTCCCCTGAACTGAAGCTGTGTTTCTCTCTGCCCAGACATGCCTCTTAGTTTGTATTTTAAACTATTGGGAGTAATTACTGAAAGTCAAATAGTACGTAAGCCCTTAAATCACTAAAGTACTTTTGAGACTTTTACCAAGTGGTTTGACCAAGTTCATACTTCAAGTGAATGGCAAAGCCACCAGCATAACTCAGGGGTTTGTCACTAATCAGTATTGGTGACTGCAAAGAAAATGCCTCTTCACTTTTAAAAACAATGCAGCTAATATTTTGAATCTAATTCAGGCATTGGTTGATGCCGTCTTTATTTTTTTATTGGCCACCTAATACATCAGACTTTGCAGGAAGATGCTGCTACCAATGAGTCCTTTCCTATCTAGTCAAGAAATACTGGTTTTAAATGATCCATTGTTTTTACGCTGTGGGATTCCCTGTCACAAGATCCCATTGAGGCTAAGAGATAAGTAGGTTTCAGGGGGAAAAAATTAGGAGAATGAGAGCATCGTCCAGAGACAGTTGAGTTAAGATTTAAAAAAAAAGTGGGTCAGAGATACAAATCCTCAAGTTTAATAAACCAGTCCACCGACTGATAGGAGGTTAGAAAGACTCTTCCCATCTGGAGAGATTATTCCTAATTGCCCATTACAGGATTTCTTGCACTTTCCTCTGAAGCTTAAGTTACCAACCACAGTCAGAAATGAAATACCAGGCTAGGTTATGATCTGGTATGGCAATGGTTATGTTCCTGTTTATAGCATGAGTTAAGAGAGAACATTAAATACAAAGGTAAAATTGAATTAAGTAGCAACCCCACTTACCTCTTATTTCCCAGACACCAACATTAGCACAGAAAAGAGATTGTAGGAGAACTAGAGCCACAGAATCATAAAGTTGTGCTTCCCAGTGAAGAGCACAGCAAGAAATCCAGACACCGGCCCTTTCCTTGTCAAGCTGTGTCTTTACTGGCAATTAACACGGCGGCTGCTGCGCCGAAAGCAGTGGTCAAAGCTAGCAGCATGCCTGGTGATGAAGCTGGTGGCTGGGTGATAGCTGACATCAGTAGAGGATATATCAATTTGTTAAATAAACCAAAACAAATTTGCTGCCGTTTTTTCTTTTTTTAAAGTCACACGTGAAAGTGAGGCCAGATGAAAGCTGACATTTCCTGGTCTGACAACAGATAGAATAACTGATCCAAAAATACTGCAGCGAGGAAGTCACTGCCAGGTTTCTGTTTGGGTGGAGAATGAATGAATGAATGAATGAATGAATGAATGCAGTAGCTTCATGAAAGGAGATGTCGCATTACACCACTATACAGCGTTCCAAAGTATTGTAATTTGACTGCCTTCGTCAAGTGAGGAAAGCAAAAACATCCACCTTGGCTGCCTTTCCGAAGAAGAGGGGCTGACTTGGCAAAGCCGAGAAAAGTGGTTTGGCTTCTTCCAGGCTGATCAGCTTCCGCAACCTCATGCCGGCTGTCAAGTCTTGTGCTATCATATAGCGAGGCCTTGAGACAGCGGAGAGCCGCACAACCAAGAATACAGAGAGAAATCTGTGTCTCTGTCAGCGGCTGGGACGCGGGCAGACATGCCTACTGGTTGGAGCAGGAATCAAGAGCCCAGAGTCAGAGACCAGATGCCGGAGCCAAAATCAGGGATCAGGGCCGAGGGTCAGCACCTGCTTACCTGGAGCGAGGCAAGGCTGGGAACAAGCCATGGGTGACCTGCTGCTGTTGGGCTTAGGAGCTGGCCTGCCAACTCTGCCAACCAATTAGGCAGTGTAGCCAACCAGGTGGCTGACTACAGGTCATTAGGTTGCCCAGCGACTGACTCTGCTGCAAGCCCTGTTTCCACATGGTTCTGCCTGGGCTGCATGGTTCCACTGGTGCACAGTCCCCGCAGCAATTGGTTTCCATGGTTTATGCAAACTAACCCAGCAGCAGTTGGTTTCCCCACCCTGCTAGCCAGGGACCAGCCTCATGTATTCTATCAGAACATGAACCCCCCCCAGAAGCCCTCCCACAACCCATTCCTCCACTCCTGGGCCTGCAGCCACGTCATAGTCACCATTAGAGAGCTAGAAGGAAAGAGGTTCTCTCCATGCCTCCCAGGGAATTCAGGGGATAGCATATGGCCTCTCTTCAGAGGGCTACCAAATAGGACCGCTCTGCTTTCCAGTCCACAGAGAGGCTGCCTGACCTTCCAGCATCCAGGACATAGTCTCTCTCTCTCTCACTGCCAGTGGCTGAATAACCAAATAGGAGCACGTATTGTTTCATAGTCCTTTGTGTACCTCTGACACAGAGGGACCACCCAGCTCCAGGAAATCCATATATTCCATCCATCCAGACTGTGACCCCCTTACTCATGCCAGTTAGCACTGACATGCCTGAGGAGTCCCCTGCACTCAAACTGCCCACCTATGAAAAATATTTATATTTTTAGACTAGACTACAGTATTGTGAAGTTTGTCAATACAAGTTATTCAAACAAATATTATTCAGCCAGCTTTCGGTTTCAGCCAGCTGTAGCCTCTCCATACTGTTGTATGGTTGCGAAACTTGGGCACTGTGCCACTCAGTCTGGGCAAAGCTAGAGGGTTTCCACACAATATGCCAATGTAGTATATTGGGCATGAAGTGGAATGACTTCTTCTGAAATGCAGATGTTTACAGTCGCTCCGGTCTATAGACTACTGGGGCCATTGTCCACATTCGGCGTCTTACCTTTTGGGACATGTCGCAAGGATGCCACAAGACAGTCCGGCAAACGCCGTTCTCTGGGTGGCTGGAACATCTGTGATAAAATAACACCAATCGCAGGTAGAGGCGGCCCAGAGGCAGCCCCCCTATTACATGGGTTCATCAAGTCTGTTCTGATGTATTGTGGCCGCAAAGGAACAGACCAAATGGCAAACAATCACTATGGCTGATTGTCCAGCTAAGCATTGAAGAAGAAGCTTTTGGTTAAGGAGAAGTTGGTATTTTGACCTCTTACTTTTGGACAGTTTCTAGGGTTAAAAACAATTAGTTAGAAATGAGGTGAGAATAGTACCAGGAAGTCACTGCATTCTGTGGTTCACCTCATTGGCTGAAGTTAAAGGAAAGACTGATTGATTTCACCGGGCTTTAGATTGACCCCTATGGCCTAAATTTTCAGATGTGACTGGTGATTTTGGATGCCCAAATGGAAACACTGAAAAAAAACAAAACCCTGATTTTCAGAGGGCGGGTACTCAGCACTTTCTGAAAATCAGGGCCCTGTCAGATGTTTCAAATTGGGCACCCAAAACCACAAGTCACTTTTGAAAATGTAGCCCATGGGACAGGTCAATTGTGGGTGTATAGGGCCAGATTTCCAAGACAGCTTACTTCCCAGCAGCTCCCACTGAAAAGAGGAGGGATGTTAAGAGCTTAAGCCAATCGCTAATAGAGATCAGGATGAAAATGAATCTACTGCGGGGTTCCTACATTTCCTTCTGAAACATCTGGTACAGACCAATGAGAGATTAGATACTAGACTAATGGACCCAGGAGCTGATCCAATATGGCAATATTTATGTAATAATGAGAGCTGCTAAGAAATGAACACTTCTGAAGGTCCGATCTGGATTTTTGAACTTCCATCAACTTCAATGGAAGCTTTGTTTATGGGAGGAACACAGATCACAACCAGTTCTGGACAAGGTGCTTAACGCTGGTGTTTGTTAATATCCACCTCCTTCTAGGCATGGGCAGACGCTCCTTTTTCCTAACTCCTCCTCCCTCCCCATTCTGCCCCAGGGTGGGTGCAATGTATTGGTTTACTTTTTGTCACCCTTTGCAATAGTCTGGTTCCTCTTTATTTTTGTGCAGCAGTCTCAGGCCTCCAGATGAAGCACTTTAGCAATACAAGTGATTATTGTTAATTTATCAGCAGCCGATTTTGTCAGCCGTTGATTCTATCTCACAGCAGTTCCCTGCAACCCTTGGTTCTTTTAGTCGGCACAGGACTAATCATGCAACCTTTGATTCTGGTTTTGACCCACAGCAGTCACCAACCCATTCCCCAGGTAGCTAGGTTTAACTTCAGATTTACCACAGGCATAGGCGCCGACTCCATGGGGCTCCAGGGCTGGAGCACTCATAGGGAAAAATTAGCGGGTGCTCCACACCCACTGGCAGACAAGCTCTCCCCTCCTCACCCCCTCCCCCCAACTGAGCACGCCGCGTCCCTGCTCCTCCCCCTCCTTCCCAGCTCTTCCCGCCCCCCCCCCGCTGCCTAACAGCTGTTTGGCGGCACTTAGGACTTTCCGGGAGAGAGGGGGAGGAGCGGGGACATGCTCAGGGGAGGAGGCGGAGAAGAGGGAGGGCAGGGGCAGGGACTTGGGGAAAGGGGGTAGAATGTAGGGGGGAGGAGGGCGGGGCTGAGGTGGGGAAAGTCAGGGTGGGGCAGGAACTTTGGGGAAGGGGTGGAATGGGGGTGGGGCGAAGGCAGTGCAGGGGTCGGAAGAGGCGGGCCAGGGTTGGGGGGATGGTTGAGCACCCACTGGGCAGATGGGAAGTTGGCACCTATGACCACAGCCTACTCCAGTTTTGCCTTTATGGCCCTGCGCCTGCAAACAGACTTGCCACCTCCACGACTGATTTTCCCACATTGGGACGTTAGCAGCTTTGAATCTGCCAGAGGACTCCAGACCACACAAGTTTCTCATGATTTGGGGTTGCATTGAGGAAGCCTCATGTCCACAGTATAGAATGGAATAACATACTGTGAGCAATACCGACATTTATACTCACAAGTCCGGAAAGCTGTACAAAGGCCTAACTAACAAGCACTGAGTCCTTATTCTCACAGCTTTTTTCTCTATTGCACCAATATGCACTTCACTAAATAATCAGTGCCAAAAATACTTATATATTTTAAGTGACACAAAACATTTCATGTGTCAAACTAGAAGTTACCCAGAAAGCTTCATATGGACCATCTGTATTTGCCACTCTATTATATACTTCCCTGAGTGCTGGGTCACAAATTCTATTCGTTTTCAAAAGCTGGCTAAAATATCATTTGGATTTAATCCTGCTGGCTTGGATACTGCATATTTGGCAGGGTAGGACTTCCTGGCTTTGCAGATGACATTTAGCAGCAGCAAGCAGAGAGCATTTAAGAGGAATACAACTTTTTAAGCAGTCTTTGGACACGGGGATGATTTTCAAAAGCCATGGCAAATACACTCAATACATCATTTGTTCTGTGTTACTCTAAAATATGTACATTGCCTGGGAAATATAAGTAAATCAAACTAAAGCAAACAAATGTAAGTACTTGGTTAAGATTGGAAAATGGTTATTTATGAGGTAAATAAGTACTTATACTGAATAGTAAACATCTCTCGTTTGACTGTAAAAATATCTGTTTTATGTAAACACAGTTTTATCTAGTTGCTCTGGGCAATTGATTTCAAGTACATTTTTTTTTTAAATTAAAACAAAATCGGTCAGGCCTTGGTCTTATAATGTGGTTCTGATCCTACAATGACCTAAATGGGGCTTTATATGGGCATAGAGATCTGCTATAAGAATCGATGCTTTGGATCCTGGTGAGAAACAGGACAGCTTATCTGCTGTTTGTTTGGTGGGTGTGCAACTGTGCATATACTTTTTCCTCTAAACTCTGCTTCTTCTTACAAAATGCTGGGTGATGCTGATCTTCTTAGCCTACCTGTCTCGTAGGAATTCCATCTCAGACACTCCATAGTCCTTTGCTTAGCACAAAGCAGACAGAAATGCTAGCACTCGATTTTCTACTGCACTCATCTCTTGACTTGGGGGGCCTGGGGTGAGAATTCCCAGCGCAGACATGTGGATCGGTGCTCTGACTATTGACTTTTAGCTTTGATACCATCCCACATCATTAAATGTTTTTTTTTCCTTCTTCTTCTCTCATTTGGGGCTTAGACAGTGTCTTGACCTTTTCCCTTACTAAAATCCCTTGTCACCACTGCAAACATACATCCAAAAGCAAAACCGAATCACACCAATATGGACACAGACAGTGCCTACCCTGTACTGAACACAAGCTCAGAGAGCAGACCAGAGCTCAGGTAGTTGACAGTTCATACTCCAAACAGCCACTTACCTTAGCGATGCCCACAATTTCCACCTACTCTGTTGCGAACAGAGAAATAACCATCTCCATTTTGTTTTCAAATGTGCCTTGTCTTGCTTTCAGCACTATGAGGAGAGTCAGAGAAGAACGTGGAAACCCCAATAAGTCTAGAGAAGGAAGAAAATCTCAGTAAGGTCAGAGTTCAGAGTGGTGAACATCATAAACTTTGGCTGCTTATCTGAACCGCATACGTGTCCAAGCCTCACCAGGCCTCTCCAGACCTGCAAAATCCAGACCAGCCTCCGACACTCCACTATTACCTTTACATGATGGTATCATCTAAGGCGGATAATGTGGCCCCCTCCCACAGCATCTTTGGGAGTGCTCCCAGCAAGTAGGTCTAATGCCCCCACACGTTATTCCAGGATGATCTTTTTGAGGGGTGGGGTATGGAGGTGGGAAGGGACGGCTGGTAAACGTGCCTCCCACCGAGGTACTCCTTGCTGCTGCTGAGTGATCAGGCTCTGCGGGCAGCGACAAGCCCCATACAACATTCTGAGCAGTTGCAGGTAGAAACCCAGGCTCAGTTCCTGGAAAAGACACAGTACTTTTTTCCCAGTTGGCTCAGCGAGAAATACAGAATCTACCCAACCCTCTGGACATGGCAGCTGACTTTCTTGAGCACACGGCATAGGGACTTAAACAACTACTGCAGAATCTTTGCAGGGAGATAGCATCGGCCCTGGGCCTATCACCATGCTGAGAGAGGCGGAGAGATCCAGATTATGAACATCTTTGAAATCTTTCACTGATTTTAAAAAAAGATACAAAAAGCAGAAGCTCCAGCCATCAAAAACAGGCGCATTGGCCCATGATCCTGCCAATACCTACACACAAAATGTTACACGCAAGCAATCCAGTGGAACCAGTGAGATGCAGAAGTGTCACAACAATTGGGTCCACGGTGCAGCTAATTTTGCACCAGTTTCTCCCACAGCTCTGCTTTAGCTGGAAATCTTACCAGACAGTCAGTTCCCACAAGGTTTCCAGACCAGAGAATTTGGGGGATGTGTCTCAGATAACTGAGTCTCTAAACTTTGACCATTGTTACCTTTTACAGGGATACACACTGGTTTGTGTCCTCTGGGATGAGGAATTTAGTCAGGAGGAAGTGTTCCCTTTACAAGAATCCTGCAACTGACATGACTGAGGGATCTGTTGCCCTCGGTAGTGTCAACTATCTTCAAATTAAATTTCCGCAAATCCACAATGGCCAAATAGATTCCAAGCCTGTAACAGCCCCTTCGATGTTCTGTGATAATAATCCATGAAGCAATGACTGCTGCATTGACATAATAGACAGGACTGCTGTTCTCCGTTGTGTCAGTGATCCAGGTATTACAGGGCTGTGTCTCACATGGTTCCATGGAGATCTTTCCCTTTAAATAAAAAGTGAAAATACAAGTCAAAGGTTAAAATGTTGTTAAGGGTCGGCTCTAAAACCACACACAGAAACAGCCATACACAAAACCCCAGGACATTCTTACATTAGGAACTGCACTCAATTCTTCCAACGTATTGTACCAGTTATCCTGGTACCTGTAGTAACTAGAGTTGATTTGAAATATTTCATTGAGACTTTTTTTCAGCCCCAAAAGAGACTTTTTAAAAACATCAAACCCAAACATTTCTGCAGAAGATGTCCATGAAACATTCATAGAATCATAGAATCATTGTTTAGCAAGTGAAGATTTTTCTTTTCTTTTTCATGTTTTTCCACAGAAAATATTTAATATTTTCCAACCAGCTAGAACTGAATGGAATCTGATCTAGTTGGTAACTAAATTAGGGTGGGCTCTCTATAGAGCTGTATGGTGCCACTTTTGGTCCTAAGGTTCTGATGAATGCTGGATGTAAAGCAAGACACGTCTGGAAACGATGTTACTGTGCTGGTTGTGTTGATTCGTTGAGGTCCAAATGTCGCTCCTAAGAGTACTCTTCCTATAGTCAGCGAGCAAGAATTATGGCTTTGGTTATTTAGCTGACTGTGAGTAACTAAAGTTGAGCAGAGCTCAGCTCAGAAAGATCAAGGAAGGGTAATCTAGTGGGTAAAGCACAGGCCTGGTAATTAAGATGGCTGGGTTCTATTCAGCTCTTTGCCCTGGACTTCCTGTCAGACCTTGGGCAAGTCTCCAGCCTTTTGTTTCCCCGTCTGTAACATAGAAAAGTTCATTAATTTTGGTAAAAGTCTTTGAGATCTTTGGCTGACAAGAATAGAAATGCAATGTATTAGTACAGTGCGGTGGATTGAGCAAAATGGACCATCCCTGTAGATAAGACAGATACTGGATTCAAATCCCTGAAATAGTTCTTCATAACAGGGCAAATTCAGGACTTTCCATTGATTTGCTTTGGAGGTCAAGTCAGACTTCTGACATTTTTCTAAAGAGAGAGGATTTGGGACTGCAATTCCTAACCTTCTTGGAGTATCCACAAAAAGAAATAAAAATCCAGAAAACCCACCAACAATGTGTTAGCCTTTCAGTAGCTGGCTCAGTCACACTTTATAAATGTACCTTTAATACTGTTTATGAAGGGTGAGTAAGTGTTTATTAGGTGGTTAATCAATTGTTAGTAAATCCAATAGGTTACTTGTTACTATGGTTTATAACCACCTATAACACTTTCTACTGATTTGCTTAGAACCATCTACAGCATTCCTCATGTCTGTAATGTGTTTATATCATATAGTAACCCTCTGTCAACTCTTTCTAAATATATCCTTCATACAAAGTGTGGCCCCTGGCTGTAACACTTGCCACACAACCAAAAATAAATGGGGAGAGGGAGCAAAGAGTTAGGTCACTTAAGAAAAATTGTCACAACATATCGTTTATATTACGTATTCAGCACCGTGCCAACATGCTCATCGGCTTTTCTAATCAGGAGCCAGGCTTTTTGTAATATGACCGTGCTAATTCATCTTTGCAAGTGTCCTCTGTAGTTGGGATTTCGTATGTAGAAGGACGTGAACTGTCAGTCAGTGGTACGGAAGGAAATGGGATGGGTAAGATGGAACAGATGGTCTCCTATGGCATTTTCACCAGGGAGTACAACCCCTATGGCATATTGTAAACTGGACTGTAATGCTCTTACTTTTGTTTAAAGCTGTGTGTTGAACTTGCAGCCAGACAAACCTCAGCATGTTTATGCCACGGCACATTGTAGCAGGGTTGTTAGAGACAGGCAAGGCCATTGCCCCGGCTGTTCAAGGTTTTGGCCGCTCTGGTTTGAAGTGGAGCGAGCGATAGAATTTTCATGGTCAGCACAGACTGAAACGTGAAGGGATCTGCTACGCAACTGACTGCTTGTCTTCATTGCCTCTCTTTGTAAATTTCAGTGAACAAGGAGCTTACCTTTCTCTTGCAGCTTAGGAGCCAGAGAAGAGAATGCCTTGGAGGTGGTAGGACTCACACCCAGGGATCATAGGAGTGGGTTGATTCCCAAGATGGGGCATTTCCCAGAGGAAAGGCCCTTGCTGACTGTCTCTAGGTTTTCCCCTGCTCAGTCCCTCCAGGCCAGTTTTGTGAATTGCCCCTATTATCAGATTCCACTAAATTCTCCCAAAGGAAGACTTGTTAGCTGTGCTACAGGAGCTTCATCTCACCATTCATTCTTTTGGTGTCAGCATGAAGATTACTGCAGATGAATAGCAGCGGTGACCAATCAATGCAGCAACCATCAAAGAGAGAAGGGCTAAAACACGGATAACGGAGCAGAGGGATGGTGGTGATCGGAGCAGGGAATGGTATCCGTCCATGCATTTTTATTGTTAGCGTAGCCATTCTAAACACAAACGTCAGGCCGAAGCAAAGGAGATTCAGTGCTGCTGCAATCACATGTGATGCTTTTCTGCAGCACAAACCTGCAATGCCACAAATAATCTGATTCGCTTTAAACAGCTGCTTGTTTTACAACTGGCAAAGTCTTCCCTCTTATGTCACCCTGGTGAGGATTTTCATGACTTGCTTTATTGTCCTTTAAAATACGATCAAACAAGGCTCTGAATAGCCTGTGTATCTTGGGCTGAAAAGCACATTTATGAAACCGGATGTATGGCAATAAACTGGGGAAAAGAAATCTGACCCGTTTGCCCCATGGAAAGCCACTAAAACTCCATCATCAGCTCATTTCCCTTCTCCAACAGGTGTAAGAACAAAAGATGTATTGTCATTAGCCAGCATATAGAATAAATAAAAAGAACATGGCCATGCTAGCTGATGTGTGTGTGATAGAGACTATTGTTTCATCTCCTGCCATTGCTAGGGTCTTGTGTGACGAGTTTCATCGGATTTGTCACAAAGTCAGCATTGTCTTCTGAATCCATCTCATTGACCTCTCAGTATTTTTCTTGGTTGTCACACTGAGTGCAATGTTTATCTTGTTATGCTATTTATACAGAGCAGGCTATTTTTCCATACAGGAAATATCATGTGTCAAGCATTTGAAATTCCAAAGAAGCATATATGAAGGCTGCTCTTTACTCTGACGAATGATGGGACACTTTTGTAGAATGGTGAGAACTTTATATCATTATTACGATCTTACCACTCAGTGTGAGGTATTCAAACTCCTTATTCCCATATTCCCCCAAGAAATCTATGGCAGACAGGCCCGGATTAACTAGTGTGCACTGGCATAGGGCCTCCTACCAGTCTTGGGGCCCAACCAAGTTTAACCCATCATCATGGATGGGTGGTTGGGCCAAATTTGAGTGGCATGGGAGGTGGCACACTGAGGTTTTACCCCATCTACATAGTGTGGTGAGAACTAATGGCCGGAGCTGGGCCAGGAGCCACTGGGCCGTGAGTGTGGGGCAGATTCACTTTCCAACCCCACCCCTCCTCAGGGCCCTGAATTCCACTCAGGGGCAGGATCGGATTTCCATAAGTCCCAGTTGTCTTAGGTTTTGTGGCACTGTTCCATGTTTACCACAAAAAAGTCCTGGCCCAGTTGAAGTGGCTCCTGTCGTGTGGGGCTGGGCTCCCTGCACTGGGCATTGTAACCTGGGCCATGGTGCAAGGGGTCACAACACCACGCAGGGCACCCCCCATTATGACAGGGTGCTGGGGCCAAAATTGAATGAATGGCGTTGCGACCTGGAGCACCAGGGTGGGGGGCGACGCGCGATGCCACTCCCTCAATTTTGGCTCTGGCGCCTTCCCCATCATGGGGGAGCGGGGGCAGAGCCAGACCGGAGAGGTGCTGCCACCCCTGTGCATGAGGGGTGGGGTGGCAGTGCCCAGAGTGGGGAGCCAAGCCTAGCCAGCCTTGCAGGACAGGAGCCACAGCTGTGAGATGAGTGAGGAAGAACAGGGCTTAATTTGTGCCAGGCCTTGCCAGAGCGGAGCCCCGGCACCTCTAGGCTTGGCAGTTCTCTTGAGCTTGAGCTGCAGCACCTCTTTCATTATAAATTAAGCACTGGGGTGGGGGGCTTCCTCTGTAACTGCCCCCCAACTGAAATCCCCCTTCTGGGGGCAAGATCTCATGGGACTCCCACCTCAGGGGGGATGGGGGCTCCCCAATTTCCATAGTGAACGGAGCCCCAAAATTCTCTAATCCGGTCCTGACAGCAAAGCCAGGAACTGAACTCCTGTCACCTGACTCCCACTCCAGAGCCAGGAGCACCTTTCCTCCTGAAGAGCTGCAGCAATCAAGGCATCAGGTCAGCCTTTACAAAGACGTCCTGTGCACTCATTCACTCCAGTCACATGGCCTCCTTTCTGTTGCCTGTGTGGATGAGAGATCATTTTAAGAAACCCACTGCTGTGCCCCCTGCCTAGACATAGCTTCTAACCAGGAACATAGCGCTTACAGAAGCAATACAACGATAAGATTTTGATATTGCACTAGCCTTCTCCTACCATCTAAGCTACTGCCCGTATCCAAATTGGGGCTGTTAAAACCAGAGGGAGTAGAATCAGGATCATGTATTTTCATCTGCCTACCCATGAGTTATTTCTGCCTTAATTTAGGCTCTACAGTCTCTTCGGGTACCTTACAGCTGCGGATAATAATACATGAACCAATGCAATTTCTTGCCAGTGCAGTTTACTGAACACTCTCAGGGCAGCTAGTCTGCCTCTCCCCAGCTATGCTAAATGAGCCCTTTAGGAAGTATCACCTCCCCTCAGAGCATGAACTTGACAGCGCACCCACAACGAGGCACAGTTTTCCGAGGCACTGAGTCAGAGGGACTGATGACAATACCAATAGGAGCAAGGATTTTAAGGGGAAAAAAGACCGAGAGAGGGAGATGAGACCTGCCCACCAAATGTGCAGAGCAGGGAACCCAGATCAGAGAGAAGGTTTTCGTGCAAATAATCTGCATGTAAGAAGGATTAATATTGCCCCATAGTAGACAAGCTCCTTTAACATTTTCCATCCAAAAAATGGCACATTTCTTATAAGAACAGCGTAAAACCTTACACTGAATCTTGGAAACTGGGACCCCAGCAAGGAGCCGGGGCCTGACCATTGGTGTCAAGGGCTACCTGGATTAAGGATCATTTTCTTTATTCCTCATCCTTCCCTTGCTGTCCTATCATAACTTCCTTGATAAAAAAGCCCAACTGTTAAACAGACTCTCTTCTTTCTGTGCCAGTACCAGTCCTTAACGGCTCCCGTAGCAAGAGCAGAGCTCAAATGCTGTGCCAAGGTCTTCCTTAATCCCTCACACATGATTTAGTCAACACCAGTGGGGGAGAAGGAGCATAGAGGTTTTTCTCCCCCCCCTTCTTAGGTCAGAGAAAAGAGGTGAAATTCAATAACACTGCTGTGCTGGAATACAATGGGAGCTCCTGCAAAGTGCTGGGAGGTTCAAATGCAGAGTGCAAAAATTGGGGTTGGGGGTTGTGAATGGCACGCCACTGTCGTGCTCTCATGCTACTCAAGCCCTAACCCTGAATCTTTTTCTTTTTGAAAGTCAGCACCGTTAGGTTTTAAAAGAAGCCAACTGGAAGATTTCATGTATCATTCTGCTGTTGCCATAGCATTAAAAAAATCTTAATGCCATCGCCGCTGGAGAAGGCATCATTAGAAAGCTCCCTCTTCATGAATCTCAGGCGATATCCTGTGTTTGGGAATACTGGATATACCTATTTTATAAGTGGGTAGGGAAGATTTTAAATCCTTTAAAATGAATCTAAGCAAATATATTCTGGGGGGAACAAGACTAACCCACTCAGTCTCTATCAGTCATAGAATTTTAGGGCTGGAAGGGACCTCAGGTGGTCAGCTAGGCCATCCCACCCACACAGAGGCAGGACCAAGTATACCTAGAATGTATGTGTTTCCAGAAATCACTCTGAATAATTGCAGGTCCAGAATCTGCTCATGTTGAGTAACACCTCACTCCACTGACTTCACTGGGTGGAGGAGCTACTCAGGCTGAGTACGGGTATTGGAATCTAGGCCTAAACAAGAGTGAGCAAGTGAGAGACTCAGGGGCTTGGAAGCGAGATATGGTAGGTACCATCTCCAGATGGCTGTTCCTCAATGAGGTCCAAGTGTGTCATCATCAAGGCCTGGTCTACACCTGAAATTGAGGTTGACCCAGCTATGTTGCTCGGAGGCATGAAAAATTCACACTCTGGAGAGACATAGTTAAGCTGGTCTAAGCCCTGGTATAGACACCACTAGGTTGAAGGAAGAATTCTTCAGTCAACCTCGCTACCACTTATCACGGGGGAGGGATTTACGACAGCAACAGAAAAACCCCTTCTGTTGCTCTAGCGCGTGTCTGCAGCACTGCAGCTGGGGTGCTTGTAACATAGCCATATCCCAAGAGACATTAGCCTAAACCATCCTCGCCTATGTAGCAATGCTGCACTGCTCCTACCGTGGAGAGTTTCCCCTTCTTGGGGGAATCTCCACATGGTATAGCTGCAAGCTGGACCTCGGGGCCATTGTAGCATCGTGCAGCCCCAGGACCGAGTGAGAGTAATGACGGCTTAACACCACCTTTGTCCTCTCTTCCTCAGCTGCACCAGGAATTTACTACATGTTTGTGCAGTGGGTAGCAGCAAATGGTGTCCCGATCTCAGCAAGGACCTCTCAGTGCTGTGGATAATAAATGAGACAAGGGGCGCAGGGGGGGGGCACCATAATTACATAAGAGAACAAGCTTTCCTCAGCCACTCCCCTCTCCAGGCTGTATTTCAGATCTCTCTCCCCACAGCGCTAGATCACCTCATTCCTCAGAAGGACAGCTGGAAAAGGAAAATGAACATGCAGAAGTCGACGGTGTTTCCAAACCTTGGCTTTCCTACAGAAGGGACAAGCATGGAGCCTGTCATACTCTCGTATACTAGAGAGCTGCTGGAAATCCTGGGCCAGGCACACAGATCCCCAAGAGGTTTTTTAAAAAAAAAATGAAAGGAGCCAAATGGAGGCTACAGAGTAAAATGGATGCTGCATTCTTCAGTGCTAATTCTGGGTTGGGGAGGTGGTCTGGCCGCCTGACCACAGAGTATAACTCAATAAGGGGAGGATGAAAAGGTACTAAGAAAGAGAGAGAGGAAGCACTGTGCCAGGTAACATACGATGCGGTCCAAGCCTACACAGCGGACTCAATATGCCAATGAATTAGTAACAATTTCCGATTACAGCAAATAGCCCTGTATAGAACAGGGAACCTAAGACAACTGATCCTGGCTTGCAGTGACTGGAAGCTGTTGCCGATACAGTTGCATTAGTCAGCCTCAAGACATTAGAGATCAATCAGTTTTGGTAAGAAAGTCCAGGGCATTCATTTTAACCATTTTGGTTTTGCTACTGGTCAGCTTGTTCATTCTGATGATCTAACTCTATGGTAAATAACTTAAAATGCAGTGTGTTTAACTTCCTTCCAAAAGCAAAACGCAGGATGGCTAGTGTGGCCTCTCTCAAAGAAAGAATTTTACAAGCACAGATTAGAGACCAGTTTTACAGACGCCTTTCTTGTGCTCGGAGGGTTGGCTGCTGCTGCTGCTACAAGAAAAGGTCTTTTATTGCAATCACAGCAGAAATGTAAACATTTGAAATAAAGCTAAACAAGAGTTTAGTTGTTGAGGAAAGGGACGGTCATCCGTCAGCATTTGGCAAACAAACTATTCTTAAGAGTGGTTTTCTGCAACTCTGACCTTACATCCAGCAAGCAGATCAAATATTTTAACCTCAATCCTTTTTTAACCCAATGCTCACAGCTTCTTACAGTACCTCTTGCTGGCTGGAATACAGAGCACCATTGACAGTTGCCTCTGGAAGCCTTGTGAAATTTGTTCTCCAGCTGGATGGTAGGAACAAGAAACCTAAGTGCCAAATCCTGATCCCATTGGAGTTTGCTACTGGGGGAGATTTTTCCAAGGCAAAGGGTTATTAGTTACCCAATTCTCATTGGAAAAAAAAATCTATACAAGTAGGATGCCTAACTCCTTGTCATGCCTTTGAAAAATCTACCCTTATGGCTTCAATGGCCCTAAGTGTGAAATCCTACAATTATAAGGCCAGTTTTATACCAAGGTGTGTGCTGACAGGTCCCAGAGACTCCAGTGGAGTTCTGTGTGGAACTTGGCCCATGCAAAAATTGGCTCATAGAGAGGGCCATAAGTCCAGGTTTGCCCCAAGTTTTAAACATTTTCAGGGCTGCTTCTCTTCTACCAAATTCTTCTCTTACCTCAATGTGTGTTTGCAATGTGCTTAGCTGGCTGTGGGAGTGGCTTGCAGACCCAATCACATTATGCATGTGGTTCAGATTCAACCAATAGCTAGTCTCACAACTCTACAAATCTCAACCGTGTTTTGATATTTCAAACATTCGTACACCTGAACCTTTTTGATTGCTTTCTGTGTCTATGTTCTTAAAACCAAGTACACGCCCCTAATACTTGAGCAGAGGTGTTTGATTGTTATGTTTGCTCTTAGCAATCTGTGACTGACACACACGTGCATGCATGCACACACAAATCTGACAATTTTCTTCTCTTTTTTGAATCATGCCAGGCTTACATGCAGAAAGAAAAAAAAGCAGCCAGGTGACTAGAAAACCATTCTAAAATGAATATAGAAAAAATATTTGCATGAGTCAGTTAAACTTTAAATCGTTCAGCACTGGAAGCCTGCCTAGCTGAGGTAGTGTGTTCGCTTTGGCAGGCTGCGTGACTTACATTTTGCAATATCATTCCTGTTCTTTGCAATTTTGGTCTTATCAAAATTAACTGCTGAAATCAGCACAGCTATTACGTAAAAAAATAAAATGTTAAAAGTACTGTGATTCTTCTGTGAAAGTGAATCCAGGTTGCAAAGTCAAGCACTCAAATGCTAAGATATGCCTAAATCGAGGTTGCCTGTGTAACCTTAATTTGGCCCCCTTCTTCATATGCATTATAATACAGTCTTCAGTTACATAAGAGTATATTAAAATTGGAGCAAGGGGACAGTCAGCTATCAAGATTCTATTTCTCCTGCAACTTGACATGGAGAGGAAGGATGGTACAATGGCTAGGGAGCTAGCCAGAGACTTGGGTTCAATTCCTTGCTTTGCCACAGACTTCTTGTGTGACCTTTGGCAAGTCACCTAGCTTCTGAGTGCTTCAGTTTTCCCATCTGTAAAATGGGGATAAGAACACTGTCCTGCCTCATAGGGCTGTTGTGAGGCTAAATACATTACAGATTGTGAGGCACGCAAATACTGTAGTGATGGGGGCCAGATAATTCCCCTAGTTAGACTGAGGACAAGACTGGGCCCAATATGTCCTCTCACCCAGAGGCATGTGAAGATGAGGATGATGTACAGGCATAATATTGCCTTTTCCTCAGAGCATGTGTCTGAAGACAGCGTATAGCTGGGGTTTGGGATTCGGTCAGCTACTATGGCTTTACAAAGATGTGTAGACCATTTTGCAGTCACTGCACAGGGAATCACAACGAGCAGTACGTTCTAGCTTGCCCACCTTCTGAATGAAACCCCGCCCCAGACATTTACCTTAGGTTGAATCATTCCAAAACCAGAATTTCATAACTTGGGAGATTATTAGTTCCTCCCTCTCCTTCCAGTTTTTCAAATGCCATCAAGCAAATCTGACAGAGGAACAACAACAACGGAACGTTCTGATGCAGCACAAAGTGTTCTGGAAAGCGACTTTTCTGGCTGTGATTTGGAATCCTCACTCCCTGGCATGGAAGGGAGGGAAAAGGAAGAGAGAGAGAGAACTCTACATTAGGGGCAAGATTATGTTATGCTGGGCTGGGGAGGGGCTGCAGCAGTTCCTGGAGGTGTTATGCCTTTGAAAGGCATAATGATTTCACTAGACACTGGGGGTGATGGAAAGCTGCTTTGGAATGGTGAAGCTTGTGCCCTTCCCTTCCCTGGTACACCTCTATTGGTGTCTCTTGGCCATAGGCTCATGCCAACAAGTGACCCTCTCGCTTGGGCTGCGATCATTATTACAGTAGCTCCGAGCAGGGTCAGGCCCCCACCATGCATAGGGTGACCAGATGTCCCGATTTTATAGGGACAGTTCCGATATTTGGGGCTTTGTCTTATATAGGCTCCTATTCCCCTCCCCACCCCCCGTCCCGATTTTTCACACCTGCTATCTGGTCACCCTAACTATGCAAAACATGAAGTAGGAGACAATCTCCTCCCCAACAGACTTCTTAGTCTGCTCCTCAACCCTTATATCCACATCGTAGCTGTCCCCTGAGCAGGTATCCTCAACAGATCGTTTCCAAATGAGATCTTGCCATTCTAGTGCACCCTAGCCATAATTTGGGCTTCAAGAATCGTTCTCAGAACCACAATTGGTTGTCTTTAAGCTGTATGGCATTTCGGTACCAGCCTGTTTAAGTACTTGTATATTTATCTCAAACACTGTCATCCACTCCCCCATGCCCTGTCGGTACTGACCTTGGCATGCAATCACCAGTCTTGCTGTCATCTTAAGGCAAGGACTCCTTGAACTTTGTGGTCTATGAGAACACCTCCCTCTGTCTGCTCCTCTCAAGAGACAGATGGGGTTATGATCTTGGTCAGCGTGTGCCTTCTAAAGAAAGCCAGTCAGTCACGGAGATCTTACAAATACTCATAGTTAGGTCTACTAGAACAACATGAAGCCTAGTAAAAATACAGAGTAGGGCTCTTTCTTGCCTGGGCCAAATTTGTAAAGAAAAATTGTTACCAAAAATATAAAGAGAAGCTTTCCTGCCTTGCTAGAAATCAGCATGGTGTCATGACAAAAGCATGTGTCTTATTCCTAGGACAGTGTCCACCTCACCTGTCAACTCTTAAATTTAGTTTTAGAAAGTCTCTGATCAATGGAGGGGAAATTGTCTTGAGTGAACCAATTATCTATTTTTCCAACCCACGGCGCTCTGAAGTAGCATTAAGTCCTGTCATTCCTAGACTTTGACCCATTGTGTGTTACCCAAGTTATATTTGCCATTATGAGACACCTTCCGATCATTTGCCATAATCAGATCCATTATACATATCTGTATGAACACAGAGTTCCTTTGAACTTCAAAAGAGTTTTAGTTCTTTGATTATGACTTTATCAGCAACACATAATCAAGTTACAGACAGACCCACTCAGAATTTAGTCTTAACCCTTTTTGACTGCAGACAGTTGCAGGTATGTAGCCAGCAAACGGCCTTTGTGTTGTATCCAAGTTATTTATCAAGATAAACTGTCTCTACTTTTTTAGGAGACAGTCTTCCCTGTCAGGTGTGAAGGGTTAGCCTCTTGAGATATCAGAAGTCATCACAGCTAATAAAGTAGCTGCATCCCAGACTTTCCTGGAAGATGGACTTTCAACAACTACTCCACATATCACTTTGATCCTGATAACATTAAACATCAAGTATCCTCAGATGGGCATTTGACCCCAAGTCCATGCAGCCTTTCAGAAGCATAAGCTCAAGCACCGGTCCAGCAGAACTTGTCTAATACAATTTAAGATCAGGGACCATGAGTTTTCAGATATTTTAAAGTATAAGAATGGGCGTTCTCATTTGACTTCCACTGTCTGTTGCACTGAAGGCCGAAAGAGTTAAGCTTAGGGATGGAATGGGGAACCTGGATCTCAACACAGTCCTGGCTGGGACAGGCGAGTCCCATATGTGGAAAAAAATCAGAAAGGGGAACTGCCTGGTAGATGGACTGTGGAGGTAACTGACTGCCTAGCTACACTATTAATTAGTAGCTTTGTTTCACTAGCTGGTCGGGAAATATTGACAGGGCATTCCCAGAAAGCAGACAAAGTACACACCTGCTACACAGAAATAATGGGGGAAAGTAATTGCCCGTGTATCTCACTTTTCTAGCTAGATGCTCCCACCACCGTTAGTGCTATGAAAGCCATTTAAACAAAATGGAGCATGCCTGGCCATTCTTTCACCACAGGACATTGCAGCCAGGACACTGCAGGCAGGCTACTCTCCCTGCATGACCCCTTCTAACTCCCACTACTGTTAGCTTCAACCTTCCACCCCAGTTCGCTGTTCCCCATCTCCTACCCTTCCACTGTAATCCCTGACCCCTTCTCAGCAGATATGGAAGAACCTCTCATCTCCTCTCCCCAGCTAGAAGGAGGGGAGATGACATAGAGGCTCTTGGGAGACTTACTTTTGTGACATGCCAGTGTCAAATCCTTCAGCAAACTGGTCATTCGGCAGCAACCTAAAAAGGTACAGAAAGACGAAGGCACAGGAATGTCTGAAACAAATGCTTCTGGAAATTCCAGCCCTTTGCTGAGGCCTTTTGGAAATACGGGCTTAAGTAAGCATCACAAACTGTAATGTATAATTCAATTATGGGGGGAAACACCCTTGTTTTTGAACCTCATACAGATGCAGCTCTCTAGTTTGCTACAGATTTCAGCACAAAAATGTGGTGGTCTTCTTGCCAAATTTAGGCCTAGTGTGTTTCCAAGTACACAGGGCTCTGAGGGTGCTGAATCCATATTAGTCCTGCAGTACAGCATGAATCCAGGGTTTAGATACCTGGGGATAAACGTCACTACAAATTGTTGTTTTATCAGTTGCGGCTGATAAAGAACAATCCTTGTTGTTGTTGTTCAAAGCCTTTCGATACAAAACGTTGCACATTTTCTAGAAGCTGGACTGGGTAGGGCAGAGCTGGCAGACTAGATGATACACTCAGGTTGGTGAGATGGACTTTTAACGGATCATTTGAACAGATATCCAGGGTGACGTTAATATGACAGCTCAGCTATCAAGAGAAAATGCATTAGTAGCGCTGTGTGAATATCAGATTTTTAAGTTCACTGTTAATTCTGGAAAAACATTGCTTCAGGTCCAGTGAAACATGTAAAAATGTTGACCATTTTTTAAAGGTTTTTGTTTTTAAAAATTAAAGGAATTTTCAAAATGAAAAGTCATTTCAAACACACAAAAAAATCTAAAGGTTTTGCCTTTTCACTCCCTCTCCCACAACAAGCAATTCAGAAAAACCAACGTGAACTTTGCAAAACATTTTGGTATCACCAAATCCTCATTTTTCACCGAAAAAGGCTTTATCTGAAAAATTTTGCCCAGCACTGTGTGTTAACCTCAGCGCGTGACTTTTATGAAGCCATGAAATGACCTTTTTTTATGGGTGGGGAAGCCTGACATGGAGCATGTTAATGTGAATCAGCTGCTTTCATCCAATTCCTGATTGGTTTGCTCACACCTGTAGGTCAGCTCTGCCTGGGTCCTGCTCTGTGGATCTGGCTGAGCAGTGGTGGCTCTCTCTCAGGGCCACCATTTCATTTCACCTTGCACAACACATCGAGGCTGCTATAAGAATTGACTGTTGCTCTTTTCAGGCACATCACTTCCACGTTGCCTGCTCTGTATCTAGGTGAGAGGCATTCAGAGCCCATCTAGACCAGCGGTTGTCAAACTGTGGGTCGGGACCCCAAAGTGGGTCACGATTCCATTTTAACGGGGTCACCAGGGATGGCTTAAACTTACTGGACCCAGGGCCAAAGCCCAAGGACTTCAGCCCTGGGCAGTTGGGCTCAGGTTACAGGCCCTTCGCCCAGGGCTGAAGCTCCATAGGATTCAGTTTGGGTCCCCCCCCCACCCGGGGTGGAGGGGCTCAGGCTTTGGCCCCCCTACCCTAGATGGTGGAGCTCAGGTAGGCTCAGGCTTCGGTCCCCACTCCTGGGGTCATGCAGTAATTTTTGTTGTCAGAAGAGGATCCCGGTGAGAACTCCTGATCTAGCCCGATATTACTACACTACGGGGTGACAACAAATGGGATGATTTCTCGCATGGCCCAGGACTCTAGGATAGTATTGTTTCCAGTTATGTCTGCTCCTCTCCGCTACTGCTGCAGCTGCTCCACAAGCCTAGCTCTTTTTCCATGACCTTTTACCATCTGAGCATGTATTTTCCCTTTTTCAGCACTTGACTCCAGGTGTTTCTCTTCCTTCAACTGGCGCTCGGGCTGTGATGATGCAATAGAATAGGCTCTCTGTTGAAAGGCAATCGGATCACAGATTTTTGTTATTTAGCTTGTCATTCATAGCTGTTCTTAGAGACAGCAAGTGCAGGAAGATAAATCCGGAGGTTAAATTATCTCCATTTTTTCCCCTAAGTGCACACTTTGTCTTCTTGTTGTCTTGTCATTCAGTCCTCAGCGATACACCGAAACCCCAAGCTGCTACCTCTTGCTGATAGCAGACTAGCTGATACTTAAACTGCATGAATTGCAGTGACGGAGTTGGGGAGAATCAGTTCTCTAAGTTACAGGGGAAGCTTATGTAATCAGTGCAGTGAATGAGAATGTCTGACATGAATATAAAATTCCTTCCTTGTGCAAAAAGTAAAATAAAATGAGTGATGTGCACTGCATGCCACAGAGCTTCATGGCCATGTTTTCCAAAGGCAGGGGACTAGAACAGGCGTGTACACATGTATGTACTCTGATACCTATAGTGAAGACAATAGATGTTTTGCCATTGACAGCAATGCGTCCAGGATTTCACCCCTAGCATTAAAAAGCTCTGCTTTGATAGTTGACTATGTTTCCATAACAACCACTGTATACTCTGGAGAAAAATAGTTTATCGCATAATAAAGCCTGATGACTGCACTGACTTTTTTTTAAATGGTCGATATTATTATATATGTAGCCAGCATTTTTCTGACATTTTGACCAACCATGATTACAGAGTAATAAAGATCTGTGCACACAAAGTGAGGGGATAACCAACTTCTATTCTGTATCATGGCACACATCCAATAATTGCTTAAATTCCTAACTCTGTAAATTGTCATTTTTATGCAAAAGCTCTGTGGCTATAAAGTTGGGTTTTGCTCAGAGTTGTGGACACAACTCCAGTGGAGCTGAATTCTAAAAGAACCCAAGAAACATAAATTAAGGAAATATTATGCAGAATGCCAAGGTCAGTTTAGTAATAAGTTTCTCTCCAGGTTGAATTGTGGGAGAAAGGTAATCCCCCAGGGAGGAGTGAGCACATGTACCAAGTAAATTCCTGATGCTGCATGGAAGCGCTGGGCTATGGTACAACTATGTCAAATAGCCCAAAGTAAAGCAGTTAGTGGGGAAAGATTGCTCCTAATCAAACTAAGCACTCTGCATGAGAGTTGAAATTAAAATCTTTTCCTTAATTGATATCCAGACTATGTAAATTCATTTGTCAGACGGGTAACTGAAAATTAAATTTAGGCTAACATAAATCCAAAAAAGCAAACAACGTTTCATATCACTGCAACGTTTCATATCACTGCAATCTTAGCTTAGATTCTTTTGTGTTTAAGTCTCACACAGCATGGGGGGATATATGAGAGGAACAAAAGGTAGAAAAGGTGTTTGGAGCCAACATGCCCTGCTCCCCATTGAACCTGTGTGCCCAGGAAAGACTGTCCAGATTACCAACATGTAAATGAGGCTCGTTGGTTTTGAACGGGTATATTAGGGTGAGCCTGGGAGAAGCTGCTCTAAGCAGCATGCTCTCTTCAACAGCCAAAGAACTTGTGAGCAGAAATCCTTGCAGCATTAAATCTAGAGATAGTCAGAAAATAGATTTCAGAGTTGTAGCCGTGTTAGTCTGTATCAGCAAAAACAATGAGTATGTGTGGCACCTTAGAGACTATAAGGGCTTGTCTACACTACAGGACTATTTCGAATCTACTTAAGTCGAATTTGTGGATTCGACCTTAATAAGTCGAATTTGTGTATCCATACTAAATACACAAATTTTCGACTTTAGTCCACCACATTCACAGCAGCAGCGATTTGGAAGCGGTGCTGAAGGTGCCTATCCAGTTCCGCCCCCGCCCCCCATGCCCATTTGATTTTTTTCCCCAATGCTGGGGGCAAAAAAAAAATCAAATAAATCATTGAATCGCGCCTCTCCCCCCTCCCTCTTCCCGCCGAAAGGAAATCTGCGAAATCCTTCTCGCTTCTCTGCTAGGTTACAGCGTGACTGCCACAGCACTGCGGACAGCACTGCCGCTATGATCGCCGCTGCACTTATGGCCATTGTCAACTCCTCGCCATTTCCACCTCGACCCCAGTCCAGTCAGATGTCAGAGGCTGAGAGCCCGGGCAGGAGGAGGGCAGGAGAGTGAGACCGCGGGAGACCTCACAAAGCCTGGCACGGGGGGGCAGTGGGTGGGATGGTGTGGTGCAAATGGTGTGGTGGGGCGATTCTGGGCAGATTCTGGGGGGACCAGACTGGCAGGCTGTGGGTCTGGGATGTGTGCTGCTGGCTTCAGTGACTGCAGTGGCGCTGATGCTCTTTCAGCACTTAACTGAACTTTGTGTGTGCTGTCCCTGGGCCCCTGGACTGCCCCTGAGGCAGCAGGACTGACGCAGCAGAAGCTGGCCGAAGCCCTCCTCTGGCCACAGCCACGCCCAGACGCCACGGTCAAGAGGTCAACCACTTTGGCGTTTGGCGTGCACTTGGCGGGGATTGGATTCATGTCATTGTCAACAAAATGGCCCAGCTCTCAACTGCTCAAAGGTAGTGACTGCTGGAATGTGTCGGGCCATCCAGATGGATGCCATGGCTGGGGCTTCCAAAATGCGCTGGGGCTGGAGATGGGAGACTCATCCCTATCCCACCAGCCCACCCAGGCACCAGGTACATTAACCGAAGGGCTACTTTTGCTTTTTGGGTGCAGGCTTTTTGGGGACCATAGGGGTTTACCAACCAACATCAACGTGGGGTGGCAGGCGCAGGGTGGCGTGGCGGGTTGTGTTCAGTTGCTCTCTGGTCTGTTTAGGCGCCTCCAGCACTTTCACACCGGTCCCGGACCACAAGATGGACACAGTGGATGTGCAGATGCCTGCCTACCCGCCTACCGCCTGGCCCTGGGGCGCTAATGCCCTGGCCTTGGAAGCTACACTGAGGCCAACTCTCACTTGAGGAACTCTTCAGAAGTGCAGAGAGTGTGTGGGCATGCTGGTGGGTGTGTGCTGGGGGAGAAGGGACTCTCGATGACTAGACTCGGACGGACTCGGACAAAATTCCGTGAATATGCTGTAGCTGTGTGCTTGTGCTGTGTGAGCAATGCGAGAGCTTTTGGCAGTTTGGGAGGTTGAGCTGGCCGCCTGGCTGCTTGGCCATTCTGCCAGACACAGCCCAGCATGGCTGAGAAGAGAGGAGCCTGAATAATATCGAGGCGGAGAATGCATCAGGGGAAAGCTTTGGAGCAAGGTTCCTGTCTCCTGATGATTTTGATTTCTGATCCAGGATTTTTTAGAGAGTTTTCCTTCCCAACCATTTTTAAAAAATCGGACATGTTTTTTTAATTTTTAATAATAAATTTAAATTTAAATTTTTCTTTTGTTGTATGCGTTGAAATTCTCGTTAGATTGATGGTGTGCTGATTGGGTGCTGGTTGGTGGAGGCAGGAAGGGTGGGGGAAGGGGAGGGGGGGAGGAAGGGGAGAGGGGTTGGGGTATAGGGGGGGTTTGGTTGGGTTGGGGGTGGGGGGGTGGGTGGGGGGGATGAGGAGGGTCTGGATGAGGGGGGGGGGGGGGGGGAGGGACGGGGATCCGGGAGATCGTGTGAAATGGTCTAAAAGCAAGCATGCGAGGAGGAAGCCTGCCTTGACCACCCACAGGCTGCAGGACCCTGGACCTGCACCAAGCATACACACAGGCACTGACACACCACACCACAGCAGTCTGTGTGGCTGCAGCAGTGTGTGTGCTGTGCTGATCTGTGTGTGCCCAGTGCTGTAGCATGGCATGTGGGCACTGTGGCACACAATTGTGCACCCACAAGACAACAGAAAACAACAGAAACACAAACAACACCAGAAACGAGTTTAACACCAAACAAACAGAATAAAACTTTTAATAACACAATGGGGCTTGGGGGTGGTAGCTTGAAGGTGGAAAACACTAAGAGCTGCTGTGTAAAAAACATACTGTACAGTTGCTGCTCCAGTGTCGGTGTGCTGTGGGTGAGGGGGAGTTCTCACTTTGGGGTGCCGGGACTCTCCTTACTTTGGTCTTGGGGGACAGGACTTGGGGGGGGCGGGGGGTTGCAGCAGCACTGCAGGGCTCTCTTCTCCTGACTGCGGTCTTGCACTCCTCGGTCTTGCGGCGCGTCTCGCTTGCGCTCTCATCGCCAAGCGTCGCCCTCTTTGGTCCTGGCTGTGCTTCCTGCGCCCTGCTCTCCTCCGCCTTCAGTCTGCTGCGCTCTGCTGCCTGGTGCGTTCCTGCTGTGCTGACCTCTGCTCTGCCTCTCTCTCTGCTCTGGCTCTATTCCTCTGGGCCTATGCGTCCCCTGTCTTTTTTCGTCCCTTCTCTTTTCGGGGCAGCTAATGCGGATGGCGCTCTGAGTGGAGGGGAAAGCAGCAGTGATGTGAAAAAGTAGTGTGATGTGAAAAAACACACAGTGATAAGTACAGTAAACACAGTCAACAGTGCCAACAGTAAACACAGAAAAGTTCAGAACAGTGAACAAGACCAAAGAGACTAAGTCTCAGGAGATAGCAGAATTGGCGGGCCTCATATGCTCGGTGAGAGAACATTGCACAGAAGGCATGCGCGAGAAGGAAAGTCCTGTGCTCACAAACTGGCCTTACAGTACACACTGCTTACTAGTTTACTGTTAGCTGTGCTCTAAAGATAAGGTGCAAAGCAATGCAGAAAGTGCTCAGCTTTTGCAGCCCTGCCGCCGCCCCAGGAATGCAGCATGCATGCTTGTTCTCATGCTTGCTTGGGTACCTGGCTACTTATTGTGGCTGTTAGATAGGGTTGTTGTTGTACAACATTGTGTGTGTCACCAACTTTAATAACATTACACTTAGTACCAGTACACTAGATGCAGAGATGAGACCAAGAGATCACTGCTAGAGAGATGGTAGCAGACCAGACCGCAAAGACCAGGACCCATGACAGGGGCACTAGTAGAGATGAGACCACCACTCTATATTCCAGATGCTGCGATGGGAGGCTTTGAATCTGGATGTCCTGGCGGAGCGCCCAACTTCCGTTCGAACTAAACTGAACCTCATGGCGACGAACTGACAATCTCTATATAGTTTAATAGACTGAAGAACTGTCCCTAAGAATGTGTGTTTTGAGGACTATTTTTATATTTAGATTTATATTTTTATAATTTATTTAGTATTATTAATATATATTTAGTTTTAGATTTATAATGTTTTTTTTTGTAATTATTTTATTTTTTTTTATTTTATATATATATATATTTATTTTTTATTAATTTAATATATTTTATATTTTAAATTTATATTATTTTATATATATTTTATGTTTGTAATGTAAATATGTTATAAAAATATCTGTTTATCGCCTGTTCCTTCTACCGCCTCGATTCTGTTTGATTGGGAGTCCTGGTCCTGGGGATCTGATGATTCCGGTGCATGAAGAGATCCTGAATGTCAGGTGTCCCCTCGAGTGCCAGTGCCTCGGCCTCCCCGGCGCTCAGGGAGCTTCCCATGTCCGAACCCTCGTCCTCTCCCGAGGGGACTCACTGGTCCACGTCTGGTTCACCACACTGGTACTGGTGCATGTCCTGCCTCAGAATGAAGCATGCGCGATAGGGCCCCCGGCTGGGCTGCGGGGCTCTCATTCTGGGATACCCTCTGTCTTTGTCTTCTTCCTCTTTTGCTTCCCTTTTTTTGAGGCTGTATCCTCGCCCTTTCATTTTTTTGTCTTTTTTGGCTTTTTGTCTTTCTCGCCTTTGTTGCGTTCTCTCTTTTGTCACGCAGCTCCGGGGAGAACAACAGCCTCCGACAGCACAGCGATCAGCTTCATGGCTTCCCAGACCTCTGGATTCCCCGGTCCTCCTCTGCTCTGACCTTTCTCTATCTGCTGGACTCCGGACTCCTCTGCTGGAGAGGTGCTGCTGGGCTCGTGCGACCTGCATCAGAGAGTGCAGAGACCAGACACCCAATGCAAAAAATCAGAGTAGAATTCAAAATTTGGCATGTGAATCCAAATTGAGGCCAGAGCAGATCGGACTGCTGCCCTGCAGTGTGCTGAGTGTGTGACTTTGCTGGTCGATTGCTACTAGAGCGCTAGCTCACCAAGCACTGCGCAGCCGCTCGGGCGATTCTCCACCGCAGGGGTGGCCACTGTGGAGTACCAAGAAATTCGAGCCTCAGAGCCATGAAGGTTGAATTAGTTGTGGTTAGTTGTTGGGTAAAATTCGTTCTTGGATTAAAGTGAATTAAATTAATTGAAATAGTTGGTAGACCAGGCCTAACACATTTATTTGGCCGTAATCTTTTGTGGGCTAAAACCCACTTCATCAGATGCATGGAGTGGAAAATACAGTAGGAAGATATATATACATAGTACGTGAAAAGATGGGAGTTGCCTTATCAATTCTAATGAGACAATTCAATTAAAGTGGGCTATTATCAGCGGGAGGGGAAAAAATCACTTTTGTAGGGGTAATCAGGATTTTTCCTCCTGCTGATAATAGTCCACTTTAATTGAATTGTCTCATTAGAATTGGCAAGGCAACTCCCATCTTTTCATGTACTATGTATACATACAATATATATATATATTCCTACTGTATTTTCCACTCCATGCATCCGATGAAGTGGGTTCTAGCCCATGAAAGCTTATGCCCAAATACATTTCTTAGTCTCTAAGGTGCCACAAGTACTCATAAAATAGATGGGTTTAAAAAAAATCAACTTTTCAGCAAATTTTGGAAAACAAATATTTTGGTCCAAAACAATGAGAGGAGGTTGTGTCATAGCAGAACCATGCCATGATGAGTCCTGGGAACTGTCTGCCAGAGAGCCTGGGTCGTAGAAGAAAATGGAACTACAGTAGAACCTCAGAGTTATGAACACCTCAGGACTGGAGGTTGTTTGTAACTCTGAACAAAAACGTTATGGTGGTTCTTTCAGAAATGTTCAGCTGAACATTGACTTAATACAGCGTTGAAGCTTTACTACGCAGAAGAAAAATAATGCTTTTAACCATCTTAATTGAAATGAAACAACCACAGAAACAGTTTCCTAACCTTGTCAAAAAAAATTTAAACTTTCCCTTTATTTTTTTTTAAAGTTTACATTTAATACAGTACTGTACTGTACTGACTTTTTTTTGGGGGGGGGGGTTGTCTCTGCTGCTGTCTGATTGCATATTTCTGGTTCCCAGTGAGGTGTGTGTGGTTGACTGCTCAGTTCGTAACTCTGGTGTTCGTAACCCTGAGGTTTTACTGTATTAGGCACCTGAACTACAACTCCCATGATATATGGCAGTGCCATTTTGAATGAAAATATTTCAGTTTTTAGGCTTTTTAAAAAAAAAAATCAAGGTTTTCCACAGGAAGGAGGGAGTTTTCACAAAAAAAATGTTGTTTAATCAAAAACTCAATTTTCCATCCACAATTTGGATGAAAAATTTCCAACCAACCATAATAAAAACTCATTCATGGCTTCCACCCATTTAGGGCCTGATTCAGACTGATAGTCACAAGAACAAGTCTCCCCCACTCTCACATCCACCTTTTTAAAAAAAAAAAAATAGCCCAAGCAGAACTTCCTGGGAGAAGTCCTAAGAATCTAAGCCAGTTTACACCAGCTGAGGGCCTAGCTTTTAAATTAAAAAACATAAAAACATAAGTAGCATATGTAATTTTGCCTTGCAGTAGAAAAAAATTATTAGTGTTACTATAGGAATGTCCCCAGTGGGCAACGTCTCTGAGAAGAAATTTCAACCAGAATTCACTTAGAATCACAACAGGTGCTTTGACTTGGAGTCTGCTTGTTTTCAAACTACTGGACAACTACTGAACATGGGCAATTATGGAAGAACCAGATTTTCCCACCATTCCCAATCTCACTGCATTTTTGAATTGCTGATTGAAGTTCATGGTAGCATTGATCTCTTGGTTTGGGATTAACAATCAATTCAGAAGAGTTTAACCTGCTTTGCTGTGAGCTCTCAGCTAAGAAACTGGTCATTAACTACAGTTAAAGAATTACTAAGTGGTTTCCAGGGTTTATACCAGCAGCAATTAGAAATGTTATAGGTATGAACAATGGTCAGTTAATGGACCATTCCAACTCTTGACAGGTACCAAGCAGATATAAAAAAGGATACAGTATTTAGTGAGAAATTCTATAAAATGACCTACCACAAATGTTACAATGTGTTTGTACAGCACCTAACACAATGAGGCCCAACCTGAATGAGTCCTAATAATAATCCATTCATTATTATACCCATTCACAAGTCTGAGGCCATGTGAACAAACATTTTTAACCTTGGAAAATAACTGCCACAAGTGCTGATTTGCATTTATATAAGCTTCATATTTAAAACTTCTTTCCAAAATATTTGAGAATTATTTAAAAGCGCCTAAAGTAAATTCTCTGCTCTTCAAGTTATCAGTCAAAGGGAAATGTTTCTGTAAGTGCCATCAAACAGCTGTTTTATATCTTAATTAAGGGATTGAGTTGTTATTGGTACTTTCAGAAAAATATATTTTACTGATAACTACAATGTAAATATTTATGCCTTAGTTATACAACTGAAGAGAAATATTTCAGAAATATCTTAATCAGTTGTTACTCTACCTGCTAGCAGCATAACTAGTTTCATTAAGCATTGTGGGTATTAAGTAGAAATCAACATGCCAAAAGCAATAAAGAAACAGTCTACGTATCTAATATCTTATCCAAAAAGAATGAGTTAACACTATTCCTCCTACCCCTTCAAAAAAGTTTTTATTACAAATGTGTTGAAACAGAAATAGTCTGCCAGTATTCACCCAGCTTTATAGTGTTGTCCTGTGAATACTTATTCTAGCTTTTAAATGAGTCCATTTTTCAACCGTGTAGTTTTCTGAATATATTACATACAAATGTTCCTGCTATTAATTTCACAGAAGCACCGTCTTTTAAGTGAACATGGGAGAATACTAATGAAAGGCAAGGTTTACATTTATAAAATTTGAGTAGAGCACTTGAAATTCTAAGCCCTGTTCCCACAAACACTTATTCATATATTCAATTCTGCTCATGTCAGAAGTCCCATTGTACTAAGTGGCACTAGACACACGAGTAAAGTTACATATTTTTAGGCTCAGGGCTCTAATTTTAAGACTTATGTTTATCCAGGGCCCAGTTCAGAAAAGCATTATGGCATGTGCTTAAATCCAGGCCTATTCTGGGAAACACTTAATCAGGTGCTTACAATTAAGCATGTTTTAAAGTCCCATTGAAGTCAAAGTTAAGCTTGTCTGTTTTCCTGAAGAGGGATGGTGGGGCGCCAGTCACAACTGACACGTAACATGGGACCAACTGAAAACCGTCTGCTCACATTTTGAAAAATACAACAACCTGATCAAGCACAAATGTTCTTACTAAAATCATTCTGCAAATAAAGAATGTGTTTGAAGATGTGGTAAGTTGATCATATTCCTCAGATTGAAAAAAGAGTGGAATTCAACCCAGCTCTGGTGACATGAAAATGATAGTCCTCTCGCCATGGGTGAAATGAGACCAGAAAATTAAAGAAAAAAAATCTTTTAAAAATTTATAAACTACAGATTTGGTTGAAGGAGGGAGAGATTATTAAAGCAATGTTGATTTACTCCCTTATCCGTAGAAAAATATTTTCCACCAAATCGTCTCATGTTGAGAATAGGTTTGTCCCGCACATTCAATGTGCTTTCTCTCTCCAGTGGTTCTTCCCTTTCAGAGAAATAAACCTATAAAAAAATCAGAGAAAATGAATCAGAATTAATTGTATTTGAGAGAGAAAAATCTGCATAATAGCTGAAGACAATCTGTTCAATAAAACTATGGGATGCATTAATCCTAGAAGAGATCTTACCTCAGGAGACAAACTTGACCCAGTATTTGTAGTAGAAGGTCATTTAAATAGCCACACACTGATAAAACTTTTCCAATTACGTTATTCATTAAATATCTGTATATGTGTAATCCACATGATTAACTGTGCATGTGTAATCTACAAGATTAAGTGCCGCAGTGGATTAATTGTCATTGGAAAAGCAATTTGTACTCCTCAGCCACACATTTGTATTAATCTTTTATGCTCACAAAGAAAAGACAGAATATTTTCTGATAAAGGCCTTACAAGCATGGACTATGAAAAATAATTTGGAAGTTTTCTCCACCCATAACACTGGGGGCTTTGTCCTGACCTCCTTACAAAAGCAAAATTCCCATTGGTTCCAATGATGTCAATCAGAATTATGGTGGAGTCAGGAGTTGAAAAGGGAATTGGGCTCAATTCTGCATGGTAATGAGCACTCTGGCCCCAATCATGACTAGGCCCATCATGAAACATTCAGAGCTGCTATAAGGGAGGCGTAACTCCACTGAAGATAGTGGTGCTGCACCCATGAACAAGCAAGCCAACCTTAGACCCACCTATAAGCTATAGTTCCGTAGCAAACCAAAGAACGTTGTAGATGCCAGATGCTGCAGAAATTGCCTGTGCCTAGTGAATTAGATTGGAGGAATTGGACCATCTTTATCCACTGGGGACCACATGGCCAGTGACTGGGGGCTGGACTGGGATACTGCTAGGTATTTGTTTGAAGGGCTATTGTGCTCTATCACTTCACAGATATTAATATTTAGACAGTTCAATAAGGCTGTGGCCCACAACTGAGCCATATCAAATGCATGGCTGTGTCCACCTCAAGAGATTGTGGTATGTGAAGCATTTGTATTCAGGCAAGACACACAAAACCCAGGCGACACAAAATTACTCAAGAGAGTTAAGTCCAAATAGGACTACAAAGAGTTACAAAGGGATCTCACTAAAGTGGGTGACTGGGCAACAAAATGGCAGATGAAATTCAGTGTTGATAAGTGCAAAGTAATGCCTGTTGGAAAACATAATCCCAACTCTTCATACAAAGTGATGGGGTCTAAATTAGCTGTTACCACTCAAAAAAGCTCTTGGAGTCATTGTGGAGAGTTCTCAGAAAACATCTGCCCGATGTGCAGTGGCAGTCAAAAAAGGAAACAGAATTTTGGGAATCATTAGAAAAGTGACAGATAATAAGACAGAAAATATCATAATGCCGCTATATAAATCCCTGGTATGCCCACACCTTGAATCCTTGATTAGGGGTATGGAACAGCTGCCATATCAGAAGAGATTAAAGAGACTGGAACTTTTCAACTTAGAAAAGAGAAGAGGGGAGGGGGGAATTTGACAGATCTATGAAATCATGAATGGGGTGGAGAAAGAAGTGTTATTTACCTGTTCACATAATACAAGCATGAGGAGCACCCAATGAAATTAATGGGCAGCCGGTTTAAAACAAACATAAGGAAGTCCTTCTTCACACAATGCACAGTCAACCTGTGGAACTCATTACCAGGGGATGTTGTGAAGGCCAAAACTATAACTGGGTTCAGAAAAGAATTAGATAAATTCCCAGAGGATAGGTCCATCAGAGGCTATTGGCCAAGGTGGTCAGGGATGCAACCCCATGCTCTATGGGTCCCTAAGCTTCTGACTGCCAGAAGCTGGGACTGGACGACAGAGGATGGATCACTCGATCATTTCCCTGTTCTGTTCATTCCCTCCGAAGCATCTGGCACCAGCCACTGTCAGAAGATAAAATATTGGGTCTATGGACCATTGGGTCTTATCCAGTATGGCCATTCTGATGTTCTTAGGAGACATACACTGGCCAGCTTTTGTGCCAGAGTAAACCACTTGCCAGGCACCTGCAAATTCATAGATTTTGCTTGTGTGCTTATGATACAAGTTAAATATGGAGTAGACTGCTGGAGCTCTGATCATCAAGAGCAAGGATCGTGTGTGTGTGTGCGCCAGTGCGCGCACTTGCATTTATTTTCACATGGTGCTATGCTGCCCTGGTACTCCACTGTTACTTCAGTTCATCCATTCTGCCTCCCAATTTCTGCATACAATCCCCGCAAGAAAAAAAATATCAGTTGAGGATGCCATTTCCTTCAATTGCCAGAAATGAAGCGTTGGAGAATGTTAAAAAGAGGCACCATGCCTACTGGGAAATAGCCAAGGCTGGTCCAAAATTTTGCAGTGAAACTTTTCCCTCCGAAGAAAAGCTAGATTTTTGACTAAAAACATTTTTTTTTTGGTGGAAAGTGTCTGCTTTCCATGAACATTACCGGATTTCACTAGAAAAGCAAAACAGAAAAAAAAATTGACTGAAAACTTGGAGTTTTGGCAACTGAAAATTTCAGATTTTAGTTGTGGGGGTGGGGGGTATAAAAAGTCAAAAAAATTTCCTGGGGGAGGGAAAAACATTTTCTAACTAGTTCTAGAAGTAACTTCATTACCAGATGACTGTTTGGTCGTTGCTTCTTGTTCTGCACACTATCTGGGGTGGACACCCCTCCCTTTACCTTCCCCCAAAGAATCTGGGTGCAGCTAGGTAACAAAAAGATATCAAACAAGCATTTGCCAGGTATATACAGTACTATCTGTGCACAGCCGGTCCTTTTCTTGTAGATATGGAGGGTTTTCCACAAGAGTCCACTGCACAGTTGCAAGATTCCCTCTCTTTTCTCCTAGTTCCTTTTCATTCCATCTTGGTCTCCCCTTCTCAGATCACTGGGATTTAGTTCTCTCCATACAGTGGGCAGGGATGCTGAATGCTAATGTAGGCAAAACAAAAAACTTGCTGCTGCCCCAGGCACTGATATTTTTTTTCCCCAGATGGTTTCTTTGGGTACCAAACCAAACCTCTGATTCAAACTTTGTAGATACCAAGTTAATTGAATTCCATAGGGTATTATGGTTAGACCTGGATGTGTTAAGTGTTTCATTACACATCCCTCTCTGGTTAGCCTTGATGTTTTGCAATATTAGCCATTGTTGAATAAAATAGCTATCGCCTAGACACAAGAAGTGAACATCTTTCGTTTTCCCCTTTAATTTCAATAGCTTTACATGAAGTGCTTACTTTCTCTCATCTGATGTTGAGAGCACGTTTAAATTATGTATACTTCTCCCTATCTCCATTTGTTGCCTTCACACCAAAGATTTTTTAAAAAGTTTTTAAAAAAATAACCCGATGATGATATTGTAAGAAAATTCCACATCGTTGCAATTTTAGCTGCTTTAAAAAAAATGTAACTGATGAATGGATGGAACCCAGAATGACTATTTTTAAAAAAGTCCTCACTTTTCATCTACATACACCGGCTCTGAAAATTATTGCAAGGAAATCATTTCTTTAAGTACTGTGTGATAAAGAATAACTTGAATAAAACAGCTATTGTTGCTCAGGATTAAGATCAGACTGATGCTTCAAAAGAATACTCCTAGGGCTGCATGGATGGACAAACACCATGAATGAATACATGAAGAGACTCCACCAAGTGCATTATTAGCTAGGCCATTCACTGAATGGCAGCTGATAAGATTTTCAATAACGTGGGCTCTGCTAGCAGTATAATGGTCTGTAATCTAAACATAATTAAAAGTGTTAACAATTTTGTAGCCTTTATCTGAACACATTTTTCCCACATGCTTTAAGTGACCGGGTCATAATCTAAAGACAAGCAGCTCTCTTGTTTTACACTATTAGCCTGGTGAGCTGTAACTTCTTTCTGTGCACAAAGGTCAATGTACCCCAGGCAACATCTCTTGTCAGTATCTTCCACAAATCCAGGATGCACTAAAACAAACACAGATGGATTACATGTTGTCTATTAGCTGGGCACTTCTTTTCCTTTCCTCAGATGCCAAAAAAATAATTAAAGACCCTTTGAGTGTGAGCCATGATAATACATGCATATTATTCAGCAGTGATCCTGAGTTCAGTGAAAAAAATAAGGTTTAAACTCATTTAACCAAAAATTTATTATGCAACTGTCATTTGTAAGATGTATATTTATACCGTTAAATAAAAGAAGGGCCAAATTCTGCACTCACTCATGGGGCAAATACAGCCTGGGGTTGAGGGGAGATTTTTCCAAAGAGCTCAGGTCAATTTTTGAAAGACTCTCCTCACCCAAAAACTCCCCTTGTGACACCAATGGGCAGAGTTTCTGCTTTGCTGAGCTGTTTGGAAAATCTAGCCTGAAGACAGCAGTTTTAAAGTACTGCAGTAAGCTGTGTATTTCATTGTCATAAAATTTAGCAATGGAAATGAGGTCTTCCAGCCAGATTACACAAAGCACCATCTTAATGCTAATGGAGTCAGATAGGGCCTGACTGCGTTGGAAACATGCATGCATGCTACTCTCATTGACTTCAAGTCCCTGGCTGATATTAATGGGAGTTGTGTCGACATACCACAGGGCAGAGCTTGGGACTACCCGTAACTACACAACAGTATGTGGGAGAACACTGAAGTTCCTAGGAGCGGAAAGGCTTGATTCTGCAGGCAACGGGGCCACCCCCATGAGTAAAGATTGAGCCGCTTGCAGCCATTTCTCAACCAAACTCCCCTTGGTGCTGGGGGTGGGACAGAGTATGAATTTCAGGATTGTACATTACGGCAAAATTTAAGTCTGTTCTTAAGATATTAAAATTTCTGTTTATGGCAGAGAAATTATTCTGTCATAATTGTACGATGAATCACAGGATACTTGAGATCCTAAAGGATCCATCGATGCTGTGAATAACAAACTCACATGTGCAGTTCGCACAGCACTAGGCCCAGCTCTGTCTCACCCACTTAGCCAAGTTAAGAAAGATTTATCACTGGTTTCCGATACTTACTGACACGCTGAGCTAGACCATAATCAACGGCAAAGCAAAACTAACCGCAGTCATGCTGAGAAGCATATAGTGCATGTGAGCCATTAAACCTGGCTTTAGTATTACTTGAAGGATTATTACTAGCTCACTTTAATTTGCAAAAATTTCGCAGGAGGCAGGATAATTGAATGTGTCATAAAACAATCAGAATAATTCAAATGTTAAATTCATGCTATAAAATTTACCTAACAGATGTTGAGGTTTGTACATTTCCCCAACCCTGCTAGTAACATTAAAACTGCTTTGTCTTTTTTTTTTAAATTTGTGAGTGCCTGTGCTTCCTTTCCTTGTGAATCTACTGCATGGATTAGCTGTAGATGCGTACTGCAAGAAAAATGCAGAGGTGAAAGGCACAAGGGAAGAATTCTGGTGGTTTGCAAGAGATGAAGAATTTCAAATATGGTGGCCAAGCGACAGCACCTTTTAATGATCACATAAAAAACAGAAGCAGAAATGTAAGCATGTGAAATTATTCTCAGTTTCATAACACAGCAAAAGGCGAAGGCTTTCTACTTGCCTGCGTTCCTCTCCTGACATTGCCTTGTGAAATAGGGGCACAGAACCACCACAGCAGCTCTGCTGCCACCCCCATCCGAGCTCCTGATGTAGCCAGGGAAAAGTGGGCTTGGCATGGCAGCCTGAAACTCTAGCAATCCCCAGCTGCCTCAGTGGCCCCTGGGGGCCAAGGCAGCAGCTCAATCTTGGAGCAGCCTTCAGGCTGTGCTAATGTGCACCGGGGTGAGCAGCCTGGAGGGGGCCTGGTTCCTTTGCTGCCCCCTCCAGAGCAGCAGTGAGCCCAGCTTGGTCATAGCTAAGGCACTGGACCATAGTGCCTAAGTGATGACGACATCCTGTATCAAGTTACAACCCATGATGCTGATGACAGCAGCAGTTCTGGAACTATACACATTGTTCCAAACTGTAAATGCAGGAGCCGGAGCTGAACATCCCCAGAGTTTAGGAGTATCTGGCTTCTGGCTCTTTGAGAAGATGTTTATGTCCACATTTGATTCTGGACTTCCCCAAAGTTGGGATCTTTGATTTAAATAGCGGCTCCTCTTTAAAACATTATGGAGAACAAAGCAAGGAAATATCATAGGAGAGAGACACCATAAAAATTACATTTGGCCCTAAAAACACACCCCATTTTTTTCCCTTAAACACTCATAAGTAATCATAGTACAAAGCAGAGAGTTAGTAAACGCAGTTCTTCAGGCTTGACGTGAGGGAACAATGTTGTTGGAATAGTTAATGAATATTTACAGAAGTTTTGTAATAATTGCCACATTTACAGATGCTTAATTATGTGATGTAACATGCTCAAGATGGGTTTGGTGAAGCTGAAAGTCTGGAATCACTCCCCAGTTATTTATTTACTCTTCAGATCAGTATTGTACCAGTGGCCTTTCTGGAAGTTAAGTAGTGTCTAGAACTGGAACATTATGCTAGCAAGATAGTTTATAATAAAAGTGGGTCATAAAACTAAAAATGCTTTTCCTCCTTCTATCAACATGCTTAACTCCCGCGAGAGGAGGGTGGTCCCTGCTCTAGACTCTGCAACCTTCTGCAAGTTACATAGAGCATCATTTTCAAAAGTGCCTAAGTGACTTAGGAGCCCAAGTCTCATTTTCAAAAGTGACTTAGAGCTGCATTTTAAAAGGTAGTCAGTAACTTACAGAGACAGATAAGCATCTAGTGGTAATTTCAAAAGCCCCATGGCACCTAACTCCCTTTGTGAAAATCCCACTAGGCACCTATGGTTATATTTAGGTGCCAAAATACCTTTAAGAGCTGGCCTTAAGAGCCTGAAAGCAAGTAGGACATAAGGTCCTCAGGCACTTGAGCCATTTTTGAAAATGTTACCCTTAGACTCTGTTCTCTCATCTGTACAGCGGGGATAACAGCACTTCCTTACCTCACGAGGGTCTTGTGAGGATAAATATAGTAAAAGCTGTGAAACTCAAATGCTATGGGGACCAAGAAGGCACCTAACGGGAAGTACGTTAATGGGAGGCACACATATGTAGAAATAGAGTAGTCACTAATGGATGTAAATGTTAACCAACATATAGGGCTTAAATCCCATGTGTGACCCCGAATCCTGCCGCCAGATCCATGTGGATGAACTCCTCCAGCCAGGCAGACTGCCGTGGAAGCGAGCTGGCCTCCACACGGACCCAGGAATCTCACCGCACAGATCTGATTGCAGGATCGGTCAGGTTCTGCCTACGTAACTCTGAAGTGCTCAGACAAGAAAAAGATGAATGTGGTGCAAGTGCCTGGTTAGATTAGGTAGATCTGCCCTCTAGATTTCTTATCTGGAACTCCAATCCCATGTGGCCCTTGCATACAATGGTCAGTTTTGCACATTTGCAATAAGGATGTTATTACTAGTGCATCCTAGGACAATATCAACACTGTAGCCAATCGGCATATCTAGCATGGCACGATCTTTCTTGGAAGCACTATTGTTGGGGAAGCTAACTTGGAGTGGATTAGAAAAGACAATTGTATAGCCTGTGGTAGAGGTCAGATTGCACATGCTGCACTGTATGTATTTGGCAGCCTCGTAGAGACAAATACATAATCACAGAGGTATGCAATCTGTATGGAAAGTTCAGGCCAGATAGAATTACACCACCAGGACGCAAACAATAAGCAGTCATTTGCAAACGCCACATTAATAGATGACCGTTCTCTACCTATCCAGTGATTTATAAGCTACAGCAGCAATTGCCTCTTTGAAAGAGTCCGGATATTAATTGTCCTCTCATCAAATGTACGTACAATACCCAAGCGTTACCTAAACATCATTTCCATCCTTTCCTTTGGGGAAAGGAAAGCCAACTAAAAAGGATTGCTTTGTTCTTGTGCCAAAGACCTGCCACAGGGGAGAAGAAACTTCTGTTTCTTCATCAAATGCTTGCTAAATAAGCTCCAACTGCCTAGGTGGCCCAACAGGCAACATATCTGCCTTTTATCTCTGCATATTTGGATCCAGGTCAGGATCAGGTGTTCCTGTCCAGTAGGCATGGACATCTGCTCATATGCCAAAACCACCCTGTATTGGGTACAGTCAGCAGCCCTCTCTCAGGGGAGCTGAAGGATTTGAGCTCTGCTGATTTGGCTGAGCTCTGGGCTGGACTGGTACGAGTGTCCAATGATTTCTGGAAGTGTGTTGTCTAAGAATAACCTGAGAACAGGCAGGAGGCATCAGAGGAGACTGGCAGAGTGGGAGGCAGGATGAATGTGGAAAAGTGCCCTGCAGACATTACAAGACAAATGAAATGATGGGGTAAGTGGGGATTGAGGCACAGGTCAGCAGGCGAAGCAGAGCTGCATTTGGCAAAGATCCAGGCGAGGGGGTGCAAAGTGGCTCTTGTCCACCTTTGCATGCCCCAGATCCCCAGGGCAGCTGGCACAGAGGCAGTAGAGTGACTGGGAAATCAGTGCAAAGGCCTCGCCAACCCCTGACATGGCCCCTATCCTGAGAGGGGGAGAAGAAGAATGGAGAGGAGCCAGCTGTGTCGATTCTATGCCAGCCTGGTGTTCCCAGCTGTGCTGTTGGAGCAGCTTTGCAATGCTGATGGTGGCTTGCTGGCGGAAGCGGGGAGAGGATATCAGATGTTTTCAATGAGCAGATTTGCCCAGCATTTTGCCTGGAATAACAACCACCAAGGACATTTTATTGTGGTATTACTATAGAAGTACCATGGTCAAACAGGAACAATCCAATAGAAATAGAAAACTATTCTCCAAAGTCATCATCATGTTGAAATCCAGACTTCAAAGTCAGAAAGAACATGTGCGAGTGTGATGAATTTTCACTCTTTTTGAATGAGTGTTATCAGCTTAAAGGAATAGCAAACAAGTATGCTCCTCAAATCTACCTTTAAAAATATATACAAGAGACAAAAACAAAAAAATCTGTGCTCCTTTTTGATTTCAGAGCTAGTCTTCTACAAGCCACGCTCGTGCATCTCCCAGTTCTAATGAGAGCCTTTGCTTCGGTCAGAGAAATGGCCAAGGAGTGATAAGCCGATGAGCAGATGCACCAAATGAAGTCCCAACCGTAGGTCGCTTCCCATCCTTGTCTTTGGGGCTTGTTTTATTTCCAAACATGGACGGATCTACTCAGAGCAGGGGCGGCTCTAGGCACCAGCAAAACAAGCTGGTGCCTAGGGCGGCAAAATCTAGGGGGCGGCAAAAGGCTGGGGGGGGGGCGGCAGGCTGGGCCGGCGGACCTGCCGCAGTCATGCCTGCGGGAGGTCCACTGGAGCCCCGGGACGACTGGACCTGCCGCAGGCATGACTGCAGAGGGGGAGCTCGTCCCGCGGCTTGGCTGGACCTCCCGCAAGCATGACTGCGGCAGCTCAAGCGGAGCCGCCGGACCCGCGAACCGTGCACAGCCGCGGGAGGTCCAGCCGAGCCACGTGGGACCAGCGGTCCCTCTGCAGTCATGCCCGCGGGAGGTCCGCTGCTCCCGCGGCTCCGGGGCGCCTCCCGCGCATGACTGCTTGTGGCGGCCAAAAAGGTAGAGCCGCCCCTGACTCAGAGTCCCAGCTAACCACCACATGAGCCTTTCCAACTTCAGCCAGCCAGGAGGAGAGAAGATGCCACCTGTTCTGCTACAGTAGCATAATATTCCTGGTTACCCCTTTCCTTATAACTCCTCCCAGATCACACATGGGACCAGCAGGAACCTGGGAACCCCTTACATGCCCATGTACCTTTATACCTTGCCCCAGGAAGCCAGAACTCACTTCACAATCCGATTCATGTGAGTGAAACCTTGCACTTGTGTAATGCTCCCCCTGATTTCATTGGTACTCCCCTACACAAAGAACTCCTTGCAGGATCAGAGCCTAACATACTTATATGCTGGGCAAAGCCTGGTGGGGAAATACCTTCTTTCCAAGAAATGGAGATCAGAGGGCAGGCGACGTGACAGATCAAGCAAGGCACGGGGGATGGCCATGGATAAGGCAGACAGGAGAAAGAGAGGCAGAAATCTATTGCGGTCTAATGTGACTTACAGTAGACAGATCCATGGACCTTCTTTCCGACACACTTAGAGAGAACCGTGTATCAGAGGGGAATGAGAAGGTACATTTAGAATGTTTCATTTTGGCTTTGTAGGTGGAGGGCAGCGCTGATGCAAGGGACTCCCAACAGGGCTGCCAGGGAACAGCAATACTTTTATTTGCAAATTAAGCCTAACTTTCAAAAACAAGGTGAGATGTACATGTGATGGTCACCACCTTGGCCAATAAGGACCAAACTGAAGATCTCCACCACCAAGAGCATTAGCCTATATAGCCGGGGTGGCCAAACTTACTGACCCTCCGAACCACGTATGACAATCTTCAGAAGTTCAAGAGCTGGGGCGCGCTTGACGGGACTTGGGGCTCCAGCCCTGTGGGGGGCGACTGCTGGGGCACTAGCTCCACAGTAGGGTGGTGGGGCTAGAGGCTTAAGCCCTGCAGAGAAGGGGGGTCTTGCGGCTGCAGCCCCACAGAAGGAACCTTCTGGAGCTTCGGGCTTCTGCAGGAGCAGGGCTGAACCCCTGAGCTGCAGCAAGCTCATGCTGTGGGGCTGAATCCCTGAGACCCCCCAACCCCACAGAGGTGAAGCCAGATTTTTGCCAGGGTTTGCTGGCCCCACTTGGTCACGTGGTACTGTAGGGTCCCCTCCCTGCATGTTGCCATCTCCTACCAACATAGTGCCAGTGTAGACAGTGCTTAGGTCTCTGTTACTTGCGTCGCTCAGGGAGGTGGCCTTTTCACACTCCTGAGCAACATAAGTTACGCTGACTGAAGTGGTAGCATAGACCTGCCCTTAGTCCTGCCATGAGTGCAGGGGACTGGACTACATGACCTCTTGAGGTCCCTTCCAGTCCTATGATTCTATGAAATGGAGAAGTTTTGGATTCAGAACTTTGAAATTTGCATCTCTAGAAAAAAAAATAGCCAACACTATAAAGTAAGGGAGACAGAATGCAAAGAACAATTTAGAAACAGAAAATGCATTTGACACCACACAGAAAGACCCTTGCAAGTGAGAACTGGATTCAAGGAGCCAATCCCACACCAAAAACTGCCTGATTAAATGTTCAATCCGCTTCAGAGCTAAGTGTATGGTCACGGTATCGTCCAGGAATCTGCTTCAGAGCTAAGTGTATGGTCACGGTATCGTCCAGAACAAGCCCCCTTGCTCTGAGCAGGAGCTGTTCCTGCCCTGCTCCCAGAAGTAGAATGCTGAACATTCCAAATGTGACCAGCAATGTCTGAGATCTGGTTATTTCTGGAAGCCCAGCTGGAAGGCTCAGCTAATGCAGCGAGTGGTGCTGATTGCCCCTCATTGCATTTGAAAACGGTGTCTCTTGACACAATAAGTAGCATGCTTGTAGACTACACATAGCCATTTCCTCTGATTTCAGCCAAAACACCCCTTTTTCCACTCGTAATTAAATAGAAGGTCAGGCAACACCCAAACACGACAGCCAGGAAGGCTCCAAAGAGTAAAGCTCCGAACAGATACAAGCCCCCCACGTTTTTAGATAACAGCTTTGCTAAGGACCACACGACTGGATCGTTTTTACCCTGTGTCACGTCTCATGTCATTAATGCAGAATCAGGCCCCTTTCCTGCTGCCATTGACTTCAGTCAGCGAAGGATTGGGACCTGGACTTCTGTTTATAAGCCCGGGCGCGGTTTTGTTGTCATCGACAGGTTTCTTTATGTTAGACCCTTGGCTGGTTATTGTTTGGATTCATGGATGGTTGCTCGAGATATATTCTGTGTCAGAGCCCACTTCGGCCCAAATCCTGCCACTCCTCTCTGACCCAACACTATGAGAGTGTTGCCATTAACTTCAGTGGGTGCAAGGTCAGATCCTAGGACTGCACCTACAGAAATATAGTGGAACAACTGGTGCAATTCTGCCGTGCAGGCAGAGCATGGAGCGCAAGCAGGACTGTCCTCTGTACAGACACACTGCATGCTAGCAGGTACGCAGGCAGAACAACCGGGTTGCGTGGGTGGATTGTTGACTATGGCACAATGTGAGGGAATCTAGAACCCTTAAGCTGCTGTGGTACTTCTTCTCTGGATCTTTGCTTTCCCAGAACATAGGACATTTATAGTTAGACTTTGTGCTGTGCTGAGGATTTAGTCCTTCAGTGGAGTGCCACGTGAGCCTATGACTCTGCCCAAGCTCATCCAGGATTGAAGATCTTGGTGATTCAACATAAAAATCAATCCAACTCAGCATTTCTAATGCTGAGTTCCATTGCTCAACTCAGCTGTAGGCCAAATACATGCTCAAAGTTGCATGACTTGTCTGCAAGGGACGTTGATTCCCCGTTATTTCTACACTCTGGCAACTGGGAATGCTGGAACTACAGATCAGTCATGGAATTCCCATGACCTCATGAGCCCCATGAAATAAGCTCGACTGATCTGAGTATTTCTCAGAACCTCAAGATTGAATTTAGTCTCGATGCAAAATATGGATGAGTGCAAGGCTTTGGGCTGGGAACTGAGTGGTAGAGGTGGGGTTTCCAGTATCTGCTTATAAATAAATAAATAAATAAATAAATAGAGATTTGCTTCTAGAGATTTTTAAAAAAGATCAACATTGAGTAGGAAGGGAGTGTGCATGCACACATCCCCAATTTCCCCTGACCCTGAGCTGAATTTTGAGATTTCACCAATCATAGCCACTCACCCCCACCCTCTCAAACAGCTGCTCTGGGGTAGCATTGTAAGCCAGTGGTCCAGTGGCTTTGCTCCACCCATGAGAGGTGTACTGGCAACAATTAAATAGAGGCCACTAAAGCAGTAGAGGAAAGCTGCTCTCAGTGACCAAAGAAGGGCTGGGAAAGCATCAGAGAGAACCTTTCATTCGTCTTGTTCTTGTATCTTGCCTAGTCATATTCAGTAGCCTTGATTAGCTTCTAGTGCCCGTGCTATGGAAGCTTTAGCAAGATTGGAAAGCCATACCATGTCTTGCAGTACGTCTCTGCACATGGGGACATACTATAGACACCCGCAGATGTAGTATGTAACATTCACAAGACTTCTAATTAGGTTTCCACTTGTCGAATTGGCTCATCTCTCGGCATCAAGCCATTCCTAAGACCAGCATTTACTGGTTTTGTTGTTACTTCCCGTCCTCTGCTCATTTGGTGGTTTCACTCACCAGTTATGTCACCCTGTAATCTAGCTTGTGAACTCCTTGAGGCAAGGGTCGTGTCACATGCGCCTGTGCCTTACCAGTACACTCTGATTTAGCCAGTTAAGAGGGCTTTAAAGAGGGCACCTGGGCCTGGAGCAGGGAAGGAAAGAGACCCAGTGAGACAGAGACCTGGTGCAGGAAAGCAGGCTTGGGAATCACTGAGGAGAGTGGCAGAGAGAGTAGACGTGGGTCTCTCCCTGCTGGCTCCGTGGGACAGGTCAGAAGCAGGACGCTCTCTGGGAATCCGCTCAGAGGGGAGGCAGGGGGACCCTGCTGGGAGAGACCTTGAGAGGCCTAGTGAGGGGGAGTCCCGGAGAGTCTGAGCAGACTGGTTCAGTCAGAAAGGGCAGGTGAGAGCTGCCAGAGACCAGGGGCAGTGGAGCAGGTCCCATGAAGAAGTAGAAGGTGGTTCCTGGGAGAAGGCAGGAGAGCTGCAAGAGGGGTTGCTGGCTGGTATCCAAGCCAGGGCTGGATGACTGAAGAGGGCTGAAGGCAGGGGGAGCAGCAACACAGGGAGCTGCCGTCTCTCTGTAAGCTGGAGCCAAGGGTTCGAAAGAGCTGAAGACAAGGGAGCAGCAGAGGAATTTACTCACTGACATCTCCAGGGCTGGAGAGCTGGACCCCAAACAAGGAACAAGGAGAGGGCTGGGGGAGTGAGCTGCTCTTCCCAGTGGGAACCTCCACGGCCTCTCTGCTGGGAGATCATCTTTACACTCCAGCTGGAAGAGCTCGGGTGGCAGGGGGATGGACGAGGATGGTTAAGATTTCCAGGTGTGGTGGAAGACGTGGGGGTATTGCAAGGATGCTCCCCAGCCAGGAAACTGAGGGGAGTTCCTGCTGAAGAGCTGGGCTGGCTGTCCTGGTGCAAGGACTGCCAGAGAGTCCAGGTGTAGTCAACGGCACTAGGGTGATGCCTGGGGTGTTTTGGGACAAGGTGTTGTCTGATCTTACTGATTGTTTGCACGGGGATGAGTAATAAACTATATGTTTAGGACAGTTGTTTGGACTATCTTGTAATATGTCAACCCCAATGAGGGGTATTATTGAGACAAGAAAGCCTGAAGCGGAGTTGTTTGCCTGTGAGGGGAAACTGAGGCAGACATACCTGTCACACCACAGCTTGCTGCAGGAAGGTGCTCCAGGCACGCTGCCTTCTTAAAGATTGTACAGACATTTATGAAATACAAGGCCTAGCACCTTGGGACTATGAGCACCAACTGGTAACCTTCACTCCTGCTCCAGTACAAAGAATGAGAAATAGTTTTTTATATATTTGTATGTAGGAGACAACCTGTACAAATAGTAAAGCAGAAAATGGTGCCAAAAAGAACGATGTATTTAAGAGAAGTACCTAAGAAGCCAAGTGTGCCATGATCCCATGTGTCTCACAGTGAGCCCCCAGAACACAGAACTGAAAGTTAGACAGCAAAACTGGCACTGCTAGTGCAGCTGAGATGAACTTCCACTGCTGTCTCCTATAACGAGGTAATCAATCATAGCTGACTTAATTACACTGCATTGGAGCGTATATAGAATTTACCTTTATACCACCTGACAACCTTTAAAATAAGTCTTACAACATCTGAGTGGGATCCCTGTTTTACAGAGTCCATAGCAGAGCCTGGATCAGAATGTTGGTGTTCCCGACACCTAGTTCTGTGCTCAGGATGACTAGATCACTCATCTCACTCAGTCTGATACCTTCAACTCCCAACAATAGTGGCTAGTGAGGCCGCTGTATCCTGGCTTTCGTCTCATGAAGGCACAAGTTGTTGACAAAGTTCATCAATGCAGCAAAACACCTGCCCTACATCAGCCACGCCATCAAGGGGACATTCACCTGCACATCTACCAATGTGATATATGCCATCATGTGCCAGCAATGCCCCTCTGCCACCCAGGGGCGGCTCTAGAAAGTAGGCTGCCAGCAGCAGCGCGGCGCGCCGCCGCCCCCCCCGTCCCGTGTCCCCTCCCCCTCCCTCGGGTCTGGTTGAGCGCTCCCCCTGCGGGCATGCCTCCGTCACGAGCCCGGAGCAGCGGACTGCAGTCATGCCTCGCGGAGGAGCTCCGGAGCTCGGGCGGGGGGGACCCGCCCCGGGCCGGCGCCGCGGGCAGGGCGGCTCCGTCGTTCCTCGTGGACCTGCCGCAGCGGGGCGCGGCGCGCTCGGGCAAAAGCTCCCCGAACCGGAAGCGGCCGCCCGCGCGCGCCGCCGGCTGCTGCTGCCTGCTGGGGTGCTGCCACCTACATTGGCCAAACCAGACAGTCTCTACACAAAAGAATAAATGGACACAAATCAGACGTCAAGAATTATAACCTCCCTGGACACTCAATAACAGACTTAAAAGTGGCAATTCGTCAACAACAAAAAACTTCAAAAACAGACTCCAATGAGAAACTGCAGCACTGGAATTAATCTGGAAACTGGACACCATCAAATTAGGCCTGAATAAAGACTGGGAGTGGATGGGTCATTACACAAACTAAAAACTAATTTCCCCATGCTAATTTCCCCTCTACTGTTATTCACACCTTCTTGTCAACTGTTTGAAATGGGCCACCCTGATTACCACTACAAAAGTGATTTTTCCCTCCTGCTGATAATAGCCCATTTTAATTGAATTGTCTTGTTAGAATTGGTAAGGCAACCCCAATCTTTTCATGTACTATGTATATATATCTTCCTACTGTATTTTCCACTCCATGCATCTAATGAAGTGGGCTTTAGTCCACAAAAGCTTATGTCCAAATAAATGTATTAGTCTCTAAGGCGCCACAAGTACTCATTGTTTTTACAAAACATTTAGTTTGAGCAAACACAAAACAGTGTTTCATTTTCAAGCTTCTGTCCCCTCAATTTTTTTTTAAAAGGTACTTTCAAAATAGTCATTTTAAATCAAAAAGTCAAGCGTTTTGTTTCAAAAATGTCAGAACAAAACATATGTGAGGGTTTTTTGGGTTTTTTTTTTTTTTTTTTTACCAACACAGTTAGGTGAAATTGACACAAATTCGTGAACTATGCCGGTCAACCCGAATCTTTGCATTCTTTCACCCAGTTCTAGTTATCAGTCACGATCCTTCTGTGGGTTTCACCATCGGTGGACAACTCTCTGGAGATCTTTTCTCTTCTTCACGTGTGTGCTGGAGGGATGTTTTGCAAAATATCCTACACGAGTCAATAGGACCCAGGGCAATACTTACAAAGTTATATAAAAATGTGCAACGCTTACAGTTTGCATCTGGATTAGAGTTTGTTCCCCTCCCCCCTGCAACACTCACAAATCAGAAATGGACTCTTGATGCAATTAGAAAGCAAAAATCAGACATTTATATTGGCACCCGGAGGCCTGTGGCCAGAATTCAAGAATATGAAAAATTATGTGTGGAATTCACATGAGGAACTCCTGTTGTAACCATAAAAAAATGTCCATGTAATTCCACAATTATAGCATATGTAGAGCAGGAAAGATAAGGGGGGCAGTCTGGGGAAACAGAATGAAGACCAACAAGACAGAGCGAGAGGATGAGAGGGGGATTGACTTGGGGAAGCCTTTAAAAATACTACAGCTGATGAGATAAATGTCTTCAGCATTTTCCTCATCTATTACTATTTGTCTGGCTTATCCACTCTCAGATCTTTGGGGCAGATCCTCATCTGGTACAAATCAGTGAAGCTCCGCTGTACTTGGAGCTGCATTCACCCATTAACTTGTGTGTGTTTCATGGCATAACTGAAAGGAGAAGAGTGTTAGGTTTTAAGTAGAAGTGAGCCAGCAGGAAGGGTAGCATGTTGCCACTGTATGCATGCTTCAGCTCTGGCACAAAATGCATCATTTCATTTTCCCCCTTTGTGGAAAAATGGGTAGAAGAGAACTGGGAAACTGGTACAAAATATTTTTAGCTCCGTGGGCTTCGTTAGATTGGGAGTGCTGATTAAATAACCAGGTTCCTAGGCAACCTGCCAATCTGGACGGGGGAAGTGAAAGCAAAATAAGTTAATGTAGGAATGTGAACGTTTGACAGGTCAAGACTGACCTCCAGTGAATAAATTTGGATTCATGGGGCCAGCTCCTCAGCTGGTGTAAATTGGCATAGCTATGTGGAGTGGAGAATCTGGCCCACTACCTAATTGTCAGAGGAGATTATTATATATTAAAGTTTACCCTCTTTTGAAAGGACCAAAAGTTGTTCAGCAAGACGGCATCATATTTTCTTTTGTTCACTTGAGAATCAATAATAGCAACCGGCTTTTTGTTTGTTTGTTTGTTTGCAACAGAAGAAAAACTGTATGTGATGCAAAACCACTCTCTCCATAAACAGCTTTCATGGACTATGCTAATTGCTGTGCTTTCGGGCTGAAAATTCATTGTGGGTTAGAGAAGCTAAGGGCAGAGCAGCAGTTACTATTTAGCTGGGACCTATTTAGATAGCTCAGGAATGAGTCATACAAATGACACCACTAAATAAGCTGGACATTCATCAAAACCAATCTGATCACAGACACCACAAGACCATGTTATCTCATTGCCAGACACTACATTTCCCCATATCTTCTGTCTGTCCTCCAGCCAGGACTCCTCACAATCTCACTGTCTTCATTTTGGCCTTCTATGTATTTCTTTCTCTGTTTGAAACCCTATTCACTGCTATCCTCCAGGTAGCGGGGAGGAAAGAGAGGAGGGCGAGTGATCAGAAAGTAACGATGCTGAAGTGATTATTTTAAAAGCTACTAGTTGTTTGAAAGGGGATAGAAAGTTGTTGTTCCAAATTCATTTTTGGCAACACTAGCTCCAGCTCAAACCTCTGAACCACCATCACCACCAGATTTGTGAATTGGCTTAAGGAGACCTTGTACAAGGAGAAAAAAATAACCCAAGAGGGAAAATGCCTTGAGATGATCAGCATAACAGGGTAGGTTTATTTTGGGGTTGTTGTTTTCAGGGAAGTCTGGGGCCACTTCATGTTGACCATGTGCCCCCAAGCTTATGAAAAAATGTCACGCAGGTAGATTCAAACTAGTTCAGGTATGTCTACACGAGCTGCTATCACACCCCACAACTGCAGCGTAGACCTACCCTACGTCCCATTCGTAATAATGCTCGGATGCTTATTTCTCTGACAAGGAGAGAAAGGCAAATGGTGACCTTGCTGCTATTCTACACTGTTCATATCTGGTTAATTGGTTCTAAATATGCGACCATCCACCTTAGAAATCCTGGGCTGGATCCTCTGCTGATATAGATGAGAGTAGCCCCAATGATATGGTTGGTGCTTAGTCATCTTACATTAGCTGAAGATCTGACCCAACATATTCCCCATTGTATTATGAATATTGTTACGTTTCATTTCTATTTACAGGGTCTGTTCATATCTGATCAGCCCTTTTTCTCGCAGGAAGTCCATCAGCCATCTACTGCCATTTTATTAGGTAGCATATGTCCAGATGATTTCAATAAGGCAAGTTAAAAAAAATGCTGGTTTCCTGCTATTACAATAAAAACCACTTGGAAGGATTAATTTCAAGTAATAAATCTACTGCCCTTTATGCACATGTACTTTGTGAAAATGCACTGCTTCCTATCAGTTGCATAAAACAGCATGTCAGTTACATATATTAGAATATATAAAAAACATAGTATGTCTCCTTGTTCTGTTGACTCCTGGTTATCTGACCATATTTGTTAACTCCCAAGCAGTATAATTCTGTGTAAAATACATGCACAATTACATGACTAAATACATATTATCAGTCAAAGAATACCAAAGTTGGTGTTAACACACACTGATTACAGTGCCAGGTCTTTTGACAAACTGTGCATCATTTTTGTATTAAGTTCTAACAGAACTGTAGACATCCTCCTCTTAGTGGCTTTAACTTTCTAACATCTCCTGAAGATGATGGGTTAAGTAGGATGTGCAGTTGTAGGCACCAGATTCTTTGTGGGTTTTAGAAGTTTGTTACATTGAAGTCTGGGGCAGTTACAGGGAAGGCCACCTAATTTTCAAGGTACAATCCTATTACCCTCCATTATGTGCAAGCATTTTGTAATTATTCTTATATGGACCATATTCTAAGCATGGGAGGTACAATATACTGGCATTTCACATCAAAGCCGCACTATACATGAGAAATTGTAGGTGATTAGGAAGAGGAGTGTGGAAGGCAAAAAGAAAAAAGGTGTCCAAGAGCATACATTCAAATTTAAAGGGGAGTTTATTTTAGCCATACTTGGACATCTCAGATGCTCTTTCTGTGAACATCTGAGTAATGGAGTTTACTGACATACATCCTTCTGATAAATTTGAACTTGGAAGTTCAAGCATTCCCCCCCCCCCCCCGCCCCCCAAAGTGGTTTGGAGCATGGGTCACTGCCTTTAACACAATGGGAGATGCTGATCGCCAAACCCAACAGGACTCTGAAAGAAGGGCATGTAAATGCACCATATAGCAGGGTACGTTTTCATACTATGCACGTGTTCATCTTCTCTTTGTGTGAATGAGATGAGGAAAAGCCAGGTCTATTTCACCCAGAGAGGATGAATGTTCCCATTTTCATGATTCGTCTTACCTGCTGTGCTTCATCTCCTTAAATCTCCATCTATGGCTTCAATTCCTTCTCCCAGTTATAAAAGTGATGATCATTCATGTGTGACTAATCACAACTCGCCAATTCAGATCTCACTTTGGATATGGAACATCAAATGCGTAGAGTGAAAGGCTTGAGATTAGTGTGTGTGTGTGTGCGCGCGCGAGAGAGAGACGGCCTGTCTGTCTCTCTTTGTCTATATAATTTGAAGTTGCTCTATTTTGCTAATAAATTTGAGGACATTGCACTCTGCTCATTGTACGATCTGAGACTAGTAACAGGAGCTAATTTAACTGAGTAAATTATTGGCTAGGAGTTAATCACTCAGCTCTCACATACAGAAGTAATGAAATAAGGGCTAAAATATGCCAATCACAAACAAGCGATTGATATTTTAGCCTTTCAGTTAAGTCTCTCTCTATCAAAGGCCCCAATGCCACAATTCATTGCTGGCAAGCAGACTGTTGCACCTTCATGGAGCCCCATTGACTTCTTGTGTCTCCATGCAGTGCACAGGCAAACTACAGTGCCTATGAATGGCATGCTTGGGGCCCTAGTTAGTACCTTAGCTCCTTTACCGTGATCAGGAACTGCAGCTAAAATGAGAATTTGAGATCAGCCCCAACTGTGTGCGATATCTTGGGAAGTCCTGCTTTAATTAAGGAGAATTGGGTTAGATCATTGCATTTTTGTAGATTGCAGCTTTGAGCCATCCCTGTAGCGCTGGATGTTTGTGGTCTGCTCAGCTTCCTGTAGTTCAGTCACTTTTTGTTTAGCGTTTGCCACGGGAGATCTTGGCCACAACATCTGTGCATGTAACATCAAAGATTGACTTCAGTTTACATTCTGGCGAGATGAAGTAAATGCAAGTTTGTGTGTGTGTGTGTGTGTGTGTGTGTGTGTGTGCGCGTACGCGTGTTCATGGGTGTTTCTTAAATATTAATTTTGCTTTTGGGAAAAGAAATGTCAATGGTGGGTTTACAGCTCAGTGTCAGGAATTTTTTTTTTTTTTTTTTTTGACAGGCATCGTCCCTTTCCTGGGATGGGAAGTTGCGTGCTGAAGAGCAGCTGAGATGTGTCTGTTTTTGTGCAAGGAAGATTATATGTTCATTTAGAAGTGATGTTTGGCCTACCAGTAGAAGGTTGCCTTTTCCTCCCCCTTCATCTTCATAAATAGCACAAACGTTTTCCTGGATAAAAATAATTATGGATAAGGCCATATTTAGGCACAGGCACTAATAAATAATAATGCTTCTCTCTGATACTATTAATCATTTATATTATCATAACACCTAGGAAATCCAGTCTTGGACCAAACCAGGACTTCGCTGTGCTAGGTGCTGTACAAACAGAAACAAAAAGATTGTCAGCTGTTTTGGGCAGGGACTATTGAAGTATAAGATGAAAAAGGGATGGATACGGAAACCGATGGAGGAGTACAAGGAAACACAGCATGCTGGGCTGTGGTCTCAGCACACTGTTAGCAAACTCTTGGTAGGCTTCAAGGCCTGAAACTTTTAAGGAGGGTACAGTTTATATATAGCACCTAGTCTTAGGGCTCCAGCTCCTGTAGTCAGACGATGAGATCATAGGCTCAGTCGTCTTTGATAAAAATTGTCTTCAAGAAGGGAAGCATTGTCTAGTGGTTAGGACACTCGCCTGGGATTTAGGAGACCCTGAGATCAATTCCAAATTCAGCTGCAGGCTTCTTGTGAGACCTCAGGCACATCACTTAACCTCTCTCAGCTTCTGTTCTCCATCCCCGCAATAGGGACAATAGCCGCGCTCTATTCCACAGGGGTGGGGTGAGGATTAAAACACTGAACTGGTTAGAACACATAGTGATGGGACACAATATACATTGCCCTCAGGGATGCAGAGGAAAAGCTTGAAAGGCCATTGCCATGGCTAAGCAGTCACCTGAGTTCCCCATGCCCTCCCCCTCCCCCCAATATTAGGCATTCTAGTATTTTTAACGATATTCTTATGTGCTATTGACACAGCTGTAGCTTGCACGCTGGGTGATAAAGCCATCAACCCATGATGCAATGATATGGTATACTCCATTTAGTGGTAAACCACTCTCTCCTGTCAATCAAGCCTTACGTTTTGAAACAGAGAATTCTGCTGAGCGAGGCTCTTATGGGAACAATATTCTATCCCCACCTGGGTAGTCTCAAAGGGCTCTCACTGCAAGAGTGTAACAATGCGGCGACTCACCCGCGGCGCCTCCAGCTGCTCGTCCAGGGAATTAGCTCTCCAGCCTTTGGAGCGCCCTCTGCAGGCCGATGTCCCGCTGCCGCTGGCCCCCATGTCCCTCCCAGACTCCGGTGCCCCTTTTGCTTGGGGGCTGCCCCCTGGCAGTACCCCCCCAGTCTCTGGGTCTCCCCTCCCAGGGGAACCGCCAACCCCCTATCCCTGCCTCCCCTCAGTATACAGGTACTGCCAGTCACCATCTAGCCCCTGTTCACTGTGGGGACTGCAGTGTACACACCATTCATCACTGGCAAAGGGGGGGGTTGGCCCTGCTGCCTTTGCCTACCCCAGGCTGCCCCTCTGTAGCCCCAGTACCTGTTCTGGCCTTTACCAAGGCCTGCAGCCTGGGGGTTCGCCAGCCTGGAGCTGCCCAGCTCCTCTGCCTTTCCCCAGCCCTGCTCCACTCTGGGTACCTTTGTCCACTCCCAGGCAGCCTGGCCCTTCTCCCTCAAGAGCTAGAGGGAGGGTCCTTCAGCTCCTGGCTTCCCTGGCCTTTATAAGGCCAGTTACGGTCTGATTGGGGCATGGCTGTTTCCGCAATCAGCCCAGGCTTGCTGCTTTCCCCAGCAGCAGCCCTTCGCAACCCCAGCCCTCTCCTAGTGCCGTTCACGTCAGGGCGGGAGCGGGTGACCACCCCGCTACAAAGAGAAACAAGCACGCGATGCAAAAATGTTTCATTTTATTCCCCTCTTCTCCCAACTGGGAACATACCCAGGATGAAAAAAAAAAAATACTCCTGCCTCAGTCCATCCCTGGCTGATTGAGGACAACAAATGCAGGGCTGGGGGAAGAGAGGCGGAATGAAAGTAGCAAAACAAAAGTGCAGCCATCTAGGGCTTCACACGCATAACTGTGCTGTGCAGCATGGCTGCTCCAAGCGGCAGCAACAGCTGGGCTAGGACACAGATTCCCCCTGCTGCAGAAGGAAGGCCCCTTCCCTCTGGAAGAGCATGACCAGATTTTATAGGGACAGTCCCGATATTTGGGGCTTTTTCTTATATAGGTGCCAATTACCCCCCACACACTCCCTGTCCCGATTTTTCACACTTACTATCTGGTCACCCTACTCTGGAGCAAAAGGAGAGTTTTCTCTTAGCATCATACAGTCCACGAGACACAGGTAAGAAGCTCTGAGTCCATCCAGAGAGTTAGCAGTACACACACAAGTTCAGGAGCCTCCATTTCTCCTTTAACTCCACCACAACTAGCCAGCGTCAGCTAAAGTTTCTAGTGGTAACTTCAGCGTACGTTCAGCTCCCGGGGCTCTGTTATGAACCTCTGCTTTGACCAATCACAGACACTCAGCAATATTTACATTAAAATACTGTTGAACACACTTTTTAAAGAGAGGTTCTGCTGGGCATAGCTGCAAAGCAAGGCCATGAGCCTTTCGTATGGTCTCCGTTAAGGCCAGTCTACATTTTCCAAAGTAAATGTTGCTCCTTCTCCCCCAATTATCTATATTATTACCTCCAATTATAGCTGTAATAGCTCAGGAATTGCCATTTTGTTCTTCCCCTGGAAACCCGGGGCAGGAATAGATCACTGATTCAGCGGAGAGCATTGGCATTTTATTCATGCAGGGCTGAATACCTGCCTAGACAAAGAGCTGGTTAAAGACTAAATACAAAGAGGCCTTTTGTGAGGGGCTAAGTTCAGCAAGGAGAAGTATTAGTTCACTCCCACAGGAGGTCGGAATCAAACTTTTTTGCCTATAACCCTAATCGAGAGGCCACCGGTAATGGAGCCAAGTATTCTGGTGGCTGGAGAGGGGCCGAGGGAAAGAGAACAAGGAGTTGGAACTGCAAATGCACACGTCACTGAGAATAATGGACCTTGCTCCTCTTTCCACTGGAGTTAATGGCAAAGCCCCCATTAAGCTTCAGAGTAGGATAAGGACTGTGATTGTAAGTATGAAACCAGAGCCACCGCTGGAATTATGGCTATTCACACCCGATGAGGAGCCGGCTCTAACTTGGCAAAACGCTGAGGCTGAGGGAATGGTGACAGGGACAGAAAATGCTTTCAAAACGTATCACGGGAGCAAACAGACTGAAACTGGATTTGAATAAGAACAGAATTTAGAACTTGAAAACTTGCTAGAAATGTACTGTATTAAGTCATCTTGTCTATTCCCCCTGCTAATACAGAATACAAACAAACAACAGCATTGCCATTCTAGATCGGGCCAACAGCCAGTCTACTCCAGCATTCTGTCCCTAATGCAATGCAAGGAGTAAAATCCCCATAACAGACCCTAGTGAAGGACATTTCTTATGCAGTTAGTGGCTGGTTTATAGCCTGAAGCTCAATGGTCTTGATATATTTTTCCCTTTATTTTTTATTCATTCCTATTAACATTTTTTTGACCACTAGTAAGATCTTTGTCTCCATATCATGTGGCAGTGAATTCCACAGATTAATCATCATTCACATAATAGATATTTACTTTCAACAGCTTTCAAACATGTTTTGTTTTCACTGGAAAACTCCTTGTTTTTGCAATATGAGAAAGGGTAAAAAAGCAGCATCTGACTGATCTTCTCTAAACCACTCATTTGTGCCCTCTTGTTCAATTCCTTGTGGTGGTCTAACCCTACTCCCATTGACTTCAATGAAACCAAGTTAATCTCTCCTCCTGTGCAAGCCCATCTCCATTGCCCTTCTGCATTCTATTTCACCCACGGCTTTTTTAGGGTGGTTTTTTAAATTGTTCTGTATGAGTATTTTCCTCAAATGTTTGGTGCAGTGTGCAGATAATAGAAATTCTGCCCCTTCTGCAGCATCTGTGACCTTGATCATTAGAGTGTGTTTCCATTTACTCTGGCCGTACCTCTTTGCCAATGGCTGACAAGGAACGGATTGGAGCAGTGTATTCACCTACTTCCTACGCTGACTTTCATCACAGGCTACTAAGGGGGAACATGATACAATTAGACATGAACGAGACTTGGAAACAGTCTTGGAACGCAGGCCTTGTGGCCATTGCTAAGAGCTGTACAGCAGGTACCAGTCCTGACTGTAAAAAGGAGTGCCAACAGGCCGGCCCACACTCCTCTCACAGGCTCCAACACAGAGTGTGAAGCTGAAGCATGGGAGGCATTTGAGAAACCACTACTCTGCAGGTTTCAGAGTAGCAGCCGTGTTAGTCTGTAGCCGCAAAAAGAACAGGAGTATTTGTGGCACCTTAGAGACTAACACATTTATTTGAGCATAAGCTTTCGTGGGCTACAGCGAATGGAACACTGTGTTCCATTCTATGCATCCGAAGAAGTGAGCTGTAGCCCACGAAAGCTCATGCTGAAATAAATGTGTTAGTCTCTAAGGTGCCACAAGTACTCCTGTTCTTTTTGCACTACTCTGCAGTAGACTTAAACTTAAGCAAATCTGCCTTGATGGGGCACGCGCCTTCATATGCTTCTAGTATTTTATTTGCAAGAAGTTCAAACTGCTGAGAGAGAGAGATCATATGAGGTGTTCACGCTGAGGGTACCAATGTCAGAAGCAATGCCTTATCACTTAGAATATCATAGAATATCAGGGTTGGAAGGGACTTCAGGAGAAAGGCTACAATAATAAGCTGGTAATATGCTTTTAAGTGGCATTTCGTTAAACGAGCTGTTTAAGTCATTCAGGTTGGACACCAAAACGTGAAAATTTCATACATCATAAAGGCCAGCTTTCTGTTTGACTGTCTAACTAAACCAAAAGTGAATCTGGGTAGTGTTCTTAGCCAAATTGCCCTGTCATTTCTTAGATAAATTACCCTGTCTTTTTTTAAAAGGAGTCTGAGTAGGCATCGTTTGATGGTTACTTGTTTCTGTAACTTGTAACTGTACAGGACTATAATGACTATAAAGCAGCTACACTAAGCAGATAGAGTGTTATAGTAAGGCAATAGAACATTAAACAGGCTATATTGTGTTGTTTTTATTATGAAGAGCATATAGCAAGAACACAGAACTATGCTTGTGTCATACAGGCTCACTGAATAACCTCTGCAAAGAAGTGCCATAATATCTAATATACCAGCTGAAAAATCCAAATGTCTGGGTACTTGACTGGCTGAAGAGAAGGGTTAATTCTTCTGAGTTTGGGGTGGAATTTTCAAAAGCACTCAAGGTCGGCCAAACTCTGCTCCTGCTGAAGTCAACAGTAAGACTCCACTAATTTCCATAGAGCTACCCACGTGCTTGGAAGCTTAGCACCTCGGAACAAGTTTGCAGGATTAGGGTCTTAATGCGGAGATCAAGGAAAGCGTGGGGCAGTTTACAGCAAACGTTTTTACAGAGCAAGAAATCTTTGTTTCCAAGACAATCCATGCAATACCCACATCCTGCTGCCATCAGCGTCAAGACCAAATAGCATAAATAGGCCTCAAGAACATTGCAGAAAACATGCCTTGGCACGTGCTGCAGGTCTAGTCTGCCTGACATGATTGCTATCCATTTTCAGTCCTTTATGCTCTTCGCTCACCTTCGCTGCTGAAACTTGGCCCTGGCACCAAGAGTTTGGCATGTCCTGACTCCCAGTAGCAGGCAAGTTGTTTTAGGTTAATAGTGCTCGCTAAGAAGGGGGCACAACCCCATCAGGTTTCTTACTTCCATAAGGCTAAGTACTGTCATTTCTATAGCCCACTGAGCCCAGGAAGCTGCTCCTCTCCAGCCAAGGCCCAGCTGCCAGTGAGAGCCTCCCAGGGTGCAAGGGCCCTTCCCTTCCCATTTCTCCTTTTATAGCCTCCTCTAACAAGCTGTCTGCTCCTCCCACCCTGATTGCCAGCTTGCACTGGGCGCAGAAGGGCCTCTCTCTCCCCTTGCAGGGAGCTGGGAACCCCTTTCTTCCTCTTGCTAGAGGATCACGGGGGCCTGGAGCACGTCCACCCCATCACACCTGTGTTCTAGCACAACTACACATGCTCCCTGTATAGCTTAATCTGCATGCACAATAGTTGCCGATTTGGATGGGCCTGTGAGAATTCAAAGTGTTTGACAGGTTATGCCTAGCTAATCCAGGGCTCTTTTAAAACTCTGCTATGCGGAAACAATGGGCCAAATCTAACATGATTCACCGCCTGGGCACCCCATTGCCTTCAAACACTTGCACCAGGGTGTAAATTGGGGGCGGGGGGCAGAATTTGGTCCAAAGTACCAAGTCACATGTTCTTGGGTTAATTAATGTTGCACTGAACAGCCCCCCAGGGATATAGTTGGGGCGGAGCCCGGCATGCACTTTGGATCTGGATCCAGATTTCAAACATCCTAAAGTGCAGTGGCGCTTCCCCCTCAGCGCATACATAGTCAGCAAGGCATTTAAACACAGGCATCCATTTAAGATGAAGTCCCGTTGGCTTAAGTGCTTGAACGGGGGCAACCGTATGCAAAATGGCACAAATGATCCCTCTACATAATTTTGTTACAACACACACTCACATTTTTGTAACAGTCTTTGAGACGTCTGGATGAGAGACTCTCACTAAGTGTAATTTTTAATAGACATCTTGCTTCCATTAGGTAACTAGGTTTGTCTCATGATTGTCTGATTAAAAATTCAGCACAGGAGAGTTAAAATAATAACAACAATCCCAGTCTGAGCACGGCTTTCTCAGCCTAAGCCATTGCGGTAGACTGATGAGTATTCTCTCTTGCTGAAATCTAGCTGAAAGATTTTATTAGGTCATATTACAAAACTGTCTTCCTAAAGAATGAAATAAATTCATCTGCTCAGTGATAGCATGCATGACTGACATGCTGCACTCACCAACATCTTGAACGCAGCTGTGAACATCTGTGTTGGTGCCAATTAATCCGTGATAGTATCATTGAGGAGGGAGACAGAGAAACTAGCACAAAGCTCTATTCAATAACAAAAAAAAAAGTCATGCAGGTGTTCTATGATTTTTTGGGGCGGCTGCAGAAATGTGATGCTTGAGTCAAGGTGGCCGAAGTGTTGCTGAGTTATGAAAAACAACCGAGACTTTCACTGCATGCTACATTTGGCAGTGCAGGTTGCATGCGTGTCTATCTGCAATTAAGTCAGTAGGTTTTCAGCATATGCATCATCACTTTTCTAAATCAGGGCCTTAATATTTATTTTAAAAACAGGGTTTAACTAGCAACAGGCACCGGTTGCTTTGTGAGCTTTGAACTAAACAAGTCTTTGGCGTTTTAAAGACCAATATGTGTAAACATCAGCTTCCAAATAACATTTTAATACCCAGCTGATCCTTTATTTCAATATACAAATAATGATGCAATGTTGCCAGCATCACGGAACGAATGCTGCAGAGAATACACGTTGGGAAAAGCAAGGCAGTAGGCACAGAAAGCGCAGACGATGAAGAATCAAAGAAGTTTCAAATCTATTCACCCGAAACCTGGTATTCACCATTTTTCTCAATTCCACACAGGCACGAGGGTGGTATTTTAATCATGGTGTGCCATGGGCAGAGAATTAAACCTACTCCTATTAATGCTAATACATAGTTAGAGCATTGCACAGATAAGGTACCCTAGCATATCCTTTCCCTCGTAATACCAGAGCTGAGAAGGGACGTTCAAATAATTGGTAAGAGAAAAAGATCATTAGGATCATAATTGGTAAGAGAAAAAGATCATTAGGATCATTGCTCAAAGGTACAAATCCTACTTGCCCAAATTGGATGCCAATTGAGTGATGAAATTATTTAAAGTGTATTTTTGGGGCACTGATGAAAGCCGTTTTACCATTACACACAACGTGATCTAGAGCAGTGCAGGGCAGATATTCAGGAGGGTTTATGCATGAACAAAACCGGCATCCAAAGTTGGATGCTTAATTGGCTTATGCGGTTACCATGATTATACGTGCAACTGTGAAAATGAAAATTAAGCACACAATTGCACACCTGCTTTTGCACGCCCACCTTTCTGAAAACCTGGACATAAATATTAACTGCTAAATGAGGTCAACTTGACATTTGATCCTCTTTAATCTGGTAACCAGACATTGGGTCACTCGGCAGAGCTTTGGACCAGACAAGCTCTAAATGTTGGAAAGCACGCTCCAACCTCGCCCCCACAAAGTCCCCCTTTGCCCTCCACCCCCCTACTTCTCTCCCAGTTCAACCAGCTCCTTTTCCCTCTTCCCAATATTACTTGCCTCCTCCACCCCCCACCTCTTTCTTTGATCCTCAGCAGACTCTCTGGCGCCCAGCAGTTCTGCTACATTTGGTGTTGTTGCACTGGGGAGTCTCTGCAGGTCTGGTAATCTCTCTGCTGGCTTTGGGCCAGTTACTGTATTCAAACCTCAAAGTCTCTAGGGCTTCCTTAAATGATCTCTGCTTCAAAATATATTGCTTCTCTTCTGACCTCAGGGAAGTCCCAGAACTTGTGAGATCTGAAGGCACTAGCCAGTCTAGCAGAGCAGGAACCAAGACTGTCGGGAACCCTCAGATGGATTTCAGAGCAGAAGTGAGCTTTCTGGAGGGTCGGGGAAAGGTTTATATAGACTTTTCAGACCCACAAAGAACTTGCGTTCAGTTCTTTTTGAATTATGGGCTGGATTTTGGACCATTTCCTATTTTTTCCCTGAACCAGTTATTCTATTAACCTAGTGAAGCAAGTAGTCAGTTTATTCAATAAGCTACTTGTAATAGGTTTAGCCTGTAGATTTTCTAAAGCAAAAAGAAAAGGGTGTAATCCCTCCCCAGTGCTTTGCAGGTCTCTGTATTAATGGTGTAGGGAATTTTGGAGCAGATAGCCTGCAAGAGACGTCGTCCCACTGGATAGCATTTGAAGAAAATCTATTGGACTGGGAGAGACTAAACAATTTTGTGGTGTGTGATACCATCGTATTGGAGTTCAGCTTACAATTACTAGGTGAGGAAGTGAGACAGAGCCCTTACCGCTCTGGACAATGACACCCCGAGTACTGTATCTGGAGGGCAGCCTAAGCAAACAAGAGAATGGCATGACTAGATTAAACATTGCTACAATCTACATGTGCAGGAAGGGATATACAACCACAGCGGTGAGTTTCACGTCTCTTGGAAGTGGTAGGCAATCGGTTAAGCAAGGTAACTGATGTGGGACCTGTTGCCATGGTGCGTAGGTAATGGGAGATAGCATGGGGAGACAAAGAGAAAATGCGAGGCTCAGAGTCTGGGACGCACAAGGGAGTAATGCTGAAGATGAGATTTTCATATCAGAGAGTGAAGGACAGACGTGGCTGAATGCAGAACAAAAGAGTCTTATTCTCTGAATTATTTACTAGCCTGGAATTTATCTAGCTAAGCCACTAGCCAGGGTTAAACTACACTTGCTTTTATAACACTCATTTTTATTTAATGGGTTTTTTGTCTTAGTTTTCTAAGAAGCTTTTCTGCATTTAGGATCTTCTGTGGTCTCTGTCTGTTTGGGGAATGATTCCTACCAGCCATCCTGCAGCCTTTGCCCTGCCAAGCAGTCGAAGGGGGAGTTCCACAGTGACAGCATGGTCAAAGGCATCAACCAAAGGCATCCCTCAGAGTGTTCCTGGGTTTTACAGCAGGAGAGCCAAGAACAGACAAAGCTGACAGATGAGGGATTAGCTATGGGGCAGACGTGAGATTTCTTGTTTTCGACGGCAGGATCGAAGGGGAGTACAGTACATTATGCAGTGCTTCTGCAAAAGGGTGGAAAATCAGATGAGGTGTTAGGGAGATATGGCGGGGTTCAGAATTGAGGTGAATATTTCCCTAACTTCCTTTGCAACATACAGGAGATTCCACTTAATAGCAGCCCTGATATCAGCAACATGTGGTTGGGAACCACCCCCATCCATTAACTCCAACATTAATGGGATTCAGCTCTTGACAGCGGCAGGCCACTTACTAGCAACTTTTGGGGGTGGAGGGGAACAGGCCCCACCTACAGGAAGGTTCCCAAGGCAGCTGCCCGGAAAGGAAGCACTGGGATGTAGTGGGGTGGGGGCTTTCTATGGGGTTCAGGGGGGCCACGGGGCTGCACCATACCACTCCCTGGACTCCTGGGGCATCAGGCTTCAGCACGTACCAACACTTTTTTTTCCTGGTTGCAGCCCCCTGGCAGGGTGGAGAGCACAGGGCGAGGTACCAGCCCTGCCTGGTACCTCCCTTCGCATCTGACGGCCCCTCGCCTCCTCTACACCCACTCTGCATTCCCACAGATGAGCAGCAGCTGAGGAGCTGGGCCATGTACTTTCAGCGATTGAGAGTGTCTCTCTTTGGCCTTTCGTGACTTTCAAAGGAAGTATTTTTAAGGGCCTGATGGAGGTATTAAGATAAAGGTAATTTTTAAACAATTAATTGTCACATTTTGCTTAAAAAAATCTCATTACAGTATACCGAGCACCCTGGACAAATTGAAGGTCTTCCAATATAGATAAGCATATGTGATAGAACTGGAAAGGAACTCCTGGGTCCTCAAGTCCTACCCCTTTGCTTAGCAACATGGACTCAACATTATACTTTCTGGGCCTGATTCTGATCCCACATGACTTGTAGGGTGGGGGTTTCAAGAGTGCCTAATGCGGGGAGGAGGGACAAGTCATATTGGAATTCAGTCTTGACTTAAGAGCTGTAACTGCTGACTTTGATGAAGTTACTCCTGCTTTATACTGTTTGAACTTACGTCACCCCTATTGGCAGAGATCTAGTTTTGGCTCAAAGGCATCAAATGTTCAAGCCATAATTACCTTCCTATCCCTCATTGTCTGACTGATCTCACCATTCCTAAACGCAGTGAAGAACAGCTCTGTGTAAGCTCAAAAGCTTGTCTCTTTCACCATCGGAAGTTGGTCCAATACACGGTATTGCATCACGCACCTTGTCTCTCTCTCACTGCTCCTAAACAGCCAAAATACATTTACTCTTCCGAAAGCATTAACTCATTATTCCTTGTTTTAATAGCAATTGTCATTCACTTATGTCTTTCCCCAATTGAACAAGCTGTTCTGTTTGTGGGTTTAATCTGTTGACAGCTATCTGGAGAGTAGCAGTTTTGAAACACAATGATAATCTGATTGCTGCAGTAGCTTGTGATCATTTTGGTATAGCATTCGAGCTAGCACCAAAGAAATGCTGTCTAATTAACACTCTGATTGGCATTGTATATGTGACACTTTCCCCGTGGACTTAATTTTTGTCTCTGCCATATTAATCCACATCTGTAAGAATGTGTTATTACTTACATCCAAGACACAGAAAAGATTTTCTACTTATAACTATTCAGTGTGCCAAAAAATCTCCAAAAATTTAAGCCAACTGCTGCTGTTTAAATTGTTTTGTTAATCATCAAAGGCTACTTACAGCAGGGTTTGCCAGAGAAAATCATGGTCTACTTTCAGGACAAAAAAAAAAATCTACAATAAAACATCATTTAGATATTTTAAAAACTGTTGACAGATGCCGCCAGCACAGCTGCACGTAGAGGAAAAAGTCACCAGAAGGAAACAATAGGTTGGAGACTAAAATGGTATGATTCTCAGTCCATCCTTTGTGAATTCTGATATTCTTAGGAGAGCTAGACTTGAAACTAAAGTCTTGGATTCAAACATTCCCCAAACTTTGGGGTTGTTCAAAATCTAAACTGGAGCAGGATTGGAATTTTTCAAGTAGTCTCTATACGGATAACGGGCAACTTCAAACCCCTGCATGCAAACAGTCAAACTTTTGAGTGTACAAAAGCTGCAACAAAATCCAAATTTTGCAGCATGGACCTATTTCCAGAATACACAAGGGTATACTGGGTGTGTACAGGTTTAACAAGGAGAGACCTGTGAATTCAGATTTTTTTTTCCTAACAAACATGTCGACATAACTAAGGGTGCCATCTTCATGCATGTCACTAGTCCTAGAAGTTGCACCTCTGAACTCAGTCTGTCCAAACATGACATCCCAGCTTTTGACAACATGGGTAGGCCAGTGCTGTGATCTCATACTCTCAGCTGCTTCCACTGAGACGCCAATGGACCAAATCCAGTCCTGGACGCAGTCCAGAAATCTTGGGAGTTTTCTGACACTCAAATATACCAAAATGCAAAAAAGAAAGCATGGCCTAAAGGGTAAAGCCAGTAGCAGGGACTTCTGCAGCTATTAGCAACCGAATCAGAGCTCTAGCAAGAGGACAGTTTCAAACATCTGCCCTGCAACAAGCATTCATTTGAGCCATTGTATAGGTTTATTGAGATGTCCTGGGGATTTGCTAGAGGAGATTGGGTCAGAGATCTTTGAATATGGTCAGGAACACGTTGCACTGGCCAACGTGCATTAGTAAAGATTGGAGAGCAGTTCTGCTTGCTGCACAAGATTAAGGGCTTAATCCGGCAAGGTGCTAAGCACCTTCAGCTCCCACTGAAGCCCATAAAAGCGCTCTGAATGTCACAGGCCCAAAATGTCTTTCCCCAAAGGAATCTTTCTGGACACACCTTCAGAGCTGCTCAGTTCCGGTTGAAGTTCATGGCATAGTGTGCTTCTCAACAGCACTTCTCAGGATCATGACCTTGTTGTGCAACTGATGTAGTAATGACAGCAAGATGGGTTCTTCTGTGATGCGACAGTAACTACCTAGAGGCGTAGGGACGCCCCTTATTTTTAATGGCTGTACATATCCACGGAGATTTGATTTTGGAACTTTGGTCTCCTTTTCCCCAAACCCATGTGTTTCATACACTCTAAGCAGCCTTGTTTAATATGGAAAGTTGAATATCTTATCAAATAAAACCAGCTGTGCTGCTTGGGTATCTTCCTGTGGCTCTGCTTTTTGTTTCTTTACTTAACTGGCATTGGGGTTTCCAAGCTGCTAACACTAGTCAATGGAGTTTATTAGACACAGTGTTTGTTGAACAATAACATTTTATATAGTGTGTCACTACTTAGTTCCTTGGATACGTTACACATTTCTGGCCTCTATTTTTGCTCTCATCATTTTAGATGCATTTCACAGCTGTGCACCAGAGACTGTCATCCAAGGCCTGATTCTGCTCCCCGATACATCCTGTGGTTTGCGGAGTTACTGCTGACTGAAGCCAGTACCAGCATAAGAACAGAATTAGGCCTCCAAGGGTCAAATCAATATTGCCCTGTGCCCCCTTCGCCATAGCTTAGCTAGCACAAAGGGACTGTAGGGCAGAGAGAATAGCACCCTCACTCCAAGCAATATCCTCCCTGCAGCAGGCCCCTTTGCCCAGAGGCCCCTTCGCCCATCAGCTAAGGGCCACTGCCCGGCTGCACCGGGTGCTCAGGCCACGCCAGAGTAGGCATGGGAGAGGTGTGACCAAGTCAGACTTGTCCACCAGCGATTTGGCACCTGCAGAGCCTCATAATCTCAGCACAGCCCATGACGAGGACACCTCAACATTACTGAAATACAAATCCTAATAAAAGCGGCAAAGAGTTTGGAAGGGCCAAGTTAAAACACTGCAGAGAAAGCTGAGGGGAAAAAAAGGGGGGGGGAAAGGGGGATAAAAAGGGGATAGAGAATAAGATGGAGAATATATTATTGCCCTTATATAAATCCATGGTACACCCACATCTCGAATACTGTGTACAGGTGTGGTCTCCTCATCTCAAAAAAGATATGCTGGCACTAGAAAAGGACAACTAAAATGTTTAGGGGTTCGGAGAGGGTCCCATACGAGGAAAGATTAAAGAGGCTAGGACTCTTCAGCTTGGAAAAGAGAAGACTAAGGGGGGGATATGATAGAGGTATATAAAATTATGAGTGATGTGGAGAAAGTAGATAAGGAAAAGTTATTTACTTATTCCCATAATACAAGAACTAGGGGTCACCAAATGAAATTAATAGGCAGCAGGTTTAAAACAAATAAAAAGAAGTTCTTCTTCACGCAGCGCACAGTCAACTTGTGGAACTCCTTACCTGAGGAGGTTAGGACTATAACAGCGTTTAAAAGGGAACTGGATAAATTCATGGAGGTTAAGTCCATAAATGGCTATTAGCCAGGACGGGTAAGGAATAGTGTCCCTAGCCTCTGTTTGTCAGAGGATGGAGATGGATGGCAGGAGAGAGATCACTTGATCATTGCCTGTTAGGTTCTCTCCCTCTGGGGCACCTGGTATTGGCCACTGTCGGTAGACAGGATACTGGGCTAGATGGACCTTTGGTCTGACCCGGTACGGCCGTTCTTATAATTCCCTGCCTATGGTGGAGTCAACTCTTCTCCAGCTACTGCTGGAGTGTAACACGAGGGTGTTACACGAGGGTTCATAAAAATACTTCTTGAGAGTTTTGTTTGTTTGTTTTCCTCTGCTCTTTTGGAATGGACCACATTGTACCAAATCTCAGATTAAAAAAAAAAAAAAAAAAAAAAGAGAGAGAGGTCTGGCCTAGAGGCTAATATGCCTGGATCTTACCCCCTCCTTCTTCCCTCCTCACTGGGTCTTCATCCCTGACTTTAAGTGACCCCAGTATCATGAGCACAGCATCATGCTAGAAATATATTCGGGATACTGACAAAGTCTAAACATTGCCAGCAAATCTAGTTGGTAGATGTTGGTTTGCTGCTTCCCTTCTTGATTATGGTCATATGTGGAAGGGTTGGGGTTTTTTTTAAATGGAAAAAGAAATTAACAGATTTGTCAATTTTAACTAAATCAGTGAAATCTCTCTGGGTGGACACAGTTCAGTGTGTATTGATTTAGCTTATGTTGGTATTGAGATATATATGGGCAAAGTATTTTTCTGCTCAGATGCATCATGATCTGTTACCCCAGAGTGAATTTGGAGTGACTCCACTGAGGTCCATAGAGTGAGTCTAGATTTAACTCTGGTGAAAGGGAGAGCAGAGTGTGTTATATATTCTTTGCATAAAATTTGCTCTTTTTTTTACTTACACACAGTTTTTAAAAATTGAAAAATAAGGTCCCAATTTTGTAAAGATTTTTGAGTGTGACGTTATACAATGTGAGTAGTGCAATGGACATCAATGGGGTTATTTGCAGTGCATAAATTAAACATGTGAGTAAGTTTTTGCAGCTACAGGGAATGAGGGAAAACAAAAATTCGTCCCTATGGGGATTAGCAATCAGAAAGCACATTTATTAATAAATGTGTACTGCACTGTTATATACAAGGCCATAAAAATGGAAACCATTGGAGACAGTTTCCCCACACTCATAATTACCTTGTTCTCAGAGGTATATCCATTGATATCCACTTACAAAACAACTTTGACAGTAAGAGAATTTGTTTGGCATAAACTTCAAGAAACTAATGGGTAACACAGAGAGAAATGCTTCTTTCCTCTTTTGTTAATTCTGGAATGCCATTCGTCACTGGAGAGGATCCATCACAGAAATTTACCCTTGGGCTAAAGTGGGAGGGGAGCTGGAACTAACCCATCATGTCTTTATAAACCTTTTAGTCATACAAATGTGTTTTACAGATGTCCGCTGGTAATTTATTCAGCTCAGAAAAAATATGTAATAGCACAAAGTCAGGTGCTGGGTTTATATGAACAGCCGGCGGATTGCACAATATCACCACCACCTGCAGCCAGAATAGACAGTTGCAAACGCTCCCAGCTCTGATCTGGCTTTATTATGACAAAGGACCCAATTCACTCCCAGCAGCAGAAGGTGCTGCCAACTCCATGCCTATGATGCCACCAGAGGCAGCTGCATATGAGAGAGGAATTCAGCCATCAGGAAGATCAGTGGCAGTACTGCCCCAGCCCTTCCTTGGGGGCGTCTCATTGGAGAAGTTTTGGCCAGGGATCTGAAAAAGTTCAGCAGAGAAGGGCTTCCTGAGAGAAGTTCTAAATCAGCATACCTCTGGCAAACCTGTCCTCCTCCTTCCGACACTGGGCCTGCCAGTGTACAAACTCTGCCAGCTGGCTTCCTGCTCCCCAGCGAAGCAAGGCTTGTGGTCAGCTTATATCAATGTTCCTCTCTCCCACCAGGCTTTCTGCTGCCCTGGGTGCAAATTCTGGGTTCCACCGCTGGCCCCAGTAGAGTAAATTGGACCCACTGCCCTTATGCTCTGAACAAATACTTGGACATCATTTTTAATAAGTATATTGGGAAATAAACTGAAGTTCTCTTCATTGCATATTATAGTTCAATACCTCCATGTTACAAGATCATGGCCTTCAAATTAATAGCTCCTTTAATACTGTACTTCACCTATAGCTGGCGTAGTGTATGCTGTAACTACTCATGCATGTGGACTTTCCTGTACCATTTTCTTCCTCCTAGCACATGCATACATCATTTGGCACTATGCATTGAAAAGAGAAATTGCCTGTTCTTCCTTGGACCTCAATTATTGCTGGTTAAATCCTGGATGACCTACAAAGGGTCAGCAAAGATTGTGTGAATACTTCAAAGGCAAATTTGTACAGTTGTCCAAATAGTTAATTATCTATTTACCGCTCAACATGAGTAGTTACAGAATACGCTACACTCACTATAGTTGTAGTGGAAATACAGTATGAAGGAAGCTATTAATTTGAAGGCCACTTCCTTTGAACTTGCATGTAATTTGAGAACACAACTGTGACAGCCACTGAGGATGGCTATAGACTGGAAAAGGAGACTATTTTGGTCATATCCTAAGAAACCAGAAGAATTGGTTGACTTTTCTCTCTAGGTTCCTTCCAGTAAAGAATCCAGAGTTGTTGGGGGAGGAAACTTATTGGAAGATTAAGGAAATTGCAGAGTCTGCCAGAGCTGACGGATAGTAGCTGAGCACTGAGTCACCTTGCCGTAAATTGAATTCAGACTCCTGACGAGCAGGACAGGGTCCACAACACAGGCTGTGCAGGATTTCTCACGAAAGAGACAGCAAACAAAAAATGCTCAAAATAACAAAACAATGATCTCTGTGATAAAACAAGGAAGACGCAAGACAATGGAGTCTACTAAAAAAAGCCCCGACTTTTTTTAAAGCTAAAATCCCTTCTCCATGGGAGTTTGCAGGAAGTTGATATTAACTAACAAGAATTTAGAAAGAAAAGAAGAACAATGTCCTAGCAAAATTTGCTGCTGCCAAGTATGCACCTCTTCCCATTGCAGTCAACAAGAGTTTTGCCTTTGTTTTTCAAAGGGGACAGATCTTGTGGGATAATCCTTAATAGTATATCACCCTAGTGATTGCAGTCATTTCAAATGATTCCTAACAAACTCCTGACACTTCAAAATTGCTATTTCCCCCTGCGCATGCCTATTCAAAACACAACTGGACCATTTCTCCCCCCCACCCCCACCCCATAGGCAATCTCTCGAAGATCATTCCTTCATACAGGAAATTACACTGGCTACTTCTGCACCGAAGAGTAAGATCAAAATGGAGATTCCTTTAATCCTAAGATTGCAGTTCCTACATATTTGCACAGTCTAATCACATACATTTCCCTGCGCCAACTCTGCACTCTTCGTCGGTCTCTTGGCTAAGCCTGGTGTCTTTCTGCTTGCAGTAATTAGCTGCAAAACTTGCAAGGAGTTGGGCCCAGATCCTCAAAGATATATGGGTGCCTAACGCTCACAAGTCAGCCACCTAAACACCTTTGAGGATCTGAGCCTTGGCTCCTTTCCGTTGAACTGCATTGACACCAGTATTGCTCTTCTTATTGTTATGGGTGATCTTAAAAATGTTGTCCTTTGAAAAGCTAGGAGTTTTGCTGTCTTTACTGCTCCTCCTTGATTCCAGGGCTGTACAAATACTGCAGTCTTGGCAACCCCTAGCCTTCAAACAACAGGGGCTAGGCCCCCCGAAATCATGATATCTTTGAATAAACATATATTTTGGATTCTTTATATAGACTTTCCAGGTTTTGAGCCTTTACGGTTGATATTTTCAAGTTTTTCGCCACAACCACTAAGATCAGAAACTCACTTTTTTTTTTAAAATGAAAGTCAAGATGCTCATGAGAGCTACTTGAAATCAGGAGTTGGGATTTTGAGAAACCCACCACGTATGGTGAGACTTGCACTAAAATCACAGGAATTGGCAACGCTGTAAAAAACTTCCCAGCTGTAAAGCTGTCCACCATCAGCAATAATCGGCCGACACTTATGATGCACAGGAGCTCGGCCTATGGCATTCTATCCTCTTCTTACCGGGACAGTGTCAGTCCTGCTCCAGCCATGTCACTCTGCACATCTGTTCTTATGCTGCAGAGTCCGACTCCCTGTATGTAAAGCCGCTTGGCTTGCTGCCCTGAGGAGCCTCCTTCTGTCTCCAGGCAACAGAGTCTGTAAACATTTCAGATGTGTCTCTCCCCTTCTTCATGGAACAGGGGAATGACCAGACTTTGCAGCAACTGCACAGAAAAAAGAGGGGTGTGGGGGAGCAAGGAGAGGTCTCGTTGAACATAAACGGAGGAGAAATATTTGCAGCTCACTGGGGCTAGATTCTCACTGCTGCTATAGGCTTAAAATGTTTTTCCTTTGCACAAACCAGCACCAGGAGAGCGGCTGTAAATTTCACCATAGCATTCCCCCTCCCCACCCCTGTAATTCTTGGGATTTTATACACGGTTGGTGGATTGGAGTGAACAGCTAAGGTGCGTAGTTACTTTCCAGTTTCTGTTAGCTGTTGACGTGTTTGCTTGGTTTGACACTTTTAATTTAAGTTGAATAATAAAGGGACAAGTATGAAGGCTGGAAGTGGTCTCCTTTGATTCTGGCTATTATAGCTGCAAAAAGCTGTCGTTGCTTTAGGACACTAGACCCTGGATAGAACAGCACACATCTCAGCTGGCTGGATAGAACAGCACACATCTCAGCTGGCTGGTCATACTCCTGTCATTTCCTGGCGAGATACAAGTGTCTAGGAAGTGGGTTCTGAACACTAGTCTGGCTAGGGAGTACATCAGCAACGTTCTTCCTGCCCCGTCTCCCCATCCTGAGTCCCCCAAGCCAGATTCCACAGACTTTTAACTCTTTCCCAGAATGCATTGTTAAATCAGGGCAAAATTGACACCAGCCGACACAAGAGATTTACTCTGGTATAGAAAGATGTTGCAGTTTCAAAGAATTAGTGTACTCAGAGATGGGTCTGAGTTGGAAATATGCCAGGCCAGATTATGCTTTCAGTAACATAGGATCAGGGCCGGATTTAGGGGCAGGCAACCGCCTGGGGTACCAGACTTGGGGGCGGGGGGTGTGGTAAGGTATTTAAAAGTTTTACAAATGGAAAGGGGAGCGCACCCCTGGGGTGCCATTTGGTCTGAGGCTAGCCCTGATGAGAATATATCTGGAGTAATTCCACTAAAGTCAATGGATTAATCCTGGATTTACCCCACTGTAACCGTGGAATTTGGCCCTCTCCCTGCAAGTATCTCCAAAGTACCCACAGCCATGTTGACACCAGCCAAGCTACGATGTCACGCCTGGAAAAAGTGACCACATCACAGCCCAATCTTGGCCACGTTTGTTGTTGCAACCCCCATTCCGGTTATACGGTAGCACCTCAGAGTTATGAACTGACCGGTCAACCACACACCTCATTTGGAACTGGACCTACGCAATCAGGCAACAGCAGAGACAAAAAATAACAAACAAAAAACAGCAAATACAGGTCAGCACTGTGTTAAACAAACTACTAAAAATAAAGGGAAAGCAGCATTTTTCTTCTGCACAATAAAGTTTCAAAGCTGTACCAAGTCAGTGTTCAGTGGTAAACTTTTGAAAGAACCACCATAAGGCTTTGTTCAGAGTTACGAGCATTTCAGTGTTACGAACAATCCCCATTCCCAAGGTGTCCGTAACTCTGAGGTTCTCCTGTAGGCAGAGTAGATCAAAAGAGGCCTCCTGAATGTGCAATACCTACATTATTCAGCAGGGGCAGAGGGCAGCAAAAGATCCACTGTCCTGTGAGGGGTTTGGGGAGCTCTTAACCCACAGTTTTTGAGACCACCAACCGTGAATGCAAGAAGTACTAAAACTCGCAAGCCTAGATTCATGCCCAGTGGAACTCCACTGGCTTCCATGCCATTACAGAGGGGCTGACCTGGGTCTCCTGTGAGGAATTACTAAGTTTTTTTACACAGTACTTAATGGCATATGGCACTGGGCAGATAACCACGTGAACGCAGCCTGCGCCGGCCCTACCAGTCCAGAGATGGGGAAGGCAGCTTGCACCGCCCTGATGGAACATTGCAGTGGCACAGAATCACCAGGGTTTGACAACACCCCAGCTACCCCGACCCCACTCTTGCTACCTACCCACCCCTGAATGCCTCTTGAAGGTGAAGAAAGGAAGGGAAGGGCATTGCCAGCTTTGAGACTCCTGTCGAGGGTCTCTTGTAGTGCCCAGTGTGGCTGCTTTGCAACTTTTTTGTGCCAACTGTGCTGCTGCAGACAAGTCACAGAGCAACAGTGAATGGGGCCCGAGGTCCCTGCCTTGAAGAGTTGTCCAACTGAATGGGTTCTGCCCCTGCCCAGGGACTTGCTTGGAGAAAGCAAGTGTAGTGGAGTGGTCACCCGCTCCCTGCCTGAAAGGGTTAAAAGCCAGCCCTTGGGGAGGGCTGGGGCCCTTAGGCTGGGCTGACTGGGGAGGCAGCCTCAGCTGTGGCCATGCCCCAAACAGACCCAGCGGGCCCTATAAAGGCAGGGAAGCCAGGGGCAGACACACAGTCTCCTCTGGTTGTAGAGGGAGATGGGCCTGGCTGCGGGGGAGCTAGGGAAGGAACCTGGAGTGGAGCAGGGCTGGGGAAAGGCAGAGAAGCTGGGGAGCTCCGGCCTGGAAACGCCCCAGGCTGCGGCCTAGTATAAGGCCAAACAGGTACTGGGGTAGCAGGGGACAGCCCAAGGCTAGGCAGAGGCAGCAGGTGATGAGTGGCTGACCCTGCAGTCTGCCCCAGGGAGCAGGGGCTAGTTGGTGACTGGCCACTGGCCTACGACTGAGGCGAGGTGGGGATAGGGGTGGGGGTTCCCTGGGGAGGGGAGACCCCGAGAGTGAGGGATTACTGCCCGGGGGGAGTCCAGGGAGGGACACGGGGGCCCAGCGGCCTGCAGAGGGTGCTCCAAGGCTGGAACAAGAGCTAATTCCCAAGACACCAGCAGGAGGCGCTGCAAGGGTGAGTCCCAATCCGCTACAGCAAGTCAGTGCCCACTCCATGTCCTGTTCCTATTACTTCTGTGCTGCAGGCTTCCTGGTTGGATCAACCCTGCAATTGACTAACACTGTAAACTTCCCTATTCCAATGCGTTAAAACCAGGATTGCTACAAGTGATTGGAGCAGGACTGAGCCCTCTCTAGCACTGGGAGCATCAGTCTGGCCATGTTATTTCAAGGCCTCTGCTGCCCCATTCTGAATCCCACAAGTGTTTACTCCAGCAGCAGTTTCATAGAAACCAACGGGAGCAAGGCCATCATCATTCGGCCCTGTGCGCCGTCTCCTGCGACCAGAACAAGGTATTTCAGTTACTCTTCGCCTGTGTACCCAGGCTTCTTGCATGGCTGCTGGCACTGGGAAGGAAGGGAAATGGTTGATGCTAAGATATTGTCATGTTTTCCCCTCGTCGCTTTTTGCTGACTCAGAAATTTGAGAAGACAACAATGAACCATCAGCAACCGAATGACTAATCCTAATGGCCTGCTGCAGCAATGGAACCTAGTTATGAGGCCTGCATACAGTACGTGCTAGCTCATTCCCCATTAAGATGGAGTATTGGTCTTGCTGTTGTGTTGCATCGCAGAAAACACTGCTGGAAAAATTATAGGCTTTTTAATTTCTCTGTATTGTAAAGAAAGTAAATTATCCACTTGGGGAGGTTACACAACAGCGTTTAGAGATTTTTTCCCCTCCTTTTAGCTTTAAAAAAGAAAGAAAAGAAAAAGAAAAAGAAAAAAGAAAAGAAAAAGCCTTTATTGTCAAGGCTGAAATGGTTCAGACATTTTTTTTTTTAATTCTTGACTCTTGCCAACTTTATATGCCAAAAATGTGCTAGCAGTTATTAAAGCCTTAATGAGGTAAGTGGGGGAAAAGACACTTATTCATGAAAAAGGCACTTTTAATATAGAATAGCATGTGTTCACAAAATGCTCATGAAACAACTCCCTTGCATGGGTGGAAACCAGGCCCATCTATACCACAACATAAGGCTCTATCATTTGATTAAAGGGGATAATTCTAATAATTCTAATAATATTAGGGGGTAGCAGTAGTAGGCTATTATCCTGTAGTGGAGCAGCCACCAGAGGGCATACAACACACACTGTGCTAGCATGTCTTATGACCACGTTTAGCTTTCTCTCTCTCTCTCATTGGAGCCAGCCACCAACTCTCCCACTGTTTGGCAGAGATTGGACATGGGGGTAGAAACCAAGATTGCAGGTCAGGGCCAGATCCTGGCCGCAGTCAAGTGACACCGTTCACTGTAAAATAAATGTTACTCCTATCACATGACAAAGGTCAATATCTAATGACACTACTTGATACTGCTACATCTTCCCCTGTCTGAGCCTTATCTGTTTTCAAAGGGAGTCTGGATCAAGCCCTGAACCTTATGGCTTAAGGCAGGGGTAGGCAACCTATGGCACAGGTGCCAAAGGCAGCACGCGAGCTGATTTTCAGTGGCACTCACACTGCCCGAGTCCTAGCCACCGGTCTGGGGGGCTCTGCATTTTAATTTAGTTTTAAATGAAGCTTCTTAAACATTTTTAAAACCTTATTTACTTTACATACAACAATAGTTTAGTTATATATTATAGACTTATAGAAAGAGACCTTCTAAAAATGTTAAAATGTATTACTGGCACGCGAAACCTTAAATCAGAGTGAATAAATGAAGAGTCGGCACACCACTTCTGAAAGGTTGCTGACCCCTGGCTTAAGGCTTGGCTGGGAGACTGCCTCTCAGCCTGTACTGCTATTGCAGCAGAGATGAGCCTGTGGTGCCCTCAAGCTAAGAGTTCCAATATGTGAACGTATGGAACTAGGGAGGTGACCCTCTCAGTGGAGGGTCCTTAGCTCTGGAATCAGTTATCTTTGAGGTCTGACACAGCCAGAGTTTGTTGATCTTTAGGCCTGACTCCTTGCTCTGGCTTTTTAGGAAAGTGGGGAGGAGGAGTTATAGTCCAACACCCTGGCCTTTATTTATTTAGAGGGAGGGGGCTGAGGGACAGAAGGAAGTGTCGTTTTACTTTTGTATTCAAAAGACACAGTAGGCTACACATGCAGACCCAAGGATTAGGTTGGATGCCTATTCTAGCATGAACAGGTCATAAAGTAAGTTCAGATGCACATCAGTGCAAGCTTATTATCCAATTTGCTCATGCAAATGCCAACTGCATGCCCAAAACTGGGCTTTCAGCTGCACACACAAAAAGAGTGTGCAAAGTTGCACACCCAAGATTTGTGCAAATTTTGTGGCCGGGTTTCGTTTAGTTGAAATAAATGGGCCAAAGTGTTAATATAACCCAGTCACTGTCCAACATTAAACAGTGTTAAATAAAGGGCAGGGTTTAGTACAGAGACCTCGCCCTGCTTAGTCCCAAGGCAAACACATCATTAAAAATCCTTTTAATCCCTTTGTTTGACAGTCTCTTAGATGGTATCAAAGATGGTAATAACTGTCCTTCAGGGAAGAAAGGTGGCCTGAAGCTGGAGCTGTTACTGCTTCATCTCAGGAGGTATTTGGGATTCAGCTGGAGCTGGTAGAGGTGGCGATGTCATCTGGATCTTCTCTCTGGCTTGGTCAGGACATCTCTCAGGATCAGGACGGCAAAGGCCCAGAGTCCCAGGAAACAGTGTGTGGTGGGGGTGGCAGCCATGAGGTGAAGCTTACTTCAGTAGCCTGTCATCTCCATCTGTTCTTCCTCTCCATTTGTTCTTTCTGTAATCCACTCCTCTCCCCGCCCCCCCACACACTCAAGTCTCTTCCTAGAAGGACCCAAAAAGGGAGTGATGGGTGGAACAGCCCATCCCCTCACTATTTCATCCACCAATCCATTTCCGTAGGGCCGTAACTTCATTCCTACATTATCTTCATCTCACATAGTCCTCAAACAATGGTTGTTTGGACTAATCCAGTTTGTCTGGTTTTCTTGCACATATAATGTTCATCATCGTAAACAACTTGACCCATTTTTTATTGTTACTGTAACATTGTATGAACTTTCACGCGCTTTTTACGATTGAGGTTAGGTAACTTGTTAGGTCCAGTAATCACAACGGGTTCCACCAATGGCCTTCTCCTATTGACAGCAATGGTAAAATTCCCATCGGTGAGAGCAGGATCACACAAAGAGAAAATGCCTAGTCTCTATACATCAGACACACACTGCCCAACAGTCCTATTCATTGCTTATTCAGGTTGTAACTTACACTTTGTCTAGTACATTTCCTATTTTGTAAAAAGCTATTCATAGAATCAGCTATTGAAACAGACCCGGGACATTACAAAATATATTTATGTTTAATCAAATGAAAGCTTTAGAAAGCAATTTTTCCTAGGGTGGCTTTGGACTAGTTCAGAGACTGTGATAAAGCCGGTCACCGTTTTCCGTTTCACCACAGAAATTGTGAAGTGTGCGCGCACTGCTCTGCATTTGGAGATTTGAACCCATAAAAAGGGAGAATGCATATAGGAAAACTGCTTTACCCTCTGTATGAATATCATGCGAGATGAAGAGTAGCCAACAGAGCAGACGCTCTCTAGTGTCAAAGGATCCAAGTTCACCAGCACTGGAAACATGATAATTGGGGAAGGAAACAAAAAATCAAGTCTTCCCCAGGGGAAATGGATGGACACTCTCTCTCTCCAGGGGAGATAGAGGGGAAGGGCAGAGAAATGTACATAGAAAATCAGGCAGCAAGGTATAAATGAATGCTGGGACCTTCTCAAGTCCCAAACTGTTCGTAATATTAACTTTCATTTTCACCACCCAACATTCATTCCCGTGAAAGACCCCAGTCCATTATCAGCCATGTAATGTCTCTTTGTAATTTCCCTATCTGCGCCAAAATGATCTTTGAGCTCTGATGTTTGGGTAAGACCAGAAAGGCCCTAAAATTTGGGATTAGCAAAGAGCTCTGGTTTTAGGAATGATTTAGAATCTTCAGTATTAGCCCGTTTTTTTTCTGCAGCTGAGTCCAAGAGGGGTTCACTACAGTTTGAAAAGAAAGAGCAAGATAGAGTCTTTCCATCTTAGCAGGGACATTTCATTTGATAGTGAAATCAGCCTTCTGAAAAATGAGACCTTCTAGGCACATCCCTTGGGCAATACTGCCCCAAAGAGGTTTCATCCAACATGGGAATTTTAAATATTATTTGCATATAGTACATTAAACGAGTATATTACAGTAGTGCCTAAATGCGGCAGCTTGGTGCTATGCAGATATACAGCAAGAGTCAGTCCCTGGCTGAAAACATTTACAATTCTGGGTGCCAACACATCTGCAGGTGCACTGCAGGATCAGGGCCTCAGTTATAAGTGAATCTTTATAGGACAGTGTAACGGGTCAGACTCACCCCTGCGGCGACTCCTGCTGGTCGTCCTCGGGAATTAGCTCTTTCCAGCCCTGGAGCGCCCTCTGCAGGCCGGTGATCCACCTGTTTGCTACTGGCCCCGTGTCCCTCCCAGGACCCCAGTGCCCCTTTAACCTTTAATTGGGTTTCCCCTTCCCAGGGGAACCCCCACCCTACTATCCCCACTTCGCCTCAGTAGTGGCTACTGCCCAGTCTCTATCTAGCCCCCGTTCGCTGGGGCAGACTGCAGTAGCCAGCACTCATCATCGGCAAAGGGGGTTTGGACCTGCTGCCTTGGCCTACCCCTAGGTTGCCCCCTGCAACCCCCAGTACCTTTTGCCCTATGCTAGGCCGCAGCCTGGGGTTTTCTAGGCTGGAGCTTCCCCAGCTCCGCAGCCTTTCCCCAGCCCTGCTTCACCTTAGGTACCTTGTCTCAGTTCCCTGCAGCCAGGCCCATCTCCCTCTAGAAACAGAGAGAGGGACTGACTGGACTCCCGGCTCACAGCCTTTTATAGGGGTCGGCTGTGGCCTGATTGGGGTGTGGCCCAGCTGCAGCTACTTCCCCAATCAGCCCAGCTTTGAGAGCAGCAGCTCTCAAGCCCTGCCAGGCCGCTTTTAAACCCCTTAAAACCAGGAGCAGGGACCCACCCTGCTACAGACAGCAACGCCACTTGCCGTACATAAACTATTACAGGGCTGGGATCTGCTCCGGGCATCCATCATCAGGCTGCACTGCCAGGGCTTTGTAAGGTCCCTGCATTAAGGCTCTATATGCTGTGTAGGAACTGGCCTGAAATGTGTTCTGGACTGACTCTGGCTATACAAGGGCCTTGCCCAGCGGTTATTTCTGTTCATGATTAATTTGAGAAAAATGCAAAGTAAGTAGTTCTCCAGTGTTTGGCTAAACGACGGCAAACAAAAAATAGATTTTTTTTAAAACTGATTTGTATTTTTTGTGGTGGGGGGGGGTAAGGCAAGGCTGAGCCTGTTTGTGTCAATTTCAAGAAGCAGCAGGGAAAAGTTGAAATTATACAAGCTGTTAGCCCATGGTAATGTCTAATCATTGCTAGCATCTAAAAAAAACCCAGTGGGGACGTTTAACTTTTAAACCCAACTACTGCACAGATGTGGTAACTATGTTTGGGAAGTTATACTTGGCATATCAATAGTGTGTGTAAAAACTGGCTCAATACACGCCCGTGAAAGCTCTAAAGGAAACTGGCAGGGATCCTTGGCTCAGTGTTTGAGTGTAACTCCTACAATACATATTTGCACAATAAAATAATCGTTCCAAAGGAGGCATTAGGTTTTACCAGCTCATTTATAATCTCTATTGTTTACCAGCTGTCCCAAAATTATGGCATGACATTATCTTCTCCTTAAATGTATAAATCCTGGATCAGCTCCTGCATCCTTTACTTACGTGAACCTCAGCACCTCACTGGCTCAGGCCTCGACTGTGTAAAAGTACTTGGGTCCAATTCTGAGACCCTTACTCACACCAACAGCCCCAGTGACTTACTCGTGGGAGTAGGGATTGTGCTCACAAAAATCACTGCTGAGTTGAAGTTGCCCATCACCTCAATGGAGCTTGAGCCCAAAATCAAATGCACACAGCCCCCTGAGCTTGATTCTCAGCTGACCCTAGAAAGTGCTAGGGGCAGGTAGGGTGGAGAGCTGCAGCTCCCCAATTCCACGGCCAGTTCTAAGCACAGGGCGGAGAAAGCTAAGCAAGGCAGAGAGGGACAGCAGGAGTCTGGGTGAAGGTGTGCAGAGAATGAATGGTGCCGCACCGCAAGACCAGATGAGTGAATAGAGACACAGGAAGATTAATGAACATGTGGGAAAACTCAGCCATTCTTTACTAATTTATCACTTTGCATCTGATGTGTGATCTCCTCTCTCATTGTGGTTTTAGTCACGACCTCCCCACATCAAGAATTCTCTTGCCGTTGCAGGGAGGATACCTCTGATGGCTTTTATTTTAGCTAGTGACCGAAGAATACCACGGTCTCCAGAAACAGCTCTCTTGTTCACAAAGGGAGACATTCCAAACTGGACCTCTGGAAGGGCATCATTTGATTCAATGCTTCTTAAAATGATTTGTTTGTTCAGCGGCTAGAAGCTGTTAGAAGTGCTCAAGATTTCATAGTTACAAACCCAGAGAACCACACACTATGCGTTCAGAGGCTGTGCGCGCACACACGCCTTCCAAATCAACATGTACACTCCATGGAGATTTCACCAGGAGGGGTAGTGGAGGCACCAGTTTAAAACAAAAAGAAAGGACAACAGCAGCGAGTAGCTGTCAGTTCCCTCAGTTTCTCATCCAGTGCAATGCCAGGATTGAGTTGTATCAGACTATGTCAGCTCCCATGGCATGCTGAACCCAATTTATTTTTTTTTAAGATGAAAAACCATATCCTCAGTGAGTGTAAATCAGCAAAGCTCTACTGAAGTCTACCAATTTTTGCCTGCTGAGGATCTAGCACTAATTCAGAGTGGGTTTTAGGGAAGGTAGAGAAACAGGAACGGCACTGGGATGTCAAACTTGTAAATAAAGCAGTGCTCAATTAGGGAAAATAGGGACAGTAGAAAGTATGCTACAAAGCTCCCACCTGTTTGGTTTTTTTACTCTTTTCCCCAAGCTTCAGAGGTAGAAACATCCAACAGAACATGGGAAGGATCCCACTAATAGAACTATCAATAGTCTTCAGAGAAGGCATTATCAAAACTTATGGGCTGGGTCATAACTTGACAGTCTGCTCTGAGCAAGAGCTGTGGCGTTTGGTGATAACTGACACCAGGATCCTCAAGGGTATTTAGGCTCCTAACTGCCACGGAAATCAGTGGAAGTTGCTTGCAAGAACTCGGCTTTATTCTGTCTGGTATCAACTGGCTGTGCCTAACGAGAACTTCTCAGTACTTTGCCCAGACTGTCTGTCTGGGATGCTCAGGTCTCAAAGGCACAGTCCCTGTTACCGCAGGGGTGGTGTGTAGCTGCTCTGCAGATCAGAGAATGAATCTTGTGACTTTAAGTCACAATTCCTCCTCTTGCTCTCAGGAGGGACATCTACACTTGGGCCTGGTCTACACTGGGGGGGGGAGGGTGTACTACTCACTACTACTCGAACTACTCACCCATCCAGATGCCGCGGGATCGAAGTCCGCAGCTCCCCCGTCGACTTCGCCACCGCCTTTTGCGGTGGTGGAGTTCCGGAGTCGACAGGAGCGCGTTCGGAGTTCGAACTATCGCGTCTAGATTAGACACGATAGTTCGAACTCCGAGAAGTCGAACTCTACGCGTCGACCCGGCGGGTAAGTATAGACCTACCCTTGGAATGGAAGGTATCATTTCCGGCTTGGGCAGACATACCTACGCTAGCTCTGATTGAGCTAGTGCACTAAAAATAGAAGCGTGGCCATGGTGGGGTGAGCGGTGGGAGGGACTAATCCCCTGAGTATGTCCCTAGCATCTTGGACGAACTCTCACTAGGGGTGGCTAACCCCTCCTGCCGCCACATCTATTTTTAGCGTGCTGCCTCAATCAGAGCTAGCGCAGGTCTGACCACCCAGCTGGAAATTACACCTCCAGCTTGAAGCGTAGACCTACCCTAAGTTACTTCACCCCTTTCCGAGAAGCAGCTTCCTTCCAGCTGTGAAGCCAGTCTGCTACATGGGCCAGCAAGCAGAGCTATGGCTCCCCACCTCCTCCTTTCCTATTTGCTCACAATGGGGAATATCAGGTGAGTCACGTCAGCTTTTCATGTTGGAGCCACAGTGTAAGGAAAGGATATAACTTCCCCTTATTCCTCTGTACAGCTGAGTGAGGACTATGACAGAGGCAATGTGGGGGAGGGAGGCTCACATGCCTCCCCAGATTTGCTGCATGGCTGTACTGATCATGCACACTGGACTGAGCATGCTCAGTAACACTACTGAAGCTGGCTGCCCTCACTCTGCTCTCCCTCCCCCCGCCACTATCGACAGGCCTGGGTCATCTATCATTTAACAGGCCACGATACACTTTCTATTTGGTGGTTGGTTGAGGTTTTTTTTTAATTCAATAGAAAGGATGTGAAACTCTCTAGGATGGTTGAAAACATACCTCATACAAAGACTAGCATTTTCCATTAAAGCCTACAGGATTTTCTACAAGGGTAGCAGGTTTGTAGGCAAAGTTAACCACTTGTAGCCATAATTCAAGCATTGAAATAAAATAAAGAGGCAGAAATGGAACAAGAAGAGTAAATATCTGGCAACGCAATACCTCTGCGCTGTCTGTTCTGCAAAATGGGTATATTTGGTGTGACAAAGTTCCTCCTCCTCTACCTTGGTAGGTCCTGCACTTATTGGCAGGTTTGTTCACCTCAGTGATCTTCCCCACAGTCTGGTACTCAAATCACCAAAGTCTCCAGAACTTTGGGTAAAGTGAAAAGTACCAGGATTATCGTGAGTCAATTAATAATTCAGGCCACCTGTTGGGGGAGAGTGGGGAAAAATCAGTCATTTCTAGAGCAGGTTGAGTTTTTTTCATATGCTTGATGAAAATGATTTGCAATTTTTTGGGTGCTGATTTTTTATCAGGATGGTTGAATTCTTTTGAAAACTCAGGTTTTTTATGCATTTCTCCACCAGCTCCAGTAATTTCTTGCACTTCACTAAGGTGGGGAGTGGGTGCATCAGGGTCATTGTTAGTGAGAAAAGAATGGAGCAGCATTTGGTGTGCAGGGGCTGCTGTGTGTATAGTATTTAATGCAGCTGGGCACTTTTCAAGGGCAGAGTGGAGGAGCCGAGTGCTGAAATACCACAAGTTGTTCATGTACATCAGGGAGGGTAATACCCTACCCCCACAATACACCATGCTAAAAGTTCACTTGTTAAAACTGATGACTCTGAATATGACCTGGTTCTGCTGGGCAAGTTGAAATATGCAGGGCCATGCTTAACTGAGCATCGGTATCACATTCAACTGTAGCCTAGCTGGCATATATTTAATCTCCTGTAATTAAACTCCTAAACAAGCCCATTTCAAGAGAGCTACAGTGCATAAACCAAATCAATGAATAATTTCCATAACCTTATTGCCAGCCCCAGATCTAGGTAGAGCTACGCTCTGTGCAATAGGCTGTGGAACAGATAAAGGCACAACTGACAAATAGAGAAAAACTAAAAAGAGAAATGTAAAAACTCAGCCATCAGATATGCAAGAACTTTCCTGTTTCTGAAACATAGTCTGGAAGAATACAGAGCTTATGGCTTAGCTATAACCTCTGATCCAAGACTAGTAACCAGGAAGCTTATTAGAAACCTCTGGTTAGAAGTAAAAATAAAATCACTGCTGGTAAAATCTGCAGGTGACACAAAGATTGGCAGAGTGGGAAATAATGAGGAGGACAGGGCAGTTACATAGACCTCTCTGGATTGCTTGGTAAACTTGGCCCATTCAAACCATATTTGAATACAGCCAAATCAAAGTCACACCTCTTGGAATAAGGAAGGTGGGCCCTACCTGTGAATGGGGGGCTGTATACCGGAAAGCAGTGACGCTGAAAAGGATTTAGCGGATCAAGCAACTGAGTATGAGCTCCTAGTGCAAAGGGCACAAAGGGCTAAAGCAATCCTTGGAGGTATATACATGGAGTAGCGAATGGGAGGAGGAAAGTGATTTACTTTGGTGAGACTGATACTGGAGTCCTGCATCCAGTTCTGCTGGCCACACTCTAAAAAGAATGTTGCCAAATTGGAGAGAGTGCAGAAGAGAGCCTCACAAATTATACAAGGGCTGGAAGAAAATCCCCCGGTACTAAAGGGGTCTTTACTCTAGCCAAGAAAAATGTAACGAGAACCAGTGGCTTGAAAGTGAAGCCAGACAGCTTCACATTAGAAATCAGGCACCCGTTTTTAATGGTGAGGGTGATTAACCAATGCAACATGGTGGATCCTTCATCCCTTGAAATCAAATCCAGACTGGCTGCTTTTCTAGAAGACATGCTTTAGCCAAGCACAAGTTAGGAGGCTCACTACTGCGGTAACTGGGTGTAATTTAATGTCCTCGCTCATACAGGATGTCAGAGTAGATATTCTAACAGTCCTTTCTGGCCTTCAGCTTTGTAAACTGTGAAACATCATATGACACAAGTATGCTAAGATCTTTCCCCTAGGACTGGTTATGGGTCAGACTCTACCAGCCCTACTCCCAGTGAATCATCCCATAGGCCGCGAGCGGCCACATTGAAATCAAAGTATCGGCAAGGAAAGCTACTATGCCACAAGAGTGAGGATGGCTAAATCAGGACCTACACAACCAGAAGTTGGCAGGATTTGCCTCTTCTTGTCAAAAAAAAAGTTGCTGTAAACTATCATTCATAACCACCAGGTGAACCAAGAGCTGCACTGCGTCTGCGATATCTCCAGAGCAGAGCTTAAACAAGACACTACTCGGCACCCTTCTTCATTCTTCAAAGACATTATTTTAATTGGATTAAGTTTGAAAATAGTGTTTCAGCTCTTCAGCATGTTCCAAGCGGCAAATTCTAACACCTTACTCAGCAAGAATTTATTTATAACAACATTAAAGAGGTATCCATCTGCCACGGGTGCCCTTGGCACCATTTCAAAAAGAATAATTCACCCAAAGCAAAATGGATAGGAAGAGCCAGCAAAACTTCAATTCCAGCCCCCCCCACAAACTCTGTCTTCAGAAATCCACCTCCCTCTAGGCCGCACCCTTTTCAAAACTTCAGGCAAGCAGATGGGTCTTGCTGCATGCTCTGAAAGTCACCAGTCCTGGACTATTTCAGACCCAGGGCTGGAATCCCCAGCTGAGGCCCCATCACAAGGAAAGGTTCTAGCAAAATCAGCAGTCTCTGCTCTCCTCCAGTGAGCTCATAGGTGCTCAGCTAGGGGTGCTGCTGCACTCCCAGGCTTGAAGTGGTTTCCATCATATACAGCAGGGATCTGCAACCTCTGGCATGTGGCTCGCCAGGGTAAGCACCCTGGTGGGCCAGGCCGGTTTGTTTACCTGCCGCGTCCGCAGGTTCGGCTGATCGCGGCTTCCACTGGCCGCTCCAGGCCAATAGGAGCTGCTGGAAGCAGCGTGGGCCTAGTGATGTGCTGGCCACCACTTCCCACAGCCTCCATTGGCCTGGAGCGGTGAACCACGGCCAGTAGGACCTGTGATAGGCTGAACCTGTGGACGCGGCAGGTAAACAAACCGGCCCGGCCCACCAGGGTGCTTACCCTGGTGAGCCACGTGCCAAAGGTTGCCGATCCCTGATTTGCAGGGTTTACAGTTTGGTTCGATGGCTCTCAGCACCCCCACTATACAAATTGTTCCAGGACCCCTGAGTGAGCTGTATCACTCCACTGTGCAGGAAGCCAGAGTCTTTACCTGTATCTTCCCACATGGTAACACAACATGTGGCCATTGGGGTCATGTGGTTATCCAGATTGTCTCTATTTTTTCCCTTTATCTATCCCATGTGCTGTCTTTTTTTTCCTCCAAATGGAAACTTTGCTCTCATTTGTCAGTACCCCTGGATTTCATTCCTGGATGAAAACATCTCTGCATTTTACATGCCCTTTTATCTTGCTGTTTGAACTGCGTTCTGCAGCTCTGTTTCAGTTTTACCACTCATTCATCAGCCTGAAGTTAAACAATTACAAAACAATTTGGGGAGCTGGCAAGCAAGAGGGAGCAGTATCCATTTCTGCCCAGAGGGCTGGGGGGAAAGGTTTTAGAGGATAGCATTGCCTTTGCTTTGCATCTCACAGGTGACGCCGTTGACACAAAGGTTACATCAAATTATGGGCCAAACCACTTGAGCTAGTCTCAGATTGCAGCAGCCTTTGGGAACGGCCATTTTGTACACACAGAAGATAAACAGATCCCTGCAATATCCACCCCCAGTCTGGACAGAGCTTATCCAGTTCCCAATCTCCTAGCAAACTGAAAGAAGGAGGTAGTGCTATGTTCCCACTGCTTGTGAACGGTCCATGCCCAGCACACTTTGCCAATGATCACTCCATCATGTAAAGTGAGGCAACACATAGGCAATTTGCATCAGTGTCACCCTCCAGGGGTTCCTTAAACTCTACACAGGCTTTTCCTGCCCATTCACCTGGGAGTGTGTTTGAGATCCCCAGAGTGTCAGGATCCCAACAAGTGCCTGCAGGGCCAACCGTCAGAGCAGGGAAAAACCTGAGGCTAGGAGTAGCAGAGGAGTTCAGAGTCAGGTCCTGGCCAGGGTTAATACCAAGAGTCAGGGTCCATCCCTTGAGTAGCACCAGAGCTGTGCCCATCCAGAGAGGATCAGGTTGCTGACAGCACTTTCTTTGGTACAGGGTTTGGCTTTTTTAAAAAGCTCTGAAAGTTTCAAGAGCAGTTCATCATGTTCTTGGGGCTTGCAGCTGCAATTGACTTAAATGGTGTTAGGCTGGTACAGCAGCTGATGATCTGGCCCTACAATGTTAATTTTGAAAGACTGTGACATTCGATTGGTGATCAGAGCCTGAAGAGATTTTCTTTCCATTCTCTGGACTTGGAAATTTAAGACGTGATACGGAGGATCAGCTGTCACCAAAATAAAAATTGGAGGTGGGCCCAAAACAAAGTCCTCCGATTTAAGCACCCAAACTTGGAAAAACTTCGGATTCATCAACTTTGAAGCCATCAGTAATGAACCAAACCAAAACCCGACTTTAACATCCCCGAAACATTGAGCAAGTCCATATCTGAACTTACTGGCTTGGGCTCATTGCTTATTGAATCCCAAATCAATCTACCCAATGGAATGAGTCATGATGTTTCATCTCTGCTGGAGACTCTGCTGCAGGCTATGCTGGAGTCTGACGTGGCTATTAAAGTGGATCTGACTAACTTTTGTTACTAATTAAGGATTTTGCATTTGTTGTCCTAAAAACACCAAACTATAGTTTGTTTTGCTAATCTTGTCCAATATTTTGGTATTGTTTGTTTTGATTACAGATAAAGACACGCAATGGAGGAAAGGTCATGAAAGGAGAATTTTCCTAGTGCAGTTAACATGAATCTTGCCCATTGGAGGTGAACACCCCATTACCAAGAATATTTTAATAAAGAAAGCAGAGCATACTGAAAACCCCACTGGACTTAAACTGAACAGTCACAGGTCATTTAGAAACATCAACATGCACTTTGAAAATGTCTCCAGAAACCCCCAATGGACAAGTTGTCCTGATTCTATTTATCTATATTTTTGTAAAATTATTAGAAAGCCTCTCAGCTCGCCAGATAAAAAAGGTCTAGCTATACTTAAACTACCTTGTTAGTGGCAATTGTTTAGCACCGCACAGCAACACAACAGATTGCGGTGAGAATTAAAGAAGAATATCCACATGAAGCTACGCTCGAAATACAGTTGTATAGAATATTAAATGCAAATAAGCACTGACATTAATGAATGGTTTAAAAACAGGAAAAAGCAAAAATTAAGGTTCCAACAGCAATTTAATTCAGCCACATTGCTCATTCTGTGTATTTTAGTTATATATTTTATGAGAAACAATACAGCACGTTGTACTATATATTTAACCAGAAAAAAACCCAGTGCAGATATCGCTATAAACATTCAACTATGCGGCTGACTTGAAAGCCTGATTCTTGCATTTCTTAACTCTTTTTGAAACTTTAGACATGCAAATTTTTTCAATTTAATTTCCGTAAAAAAAGAAGAAGAATGTACCTGGTCTACATAAAAAAACCTGACTTAGTTAAACCAATGCAAAGCCCTGTGTGGACCCTTCTAATTTGATTTAAAACTGGATTACAGCAGTTGAGTTTGCAGTGGTAAATGTGCAGGCGCAAGCCAAACAAGGTAAGTGTGACCACATGGTGTCTGCAAAGGCATTAGTTCTTAATGAGGACTGTGCCCATGCCACGTTGCAAGTTTAAAATTTTAGCTTGTTTTTGCTCTTCAAAACATTTGTCTTGTACTTAAACTGGGTAAAAGAAATGATTTTAAACTCTCCCCTAAGTCAAAATTAGAGAGTTTTTCCCTTCAATTTTTCTGAAAAATTCACTTTAATGTAGACACCGGGGATAGTCAATTTTAGTCCTGAAAGGTCAAACCTTCAGAAAGTGCTGAGGACTTTATCAGTTTACTATGGAAACTGTTGTACAACTTTAGGCCCCAAATCTGACCACTTAGTCAGGAGTCAGCCTCCATGCGTCTGAAGAAGAGGGTTTTTTACCCACAAAAGCTTATGCCCAAATAAATCTGTTAGCCTTTAAGGTGCCACTGGACTTCTTGTTGTTCTTACAAATGTTGTCCTCCGGGGTGGCTAATGCTCTTTCTATCTAGTAACCCACCGTGAAACATGGACTCTGATATCATCTGGAAATGTTTTAATCACAGCTGACTCTGTTTCAGTGACACAGCATTTGATCCACCTAGCCATGGAGGATTTGGATGCCTTCAGGCCCAGGCAATTAGTGCAAAATCAATGAAGCACCAAGCAGGCATAAGAGTCCACTGCATAGATCCAGTTGCAGGATAGGGCCTTAGGCAATAGAAAGCCCTTCCATGGCTCTGCTGTGAGACCCAACACATAGTGTGAAAAGGTTAAGAGATATTTTGCTGATGTGAAAAAACCAACAATTGAATGAATGTGGAGGAAGCAGATATCCTTTGTAAGTTAGGCTCAGGGCATGTGTTGTACTTTGATGACTTCAGTGAACATAGTATGGGAATAAATGAGAATTCTTGCTTTTCTTCACTAGGAGTTAGGTTGTCTCTGCCCTTACAGGGAAATGAGTAAAGTCCACAGTCCTGGATCCACCAAGGTACTTAGACACCTAACCCCAAATTTAGATGCTTAAGTCCCATTTTTAGGCCTCACTGTCATCCACAAAATCCCTGCTCAGGTACCGCCTAACCCTCTAGGTGCCTAAACTCATCTGATACCTACATTTCCACTGCAGAAGCTCCCTAGGTGCCTACATTTCTCCCTCTGGGGGTGTGCACTGTTCCTTCACACCTGTGGAGCCCAAACCAGGTGTTCCAGGTCTTCAGTTAAATGATTGGACCAGAGAAAGAGGGAGAATTGCTCCATACAGCACTCACCTAAAAATTGCTTCATCCCTGTTCAAATTCCTTCTCCTCGTAGGACCTAGGGGGAGCTGAACCCTGCAAGCCCCTGGTGAGTACCCTGCCCTCTGGGATAACAGAGACCCAGTGCTTACATGGTCAGCGTGATGTCCTGCCTGTTTAAATGTTTGAGCACTCTTTCCTCCCCAGCGCAAAGCCTTAGATTCAGCTTTGCTGCCTGAACAATAAAGTGAGCCCAGCAGACTGCATCAACTCCCTCTGGGTCTGTGCCTGGCTCCAGAGAGGCGCTTTCAGCTGAGGAGTGCCAGCAGACCTCGAGGACTCCATCCAGCCTGGACTGAGGTGCCTGACTTCAAGAGAGGGGTGGGGCTCATGACACACCCCTCTCATCGGCCTCACCCATTGGCCAGCTCAGGCAGTTCCTCATCTACATGCTGGCTTTTGTGGCTCACATGCCAAGGCTCTTGTCTCTGTCTCCATTCATTGTCTGGGGAAGCCTAAGCACCTAACTCGGGCTTTGTGGATCCCAGTGATTTTCTAGGCTCCTAAAAGTTAGGTGTTGTGATGCTCAGCATTGTAACACTGAAGTCACTTTGTGGGTCTGGGCCTTACTCCTTCACTTGGTTCCACACAGACTGGGACTCTGGCTTCAGTGGCGGGAGTTGGGTTACAATCCAGTATGGAAGTGGAAGGAGCTGTGACCTCACTCTCCAGTCAGAGTAGCGGGGTGGGATTAAGCTGCTCTCCAAGAAGGGGTGAAGTAATTTACTCACTTCCCTTGAGCAACTGAGCAGCAGGGTAGGAATGGTGACCATGAGTCACAATTCATTCTGAGGTCTGCTTCCAGAGCAACGTCGCTACAAGGCGCACCTTGCTCAGAGGATAGAAAGTTACCATCTAGCCTCATGCAATGAACGTACCTCGTATTATTTTTAAGAAAGCGATTTTGCATTGTTCCAGATAGAGAACTCATTTTGGAAGTGGCAGCTTGCAAACTGCATCACTTAAAGCGAGAAGGCTGGGCGTCATTTATCTGCCTCAGGAAATCTGTCCTCTAGCCAGATGAGAACTACTACTATCTCATGCTCTCTGATGGGTATCTGATGGTCCGTTGCCTCCCACATGAGGAATGCTCTGCAAACTATATCATGGTGTAACCATATGTCTTTTGCTTTTGAGGATATGTTGCTCTCATAGACAAAAGCAAAGTATGCTTTGCTGGAGAGAAAAGTGGAAATATTTGTGTCCCTGGTTGGTCTCTGGAAATGCATATGTATTCCCTGATGCTCCTACTCAGCAAAGTCCTTACATACATACGTAACTTTAAGCACAGGAGTGATCACAACAATTGCTTGTTTGCTTAATGGCTAAATTGGGGCCACAAACAGGAAATGTTAATTCTGGAACTAGAATACAATTTTATATTTTGAAATTTAATATTTGCACAAAGCAGTAAGTTTAGACGTGTATAAATATTTGCAATGTATGTCTTATTTAAAAAGCAAACAAACACATTAGGTGTTTGAATTGCAACGTGATTCTAACAGTTTTCCATAAAGACTCAATCCACAGCATCTACTAAAGTAGTTATTTTTGCCCCTTACCTGGTTATGTAAAAGCTGATCTATGCTGGATGAGTGTTTGTCTAGTAAATCTTATGTCTTAGGACCAAATCCCAAGCACTTCCTGGGACTTGGCTTCACAAAGCCTAGGGTCAGTAATGAACGTTAAGTGATTTTGCTCTTGCAGACATTATATGCTGAATTACTACTTTTCATATTAATGTATTTTAGTAAGCTTGATGCAAACTGTGAGATAGTTCTGACAAATGCACTGTTGATTCTAGATACCTGGGGTTGGAGCCTAGTCATACAACAGTTATTTTACGGCAATTCTATTTAACATTCCTTGGCCAATGTATCGAATCTTTAATTAAACAGCTGGAGGACACATGAGCAGATGAAAGTCTTGAAATCTGAAAAAAAATACTAGATTTCTAATTCTGAAATTAATTTAGTAGTGGAAACATCTCCTTACTGTCTAATTTACTATATTATAGAGAGGGTTAAAAAACAATACTATAAATGATGATCCTAGATCATCTTCATAGTCTACTTTTTCCCAGTGCAGGATAAACACTGAGCCACTGTTTTGCCAAGAAACCTAATCATGGATCATGTGACAGAGAAGATCTGGAGCAGAATCAATCCACTTTAACATTTTAAAGGACATAGGTTAAATAAAACTGATGGGAAACACACAGTCATTAGATTCTACAGTACATTTTAAAAAGTGAAAATGGAATAACTTATTTTACAGAGAGGAAGTTTTTAAAAATTTAATTAAAGGAATATTTTAATGTGTAACAGTATAAAATATATATTGCAGTAGAAACAGCACTTTTTATTATATAAAGACACAGTGTTCCTCTGTCTAAAAACTTAAATTTATATTGCAACCATGACTCACCATCTTATTTGCAAAGCTAGACATGTATATTTCCTGTTTGTGCCAAATAGGCAAGATACCAGCTGGCTTAGGTTCCTAGTTAGAGGCAGGTAAATGTTTCATTTGCAGATCTAATTAAACATGAAAGCTTCTAAAAAGTGCCCTTTTTTAAAATTTCCTGATATTTGTTCTTGTACCCTGTTACACAATACTGCAATTAATTTTAATGATTATTACAAAGAGTTAATTCACGTAATATCTAAAAACCAAGTGATCATAAGGCACAAAGACAGTCTGATAGTATATATTTGGTTTTGGTAATATTCATCCCCCTATTTCTAAATCAAAAATATGCCTAAGTAAGTGATTGATCTATGCTCACAACTTGTGAAATGGAAACATTTTAGATGTTGCATGAAAGGTATCTATGCATATGTATTGTACAGTAAAAAACCTATCATGCAACTTCTGCATTGATGACGCCTCATGCAACTCCATTGATTTCAGAAAAGCTGAATAGGGATTAAGTCAATACAGAAGCTGGACCTGCCGTACATCTTTAGCCAAGACAATACTCACTATTTGCATAGTAATCAAGTAATCAAGACAGGGAAACAGCTATGGATAGTACCTTGTACATTTCATTTGGTTACAAAACTTCTATTTCACTGGATATACTACTTCAGGCAAATGTAATGTTTCCCCCACAAATCACTCTCTATTATAAAAGCTACAAAACTGAAGGAAGGGGACGAACAAATAATGGAATGTGCCTGAGCTAATTTTATCTCCTGATGAATTGCAAAACTGCCTTTGCATTCTTTCAAAATCTAGCATTGTGTGGATGGAGAATGCATGCAATGAGGAGGCTCCCATATATGCATGATCATTGGACTAGAATCATGCTTCACGCAGGGACATCTGATTCTCTTTTAATGTGAATGGAATGTGTCCAAACATGACCCATATGTCTGAGATATACAGAAAGGCTACTTCCTACCCTGGATTTCATGGAGGAGGACACGGCATTTGACCAGGATATGATGGGGAGCATCAAAGGTAGAATTCTTCTTAAAAGAACAAAACTACATCAATTCTACATGAAAAATGTAGAAACATTTTTGAAAAAGTCGTCTGTCCATGTTAGAGCTTCCCCCGGAAAGGTTTAACTTTCAGAAGCAGAACTTACAGGGAGGAGCATTACAAGAACAGTCTCTAGATAAGGGGGAGGTTCTCTTGAATGCTTTATCCCACATTGTGGTTTCAGCATCAAACAGACATGTCTTCATGGGCCAGTCATTTTCTGCCCAGTAAACATATTGGGCAGAACCTCAGCTGGGGTACATGGGTGTTGCTCCACTGACTTTGATGGAGTTGTGCCCCTTTAGACAAACTGTCCAAAGTAATTATGCAGCGACACTGCCAATATCCACTTATATTTGAGTTCCCTTGTCTTACTAGTATCAGAGGGGTAGCCGTGTTAGTCTGGATCTGCGTCTGACGAAGTGGGTATTCACCCGCGAAAGCTCATGCTCCAATACTTCTGTTAGTCTATAAGGTGCCACAGGACTCTTTGTCACGTGTCGTACTAGTGATCATCAGTCTCAGTACTGTAGTTACATTACTATGGGCCCCAAGACTATTTTTTGTCTTCCAAGCTAGCCCCATCATCTTATCACCCCTATTGTACAGCTACACCAATCCGATTCATGGGTTTATGCTGGCAAGGCTTTGCAGAGTGGCAACTTTAACAAGCATTGGGTGCTCTGAACTCATTATCATGTTCTGTATAATAACCAGCACTATGCTAATACACCTCAGCAGAAGTTCTGTTATAGCTCAAGTATGGGTTCTCAAGCTGGGGGTCATGTCCCCTTGGGGGGGAAGGGTGCAAAGAGATGTCAGGGGATTGTGCCCCCCTCCTTCCCATATTGCTAGGTTAGACCCCGGTTAGATGAGAAGGGAGTTTGGGGTGAGGGGGCGTTTGTATGGAAAAGACTGAAAACCTTGAAACGTAGTTAAATTAGTGGAGGGCTGTTCCATTATATAACTCAGGGAGGGGATCCCTTGCCTATCTCTGAACTCTGTGCTCAGTCACAGTCTGCCAGACTCCCCTTGCAAACCTTTTGCTTCGTTCTCACTCTAGAGATAGGGAATCCAATTTGCTTGTCATACGAGGAGGAAACAAACACATGTAAGTAAATGCAAATAGGATTCTCATGGCCTCTCACATAACACCTCCCAGGTGCCACTATCTCCAACAACCTGGCAGAAGCTTCACTGCTGTGAGGCTAGGATTTAAGAAGTACAGTAAACTTGTGTGGTCCTGCAGAAGCATACGGTACGTGCAGCACCCTGACACAGCTGCTCCCAGATGCAGTGTACAGCCACGCTTATGGCTAGGCTTGGTATCTGGAAGAGGATTTTGTTTTTCTCTTCCCTTTAGATTTGCTTTAACTTTAAAAGCAAATTACCTAAGGGTGCTGTTCATCACAGGCGTGGGGCGATTGTACTGTCAAGCCACTGCATATGTCTGGTTTGCATTGCATTCAAGAAACGGAGGGTGTAGCAACATCTAATAGATTGTATCTGAAGATCCTGGGAAACATTCAGCTTGCTACAGTACAGGTTGTTTTTTTTTTTACTGTACTTATTTGCCTTTTATTCACATTGCTAGCTATGTTTCTACATGACCACTGCATTTAAGGCTTGTCATTAGCTCAGTACTTGATTCTACGAAGTAGGAAAGCTAGAGAGGTAAGAAATGGAAGCGAGTTTTCCACTCCTTAGAAATGCAGTTTAAAGCCGAGCTGAGGCATTCCATTAGCAGTTCTTCTTTAGTAACTAAACGCATGCAGGAAAACATGCCGTTTCCAGTCGTCACTTTGATATTGGCCATTAATTCCCTGCTCTCGGTTGACATGGTCTCTTAGCAACTTCCTGCCCTTTGCCCCTTTTCATTCTTGTTCCTGTTAGAGCACTTCCTTTTGTTGCCAGTCTCTCTCTTTCAGGGCTTCTTTAGAGAAAGATAATAAAAACCCTTCTGTAGACAGAAAGCACCAGATACAAATGGCTGCGAGTGCATATTTACGCTAATCGCACACCAGACCAAGGGAACAGGCTGTCCTGGGTTCTGGTTTCGAACTAGAGCATAAATCATTCAGAAAAAAAAAGTTACCATTCCAGAGAAGAAAGCAGAAATATAACAGCAGATGCAGCAATACAAGCACCAGAGCCACATCTTACAGGATTCAGTGATCTCCTTCACTCTGCAGCGAAGGTTTTCCCTCTGAAGTTAAATAGCGGTTGTTGCTTTTTAGATCATTTAAGCACGCAGTAGACTGAGACTGCAAAAATGAAGTGGCAAGTTAGGCTAAGATCCCTTAACATCGCTCTGACGGGGGCCTTACAGGATGGGGAAACAGCCCCCGAGAATCCCCACTACTCAAGAGCCTCCATGGGCAGTGTAGTGCTGGCATGAGGATTCAACATACCAACCCTGCTCTCAATACCCAGTGCTAGTGTGCCTGGTTGGAATGCACTGCACTATGCCTGATTCCGAGGGCCCAGAATACAGAGAGTGCCTGGCTCTGAACCAAGTGCAGAAATGGAGTAGATGGGAATCTGGCCAGGGTCTCCCACCCAAAAGAAGGATCATAAATTGGCTAGTGTTATGCTATCGCATTCATTCAGGGCCCAATATCCAAAGAGGCTTTGGGGGGAAAAAATCAGCTTTTGAATTTGCACACACATTTGGGTGTGCACAGAAACTGACATTGTCGCATGCAAAGAAGGATGTGAGTGAACAGATCCATGTCACTGCACACCTAATTGGAAAAGCAAACAAACTGCTCACTGCACATGAACATTTGTACATGCAAAGGCATGTTTTGGAGTTTTGCACATGACAACTTGTGGGCACGCACATTTTATAAAAAAACCCAAACCACTCACTGTGGCCTGCAGTGTCTATTTGGCTCTGATATGAGTGTGGAAAAGAAAATGTTTTGACAGACAACTTTCAACAGAATGGGGCTGATCTGTATACCAGTTTTTTAACATAGATTCGTTATCAAGACTTTTAAAACCTATAAACAAAACCATTGCAACCAAAAGTAAAAATACACGTTTCAAGAGGTCTACCATTTTATGAACCAATTTAGCCCACATCTATTAAGAGCTTTTCTGTCAAAAGAGTGGGAGTATTTTCTCCACTATAATCATATCAGCCTGTATTCTAGGTTAATGGAGATGAATATTACTGCCAGATTTTGTTCTTTCCCTGCATGTAATCTAATGCCAGATGGTTCTGAAAGGGTATTAAAGCTCCTATGTTCATGACCTCCCTGAGGTTTTTATCATTAGAACTTCAGTATAATTCAAGGAAGGCTTTACCCGACCCTGACCATAAATTCCCCTAATGAGGAACTGAAGCCACAAAGCAAAATACTCTTGTTAATTCCATTTTTTCCCTCTGTGACAAATAGGTGAGAATTTACAATAATGGGGAGCATTTTAAACAACATCAGTGAAAAACATGGAAATTAAAAGTCCAGGTCAACAGTTCAAGCTGCTCCAGGGGGTGGGAAACACAGCAAACAGATCCAGCATCTTTTATCGGGCCTGACATTCCAAGCTCATGTCACCCTCCCTCATGCTGAGTAGTAGTTACTCTGTGAGTAAACCAGGGGGACTATTGTGGAGCAAGCTAGGTAAAAGTGACAAAGGTGGGACCTTAATTATGCCAAAGCATGGCACATCTACACAAGTACCTGTAGCTTCAGTAATTTGTCTCTGCAAGAGCAGCAGAGTCCCCAGAATATAAATCTGATGTATAAATTAAAGGCATGAAAACAGAAAAAGTAAACCAAGACTTTATGGACAATATGTATGTACTTAGATTTAAGGGGGAGATTTTCATAGGCACAGATAGGCATCCATATCCCATTGATATTTACTGGGACTTGTGTCCCTAACTGTCTTTTGTGTCTTTTAAAAACTGCCCCTAGGTTAATGGGGAGCCCTTTTCTCCTTTAGTTGAGAGAAAGCAGCTCTACTTTACCCTAAACATTGCAAAATATAATTTTCATATATTCATGAGTGTAGCAGGCAATAAGGACTCATAATACACACAAAAAGCTCCCCTACATTAAAAGAACATTATTAAGGTTACAAAGTTGCACACTCAAAAGTTAAGGAATGCCAGAATGGAGGTTGCCGGTGCTCTGCCTCCTTTAAGGATGACTAGCAGGTTTCAGGCATGCCAGAGACCTTTTATAAGCATTACCATAAAAAAAAGAGAGAGGGGGAAGGACAGGCTTTTCTTTACAGTACTTCTGAAAACAAAAACAGATTTACAAAACAAGGGAACTTAAAACAATTCTGCCCCTGATGTGCCTCCATTAAAATAAAGTCCTCCACAATGTAGAAATAGGAAGGGCCAAACAGAAAGAGCAGTATCTTTTTGCTATACTATTTGCCTAACATCTCCAGACTGGGTTACAACCAATGGTAATCCAAATCATCTGAGAGGCAGCATGCTCTAGTGCCGTGTTTCTCAACAACCAGTCTGTGAACCGGCACCAATCCCTGAGACTTCCCTAACACAGTTTAGGAAGGCTGGTCCCTGGTATCAAAAAGGTAGAGAAACAGTGATCTAGTGGGTATGGCACTGAACTGGGAGCTAGGTGTTCTCCTCCCAGCTTCGCCACTAATCTGCAAGTTACTTCTCCACCCAGTGCCTCTGTTTCCCCTCCCACCCTTTCTCTAGTCTATTTAGATTGTAAATAATTTGGGGCCTGCCCTGTCTTTTGCTATGCATGTGTACTGCACCTAGAACCCTGGTCTTCATAGAATCATAGAATATTAGGGTTGGAAGAGACCTCAGGAGATCATCTAGTCCAACCTCCTGCTCAAAGCAGGACCAATTGCCAAATCCCTTAATGGCCCCCTCAAGGATTGAACTCACAACCGTGGGTTTAGCAGGCCAATGCTCAAACCACTGAGCTATCCCTCCCCCCAGCTTTTAGCTGGGACCTCTCGGTGCTACCATAATACACATAGAAACAGCTACCAGAAAAATAGTTATTCTTGTTAAATACAAATATAAAGTGAAGTGAATTATTTTCATTTGCAATTTGACTTTCAAACCTGTAATCAGACCCATTTCTATATCATTAAAAGACACATCACTATTTTTTTCCTTTTAGTCCTTCATTACATTGTGCCAATTGACCAGGAAAATCCATGAATTATTATTTTACATAACTAAATACTGGCACAGATAGATTACTGCAAATTAAAGGCTCCTCTATGTTCTGGAAATAACCAGATAAAAAGGTCTATGATTAAACGTGATATCTGGAAAAACAAATAGGGTGTGTTCCTTAAGCAGATCACTGGATGCTAGTAACATAACCTGAGCACCCAGTCAAGGTCTGCAAAAAAACAACCACCCCAATTTAATCAGCAGAGTATGTTTTTGAACAGGAACATCTGATATAGGAAAAGAAACAGGAATAGAATCACTACCAACAGAAGAAACTAATGCATTCCTCTTAGACAAAGGTTAACTATGAATGAATATAAAAATACAAATGCCACACGTGGGAGTATGCGCTCACCTAGCCATAAAGTGGCTTTCAAATAGCTAGTAAACATTTTGAGATAGAATGGAATTGTCCAGTGTCCCAAAATAAATGTTTTGAAATTAGCAAAATGAGAACTCAAATTTTCACCATTTGCATAACAGACATGAACAACAGAAGCTGGAATCTGTAGTGATAGACCCTCACCTGGAATAAATAGGCACAGGTCCATTGACTTCAATGGTGCTACACTGATTCCAATATAATTTGTTGGTTTATCTTTTTTTTCCTTGAAGAGCCGATGTTGATTTTTCCACACCTATCACACTTAATTTTCTATCATTAAGATAGAAAATTAACAAATATAAATGTATCTGTCTCATTTTGAGTCACAGCTGTAGCCTCAATGGTGTCTCTAATGGTGACAATAGATTTGGACATTTGAAAATCAGTTGCACATTATCAGTATTATCCCTCAATTGTTTTAGGAAATATATCATCACTCTCTGAAGCTCCTCTTCACACAATGGTCCCCTGTATTAAATTCCATCTGGGGGAGGATTTTTCCTTGTAAGGTGGGTGGCTAGCTAAAGGATATTGATTCATTAACACCTGATGTTGGTTGCTTGAGTCACTCACATTTATTTTTCCATCTCTTGTTCTGGGTCATCTCTAGTAATCCAACCAGGTGTCAAAGGAAAATCCAACAGAGTGACCTAGGACCAAATAAAATGTAATTATCTCTCTCTCTCATACCTGCATCCCTTCCCCCACCTTTTTTTTAAGCAAGATTTAAAAAAAATATCAGGAGGCTACTGCTGTGAAATAAAGAACAATGTCATATATTAAACTCTCCTTTGCAATAAACTTCTCTCTTCCCCCCCAGATCTCTCCAAATTATCAGACCATCTGCAGTAAAGTTGCATTATTCACGCTCCTGATGTGACAGTAGGGAGGGGAGGAATAGGCATCATTCAATTACTTTGTTTTTTTTCTAGGTTTCATCCAAAGACCACTGAATAAAAGTCCACAGCAAACTCTCAGCAGCAGCAATCCTCATGTTTCTGTAACCAATAGATTTCAAGACTTCATCCAGACTGGTTTTATTATGACTTCAGCTGCCAGGACACTGGGGGATGGGATGGGATGGAAGGTGAACAGCTGTGTCTAGTCACAGCACTAACAATTGATCCTCTCTTCTCCAGTAGCAGCAGTGTCATTATATTATTATAAGCAATCCAGCATACCTTTAATTGAAGTGAGTCACAGAATTTACTGAGAGGAGTTGATTCCTTGTCAATTTCCACAGCATCATTCTACCAAAACATATTTCCTCTGAAATAAGTTAGTATGGGTGAACCAGTTCTGATAATTTGACCCAACCCTTCAATCAGAATTGGGACTGAATGAAACCAGAATTATTTTTTCAGCTTATAAAATGTGGTTAATTTTCAAATAAAACTTTTTTTTTATGGTAGAACACAGCACTTTTTGTTCCTGGTAGGACAGAAACCCTGTGAGAAAATACCACTCTCTCATGGTATTTGTGACCCATCTGAAACCAAGCAGCCTTGGAAATCTCAGTGAGAAGAAAAGGTTGGTGGGTTTTTTTTGGTTTGTTTGTTTGTTTTGTTTTTTGGAGGGGTGAGATTTCTAATCTAAACAGGTGGAGATAAACTCAGATACGCATCTGCATCAGATTTCTGAAACTTGCAAGGTTCATCTATCAATAGGAATGACTTTCTTTATTTTTATGGGCCTTTTCTCTCCTCTAGGTATCCATCTGCATGCCTGATTAAAGGGAAGGGACTTGTGTAAATGAACAAAAAAGCAAATAGATTCACTAGTGAGCCACCCTCACACTCAAGCCTGACAAATGCCAGATTTCCATAGGAAAGATTATTTTAATTAACCATCTAATTCTGGAGCACTGGCTTGAAACAACAGGGAATCTTCAAAAAGTCTAGGAATGCTGATGCTTTTCTCAGACAGCTGCAAGGAGAAAAGCAAGCAAACAAACAAAAACAAATACCATTTTGTTTCTGCTACTATATAGAAAATATTGCTGCAAAACAGCTCCCCAGTTTTTCACTAAATGCTTTATGCTGAAAAGAAACATACAACATCTGTGTCTTTCAGAACAGCTTTCTCAAATCACACCAGAGTTTATTACTTTAATGTACTGTATATTTCTTTTACTCTAGTTCTTTGATAGCGACTCAAGGTTAGTCAGTGTTGCTAAGTAGTTACAAGCTGCAATACTTTTGTTATGTGTGTGTATTGTAACTGTGCATCGGTTAATACTTCACAAAGGCAGCAATTACTGACCACTAGTAATTACAATATAACTTTAAGAAGAACTATGTTATATTCTCATAACTTTATATTGCACTCATTTGCACCAGCCACATGAATATTTCACCATTACTGAAAGCCCAAATAAATAAAGACCTGGGCGAATCTATAGAAATACTGATACTTCTCTCAGGTAATCCACGTAGGCCATGAGTTTAGCTGTGATTCATTTCAGTTGCCATATTAAATGGCTAATAAATTAATTTATACTGCAGTGTCTGCTTGCTGGACTATATACTGTAAGTGTTATGTATCAGAGGGGTAGCCATGTTAGTCTGGATCTGTAAAAGCAGCAGTCTTGTGGCACCTTATAGACTAACAGACGTTTGGGAGCATGAGCTTTCGTGGGTGAATACCCACTTCGTCGGATGCATCCGACAAAGTGGGTATTTACCCACGAAAGCTCATGCTCCCAAATGTCTGTTAGTCTATAAGGTGCCACAAGACTCTTTGCTGCTGTAAGTGTTATGTGCTTTTACTGCCAGTTGGTATTCGTTGCTCAAAAGATATTTGTAATGTACCATCTGAATCTGTAACTCCTGAAACTGCCAGCGGGGAGCAGGTGATGGCACAGATACAGACATAATGGTATCCTTCAGGGGAAGCAGAAGATCCTGGAGCTATGTAGTCAGCTGCTGAGGACTGCTTGCCACCATCCTTTGCTTCCTCTTCATATGGTTCTGAGATAATCATTGTGAACGCTGGCCAGAAGTAGCTCAAGAGGGAGAGGTTACTCTGCTAAAGGTAGCAATTGCACCTTACCCACTTTGGGAAAGATGGAAGACTGAGTTAAAGGAGTAGGCTTCTCAGTTGACATCTTATGGTCTCCTGACTACTAAATTGCTACAGGAGATTTTTGGCAATATGGCCACATCATCCATGGGTAAAGGAAGAGAAATAAGGAAAAGAACCCTGCATAGATTCAGCCCAGGCAGTTTGAGAGGCTGAGTAGAAGAAGCTCTTAGAGAAACCTGAGGGGAAATGCGAACCTCTGGAAATTACAATGTCCTTGTCATGAGGGCTGTCTAGGTGAACCTCAAAGCCCAGTCTGGATTGCATGGAGGAGAATGCAGGCAGGCCCCAACACAGAGACCTTGAGTCAGAAGATGACTCATTCATCTCCCAGACTCCAAAAGTGGACTCCCTCAGGTCCCTGCAATGAGGAATGGGTCCTGTGCAGAAGATGGAAGTGCATCAGCACTGAGGGCCTCACAATATTTGCAAAGAGGGTAAAGGCAAGACAGAGTCCTGGGGATCAGTATCAATGGAGGAGTCAGAGACGTCTTCAGAACCAAGGAATTTGGACAGAGTCCTTGTCACAGGGCAGGCCCCCTCCCAAACACCCCTTTGTGGCTAGGTGTGACTATGCAGTCAACCCGCCTCAGTTTCCCCACTTCTCAGGGCTCTCAATCAAACTACCACAACAAACTCTTCTCTGGTGCAGAGCACCGCTCCTTGGGGCTGGATTTATTAAAACATCAAAATCATTCCTGAAATCAAACTTTCAAAAATCCCTACCTTATCCATACTCTGTGTCTCTTTCCCACTGGGGGTCTCCCAGACTTTCCCTATCTGAAACCCTTTCCCCATGAAAACTCAGGCTTCCCATCCCAGGTGTGGCAGGCAGGGCTAATTGTACAGGGCTGGTTTAAAGGATCTCAGTCCAAAAGGAAGGGCTGGAACCAAGTACGACCTTTCAGGCCAACAGTGTAAAGGCCCAGTGTACCAAACAACCATCTGGGAGAACGGCCTTTTCTGAGGTGGCAGGTAAGTGCATCCAACTTTGGGAGGATGGAAGGGCACAAATCGCACCGCTTAGACACATTCTTTTTCTCCAGGCCTTTTGTATTTGGTGCGATGACCCCAGAAGCAATGCAACGATGATCCACAAATCCAGAGTACACAAGGGCAAAGACACTACCCAAAATTACCCAGGTACCAAGAATCTATTGAAAATGTCTCAACCACAAGAACAGCAAAGAGTCCTGTGGCACCTTATAGACTAACAGACGTATTGGAGCATGAGCTTTTCTGGGTGAATACCCACTTTGTCGGATGCATGTCAACCACAAGAACAAATCTAACAGGAGATTTCTGGGTGAAAACCAAGAAAGATTATGTGGGCATGGAGCAAGGGTCCCTGTGCTCATAGCCAGCTTTTGAATAGGAGGAACTGAAGAGGTTGGGGACAGGGTGTCTTCTTATAACTGCATCTCCTAATGTTTGATGAGAGGAGGGATTAATGAGACCACTTCTGAGGTCCTGATCATTACTGCATAGCTAGAAGATTCCTGAAGCTCAAGAGCCCTGGGCAACACATCCAACAAGTGAAAATATCCAGAGGTCACCTCAGGGACTAATTTCTTTTCCTATATAAATTAAATGAGGGTCTGAAGCACATACCAATTTGTAGAACACATGTTGGTGAGCTCAGTAAATTCTGTCATTTTCAAGAAGAGTGATAAGTATAAAAATAAAAGGCTAATTACTAGTTCAGAGAGAAAATGGAAGTTCTTGTGGTTAGAATAACATATAGACGATGGTTAAAGAGGAACATCATCATCAAGTACCACATTTTCTTGTGATTCTTGTAACCATGAATGACCAGCCCTCTTTCTTTTCTTTCTTGGTTGAGAGTAGGGATGAGTTATGGGCTGTGGTGACAATTTAACATTTTGTGTTTGGTATGATCATTTGAAAAAGTGGAGTACAAAAGGATATGATAATTGGAAACAGGAGTTATTTTGGTACAAAGCAGGAATGAACTAAAACTTGTATTTTCTTTGCAGATCATGCAAATGAAAAATAAGCTTAAATTTGAAAAGTAATTCAAGGAAATACATTTTGATTTGTGCCATCAGTAGCACTGGCTGGAGTTAACCAAATACTGCAGAATTTCAGGCCCAATGCCTGATCTCAGTGGAAATGATGTAACCCCACTGGGTGTCCGTAAGATTAAATTCCAGCTATAAGAGTTGAAGGAAGGGGTGGAATTAAGGAAGGATATGTATGATCTGGGCCCAGATACCGATTGAGTTCAGTGGCAGTTTTGCCTGCATACGGACCAAAAGGTCAGGCCTATAATTACCGAAAAATCATTTTTATCCTTTCATTCTGTGGTAAGAGAAACTAAAGGAAAAACAAATACTTATAACAACTTCAAAATGTTGGGCTTTGTCATTATTCTCTATTCAGTGTAAACAATCTTTCCTGAAGTTCTAAAGCTTCATTTATATGAAAATGTTTTTCAGTGAGGTAGCATATATTTTAAGAATCACAGTTCAAAGTGCATAAAACAATGTATCAGTTTAGTGCAGTATGGATAATATTGTACATCTTTTCATTTTAAAGCTGATGATATACTATACTTTTAATCATAGAATCTCAGGGTTGGAAGGGACCTCAGGAGGTCATCTAGTCCAACCCCCTGCTCAAAGCAGGACCAAACCCAACTAAATCATCCCAGCCAGGGCTTTGTCAAGCCTGACCTTAAAAACCTCTAAGGAAGGAGATTCCACCACTTCCCTAGGTAACCCATTCCAGTGCTTCACCACCCTACTAGTGAAAAAGTTTTTCCTAATGTCCAACCTAAACCTCCCCCTCTGCAACTTGGGACCATTACTCCTTGTTCTGTCATCTTCTACCACTGAGAACAGTCTAGATCCATCCTCTTTGGAACCCCCCTGCAGGTAGCTGAAAGCAGCTATCAAATCCCCCCTCATTCTTCTCTTCTGCAGGCTAAACAATCTCAGTTCCCTCAGCCTCTCCTCGTAAGTCATGTGCTCCAGCCCCCTAATCATTTTTGTTGCCCTCCGCTGGACTCTCTCCAATTTATCCACATCCTTCTTGTAGTGTGCCCAAAACTGGACACAGTACTCCAAATGAGGCCTCACCAGTGCTGAATATACATATAGTCTGTATACAAAAGAAATAGAATATGGCAACAACAATTGATAAGTTTCATTTTGTCTCTGGTATTTTCCTGATTTTGTTTGGTTGTATTTACATACTTTATTATGCAATTTGATTTTCCTGTTTCTTTGGAAACAGACTATTTTGCCATGTGCAAACTTTAGATACATTTTGATAGTGTGACAATTATATGTTACTAAATTAATGTTCTGTCTTACCCTTACCATACATTCTAGTTCCTTTAAATGTATCTTCATAGCAACCAAACTAACCATAAATTAGTCACAATGCTATTACAGCTGAGCTTAATTTTAAGTCTCTCAGCAAGTTGTTATGGGTCCCTGGCCTAGGTCACTCCTGAGGAAATTTAAAAAACTCTGGTATGATTTATGAATATTACTATATTATTTAGTAATACAAAAGTCCACAGAGACTACAAGCAAATATAAACCCATGGTTAGTTCAGTTCCAATAAAAATTTAGTTTCTCATAGCACAATAAACAATGTTTAATTATTCAGTTGTTTTATTCTGTATCTTACTACTTACTTTTGAAAAATTGAGCCAAGCAAAATCTCAGACCCAGTGCATTTTTGTTCAGATAACGTTTGCTAGCAGTTAACATTATTTTGCATGGATTGCTTCCAATAGCAGTGCTCCTGTTGTATAGTAAGTGGAAGAAATACACAGCAAATAAGATCATTCTCTCTCTCTCTCCTCCCCCCCACATATCTGTTACAGATAGAGTGAGCAATTAATGTACCCAGTGCATGTAGCTTATTTTTAAATTAAATTATCAATTTTGGGTATTTTTTTTAAAATGTACTCAATGGACAGATTGTGAACAGTTCACTTCAAATATTCTATCCTCAGTATTTGAAATTCAAGCTGTTATTCAGTTGTGATTGGTCATGTAAATCACATGGTATGTTTCTATTCTGACTGGATGAGCATAACCTCTACAGGGCAGTGACCTATTCCTTTATTCGCGTAGCATCATACCTTATTCAGCAAGTTGTTCCTGTGCTATTGTTCACCATTTGACCTATAATTGGAAGAAAGGGTCAAAGAAGTTGCAACCTAGAGTGAAGTAGCAGATAAATAGAATTAGGGAATTTTAGGTTGGTATTTGTAGGAGATACCATGAAATATTCACAAATGACATTATTTGTGTCAAAGTCTGAGAGTGACTGACCCTGTACCTTCTCTCCCTTGGCTACTCTACTTGTAATGTTGGATGTTTCCCCCCTAACTCCTGACAATCTTTAGTTTGTAAGCTCCTGGGGTTACCTAGGGAGGTGGTGGAATCTCCATCCTTAGAGGTTTTTAAGGCCTGGCTTGAGAAAGCCCTGGCTGGGATGATTTAGTTGGTGTTGGTCCTGCTTTGAGCAGGGGATTGGACTAGATGACCTCCTGAGGTCTCTTCCAAGCCTAAAACTTCTATCATTCAATGATTCCTTTGTTTCTTCTTCCTGTCTGGAAAATGCCCAGCACATTTTGGGCATTACCAGGAACAAATGACAACAACATGTACATTACTGTGTGCGTGATTGTAATTGCTGATCCAACTCTAGTTAATTTGTAAACCATTTATGAAAAACAAGGAATCACCCTAGCACTGTTGGGTGTAAAGTGAAGATTAATTAGGTGATATCAAGTCTAACATAATACACAATTTTCCCTGGTGCTGAATACATCCAGATTGTTCATTTTGCCCATTTCTCTGCACTTTGACTCTAATGCACTCATTTCCTTGACTGTGCACAACCTCCCAGGTGTAGTGTACAGCAACCACTAACTGATCTATGCTATATGCAGAAACCCAGCCTAGGCAATACTACTGAGGGCAGACCCACAGCTGGTGTCAATTGTTATAGTTGCATTGACTTCAGTGGAGCTCTGACTGTTAACAACAGCTGCTGATCTGCCCTCAGGTTTGTATTCTGATACATTAAAGCACTGTATGATACAGCTGTCTTGTTTGAAGTGTGGGGCAATCCAATTTGCATGCTATTTTAAATATTGGTAAAATGCGGGCCTTTAGCTCTCCAAAAAAATCAGTCCAAGGAGTGGAGAGTATTAAAGCCACAGAAAATGTCAACTGCAAGAAATTCTGGGGGTGTGAAAAAACATTACAAGTTCATCTTTAAATTTAAATGCGGTGTCTACATTTATTCCAAACAATGTTCAAGGAGGGCAGCAGGGAAACTGAGTACTGCCTCCCACTATTTACATACTTTAAGTGTCACATATAGGGCTGTAGGTTTGAGCACAGAAAGGCACCGCTTTGTTTGGTTTCTCATTCCCATCGGCCTGCCTCTTCCCCCGGAATTCATCACAGAGCAATGTTCTGTTCTATGCAGCAAAAATGATGTGGCATTTTACTTCCTCTCTCCAAAGGGAATTTTAGCAGAAGTGATTTGTAGAGTATACTAGGGATGAATGTAAAGAAAAGCCATAGCTTGGGACCACAAAGGATTTTGTCAGACCGGTTGAATAGGAAATGCTTCTGGCTTTCAAGCTGCAGAAACTTGTGGAAGTCAGTTAAGGGTGAGCCCACAGGCTTCTTGGGTTGATTTTCGAGAAATGTTTGGGTTGAATCGTGCCTTTGTTAGGTTCAGATGCTGTTGTGTTGTTGATAACAATCCTGACTAATATTAAGTAATGGCTTGTGAAATTGTTTGAAAGGCTGGAGTTTTGTAAATATTTATTTTAATACTGTTATCTAAGACCTCACTAAATAAGTGACTGGCAAATCAATGGATATCCCTATAAAACTACTTAGTGTATACCCTATGGGTTGTCACAGTTAATTTTGAAACTATTACATATGATACTGACAACAAACATGCAACTGGATTTTAAATCTTCTACACCAGGGGTTCTCAAATTGGGGGTTGGGACTCCTCGGGGGTTGTGAGGTTATTACATGGGAGGGTCATGAGCTGTCAGCCTTTACCCCAAACCCTGCTTTGCAGCCACTATTTATAATGGTGTTAAATATATAAAAAACTGTTTTGAATTTATAAGGGGGGTCGCACTCAGAGGCTTGCTATGTGAAAGGGGTCATCAGTACAAAAGTTTGAGAACCCCTGTCCTACACAGTGGAAGGATATTATAAAAACATGATCATATTTGGGAAAAATAAAAGTTTATGCACATTAAAATGCCTCCTTAAAAGGTTAAACAGATAAAAGATTTAAACTAATCTAACTGAGATTCAAGTAGTTTGAAGGAACTACTGAACTGCTGGCAACTTGGACTGCAGTGAACTAATATGAACTTCATGCAAATTCTGAAGTTTGCCAAAATTGCTGCTCGGGCTAGAACTTGTAGTAACAAGATTGACGGAAAACTGCCAATAAGAGCAGTCTCTGGCAACCTCTGAACTGCAGCTGTAGATGCCTTTTCTGAGGTTGCTCTGAAGTTACAACATGCTTGCAGCAGCTTAGCAATAAACATCTGTATACAACAGGAGAATAAAAGTAGCCAAACTAGCCAGAAAGCAACTCAACATCCCAAAAATCCCAAAACAATGTTAAACCCTGAGTGGAACTGTAGGCTGCTTGAGAAAAAAGGGTACTGGGGCTGACGCTAGGTCCAATCCGGTCTTGACTGTTGCTTAGGAAACTCCATAGAATGAGTTTATTGGTTTGTTTTAAGACTGTGGTATAATTAGTTTGTGTGGCATTTCATAGACAAGTCATACAGGGTCCCTGCCCTGAAGAGCATATAATCTAAGGCCCCAAGCCTGCATTCAGAGCCATGTGGTTAGCTCCTTGGGTATATATGAAAAAAATATTGAATACTGAAGTCGCTAGGGATCCACGTGGTACAATTTTTGAACCAGCTAAGCTACATATGAAAAAGGCTTCACAGGCTCTTTGTCAATTTCAGGCTTGCTCCAGCCACCACATATTCTAGTATTTTGGCCAGTCTAGTTTTCTAATCTCTGAAATGAGTGAGTAGTCACTGCTTCTTCCCTTGGGAAAGTATTCCCCATCTCACCATCAGGAAGTCTTCCCTGATATTTGGCCAACACTGAGATAACAAATGTTTAACTAGCAAGAAGAGACATGGAACCATAGCTGAAAGAGGGGTGGGGATATAAAACAAGAAGAAAGGGACAGCTGGCTCTTGGGAGAACATACTGACAAAAGAATATATTGACTTCTTTGTTTCTGTTTCACGTTTTGCTCTGTTTCTAGCAATGCTAAGTTGCATGAACATTAAAAATGGATAGATCAATAGACTTTCCTTAGGGAAAAAATGCACTGTAGTACAGTATCCTACAATAATTATCCAAACAACTACGTCTTGTAAGAGTGCTACTGTGGTCTTTGGGGTGACTGCTGTTGAATGCCATAGCATTTCTCTAAGGGTTTGCTCTGGCATCCAAAATACATAACCGTATCACGCAGAGCGGGTTTTATAGTTTCTGGCAGCAGAGAGGATTTAATTCTCTTATTTACCCAGGTGTCAATCAGGACCAACTCGAATGACGTAAGCAGAATTACAATACCGTAAGCCCGATGTGTGTAAGGCGGGAATTGGACCACAGACACACAGTAGGCATGTTCAAAGTCTTAACAGATGTAGCAGCATAGCTCCGCCAATACTAACATTACATCATCATTCTAAAAGAGTCACTCCCATGTTCGTAGCATGACAGATAGATTTACACTGCTCCTCTTCCTCCTGATTTCTATCTCTGACCTGGTTTCACAGTCATCCCAGTGGAAGATCATCAATGACAGTAGCCCACTACTAGACTCATTGGATCACTTGGAGATTATCCTCTGTACAAAGGCAGCACCTAACCAATAGGCACAGGCAATTGTGCCTGAATTCAGGTACACAGTAGTGCATACATTTTTGTGCCGTGGCCTAGAGCATAATGAATTTCTTTTCCTAGACCAGGGCCAAATGCACCCCTCCCCCAGATGTGCAGGCCCCCGCAGGATCAGGCCATTCATCCATAAGGGTGTGTCTATCCTGTAAGCGGAGGTGTGATTGTATCTCAGGTAGGCACGCCCCTGCTAGCGTTAATCAAGCAAGCAAGGTAACAATATGAAGACGGGGAGGCATGGGCTTCAGCAGAGGCTAGTGTCCACAGTACAAGCCCACCAAGGACCCTGGGTACATACTCAAGTGGTTAGCATGCTCTGAACCCCATGCTGCCCTGTCATCACTACTCTTGTTACCTAGGCTAGGTGGATTAAAGCTAGCATGGTATGCCTACCCATGCTGTACTCAAAGCTTCACTTGCAGTGTAGACATACCTTAAATGTTCTGGGGAAACAGATCCATTCCCCCTGTTGGAGTAAGAGACAGATATTTGACTCCTACGTTGATTTGCAGAGCTAAATTGGGGTGCACGGTACACAACTCAATGACCTCAGGAATTATAAGAAACTTAACTAATGCTAGGACCTTAACTAGAATACAGAGTTATTGGAAGTTTGGACCCTCACCTGGTCATGTGAACTATACTGTCTGTTTCAATTGGCAAGCATCTCAGGGCAGGGACTGTCTCTCTCTTTAGTCATTGAACAGTATCAAGTACACTGTTCGCCCTCAATACAATACAAATAACGAAAGCACCCAGCGAAAGGTCCAGGGACCATAATTCCTTTCAGAGTGGCCTGGTGGAGGTCACTCACAGAGATTATGCAGTGACAGCCATCAGGCAGTCTGTTAGAGATATCACACAGACTGTTTGGCAGAAACTAAACTGTCCAGACATGATACTGGAGTGGGCGTCAGAAGAGTTCAAGAACACCACATGGGGAAGGAAAGGGAAAGGCAAAAATGAACGGAAAGAGGGAGCACAATAAATTACTTCTTTAAAAAAAGAGAATACTGCACGTTTTGCCAAAATGTGATATGTGAAATCTATACATAAACACGAATGGTGCTATATATAGAATATGCAAATCAGGAAATATATATACACACTATAAAACACAAGCACACACACTACCAAGCCAAATTTCTAAAAAGGTCTTACATCTATGCATGTGCATCAAAATTTGCAGACATGCCTGTTTGTGTGCACAAAAGCCACATTTGTATGTGCAAATTAGGGAGTTAGCAATTACTTGATATGAATTCACACATGCTAGATTTCCAACACAAATAGGGCCATTGTGTGACTAAGGTGATGTATGCACACAATTACATGCAAACAAAAACTACAAAACAACATGCAACTAACATAACAAGTATCGGTCACTCCCATGTACCTTAGCTTGTATGTTAGACCTCCTTCCTCACCCTCTACCTATCCTTATGTCTTCAAGGCTGCAAGCTCTCCGAGGCAGGAATTGTCTCCTATTCTGTTTGTACAGCACCTAGGTCAATAGGGCCTCAGTTCTGTTGATGGCCCTTGGTGCTACCATATTTTCCACTCTCAGCAGAAAAAAAGTCAGCTTAAGTCATGGCCCCGGATGTAAACTCATGTGCATGGTATCTGTGGTAGATTAATGATGGGAGCTAGTCAGCTGTCATTTTAGTTGTAACCAAAAGAAAACAAAAGAAGAATTTTCTGTTCTCTGACATGCAAAGACGAATTTCAGCCATCTTGGTATTAATGTTGGTTAACAACCATGGTTTTCTTCTACAGTACAAACTAATGGGGAACAATATTAAGCCTTCAAGTTATTGCAAACAGCTAATGTAGTGACTGTAATTTTTACCCCAGTCGTTCTCTATTCATTCCCAGTGGGAGGTTTGGGGGGAGGGAGGGAGTTTGGCAGGGGTAGCAATGTCCATGCCAATTATACAGGCATGATTTAGACGATGTGCTACTAGCTAGAAAATTGAATTTATCCTCCATTTTTTCACTTCTCCTTTCACATTTTGTTTTCCCCAAGTAAAAAGCATTTTCAATGAGAGAAAATCATTTTCTCACTCTGGGATCTGATGCAAAGGTTACCAAAAATCAATGGGAATCTTTCCACTGAATTCAGTGGCCTTTGCATCATGCCTTAAGTTGGAACTAGGATGTGCAGAAGTACCAAGAACTAGAAGATAATTGGTATGGGGGTGGAGGAAGTTACTGAATATTTTAAAAAAAAACAGGAGTACTTGTGGCACCTTAAAGACTAACAAATTTATTTAAGCATGAGCTTTCGTGAGCTACAGCTCACTTCTTCGGATGCATAGAATGGAACACACAGACAGGGGATAATTATACATACAGAGAACATGAAAAGGTGGAAGTATGCATACCAACAGGCAGAGTCTAATCAATTGAGATGAGCTATCGTTAGCAGGAGGAAAAAAACTTTTTGAAGTGATAATTAAGATGGCCCATAGAAGGTGTGAGGAGAACTTAACATAGGGAAATAGATTCAATTGGTGTAATGACCCAACCATTCCCAGTCTTTGTTTAACCCACAGTTAATAGTATCTAGTTTGCATATTAATTCAAGTTCAGCAGTTTCTCGTTGGAGTCTGTTTTTGAAGTTTTTTTGTTGCAAAATTGCCACCTTCAAGTCTGTCACTGAGTGGTTAGAGAGGTTGAAGTGTTCTCCCACTGGTTTTTGAATGTTATGATTCCTGATGTCAGATGTGTGTCCATTTATACCTGAATATTTTCAAACTTCCAAAGATTTGATTTGAGTTTATTTAGAGTTTTGGCCAAAAGGTTGGGTCAGGTTTCATTTTATTGAGTCCAGTTTTGCCTGGTTCTTCTTTAAATATTAACACATCAAAATAGGAATCTTCCTGTGTGCATTGGGAAAAAGTGAAAACAGAGCTAAAAAAGCTCATTCCTGAAATGAGACAATGATGCAGCTACTTTGCAATTAATTATGCCACAATTTTCACAATTCCCCAGGCTGACATAGTGCCCCATTTTAATGTACCCTACAGATATTTTAGTGTAAAACAATTACAAATGATATTGTCATTTGTTTATGTGCACATCATGTAGCTTGCTGAAAATCATACGACTGGAAGTGACCTTGAGAGGTCATCTAGTCCAGTCCCCTGCTCTCATGCAGGACTAAGTATTATCTAGACCATCCTTGACAGGTGTTTGTCCAACCTGCTCTTAAAAATCTCCAATGATGGAGATTCCACAACCTCCCTAGGCAATTTAAGGAAAGTTCTTCATGATAACCTCCGGTATTTGCAGAGATTTCACTGCAAGCCACATGGCATCTAAAAACCTGACTTTTCTCCAACCCATTGTGTACGCTGTTGCACCGACTTTCATTAGTTTAAATGACAAAGCATGGTGGGCACTTGAGTACTTTTTAAGCCTCTAGTTATCTCAGAATGAAGAGTACATCACCATAGAAGCTAAAGGAGAGTTCTCAGCTTATACATAGTTCAACTAACTGGTTCTCCTGCCAGTTGCGGAGCTGTGTAGGTGAGGCATTTCACGGCTGCGGTTAGATAAGAATATTGACACATGCTGGAGGACTGCATTCCAGTGGCCACTGGCAAAATGTAAAATCTACTACAAAGAGGGGTGTGTGTGTGTGTGTGTGTGTGTGTGTGTGTGTGTGTGTGTGTGTGTGTGTGTGTGTTTTAGTAGGTTATTGGGTTCCAGAATCCCAAAGCAGATGCCACCATCATCTTTCGTTTTCCATTATTAGGAGACAGATTGGCCCATGGCATTAAATACCAAAAAACACTCTTCAAGATTCTGAAGGGCCAGAAGCCAGAGGACTCATGTGCATTCAAACCAGCTGAGGATCCGACTATAAGAATCTGACAACCAGGAAACTTGGCTTTAAGTCTGCCACTTCCCGCTTCGCTGGTGCCCCTCTGCCTTGCTGTTGTTTTAACTAGAGAGTGGTGAACTTCCAAAGGTTTGTTGTTCAGTCAGTGCAGGCACCTATCCATAGACTTGATTCTGACTTTCCTTTCACCAATGTCAATGGGGAGCTACCCCACTGAGATTGGTGCCATTGCATCAATGCAAAACCAGAGCAAGATTCCAGTGACGCTCCTTGCGTCTGCAAAACTGGGTAGGCTCTCGCATGAAACTTGTGGTATTTCTAATCCCCAGTCTAGCCACACCAGAAATACCACAGGCTCAGCCTTTCTTGTGGTATTCCGGAATTTCTGTTCCTGCCCCAAAAGGACCCAAAGGGGGAAAGCACTTAGACAAAATGTTCAGATTCTAAGAAAGGGTTTGGACTGAGTTTTATTCTTCCAAAAACAAACAAACAAAGGGTGACCTTTTAGAGGATCTAATTCTACCCCAGGCTTCAGAGGAAGGAGGCTCCAGTGGTTAAGGAGCTAGCCTGCGGGTTAGGAAACCACCGCTCAATTGCCTATTCTGCCATAAACCTCCTATATGACCTTGGGCAAGCCACATACATCTACACTGCAGCTGTGAGTGTGCTTCCCAGCTTGGGCAGACAGAGTTCAGCTAGCCTGGTAAAAACAGCAGTGTAGCTGGGGGCAACTCAGGTTAGACACCTACCTGCAGACCCAGGCTAGACCTGGGTAGACCAGGCTAGACCTGCAGACCCAGGCTAGACTCTGAGCTAGTATGTGTCTACCTGAGCCGGGAAGCAGTCTCCCAGCTCCAGTGAACATAAGAACAGCTATACTGGGTCAGACTGGACTATCTAGCCCAGTATCCTGTCTTCCAAGAGTGGCCAATGCCAGGTGCTTCAGAGACAATGAACAGAACAGGTGATCATCAAGTGATTCACCCGTGATGCCCATTCCCAGCTTCTGGCAACAGAGGTTAGGGACACTTCAGAGCATGATTTTGCATCCCTACCCATCTTGGCTAATAGCCATTGATGGACCGATCCTCCATGAACTTATCCAGTTATTTTTTTAACTCTGTTATAGTGTTTGCTTTCCAGTATCCTCTGGGACAGTGTTCCATAGGTTGACTGTCCGTTGTGAGAAGAATTACTTCCTTTTGTTTGTTTTAAACCTGCTGCCTATTAATTTCGTTGGGTGATCCCTAGTTCTTGTGTTATGAAAAGGAGTAAATAACACTTTCTTATTTACTTTCTCCACACCCATCATGATTTTATAAACCTCTATCCAATCCCCCTTAGTCATTTCTTTTCCAAGCTGAAAAGTCCCAGTCTTATTAATCTCTCTAAATATGGAAACTGTTCCTTACCCCAATCATTTTTGTTGCCCTTTTCCGTACCTTCTCCAATATATCTTTTTTGAGATGGGGTGACCACATCTACATGCACTATTCAATATGGGGGCATACAAGGGATTTATATAGAGACAATATGATATTTTGTCTTATTATCTATCCCTTTCCTAATGATTCCCAACATTCTGTTTGCTTTTTTGACTGCTGCACATTGAGTGGATGTTTTCAGAGAACTATCCACAATGAATCCAAGATCTCTTTCTTGAGTGGTAGCAGCTAATTTAGATCCATCATTTTATATGTATATAGTTGGGATTACGTTTTCCAGTGTGCATTACTTTGCATTCATCAGCATTGAATTTCATCTGCCATTTTATTGCCCAGTCACCCAGTTTTGTGACACTGACTTACTCACTCTGCGTATGTCTACAGTGCACACTAAGCCTGAGCTCTGACTCAGGTTTGTGTCCAAGCCACCCTTCCATCCACACACACATCAGCAAGCCCTCAGGTCCCAGGTGCTAGGACCCTGCTGGGGGAGTGGATCAGAGCCCAAGTCCCACTGTGACTCATGTCCAAACCCTGACATTTTGCGGTGTAGATGCAGCTCAAGCCATGGGACAAGAGTCAGAAGATCTGTGTAGTGCAGGATGGACACATTAGCATGGCTGAGAGACCCAGGTACGATAGCTGTAAGACCAGGTTTACAATGCAGCATGAACACTCAGGCTTGGAAACACTGAGTCCACAAGCTCTGGGTCTCAAGGACCCAGGTTTACAATGCAGTGTAGACACATCCCCTGTACCTCAAATCCCCATGCGTACAATAGAGATAATAGCACTGCCTTACCTCACCTGGTGTTGTGAGGATAAATGGCCTGTAAGGTGTTTAGATGATATAGTTCAGGAGTCATAATTCTACAAGATAGGCCGAAGCCAGTTTGTCCTTGCTCTACCCTGAGCTAAATGCTGTAGCTCTTCATCAGCTAAAACTCCCATACAACCAAGGAGGAAGGACTAGATAGTGACTGCAAAATTTAGCCCTATGTGAGTTGCAGGCATGGGTGGGTGCATTTCAAATTGAATTGTTTCCTTCAAGTCAAGCCCTTAAAATTACTTTCCCAGCTTTGCTATTTAGCCTTCTCTTTCTTATTTGCAAGGCCACCATGCAAATGTTCAGAGCATCTCCTTTCCTTTCTATCAAGTTCTCATCCTTGTTCGCCTTTAAGTGGAGCAACATCAGTTGCTGTGGTTCCAGAATGCTCTCAGAAAATAGAAGCTGTCTCCTGACATCTATTTTAAAAACTGCATTTAGGAAACTTTTTCAGCCCTGAATATTTTGAAGATTATTATCATTCAAGTCACTTTCAAATGTGAAATGTTTTCCCATCTTGGAGAGATCATTCTAGAATACTGTCTTCTTTTAAATTAATCATTTCCCCTTCTGATTTAATTTCAAATACATTTTGACTTTAAATTATTATTTTTCATTAGTGGAAAGCCAAAGCACTTTCCATGTCAGCAGGCTATCAGTGATGTCTGTGCTGAATGAGAATACACATATACATTTTATGGCAGGGCTTGAAAGATTCCGAGTCTCTTCTAGATAAATATTTCTGACTTCTAGGCTATTTTTAAGGCGATCAATATTCTTTAACGTTTCACTTTTCATGGGAACATCTCATACTTTTTATTACACCTGATTTTTCCCTGTACATTAAAATGCCAAGGGAAAGGTGCTCAAGTGTATGCTGTGATGTCTTAACTTGAGTTTGGATTTATATCTATTTGTTGGCATATCGTGACATACCTATTTCACATTGTTTTAAAGAACCCGCTGCAACCAAATTAAACTTGTGCTTAAGAGTTTTGCTGGATCAGGGGTCAATTGTGAGGTGTGGGGAAGTATTAGGGCATAAAATGTCCTCTTTATTCCTTTACACAGGCATCCTGATTTGTGGGATTAGAACACAGGTCTGCTGTGCCTGGGACAGCTGACAGTCCCACATTGCCACCAGGAGGCATTATATAGCCCTTTCCAATGAGCCCTGTGGAGACAAAGTACCACAGGGCATATCGCCCAAAAGGTCCAGAGGGACAGCACCCTGCAGCCTTCTGATTGGCCCGTAAGCACTACTTAACCTCGGAGGGTGCCCCAGGAAGTTGGCTGTCTGGCCTGCTGTGGCTCCAGATGGTACCTTGCTTTCTGATCTCTGGTTTCCAACCCGCATCTAACCCTGACCCTTGTCCCCTGATTCCAGCCCCGTACTACCTCTGATCTCCGGTCTCTGACCCCAGCCTGACTCTTGCTTATCGATCCTGGCTCTAGTAATTACATAAATCACTGCTCACTGTGTGAACACCAGTCCAATTGTGACTGCTAGGCCAGGCTGCCTACTGCCTGGCCCTCACACTGAATAGGTGAGCAGGAAATAGGCATGTGAGGGTAGAGCCTAGGAGGACACTTGATCCTGCTCCCCCATTGCACTGTCCAGCTTAGGTGAGCCGGCACAGTGTGAGAGGCAAGCTATGGCAGGAATAGCGTGAGTGTAGCTTATTCCATCACTGGAGCCAGGAGGAAGCCAAGGCTGAATTGTGACTGAATTAAATAAATCCCTATACCAACAGCAAGGTGATTTTGCTTGTTCTATTTGACATGTGGCATGTCAGAGCTGCTAGCAATGCTTTCCTTGAGCAGGGACAGGACAATAATGATTTTTTGTAACCAAGTTTGATTATGGAGAATACATACTGTTAATCATTACAGCATGTGGTCATGCAGCCTTACCCTGCCAAGTTCCCATTTGAGTCAATTGGACAGTTATCCATAAAGACTGAATGCCGTTCTATTTGCTACTTGCTTCCTGCTTTTTAAGGATATTGGTCTGATCAACTGAAGTCAATGAGAGTTTGGTCCAAGCAGAGGGTGCAGAATCAGACCTTATTATAACATGTTGTAATAATTAACAATAAGGGCCTAATCCTGCTTGCCTCTCACACACAAGTAGCCCCATTGTAATCAATTAGTGAGATGATACAGCTTTAAAGAACATATTTCCCACATCACATATAAATAATATTTTCATGGTCATATTCAAGTTACCAGCAAGAACCAGGCTCTCCCCACCACCCCTTTATCCTGGATGATATAGAAATTGGAGCAAATGAAAACTTTTCCACTGGGTAAAAGACAAGGCAATCTTGTTTTTTTTACGGGGGCGAGGAGGGAAATACTTAGGGCTAACAGAGGAACTGAACTGTCCAGAAGACAAACTGTCCAGAAGACAAACCCCCCTCTTCAAAACAACAGCTTGTGAAAACTGCAGATTGCCACACTGAGAAAGAAAGAAGTGATATTACCCAATACCTACAGAGCCACATGCCTCAGTTTCCTCTTCGGAAAGATCATTGGCCCCCAAAAGAAAGCATCTGGCTCAGTGATGTTTTTCCATCTCAACACATCTGATACATCCAAGGCCATGTGATGTTTCTGCACTGTTAGTGTCAAAAGAATCTTCACTACAGCCTCACTTGTGCAAACACACGCTAGTTACAAACACCCATCATTGCACTCAAGAAGGCCTATGCATCACTGAAGTACCACTTACACTCAATTTTTGGAGGGCTTATTGCTGTCACTTTTGCTAGAGGTGAATTTCACCCCAAGGGTTCTGTACCACCGACAAACAATAACATTAAACAACAACTAAGAAACAAATAATCTCTCACACTTTTTCAGAGATTTTGGGAATTAGATTTAAATGGCTGGTGAAGAAATTCAAATGCTGTGTTCCGGTCCTGGAATTCAGATCCAGCTTTCAGGGATTAGATGTCCTAAACTAACCTCAGCTGTTTAGAATTACTTCATAATTTGGCTATGGCAGGTGAGGGGAAACAAACAAGAGAAGAACAAAGGACTTCCTCCCCAACCCCTACACTTGTGCATTTGACAAACATGGTTTCAATTTAGAAACACAAAGGTCCTCTCCAACATCAGATTGTGGGATAAGAAAGGAATAAAAAGAGGAGGAAGAAAATAAGCCCCCTAAACCCTAATTTACCAAGGTACTGACTTCAAATAAAGCTGAGAAATCTTGGCAACATCTAACAGATGAGCAAGACTTTTGGGGTAGATTCACTGGGACACTGGGGTAGGTTTGTGGTGCTCTGACAGACAGCTTTGAGTTGTCAAAGCAACAAGAACCAACCCCAGCATTCTCCTGGCCTTTAATTTTGTGGTTTTTATTCTTAGAAAGTACAGTACTTGATATAATATGATTCTCTGACAACCTAGTCAAGATTCCAAGAAAGCAAAAAAATCTACCTTCAATTAGAGTTGGACGGGCACTATTTAAAGCTGGGCTGGGCTCCCCAGTAGATAAAGGATAACATTTTAAAAGGTGCCTAAGTCCCATTCTCAAAAGTCAATTGCTCCTAAGTGCATAAGTCAAAGTAAATGGGATTTAGGCTCCTAAATCATGTAAGCTCTTTGGAAAATGTTACTCATTTTTTTCTTCCCCCTGGCTGCAAGAGGCATATGGACAAATATGCTAGCATATGTGCTGCAACTCTGATGCTAAAAAAAAAAAGATAGAATAAGTTTATGGTTACAGACAGTCACTCTGAGTACTCACTATAATTTTCTAATATATATGACATTGACATAATATGCTCCAGGGCAGTTTGGATCACACTGAGTATAAAGCTTTTCCATTCCATCTGTAGGCTTCATGAACAGCAATCAATGTGTGAGACACACGTAGTAGCAATCAGGGGTGTTGAGTTTTGTTTCTGATTGACAGGGCTGGATATGCCACTCACCCCTGCGATGACATTAAAATTCCCAGACAAAAGCATTTCCCTTTGTGCCAGAAAGGGAAAACTCACGGCAAGGTCTCACCAGCAGGTTCCACGTTAGGCTGCTGCTGGTACCGCTTCTGTGGAATCACTGCAACGGAGCTCCCATAAGTTTTATCAAATGAACCACGAAGGATCGCTCCTATAAATAATGGCACTGAGGCACAAATGATAAGCAAAAGGATAACTAATTGCATTTCAGGAGTATTTACCTTTGAGTCATGCCTGCCGTATATCACCAAAAGAAATTAAAGCTGCATTTACTTGCATAACATACAGTCCAGTGTCTGTGTGACAGAGCTTTGCTGAGGAACAGCCCCAAGCTCTTCCTGTCTAGAGTATGAAAAAAAAAATCAATCGGATGTCGTCTAAGAGGTTGCATTAGTGAATCTCTAGTAAAGGTGAGCAACGCCAGCCACCTGTCTTTTCTCACCGCTCTTCTCTTGGAACAAAAAACCCATTAGGACACTGGGAGAAAGCAGAATGCATTGCTCCGTACCTCCCAATTCGATTCTCTTCTCTCTGCCACTCCACTCTGGCTTTCCTCTGCTCTCTCCTTCACCCACCATCAGTCGGCAATATAGCAAGAAGCCAAAACAGAGCCATTTAGTCATATGGGAAGGTGAAAAGTGTGAGTGATGTCCATACATGACAATAGTGTCCTAGGAGCTAAGTGCAATTCTGGTGTATCTATGAGTGGGTTGGGCCTAATCGCCATCATGTGCCCACTCAGGGAGTGTCGCTCAGGGAGAGCCAGCAATTATTCTGCTGCTGGGAAAGACAAGTGTCACTTACTGGGTGGAGGGAGTTCACGAAGGCAGAGGACAGACAGGTCCCCAGAAGGGACCATCATAATCATCTAGTCTGACCTCTTGCACATTACAGGCCACAGAACCTCACCAACCCAACTCCTGAGATCGACTCGTAACCTCTGGCTGAGCTACTGAAGTCCTGAAATCATGATTTAAAGACTTCAAGTTACAGAGAATCCACCATTTACACTAGTTTAAACCAGTAAGTGACCACATGCTACAGAGGAAGGCAAAAACGACCAGGGTCTCTGCCACTCTGACCGAGGAGGAAATTCCTTCTCAGCCCCAAATGATCAGTTAGACCTTGAACATTTCATGGAGACCCACCTACCAGACACCTGGGAAAGAATTCACTGTAGTAACTCAGAGCCCTCCCCACCTAGTGTCCTGTGTCTGGCCTTTGGAGATATTTGCTGCTAGCAGTCGCAGATCGGCTACACGCCATTGTAGGCAGTCTCATCATACCATCCCCTCCATAAACTTATCAAGCTCAGTCTTGAAACAAGTTAGGATTTTTTTGCCCCCACTGCTCCCCTTGGAAGGCTGGCACAGAACTTCACTCCTCTGGCTGTTAGAAACCTTCGTCTAAAGTCTAAATTTGTTGATGACCAGTTTACATCCATTTGTTCTTGATCAGATTTCTGCTCACCACACAGCTATACCTACCGGGGGTGCAGAGGGGATGTGTTGCCATCTTACTTCGAGAAGATTTTCTTTCCACTATGCCATGCTGCACTAGCAGGTCAGAGTTGAGCATTCTATCACATCCGATTGAGGTATCTGCCTGGACGCACCAATACACCATATTTAAATTAGAGGTGGCAGGGTACAATGATTCAGACACTGAGGTCATTTATGTTCACAAAGAGCTGGTCAAAAACTTCCAAATGAGACAATTGTTGAAAAACAGTCTTATCAGAACAAAACAACAAAACTTCTCACCCTAAATTGCCAACTTTTCCCAACCTTTTTTATCCTTTGCATTGTGCTTAAACAATATTTTTAATTGAAACCATAATCTAAAACATTACCAGAGGGTTTTTTTTTGTTTTACTGAAAACTGGGTTTGTGGTTAACAAAATATTTCAATTACTATTTTATTAACATGTTTGATTGACATTTTTATGGAGATTTTTAACAGGTCTCTTTTGAATCCGGCAAAAGCAACTTCAAAATTCTGAAATTTTTCACAACATAGTTTGAGGCCAGAAGAAACCACCAGATCAGCTGATCTGACCTCCTGTACATCACAGGCCAGCAACCCATCCAGCACCCCACACTAAACTCAACAACCGAAATGAGACCAAATTACAGCCCCCGGAAAACTAGACTATTATTTGTCCCAGACAGAGAACTGGAGGGGCTGAGGTACACCAGTGATCAAGGCCCCGATAATGGCAGAGAAACAATTCAGTGAGATACACTCCGACAATGCTGGCAAGTGACCTGCACTCACACACTGCAGAGGAAGGCAAGAAAAAAACCTTCAAGATCACTGCTAATCTGACTTGGGGGGTTCCCCAAACCACATTTGGGGACCAGTTAGATCCTAAGTATGTGAGCAAGAACCAGCCAGCCAAGCACCTGTGAGAGACAACTCTTGGTGCCAGCTCAGAGCACTAGCTCTCCCTGCCCATTGTGCCATCTCCAGCCATGGCCACCTCTGACACTTGAGAGGAAGGAGATTAAACCACCCCCCAATACAATTCCTTCCTGACCCTGCCAGTGGCTGGCTGAAAGCATGAGGTTTAGGAACATAAGACATAAACCAGAAGTAAGCCCCAGGGCTGCTGAGCCCTGCCTCTTACTATCACAAGGAACCCCATCATACAACTACACTCATGAGTTCGCCTAGCTCTCTCAAAAGGAGATACATTGTTTGCCCCCACAACTCCTACTGGGAGGCTGTTCCAGAACTTAACCCCTGTGATGGTTAGAAACCTTCTAATGTCCAGCCTGAATTTGTTCATGGCCAGTTTACAACTACCCTCCCCCGACCCCCAATCCCTCCTCCAGCTCTATCTCTCACCACCACTGCACAAGTAAAACACCTTAGTGACCCTGCTTAAGTGGACTCAGCCCACTGTTACACTAGCAATGGAGTGTCACAGTGTGCAACTTACACATCCAGCTCATGTACGTGACCCAGGCAATTATTTTGCTGACTGCTAAATCATTGCACTATCCCTTCTATGGCCAATGAAGGGAACTTGAAAAGTGCACTGCAACTGTGTGGGTGTTAAAGGATCATAGCTCATGTCCTGAAACACTAATTGGGCCTGCAAATACCCCATGCTTCAGAACCTTTCTGCAAAAGAGAGGGATTTTCCTTTTGAGCAATCAACTTGAAGACAGTTACATGGCCCCAGTACAAAATCCGGGGCTTTACAGAGATAGTGCTTTAGATTGCAGCTCCATGTTTATACTGACACCATACATGTGAGTTAGCACTTGTAAAAATTATGAGGTCAGCAGCCTTTGAAGTACGGTACTCTGAAACCCTCTCGTGACAAAAATCACTCTCAAAATGGGACGTGCTGAAAGTTAAGCATGTAGTTAAGTGGGCCCTTATTTGGCTCTTGACACAATCCAGTAGTATTTAGGTCTGTGTGTGTTCAATAGAGATTGATTAACCTCTTCTTTATAATCTGGGAGCTCAGATTTAGGGGCATCAGAACAGGGATACTGTACAGCAGATATGTTCTCCACTTCTCTTTTAGAAATGTCGGTCAAAAGGATGGTGACTAGCATTAAAACTGGCAATCATGAGCCCCTTTCCAATCAGCAAGAGGCCTAAAAGTGAACCTTAGGCCTTGTCTATGCTACAGGGAAAAGTCGATCTAAGCTACACAATTTGAGTTACGTGAATAGCGTAACTCAAGTTGACGTAGCTTAGATCTACTTACTGCAGGGTCCACACTATGCTCTCCCATCGACTCCCCTTACTCGTCTCGATCCAGTGGAGTACAGGAGTCGATGGGAGAGCAATCTGCAGTCGATTTAGCGGGTCTTCACTAGACCCGCTAAATCGACTGTTAATGCATCAATCGCTGCAAATCAATCCTCCAGTAAGTGTAGACAATCCCTTATACATATGTAATCTCTATCATTACTGCTGATGAAGTTAGTAACCCCTTTAGCAAGGAGACATGGGATCAACTGCTGCTTGGGAAGATGCAGCTGCAGCAATCTAAATAGGAATGGCCTAGGAAGGGAGGTGTAAAAGATAATAGCAGACTATTTAAACCAGATGAAAGTCTTAAGGTAGGCTAGTGACCTTCAAAGAACTAGGTAACTAAGAAAGTACAGAAGGGCAGCAATGATTTATATATATGCTTTGAACAAATATTACAAAACTTGTTGAAGGGGGTAGTAAATTAGGAACAAAGTAGAGCGTTATTAGATTAATGAAAAGGGAATTTACATGGGAATGTTTAGGCTCTTTGGTGACAGAGCAAGCAGGGGAATGAGTTTAGTTTAACTCATTTGTTTCTGGACTTGAACCTTTTCTTGGTAGCACAAAGCACTCTGACTTTTGCTTGGTGTTTGTAGATCTGGAAATGTCTTATGACATGTGCAGGCCTCTGATATGCAGAAGATGAACAATGGAGGATCCAAGAGGTGCTGCTTAAATGGAGGGAAATATTAAAGGTAGATTCTGGAGATTCACTAAGTACCTGTTCCTGTTGCCATGGAAGACAGTGTGAATTCTGGACCGGACTCAAAGCCCATAGAAGTCAATGAATGGACTCACTTTGACTTTAACATTATTATCATAATTATTAAGGTAGTGCCGAAAGGCCTCCACTGAGATCTGCATTGTGCTAGCTGCTGTATAACATAATAGTAAGAGGCAGTCCCTGCTCCAATGAGCTTACAGTCTAAATAGACAAGACAAAGGGAGTAAGGGGAAATGGATGTATGGAGAAGTGAAGTGACTTGCCTGAAGTCAATAGCAGGTCTGCGTCAGAGCTGAGAATAGAACCCAGATCTCCAGATTCCCAGTCCAGTGCCTGACCCAGTAGAGCATTCTGCATCTGGCTTTACAGATTTTGGACCAGACCCTTTACCATTAATTTCAGTGAGAGCAGGGTTGGGCCCTTTATTAACATCAGTATACTTAAAAGAATGGTGATCATTTCTGAGTATAATAATCTTTCAAATTGGCTTAAGTATTGCATTTAAAAATGAAACCTCCTCTGAACACTTAAATACAATATAAGCAGATTCTTCTACCAATAGGGACATTTCTTAAAAATTATATATTAGTCCCAATCCTGCTACTTCAATGGGAGCCAGACGTATTACTATTAACATATTACCATATGTAAAAGCTATTTATTATCATAGCATGTCATAGCAGTGATTCTGGCCAAGTTTAAAAAAAAAAGTAATATCTATATAAGAGCAAACTTGATGGGGGGCTGGGCTAAGTTCCCTCTAAGCTGTGTAGCTGCCTACTGAGCATTGCACAGGCTCTCAGGGTTGTGGCAGGGAGAGATGTATCTCCCCCAGCCCCGACCCAGCCTAGCTCCAGACCTGCTGTGGCTGGAGGACAGGCGCCCCTCCCCCGACCCAGCCCGGCCCTGAACCCTCATCCCCAGCCCCACCCCAGAGACCGCACTCCCAGCTGGAGCCCTCACCCCCCAATACACCCCTACCCCCTGCCCCAGCCCTGAGCTCCTCATCCCCAACCCCAGCCCTGAGCCCACACCCCCAACCCAAACCAGAGCCCACACCCCCAGCCCTAACCAGAGCCCTCACCCCCTGCCCCAGCTCAGGATTAAACAAAGACTGTGAATGGCTAGCCAACTACAAAACCAGTTTCTCCTCCCTTGGTTTTCACACCTCAGTCGCTAGAAGAGGGCCTCATCCTCCCTGATTGAACTAACCTTATTATCTCTAGCCTGCTTCTTGCTTGCATATATATACCTGCCCCTGGAGATTTCCACTACATGCATCCAACGAAGTGGGTATTCACCCACGAAAGCTCATGCTCCAAAACGTCTGTTAGTCTATAAGGTGCCACAGGACTCTTTGCTGCTAATATGGAGGTGATGTGTCAGACATCACCTCCATATTGGTGCACATAACAAATTTCATTCTGTACGTGGGTGGGAAAAATTAGAGGGAACACTGGGTATGGTAAACACCACTTAACTGGGACATGTTTAATGAGGATGGCTGCATTACTGCGACATTGCTCAAGGTACTGATTTTGCCTCATAATAAAATGAATTTTAGTGACTGCTTTGTAAGAAGGAAAGAATTACTTTAAATTCTATTTAGGGTCCAATCCTGTACCCAATACAGTCAATGACACAACTCTTACTGACTTCAATGGATTAAGGATTGAGCAGTTCATGCCAAGCTGATACACTGTCCTTAAACATGTGTATAAAATTCAAAACTTCCATCCTAATACAAAAGTTCCTTAATAAAGATTAAGGGCTTGTCTACGTTAAACTGTTAATGTGTGTCAGCAGGGTCCACGCAGACAGTTATAGTGCAGCAAGTTAGATTGGACAGCCTGGACCATATCGGCCAAGAGATTTCATTTTCACCCCCCCACACACACCATATAAAAACCACGATGTGGGAAAATGGTGGCTTGCAGATTGGCAACCAGCCAATCGTATAGAGGGAATGGAAGTGTGGAGGCATTAGAGGCATCTCTCAGCTTGTTGATCTTGCAGAGATAGTTCCCATGCCACATCCTATACAACCTCCGGGCCACAGCAATATGACAACATATACAGCTAAAACCTTTCTTGACCTATCACTTGGACCCAGGCACCACGGGACTGTCAGACCCATCTGATGAACAGGGCATCATAGAGATGATCCACAAACTCTCCAGACCCATTTCTTTCTGCCTTTTCGATGAAACAGGACTCTGAGTCTTGAAGATATAACTAAAACCTGGGAGCATTCTTTAAAGGCTGCACTAGGGTCAACTGTATTATGTAATGCCTCTATAGTTTTAGGTTTAATTCAAGTAAAAATTGCACTTAGAATGTGTTGGACTCTGGAAAGACTAAGATTAAAGCTCTTCCATCAGACACGTGCTGGCTATAAAGTCACACTCCTGCACATGTGGGTTGAACATCTGCCGAAAGAACTTGATACTAGAATTAAAATGATTTGGGGCTTTAGCAGTCAAACATCAGCTGAGAACTACACGTTAGGATACTTACCCACGAGTTTGGGCCTTTCATCTGCCCAGTAAATGATTTTACAGAGGTGGAAAAGTAAAGCAATGCACATATTAAAACAGTGGTTTTCTGACAGATCACCTTCTCCAACAGGGATCAGCTACATGAGTCTGAAGAACTAGTTTTAGAAACATTTGGTTAAGGAACACCCAAAGACCCAGTGACCGCTCAAGACCTCCTTCCCCCTTCCTCTGGACTTTTCCACCTTTTCCCCACCTTCTTTCACACTTCCCCATGCTTCCTTGTCTGTGGGGTTCCCCCCATTAACTGTAAAGCACTCATCATTTTGATGGTCTCGTTTACTACTACGCTACATGTTATAAATGGTCATATTAAATTTATTCATTTCATTTTTGTTTTGTTTTCTTTCATTGTGATGGTTGCATTTAAAAGTTAAAATTAATATAAACCTTAATAAAAAAGAAAAAGTGAAACGTTATTAATCAAGTCTGATTTTCCCCCTCTGCATACATTGAGAGCTTGGTATGAACAGGGCACAGCATTCTGTTTGAACTCTATAATTTCCATGTAATTATTTTTAGTAATGTTCTCTAATTCTCAGTGGGCTCCTAATGAATTCAAGAAGTCGTATGGTCTCCTTGAATTACTTGCTGTAATTTCCCACAGGTGTTAACTTGGATCTAATTGGAGGCTGGGCACTTGATTAAAATGTCTGTCTGTCTGTGTGTGTGTGTGTGTGTGTGTGTGTGTGTGTGTGTGTGTGTGTGTGTGTGTGTGTGTGTGTGTGTGATCTAGACACCAATGATCTCACTCAAACTCTTTCTGCTGAAGAAACCAACAAGAATAAATCAGTATTTGTAGTTTGGTAGCACCTAAAGAACCCATTGTGTTAGGCGCTGGACATATACATAGTAAGAGAGTCCCTGCCCCATTGAGCTTCCAATCTAAATAGACAAGACAGACAATAAGGGAGAGGAGAAATAAAGGCACAGAGAAGTGACATGACTTGGTCAAGGTCACATTGTAGGTCCAGATTGCAGGTTTGACTTTGGAATAAGCCCATGCACTATTTGATTCTATTTAAGAGACAAATTCAAGTACTCAGCAGAAAGTGTACCATTAGTAGGGGGCATTACTTGCACAGACTGAAATTTACTTGCAAAAGAAAAGTTAGGTAGGCAAAAGGGAACATGCAGAGCTGAATGCCAATGTAAGTTATGTGTCTTCTGCATACCGTGTAATGAAGAAATATTAAGGGAGCCATTTATCTGTGTACAAAATATTTTTTTTAATAATGCAGCCATTATTACCAGCTGGAGTGATCTGCTGCACAAGTTGTAGTTACATCTGTTACCTTTGCCTGGATCTTAATAAGCAACATCTACCCAAGCTTTCAGAGAATATTCAGAGTGTTTGGCTGACTATACAGCATTCCTTATTCACACTTTTTTCTCCTCTACAATTTCCATCATGACAAAAACATGTTAGTGGAAAGCAGAGGCACATCGTACATGCAGGAAACTTCTGAGTTTTCTACCTAGCTTACACAGGAAAGAGTATGCTTTCTCCAAAGAGGGCTCTTTGTGGTTTAGGAATACCACCAAGAGTTGTATCTGCTGTGGCTTTCAACTGGTTTTCATTAGTGTGTCTAAGAGTTTGTTCCTACCCTACCGTGGACAATGGCATTGTGTGTCTAAATTACTCAAATGTGGACACTTTAAGGGACATCCATGAGTTTCAAAGTCAGTGAATTGGAACTCAATTCCCTTGTTATTTGTGATCATTGACGTTGCCATAGTTGTATATTTATTTTAGTTTGTTTATCTCTTGGCTAGGAAAAAAAATGGAAGAATTAATCTAGACAGAGACACTTCTAAACACTGCTGTAGATTCCCTTTTTATATTCTCTTGAATCCCTAAGCTCAGGAGCAGGGCTGCCCAGAGAGGGGGGCAAGTGGGGCAATTTCCCCCAGGCCCTGGGCCCTGCAAGGGCCCCGCGAGCCCTGGCCCAGTGGCGGTCCAGGTCTTCACTGGCATTTCGGTGGCGGGGGGCCCTTCAGTGCTGCTGAAGACACGGAGCAACTGAAGGGTCCCCCACCGCCGAAATGCCACCGAAGACCCGGACCGCCGCCGGGTGAGTACAAGTGCCGCAGCTCCCCTGCTTTGCCCCAGGCCCCCTGAATCCTCTGGGCGGCCCTGCTCAGGAGCTGGCAGTACCATCTTTCTTCTCCACAGCAAACCACCCAATGAAAAAAGCCTGACATAGGACAGACATAATGCAATGCCATATTTAAATATATGAAAAAGAATTAAGCTGTGCAGAAAATCACAGCAGCTGTTCATATTATATCGCTCTAGAGGTACATGCAAGAAGGTAGTGCAAGAATATGGAGCCATCAGAAGATATTATGGCCCATTCCAGTCACCCAGCAGTTACTTCTAACATGTGAAGAGCACTTATATTTGCTGAAGAAGTATATAAGGCGGCTACCTCATCCATTATTCTTACCTACAGAAAGGCCTGCAAGTTGGGTCTGGACTCCTCATCAGACTGATGATGTTTCATCTCCCTGATGTATTTCAAGTGTTGGCACCTTAATGCTCAAAAATCCCCAAACACCTCTCTCTCTCTCTCTCTCTTCTTTATTCTGTGAGTAGACTTCTTATTCTTCTGAACTCACTGCCATGTATATCCTGCCACAAGAGACTGCCGCATATGTTTTCACTCAAGAATGGGAAATTTGCCTTCCTCATCTACAATGTCTCTTTTCCTGAAGACAGCATATCCAGCAGTCCTGATCCACCTTTGTTTTTGAGGTAATTCTTTTTGGTGGCGTCACCTCAGGTTGTGAAGTTGGAGTCCTCTCCTCCATACGGAAAAGTTTGGGATATAAAATTTCTTTCATGATACAGTTTTCTCTAGTATTGTTATAGCTCTGTGATAGCATGTTCTATATGTACTTATTATACAATAGGTGCGTGTGTGCTTTCACAGTTCATTTTGGAGGCCTTCCCAATGGGTGGGCCCCTGTGTGAAGAGGGAACAACCTATTGGATTCAGCAGTGAATTGCTTCTGCAGACTGAACCCAATCACAATGAAGGATTACTGGACATGGGGTCCCCAAGAAGAAAAATATATATTTGTGGGGGACAAATGTCTCAAATGTAATGTTTTTGACCCTAGTTTTTGGACTGAAGAAATAAAAATAAAATAAGGAAAATCTCTTGAAATTTTGGAAAAAAGTGGGAAATATGGGCCTTAATTAATGGGCTGCTCTATGGTATGTCTAATGAAGATATTGATAAAGCAGATTTGGCCCTTGGCTAAACATTATAATCCTAGTCCCAAAGTACATGAAACTGCATGAAAGGACATGACGCCACTATAGCAAGAACATTGGCCTGCCAGTCACAACGTGCCCTTGTACGTTCACTTATCTTTGTTAACTTCTTGGAAATTTACATTCTAGAGGCTGCCTGCCACAGTACTGTGCAATACAATGGATTATATACTGATTTGCTGCAAATTACTTCAAGGACATGGGAACCTTTTTCAGGGTTTTCCACTGTCTGTTTATCTCCGTGTGATGTGCTGCAAAGGTTAATTTGCCCTTACTTATTTGTGTTACTGATCAACCTAGCATTTATAAATGTTAATCCATTCTTCACTGGCTTTAAAAATCACAGATCCAGGCTGTTGTGCTAAATAAAAGTTCCATTCCCTTCCTTGGCTTATTAAGTCTTGAGTGATATCCACAACCACTATATCCAAAAGTTAAAACTAGCATGAACTTGTTACTTACTGAACTTGAGAGAGAATTCTCATTCTCAAGTCATTATTCTCTATAAAGAATGGCTGTCATTTCCCTCTCCATTATTGTAATGGACAACATTGACAGGAATCAAGAATTTTGAAGGGCCAGTGGATATTCCAGCCTTGTATTTCAGATGAAAATGCATTCAGCTGCATAATCAGACAGCTTCAACTACTCTAACACATAAGAAAATTGCATTTCCCCCACAATAACACCTTCTCATATAAGCACCAAGAAAACATGTGTCCAGTGGCCTAAAGCAATATGAGAAATAAGGCAAGATGTATTTTACTCATGAAATGGGTCTGCCAACCAACATGTCTTTAATTCGGTGTCTATGAACCTTTACAGTGTCCCTTTAAAAGAAAAGCTGCAACGATCACATAGAATTAACATGATGCTAATTTATTTTGCTTTTATTTCACTTTCTTGAGTGGGGCAGTGTTCTTCCAAGTGTCCCAGGATCGAAACTGCCACTGTACGTTGGCTAATGTTCAGATACATCACATTGGCTTTTATGTCATGCTTAATAACTTGTACAACACTAGCACATAGCGTCTGTCTGGAGCAAACCTCCCAGCCTAGGAAGGCAGACTCGTGCTAGTGAGGTTTGAGCTAGCACACAGAAACAGCTGCTCCCAACTGCAGTGTAGACATAGCCATAGAGGCCCCAATACGGACTTTGGCCCCATAGGCTAGACACTGCCAAACATACAGTAAGAGACACTAGGGACCTATCCGGGAATGCGTACAGTCTAAATAGACAAAGGTGGAAGAAAAGGAGTATTATAATCTCCATTTTACAGATGGGGAACTAAGACACAGAGAGGACGTGATTTGTCCGAGGTCACACAGTAGCACTGGGAGCTGAACTGAGATCTCCTTAATCGCAATCCAGTGTTTTAACATAAAGACTGTTCTCTCTCTCTACAAGCCGGATCCAAAGCCCCTGAGAGTCTTTCCATTGACTTCAATGGACTTTGGATCTGGCCCTAAGTGAACATTGTATCTCCAAGCGTAGAGTTATGTCTTTTTTCTGCTTTAGTACAGCTTTACTCACAGATGCAGTTCATGTGGCCCTCCAGCTATCTCAGGCTCATTTAGGGACCAATCCTGCCAGGCCCTGAGCACTCCTCTGAGTATGGAGGACACCCAGCACCTCACAGGAGTGAGTCCTTAATCATAGTCATTGACACACACAAAATAAATTGTAGTAACTCATTCATAAAATTAATCAAGTGAAGTAAGGATTCTAATGCAACCTTACCAGAGGTTCCATTAACAAAGTTAAAGAAACAAAAAATTGTTGTAGTAGATACTAATGAGCTCTTTAATCTTCCAGACAAAAGCATAACAAAGTCCACTGGTTTTAAGATGTAATTAGCCAAATTCAAACTAGAAATAAAAGATTTAACTGTGAGAGTGATTAAAGCTTTGGAAGCATTTACCAAGAATGTGGTGGCTTCCCCATTGCTTGAGTCTTTAAATCAGGATTGGATGTCTTTCTAAACACTGTACTCTTGTTCCACCATCAGGGCCGGCTCCAGACCCCAGCACTCCAAGCGCGCGCTTGGGGCGCCATGCCGCGGGGGGCACTCTGCCTGTCGCCAGGAGGGCGGCAGGCAGCTCCGGTGGACCTCCTGCAGGCATGCCTGCGGAGGGTCCGCTGGTCCCGCGGCTCGGGTGGACCTCCCGCAGGCGTGCCTGCGGAGGGTCCGCTGGTCCCGCGGCTCGGGTGCACACCTGCAGGAGGTCCACCCGAGCCGCGGGACCAGTGGACCCTCTGCAGGCACGCCTGCAGGAGGTCCACCGGAGCCGCGGACCGGCGACCGCCAGAGCGCCCCCCGCGGCATGCCGCCGTGCTTGGGGCAGCGAAATTGCTAGAGCCGCCCCTGTCCACCATAAATTATGTAGGAATCACTGGATGAAATACTATGGCCAGTTTTATGCAGGACATCAAACTAGATGATCATAAAGTTCCTTTCTGAATTTAAAAATCTATGAATATCTAAAAATTAGGGCTGTCATTTAATCGCAGTTAACTCACACGATTAACTCAAAAAATTAATCACTATTAAAAAAATTAATCGCAACTAATCGCAGTTTTAATTGCATGTTAAACTATAGAATACCAATTGTATTGTCAGTGTATACCAACCCATTTCCATTCACAAATGCACCATCCATTCTCAGACAAATTGCTAACTGTAAGGCACAGTTTACAAGAGCAGGATGACATACTGGTGACCAGAACAAAATCCAAATGTTATAGGGGAAAAAAAAGTCTGGTCCCTTCTGATTATATTTATGAGAAATGTTTTCTAGTTTCTTACTGGAACATCTAAAATTCCTCTTAACTCACCCTCCCTGCTGCAGCAAAAGGGACAGACAACCAGTACTAACTGCACAACAATGTTAATCTCCAGGGTGAATCCTGACAGGAGCTCAGGATGTTGCGTGTGTTTTTCTGCTATGGAGAAAGGCCTCTGAAAGACATCAGCATGAATTCTGGAGCCATAGACTAATTAGATCTGTTTTACTCACTCGGTTTGGCACTAGGATATCCTGTAATTTGTAATTTAACTGAGAATAGTAAGGGACAGTCTAAATAAATACAAATCCAGACATGAGCCAGGTAACTAAAGCTAAAGAAACAAAGGAGCCCCATGAGAGAGGAAGGCCAAATAAAATCTGGTGTTACCATCTTCATGGAGGGTACTTGCTAGCGGCTGTTCCTGCTTTAGTCATCTCCTGCAGTCTGTAGCCTGGCAGCCATTTTCAAGTCATTTTCTATTATGAAAACAAAACTGGGATTATTTAAGAGTTTCCATTTTAACTTTTTACATTGGAAAATGGGTTAAAGTGCTGAAAGGACCACAAACGACCGCTGAAGTCATATGTTGGCACTTAGAGGAAGTAGAAGCAAAACTATAGGCCAGATCATTAGGCAAAAACAGGCTTCCTTGACTTCAAGTAGGACTGGGTGAAAATTTTCAGCTGAAACTGTTTTTCAATGGAAAAATGGGTTTTTGATTAAGCACATTTTTTTTCTGAAAAGCATCTACTTTCCATAGAAAAAAATTGACCTTTTTTTAAACAAAAGCCCCCAGTCTCCTCAGTGACTGGATTGCCCTGCCAGACTATATGTCCCATGATGCATCACAGTGGTTCAACAAGAAGGCAGACCCTTGTGCATCATGGGAGATGTAGTCCCATGAGAGAGCCCTGCCCATAGAGGAGAATGAGGACACAAGGCACCCAAACTACTACTCCCATAAGGCATCATGCAGTGGTATTTCTGAATCAAAACTTTGTTTTCAGCTGAAATTTTTCAAATTTTTGCTGAACAACTTTAACTTCAAATCAGTAGCTACAACACTTTACACCAACTGTGATCAATGGGGCCAGGCTGCTTCACTCCAGCTGTAGTCAAAAGGACTACACCACTTTACATCAGCTGATGATCTGCTTCTATGATTTTTTTTTCATTCGCTCTTCCTTTTCTCCCTAACCCATTAGACTTAACGTCTGTATATAGTATAGGCCTATTACTAGATGGAGATGGTAAAATTGCTAATAATGATGCAGAAAAGGTAGAGGTGTTCAATAAATATTTATGTTCTGTATTTGGAAAGCATTTCATATGAGAATGGTGAAATGCTTTCCAGTCAATTAGCAACTGAGGAGAGTGCTAGGGCTTATCTATTAGGAATAAACATTTTTAAATGATCAGGCCTGGATAATTTGCACCCCAGAGTCCTAAACCAGTTGCTGATATTATTTTATTTTAAAAAATCTTGGCACACTGAGGAAATTCCAAAAGACTAGAAGGGTGCTAACGTTGTGCCAATATTCAAAAAGGGCATGCAGGATGACCCAGGTAAATGTATATCAATCACAGATAAAATAATAGGAACGCTAAAAGGGGATTCAATTGATAAAGAATTAAAGGACAGGGATATAATTACTGCCAGTCAATGTAGTTTTATGGAAAATAGCTCTTGTCAGGCATACCTGGTTTCATTCTTTGATGAAATTACAGGTTGGGCTGAGAATGGTAACTCCATAGATGTAATATACTAAGACTTTTGTAAGGCATTTCACTGCATATCGCAAGACATTTTGATTAAGAATTAGCTCAATACAATATCGATAGAACACACATTACATGGATTAAGAATTGGCCAACAGACAGATTTCAAAAAGTAGTTGTCACTGTGGCATCATCATTGAATGGGAGGATTTGTAATGTGGTTCCACAGGGACTGGTACTGCTCTAGCTGGTGACACAGATTGGCAGAATGATAAATGATGATTACAGGGCAGTCATACAGAGCCATCTGAACTGCTTGGTAACCTGGGCCCATTCAAAAAAAATGTATTTGAATACAGTCAAATGCAAAAAGTTATATAAGGAATGCAGCCATACAGACAGGATGAGGGACCGCAGCCTGGAAAGCAGTGACTGTCCGCTATGGCCCTAAATCCTTTCCAAACAACAGAACATGAGTTCCCAGGGTGATGCTGTGGTAAAAGGAGCTCATGGAATCCTTGGATGTATAAACAGGGGACTAGCAAGTAGGAAGAAGATTTTTACTTCTGTTTATGGCATTGACCATATACTGGGATAGCGTGTGCCACATTTTGTGTGCCACATTTTAAAAAGTTGCTAAAAAATCTGGAGAGAGCACAGAAAAGAGCCACAAATATGATTCAAGGGCAGGGGGAAATGCCTCACAATGAGAAACTTAAAGAGCTCAGTCTGTCTAGCACAGTGTTTCTCAGACCATTGGACTGGTGACCCCTTTCACATAGCAAGCCTCTGAGTGCAACCCCCCTTATAAATTAAAAACACTTGCTTATATATTTAACACCACTATAAACGCTGGAGGTAAAGCAGGGTTTGGGGTGGAGGATGACAACTCGTGACACCCCTTGTAATAACCTCGCAACCCCCTGAGGGGTCCCAATCTCCAGTTTGAGAACCCATGGTTTAGCTTGTCAAAAAGAAGATTGAGAGGTGACTTGATTTCAGTGCGGAAGTAGCTTCATGGGAGAAAATACAGGATACTAAGTGGCTCTTTAATCTAGCTGAGAAAGGCATATAAAAAACCCATGATTGGACATTGAAGCCAGACAAATTCAAATTAGGAATTAGGCACAATTGCTTAAAAAACAGTGAGAACGATTAACCACTGGAAGAAATTAGCCAGGCAAGTGGTGGATTTCTCCATCTCTCGCAGTCTTCAAATCCAAACCGGATGCCTTTCTGGAAGATATGCCTTTGCCAAACACAAGTTATGCTTTAGTCAAAGATTATTGTGGCTCAATACAGGCATAACTGGGTGAAATTTAATGGTCTGTGTTATGCAGGAGGTCAGACTAGATGATGTCATTGTCCCTTCTGGCTTTACATTATAAGGTTATCATTTTGGAATGATTTAAAAACTAGGAACCAAGATAAAAAGATAGTTCTATGTCCACCCATTAATTTCTTCTCCCCACTCATTTAACATAGAAACTGTGAGCCGTATTCATCAGCATCTTACTACGACCCCTTTATGCTGGCTCCAGGGGCTCCAAAGCCAGTGTATCTGGCTACTGGGGAATTCCCTCCTGGTAGAGGGAATTCTTACAGGGTGCAAAGCTGAAAAAGTATCTCCCTCTGCCAGCCTCTTCAGAGCCTAACTGTATGGGGCATGGCCAGGAAAAAGGAGGTACGCATGGTATCCCACTGCACTCCAGCTATTCCTGGCTGCCATAATGAGCCTCAGGGGCTATAGGGAGCCAGGCCATATTAAAGCAGTCAATGCTTATCTGGAGCTGAAAACGTCAAATTTCATCCTAACCTGATCTGCAATTCAGCTCAGCTCTCCTGACAAGTGCATTGTTAAGAAATCAGCAAGGTGCTGGAACTAATCAAGATGCCTCAGCTAGCTGGATACTTCACCTCATGTGTGGGATGGAGGAATGAAGAGACGAAAAACTAGCTGACAGCAGGGAAATGGAGAAGCTGTAACACATATAGAACTGGCCCCGAAATAATCAGATTCCTAACTTCTTTATTTGTTCCTGGCCTGATTCCCATGCTGACCAGACAACCGTCTCCTCAGTACAATGCACAGCATCGCATATTAATGTAATGAGGTGATGGATCACCCCAGTGCCTGCGTGTCCTGGATTTACGAAGAGACCTTAGTCCCTAAAAACCTGATCTGAAAAAATAAGGATTTTGGTTTTATTGCACAAGCAGTTTGTACATGTGTGCTGGGGGGGGGCACTGATTGTTTAGAAGCTTTTTCAAAACAATTGGTGTTCGATCCTCAGCTGGAGTAGATGGGGCTAGCTCCATTGAAATCAAAGCAATGCCCATTTACAGCAACTGAGGAGCTGGCCAATCAAGTAGGGATAGGTTAACACTTGGACTGCATGTAAGTATAATTGAGAGGTAGGCACCTCTCCTGCAGGTAGTTCTGCATATCTCCTCTTCTTGGCAGAAGAAAAATGTTCAATACAAATAAAATCTCCTGCCCCTGTATAACACCTCTTGTCCCTTTCTCCTTGGCATGTTCCTAGCATTTTTGTTCCTTCAGCAGTTGGTCAAACACTAAAATGTTGGTTTTTTTGAATGTTCATAAGGTTTTTCATCTCCCTGTTTTCCTGTGAGGTTCCCAAAGAGAGCTTCTCTTGCTGGCACAATTCAGAGCACAAGTCTCAGACTGAGCAGGTAATTAGTTAGCTAGAGTTTAGAGTGGAGGATTTTTTTTTCCCATAAAAGAGCATGAAAGATATTTCTGAATTAGTACAGTATAAACTGGTTTATATATTTTCTGTCAAATACAACTAAATGCAACTTCTGCTGTCAGGTATTTTTGCACATCTCCAATGGAAAGACAGTGAATATTGAATGCACATAACCACAGGCAGCATATATGCCTTATAACCAACTAAATATTGAGGGCTGGGATCCATCCCCTCTGCTTCCATCACTGAAGAGGGCCCAGCCCAGGATCCTGGAGATGTGGAAGGAGAAACCCACATCTCGGTGGCATCATTCCTACCTTCCCCCAATCCTATGGAAGCCTTTTGTGGGTCTCCAAGTGTATGGAGGAGATGGGTGAGAAAAGTCATGGGGCCAGCAAGAGATAGGGCCAGCAAGATGACTGCTTTTTCACCCCATGCACACTACACTGACTCCATCCCCCATAGGGGGTTGCTCGGGGCAGCCCCCAGGAAGAAAACTCAAGGGAGTTTAGTTCTTGTGGGATGTTCTCAAAGCTGTACCTGCTAGTGCACTGTCCAGTGGTAAACCAGAGTCTGAAATACATTAGCATGAAAACAAAATCATTGCATAATTTTGAACAAATACATTGCAGGGGACAGGGACATGAGTCTTTCACCACCTTTCACAGTCCCAAAAAGTTGACAACCCAAATATATTCAGAATTGGATTGTACTCATTCAGTTGTTATATGAAAAAAATGCCTACATTAGAGCTGCCCTTATTTTTACACACAGGCCAACAAATTAATGGTCTGCAAAAAACCACCCCCAAAATTACTAATGATGAGAGAGAAAGAGGAAGGATTTTGCTTTTTGCCCACTTTTGTTCATGTGCCCATTTCATGCCCATTGGAGCAATTACCCTAAATCAGGAAGCAGACTGTGCTTGCATTAAGCCAGGGTCCTGATCCAAGGCCAACTGACGTCAATAGGAATCTTTCCACTAGATGTAACGGAGATGAACTTTGTGTTATATTTCTCTCAGGCCCGGTGATCTGGTCATTTTGTTGGATCTTGCCCATTAGTAAGGCTCAATTATCTCAGTGTTAAAGGGCTGAGTGTCACATTGGTAGGAATGCCTGCTAACCACCCTCACCCCACCAATAATAATAATAAAAACATTAGATGGATGTTATTTAGGCTAGGATTTTCTAAGGGACCCTAGGGAACTAGTGCCCAACTCCTATTGAACCGGGCATCTAACTCTCATTTGTGCCTTTAGAAATCTCCTCCTTAAATTATGCCTAACTTAATTCATGTAACATGAGGCCAAATTCATTCCTGGTGTGTCTTTGCTGAAGTGAGTGGAGACACAGCAGGGATTAGTTTTATCATTTTTTTAACCAAATTAATTAACTTTATAATATTAACCATTATAATCCTGATCCTGTAAAGATTTATGCATGTGAGTATCCGTATCACACCGTAATCAATAGGAATACTTATATGCATTGTGACAGAGTTCCTCCTCCAACTTGATGGGTCCTGCACTTATTGGCGGATTTGCTCGCCTCACAGATTCACCCTGTGGGTCGGGAAACAGCCCAGAGACCTTCCCCTCTGGTAGAAGCCACAGTCGAGGTCAATTCCTCCTGTGTTTGATCAGGAGTTGGGAGGTTTGGGGGGAACCCAGGCCCACCCTCTACTCCGGGTTCCAGCCCAGGGCCCTGTGGACTGCAATTGTCTAGAGTGCCTCCTGGTACAGCTGCACGACAGCTACAACTCCCTGGGCTACTTCCCCATGGCCTCCTCTCAACACCTTCTTTGTTCTCACCACTGGACCTTCCTCCTGATGTCTGATAACACTTGTACTTCTCAGTCCTCCAGCAGTATGCCTACTCACTCTCAGCTTCTTGCACTCCTCTTGCTCCCAGTTCCTCGCACACACTTCCTCTCCTCTGGCTCCCTCTGGCCTGACTGGAGTGAACCCTTTTACAGCATCAGAGGGGCCTTAATTAGAGTCCAGTGCTTAACAGCCTCACCTGACTCTTAGCAGGTTAATTGGAGTCAGGTGTTCTCATTAGCCTAGAGCAGCCCCTGCTCTGGTCACTCAGGGAACAGAAAACTGCTTCTCCAGTGGCCAGTATATCTCCTTTCTACTGTTCTGCTCTTCCCAACTGGCCTGGGTCCATCACAGCATAAAATTACTCACAGGTCAGATTGGGCCCTTTATGTAGAGCAGAGGAGAACAATTTAAGCATGGTTTTTCATCACTATTACTTTGTTTTGCTGGGAAAAAGCAAGAGGATGATTTGAATTACAATTTGATAGGCTACACTATATTAGACAGACTAATTCTTGTAACCTGCTGGTTCCAGAAGCGGATGACTAAATCAAATATCTATTTTCCTCCTGTTTATTTTTAAAATCCATTGCACTACTTATTCAATATTTATGTTGACTGTCATTGTGTGAATTATACATTTTTTATTCTCTTTTGGAAACTGGACTAGTTGAAATAGCACAGCATTTCTTTTTATCTCAGAAGAGCTTTAATCTCCAGTGGATCCTCAGCAAATGAAATCATTCTTGTACCCGATCCATGGTTTGAATGTATTTTACAAGAAGCAGTTCTGGAGTTATAATTCTGTAGTATAATGGCTATATTACTATTAGCTATCATGATATTATAATAAATTAATAAATGCTTGAAAACTTGGGGTAGAGATGGTATTTTGGCATTTTGCACTACATGGAAACATAGCACCTATCACACTGGACAAGACTGCTCAACATTTATAGCTATTCATTCTAAGATAAGAGTAATCAATACTCATGCTTCAGGGAATACGCTGATTGCCTTCAGGAGTCAGGAAGGATTTATTATTTCCATTGACAGCATTGCACAGGAGTTAATAAAAATATTATAAACATCTAAATAAAACCAGAATGCTATATGAACCCATGGAAAATATTAAAAGCAAATGTTAATCAGTCTAGAAGGCTCCACTGTACACATCTGGTGCAAACAATACTATACATCTGTTTAATTACTACACCTGATTATGAGCAAGAAATAAATCCCAGAGCTGATCTCAATCATTTTTCCAGATTGTAGTAGTGAGCCGCATGGGGAAGATTTCCTTAACAATAGTCATGTGGTTAATATGTATCATATCATAAAGCTGACAATTATAGTATGCATACATATTTTGCTGTCTTAGTCTCAGGTCTTTCAGATACAAGACTATAGAAGAACAATCTTCATAAACATCTTATTTGGCATATAGACTTCAATATTTTCATGCCTAATGTTAGATTGCAGTGACGCTGACAGACAGTGGTCTAGTGGGTAAGGGATTGATGTGGGTTCTGTTCCCCACTGTACCACTCATCTGCTGTGTGGCCTTGGGTTAGTTGTTTCCCCTCCCCCCACCCCTTAGCTTTGTTTATTTAGAGTGTAAGCACTTTGGGGCAGGCATTGTCTATTGATTGGTGTATATACAGTGTCTAGCACAATGGAACCCCAGTCTCAGATGGCACATTTAGACATGCAATATAAATAACATCTATTTAAACTTACTGTTTGCTTCTTGGAAAATGTTTTAAACGTAAGAAAGAAGCCAAACTCATTCTATAAAGTAAGCTGGAGTGCAGATGTACAAACAGGGCAGATTGGCAGAGGCCCGGGGGTTTTTCGGCTTCCTCTCAGCGTGGGGCATGAGTCACTTGCTGGAGGATTCTCTGCACCTTGAAGTCTTTAAACCACGATTTGAGGACTTCAATAGTTCAGACATAGGCTAGGGGTTTGATACAGGAGTAGGTGGGTGAGATTCTGTGGCCTGCGTTGTGCAGGAGGTCAGACTAGACAATCATAATGGTCCCTTCTGACCTTAAAGTCTATGATTCTATAAACTTCTATCTCATCATTACCTCTTGGGAAATATTTAATATTTCTGAAGATGAATCACCGGTATTCTTCTTTGCTGGTTCTGGTGCCTTTGCCTTTATCCTACCAACTGGAGTGATGAGATGTCCCATAGCACCTTTGTGAGAGAAGCAGGAGAGTCTATAGTCTAAAATGATCCTTTAAGAACAGATATTAAATTGTTCAGATCCCACATTTAAAAACAGTGGTATATTTTTCTCTCAACCCACTCAAAATCCTGTAAAATGGCTTTTAATAATTTATCCCATGCGGATATATAGTCTAACCTTTTCATAATGACTTAACTTGCTATAGCACGTCCTTTTCATGAATAGTGGTATTATGTTTGCCAGTTGTCACAGTGGTATTGTTTCCTATTCATTTTCTTGGTGTATGCTCTGTAGACCTGGGAACTTGTCTGCCCAATATGCTTTTTATCACCATTCTCAGTGTTATCTGCAGAGTCTCTAACTCCTCCACTACCATCCCTGGAATTATGGTGACTGCCTTAAGTAGTTCTCTGCCTCTTTATCCTTTGTTAAAAATAAAAGTCAGACATTGCTTTAGAAGTGGATTTAGTGCTTATGAAAGATGTTAGGCTCCAGTTCAGGCCAGTATCCCTCTTCAGAACAGCACTTAAGCAAGTGCTCAACTTTAAGCATGTGTTTAAGAAAACAAACATTCATTGAATTAAAAGAGGGATGGTCACATTTAGGGTCAATTCATTATCCCTCTGCATGCCTGAGTCTGTTGACCTGGGCTCTGAGTAGGGTGGCCAATGCCTGGTTTTCGACTGGAAAGTCCAGTCGAAAAGGGGACCTGACAGTGTCTGATCAGATCTTCTGACCGGAAACCCAAAGTCTGGTTACTGCAGAAGGGGAGGTGCTGGGTCATCCCCCCACCACCCCTACTTAGCTGTGGCAACCTCTTACCTGTGTCCGGCAGCTGAACCTCCCAACCATGGCTCCACAGGTGAGTCCCTCCTGACATGGGTGGGGGAGGGGGTGGGAGGGGAAAAGCAATGAGTGATGGGGAGGAGGGAAGGAGGTGTGGATGGGGGCGGAGCCTCAGGAGGAAGAGGCGGGGCTGGTTTTTAAATATTACCAAGTTGGCAACCCTAGCTCTGAGACTTGCTGCTGCAGGGTTTGGTCGCTACAGGCTCACACCAGATTAAAGTCCCACTTAAGACCTATTTGAGGCCAATGTCTTTAACTAGCCCTATAGAAGGAGTGAATTTCACCATTAGTTTCTCCCCTCCCCTTTTCTTTGTCTTCTAGTCTTTTATATTCCTTCACTGACGAATATTATAGAGCCTGATCCAATTCCTATTAAAAGGTAAGGAAAGATTCTCATTGGCTTCAGTGAGTTTTGCATCAGGGTCATCATGATTTATGCTCAAGCTAGTCTCCTTCTGCAGTCTTAAAAGAAAACTAAGGAAAAGTATAGGCCCAATCCTGAATGCCCTCAACTCCTTTAGAGCATGTGAATGGGAGGTCAGTGTGATCAGGGCACCTAGCAGGATTGGGCCCCTTTAGGGTTTTCATTTACCTTACTTATTTAAATGAAGCAGAAAATCTCCTCTGAATGCCATATAATTTAAGTCCTTGCCCCTCTCCCCGAGAAATGGTGTAGGAAAAATATCTACTCTCGAGGCCTGACCTTGCCATATTTTTCCTGTGCTACCATCTGGCTCTAAGAGGAAATATCCTCTAATAAATGCTGCTCCCAGAACTGTGCTGCTAACATGACTGATATCACTAGTGATGGTGCTTATGTTAATAAGGACGTTAAAGGGAAAAGCTAGGATGGTTCTGTACAGAACAGAATAAAAACAGCCTTTGTGAAATAGAAAAAGAAAAAGAGAAAGTGGGAAGGTAAAGAGAGGTTATTTCTAATGAGGTATTAAAAATGATGAGTGAAACCAAACTAAACTATACATATTGCTGAAGAGCATCCCTTGCATGGTACTACTACAAAACTCTCTTTTCATGAATATTGTACAGTACTCGTTGAATGGTGATGGGTTTGGATTTGGGGACAGTATTTAAAATCTGAACGAGGAGTATTTGAGAGAAAGATTAAGTGTCCAGTTTTCGCCTTATCAAGTTTAGTTACAAGTGGCTGGATCTATAAAGACCCATCTTGTTTGCAGCTGGGCAAAGAGGCTCTAGATGTATTTTAGTATGTATGTATGGGTCGGATTTGACTACCAAAGTATCACATGTTGTTCCTGTGAGATTTTGGCCCCATGTGGCAGAGCACAATTTATGAGATCTGATGGGACGAGAACCAAGATTCTCATGGATTTCCTCCAGTCTAAGAAATTGAGCTAGATCCAAGAAGTAGGTCCTTTCCAGTTTGGGATTTAATCTGGAGTGACTATCACAGAAGTGGATTCAGATCCAGGTATTTTAATCCAAATTTCTTCTCAAAACTCAGAATATTCAGATACATCAGTCAGTTTGGGCTCTCTTTAGTTCTGCGTATGCAGCACCTGTGTTTACCTGTGCAACCACTGGTAAATATGCAAGCAAAGGCCAACACCAACATGGATAATATGGATTCATTTGCATTTTGACCTACTCTACATGTACAAATGCAGGTTTTGAATGTGCAAAATGGAGATGCACACAAATTTTGCAGGAGCAATTGTGGAACCCAACTGAAAATTCAGCTCTGGGAGTCTTCCCCCACCCCCCGATAAGAGGTATAATTTCTATTTTCCTCTATTAAAACTACAGTAGATGCCATGGTTAAAATCCATTAAAATACAAACAAAGTAAAATTTTGTTCTGCCACATGCAGCAATGCATTATTTATCATCATCTCCTGACTAATGCTAATTTTTTTAAATTAATGCTCAGCATTTTCCTTTTTGTGGAAGAACATAGGTTTGGCAGGAGCTCAGCTGCAGGCTGAGAAACACCCCTCAGAAACTATTTTAATCTGAAAACAGTTAAAGTTTGGATGAACAGGTTGAAACATATGTCCAATAGGCACTGAAGTGAATGCAGTTATATTAATAAATCTACAGAAAAGAACAAAGGGAAGGATTTATAAACGGGTACAGGCCTTGAGTTTCTCTGAAATAAAAGATGTGTTAATGTACTTCCTTGTTTTTATAAAGGGTCATGAATTATACTGTATATATCTGTCTTGCAACAATGAGAAGTAATGACTGAACAAAAGGCTGTGAGTATATTATTTTTCTTGAAGAGGATAGAGCTATATAGGCCACGTACACTGTGTTCTTTTCATGTCAACTCTGGGAACCATTTGCAATATTAGAGCCGGATGATACTGTACGCTATACAACAATCTACTCTGTTCAGGTTCACTGGCCAAGAGTGTCACTGTGGAGTTACACTGGTGAGAGCAAGAGGAGAAATAGACCCTCAAACACTCACTGTCCCAATGCAGTACCTACAGTATCTGGCACAACCATGGTATCTTTCAGCACCTAGAATAGAAGAGAACGCGTCCAATGGTGCAAGACATGAGAAATAATTCTTCCCCATAAGCAAGACACGAGAAGTAATTCTTCCACTCTACTCCATGCTGATTACACCTGAACTGGAGTATTGTGTCTAGTTCTGGGCACCACATTTCGGGAAAGATGTGAATGAATTGGAGAGAGCCCAGAGAAGGGCAAAAAAATGATTAAAGGTCTAGAAAACATGACCTATGAGGGAAGGTTGAAAAAATTGGGTTTGTTTAGTCTGGAGAAGAGAAGACTGAAGGCTGAGAGGGGACATGATAATGGTTTTTAAATACATAAAAGGTTGTTACAAGGAGGAAGGAGAAAAAAATATTTTCTTAACCTCTGAGGACAGGACAAGAAGCAATGGGCTTAAATTGCAGCAAGGGCTGTTTAGGTTGGATATTAGAAAAACGTCCTGTCAGGGTGGTTAATCACTGGAATAAATTTACTAGGGAGGTTGAGGAATCTCTGTCATTGGAGATATTTAAGAGCAGGTTAGACAAACACCTGTCAGGGATGGTCTAGATAATACTTAGTCCTGCCATGAGTGCAGGGACTGAACTAGATGACCCAAGTCCTATGACTTTCCAGTCCTATGATTCTATGTTAATGGTAATCCATATCTAATTAAAGGTAATATTATCACAAGCCACATCCTGAAGTTCTTGAATTCAGTGGGACTGTTCAAGTGAGTAACTAACACTTAAAGTGACTAATATGGACTGGAGAATCAGGTCTTTTGTTTTTGCTCAATGAGCCATTTCCCATTAACTTCCTTGCAAATCTGTCAGAATGAGGACTGAGTAAAATCCAAGAGCCAGTTTTCAATCTCCTTACTTATGTTGGATAATTCCATCAGTAATTCAGTTGGTTGCAAGGGGACTATGCCTGGAGTATGGTATTACTCAGAATGAGCCAGGGTGTTGGATAATTGAAATAAGAAATACAAAATGGAGTTTGTGACATGAGACTTCAGAACTCCATCCTTGTTTACCTCAGGGGCACTGACTCAAAGCTAGCCCCAACTGGTCAGGACTGGATTTTCCTGCCTTTGGGCTCTGGACATTGCATCTGTTTTCCCGCCCAAATCCCTGAAGGTTCTATCACCTCAGACTTGCTTGGCATTGCTATTTGGAACAGTCCAATTTTTCCTGCCTTAACATATATAAAAGATTGACCCCTGTGTGGATGCGGGGTGTCCATCTGAGCGGCAGCCTGTGCATGGTGCGGTACGGGTCTCATCGTGGTTCCGACCATATCAACGAGAGTGACACCTATCCCGAAGACACCGGAGAAGACCTTCAACACTTACCTTATCCAGCTGTTCCATCTCTGGAGAGCTTCTCTTCCACGGAGATCACCATCCATCCGCTGGACTCCTCGGAGTTCCTCCTTGACGGCTTTCCACTAGCCCAATAGTTGAGGTCCTGAGCACCACCACCGCACACAATTCAGCACCTAGATGAAGTAGGACAAAATCAATCTCTGTTATAGGGCACTTGGCCAAGTGAGGAATTTATCTGGGTCTGGGCTTTATGCCCCATTGGGTCACCGTCACTATTGTTATTGGTTGTAATACTGGTTTGTGTTTGTGGTTTTCCCCCTTCCCTATCAATTGTATTCTTATCCCTAATACACATCTTGTTGCTTTGACCTTATTTACCTGTCTCCTCTTCATTATACACCACATGATACCTGGGGTATTGGTCCACTAGATGATTAGATACCAGAGTGGATCATATCTGCACTTCTGAGAAAAAGTGGTATCCATTTTCTTTCCCTCTACCACACCTGATTTATTCTAAGAGTTACCTTTTTCCCCCTTTAAGGCAATAGGGGCGTCAGAACCTGGCCATGGGAGAGGAGTTCAGGAGTTGGCCGGTTGCCATCATGTAGATTTCAGGAATCCACAAGGACACTGAGTCCCTGAGAAAGAGGAACAAAACTCATAGCCCTTCCCACTCAAAAATAAAGCTGCTTGATTGAAAGGAAATAATACAGGTAGCCTGTTTCCTGGAGGATTGCTATGTTCTAATAGTAGCACTGAATTGTCCAAAGTGATTCAGCACATTGATGGGAACCCATTGTTAAAATTCTGCTTTAAAAGTAAAGGAAGGCTGGGGTGATTTCCTTGCCTTGGGTGGAATTCCCCTCCTTTCTCTATACTTATCCCTACAGAGATGACTTATCCCTGCAGCTCAGAAATACACCTTTGGATTGGAGCCACATGCATCTAATGGCTGGTATTTAATAAAAAATACTTTTGGAGGAGGATATGCCTCCCTCATCCTGCTCCTGACCCTTGTCCTCCAGTTCCAAATTACTCCGGCCAAACCTGTGTTATATTAATAGACTCAATACATTTGAAGAGCAATGTATAAGTATTTCCAGCAAATGCACTTAGTAGACATCTGATTGCAAAGTGATGCTGCCTCTCTCCTTGGTTATGGTTAGAAGGGAAAGCAAATCTGTTCCCCATTTCCACTCCCTTCCTCTGCTTAAGTGCCTTCTCCCCTAGAAGATAGCTAAGAGTCCTTTGTTAAAATGTTGGCAGCACAAGCCCAATTCAACAGTAACCAAAAGATAAAGGGCATTTTACAGAGATTTCTTCTGTCGAACTTAGAGAGAGCATTCCTGTTACTTTTGTGATGTTCTGTATTCTCCCCACTGACTGCTAGGAAATATATCTGTGTTTTAATTAAACCAATTCTCTCCCCAGCCCCGCTTGTTCTGCTGCTTGATCCTGCAGTGAAGTTACAGTTCTGATTTTGGCATCACAGTCTAAGGCCCTGGCACTGACTGTCACAAATCCAGCAATTCATAGCAAGATCAAGTAGGAGAAGGTAGGCTGTGAGAAGCCTTTTTGATGGCAGGGAAAGTTATGACAAATGTGTGACAAATAATTAGATTTGTGTTCACATTTGATATAACCGAGATGTTTCCCAAGGGCACACAAAATAAAATCTTTCCCTAATGAACAGATTCAGTGAAAAATACAATGGGCAAACTCCATCTCCCTAAACACCTGTGCAACTCAATAAGCAATACACATGTTTAATCCATTAGTTCAGTATGTCATGAGTCTCCTTCTACTGGCTGGTCCAAAAAGAGGATAAGACTCTTTTTACTGCTGCCAGTTAATGGAGTTACTTCCTTTAGCTCAGATACTAGCAAGAAATTGTGCAAGAAATTCAATCCCCACTTGACAAATTATTGGGGTAGGGAGTCTTTCTAACACGTCTTGACATTAGGTTACAAATGTCATTGAGGACAGATTTTGCCCATTATGCTCAGTTTTTGCAATGCCAAATCCAAGCATATTTGCCCTGAGTGTATTGGATTTTTTCATCTGTAATTTGTTTGCATTGGAGGAAAAGACATTTGGACCCTTTGCTTTTTGATTGTTATGACAGCTCTGATAAAGCTACCAAATTCCTGGTATTTCCCTGTGGCTACATCAATTTACAGCACAAAGGGACCAATCCTGCTACCTCTGCAGTCAGCACCAACACTCTCATTCATTTCAGATGGAGTAGGATTAACCCTCCCATAGTTTCTGTAACTCATTTAAATTTGGGCCATCCAGATGAGAGCCAAACATGTAAAGAAGAGCAATAAGGCCACACCATTTACGTCTTCTGCACCCTTTTCCCAGAAAAAATCTAAGCTGATGAAAGCCCTTTAGCCTTTGTTTGTTCACTGTGGCCTGCAAGCTATCATTTCATGCAGTAAAAAAGGGAAGCATTCAGCTTTATTTAATATTTTTCCAAACCAAACACATCATAGTACAAGCAACTGTAAAACACACAACAGCAACAAAAACACAATAACATAAAAACAGACCTCAGTTTACATCAAATTATCTTTTGTTTTTTGGAGGATATATAATCCTTTTGCGCAGGAGTTGTGTGGTGTTAACGCAATATTACTGGAGAAGGATAGGTTTTAATTTTGCATTGAATGTTAGTTCTTTGAACTTTATGATTTAGTTTTTTTAAACCAGGGAGTTCTTGCAGGTTCAATAAAAGCATTGCATAAGCTGTAACGCACACACTGCACAATTATTTGGTGGAGAATTAAATCAAACGAACCCAAGTCTAATTTACTTCTTTCCCATATCTTTTTGGAGAGAGGAGGTTTTCATTTTTTAGTAATGCCACTAGCAGGGGTTTGGTTACCTGGTAGTTATTAATCCTCCTTTTAGTTTCTAGCATCACTCTTTATGTAGCGCACAATTCTGCCATTCTCACCCCAGATGAGTAGTACCTTATTGAGTGGCAGGCTTTAATAGGGCTGCTTATGAAGCAAGATACTACTCAATAAGTGATGGTGTCCTAAATTATTTATATAAGAATAAAAATCGAGAGACTTCTAGAATGCAATCATGTGTATTCTTCTAATCAGTGTTTAAAGATCGATTCAAGTTGATGCAATTGAAGCACAAAAGTCCTCTGTGCCAGACTTATGCCAAACACTGAAGAGTGTCTTGCTTTAAACTATTTACAAAAACTATTTGCCAAAGATTCATCACCTACATGAAATCCAGGCAGTTCAGGCAATCATTGCTTACATGTACTTATTTTAAAAGGAATGAAAAATCTAAATGCAGTAAGTCAGTTTATCACTGAGCAAGACTTATTCCATCTCTCCTTGAGGAAACCTGTGGTATATAATAGCATCGCTACAAATCATTTTTATGCTACTGGAGATAGATCTGAAATGAACAATGAAAAATATTCATTTATTATGATTTAATAACTGCACCTGTCTTAAACTATGGACCCATCATAAAATTGACATAAAACCATTTTTATTAAAATATCAAGACAGGACACAACCAACAAGGCCTACATGGAAACAAACATAAACAAACAAACCCTCAGACTTCATACTTTCCTAGTTCCTCTCAATCACATTTCTACCCCCCTGAAAAAATCTCCATCAAATCTTACCCAGGAATGCTATACAACATGGCAATATGTTTACAAAGAACAATTGAACATCCACAATGAGGACAGAACTACTCATATACTATACATATGTTAACAGCAGAAGTGTCTAAAACCTTCAGAAATGAGAATCATTTTTTCACCTCATGCAATCTGAACTTTTCAGCCAACTACAAAGTTAATTTGAGTGATCCTTGATAATTAAGGGGTCTATTCTCCCACCATTATAAACCAATTATTTTGGGCAGGATTTGCACATGAATACTGAAGAAGAAACAAACACTTCTAATTAATAATGGCCAGTTTGTATCTGCCTAAGTATTTCTATTGCTCCCATCAGCCTTACCCCCACAATCTTTGATGTATTATTATATTTTTCCTTATGACACCCCTGCAAAGTGTGATATTATCCAAATGATAGCTTGAGGCACAGCAACACTAAGTGACTTGCCCAAGGTCATAAAGTGGCAGAGTATGGAACTGAATCTGAACATAACTATTTGACAAAAGTAAATTAAATAAATTCCTATTAATCATTGCTATAGAACCAGAGTGCTTTGCAAAACACAGGAGCAGCCACATTCCCTGCCATGGAGAGGCCTTACTATGTACTTTCAGTATGAAGAAGCATGTACTCATATATCAATGACAAAAAATGGAAGTTAATGTTTTATCACTAATGCTTTCTCCTTGGCAGATACAGTCCCAATCAAGTTAGAGATGTGCTAAAAGAGTCACATGATTTTAAGTCAGGCTCCTCCTTTCACAGACTGAATTAAACCAATTTCATGAAGGACAAAGGCCAAGGTCTGATTTATATAACACAAGGATATAATGTTATAACTAGCTGTTTGAAGCTCAGAAGCAAAAGATCAGGGACGAAGCCAGGAGCAAGATTTCAGCATGTTGCATGGGGAGTTAGCCCTCCCAGTAATTATAGCAACATACTTCAGCTCCCCCTACAGCATTATGAACATTTACCCAGTGATAACGGTGATTCAAGGTTTACCATTAGCAACGTAATGACAGCTGGGGCATGACTACGCAGTGCTAGTACAATTAGGTAAAAAACATCAGTGTGTTTTTTCCCTATGCCCAATTTGGAGTGCAACAGTGGCCATGAAACAACATGGCAGGTAATCATCCTAACATGAGTTTAAGGTGCAATCTTTGAGGAGAGCCAGCACTACTGAACTAACCTCTTAGGCTAGCTTTAGAAAGATGATGTAAAGGGCTTGTCTCGTCTAGAGCTGGGCAATATTTTTTGACCAAAACTGTTCTGGGCAAAGAAATGCCGATTTGGCAACACAAACATTTCACAATTGTGTGTCAATTTCACCAAATCATTTTGGTCCAAAAAAACCCCACGACCACCTTTAAAAACTTCCAAAAACATGAAAACATTTTCTTTTGACATTTTTGCAATGAAATGTTTTGATTTGTTTCAATTCAAAATGACTTTTCATTTAGAAATGTCCTTTAATTTTATTTTTACAAATGAAAAAAATGATCAGACTCACCCGCAAATGTTTTGCTTCAGGTCAAATGAAATATTTCATTTGATCCCAAATGAAATGTTTTCCAACTTTTCAATTGGCAGAAAAATGTTAACAATTTTGGGGGCGGGGTTGGCCTGAAATTGCCAGCAACCCCAAAAATCTGTTATTCACCCAGCTCTCAGCCAGACTCAATATATTTGCACCATAATAATTGTGTCTTTGTGCAAACCTCCAATGTAAATAAAACAGGGCTTATCACACCTGTGCAAAAGAAAAACAGTATAGACAGGACGTAATTATAGTTATCAGACAAAATGACATGTTTATAAGCACACAACAGATCTTTAAAAGTTCAGTTTCTAAATACTCTTGAAGCCTGTAGTAGCACATCTACCTGTAACCCTGACTTGCAGTGAGTAGCATTTACTCATGCGAGTAGCCCTTGCATAGCCACCCATATACAAACTAATTGCATGAGTACGTTTGAGTTAACCCCCAGTGTTCTTCAAAATTGAAAAAACGTGAGTTATAACAAAAATATGGTTAAGTGCGGATATTTTCAGGATCTCAGCAATGCACAAAAACAGCTACAATGAGGGCCAAATTTTGCCTACAGACATTCTTGTGAAATTCCCATCCATTGACATCAGGAGGAGTTATGTACATGACAGACTAAATTTGGCAGCTGGAAACTTAAGTGATTGGATCCATTAGCGCCTTGGAGGCCAAAGATCTAGTGCTAAGGATTGGCATCAAATGCAGCACGTGGCTTGTCTATGCCTGTGCACAAGGACTGTGTGGTGTTTGTTCTCATGGTGAAGTGACGTTTTGAGGGATAAAAGAAATCAATCGAGGTTTGAGAGTGGGCAATGTACAACATGCTGTTTAAATCAAGTGTGATTAATTGCAGCTTGTAAACCTTTAAACAAAATACCACTAACAACATAGAAAGGTAATTGATTTGCTTGGATCTGTACAAAACCATTAAAAACAAAGCAGTTTGTAATCACCATGACTCCATAATTTTTTTCTAGGATTTGGGTGACTTTTGACTTGGTCTACCATGGATATATGATTTCGCTAAACAAGCGTTTGTTAATCTACAAATTAGAACTCTTTTCTCGGATCTTAGAACAATTCATATCAGCATTAACTGCTAGGCACACCTTTCCTCCTGCCTTTAATGCAGGTTCTGTTATATTCTGCTATTGCACCCATCCCTGTGGTACTGGAATCAACTGCAACCTGTTCTATCAGGACTCTCTTGTGCCCAGATGTACTAACTTCCTCTAGAAGTAACATACCACTTCACTGAATGGGTGATGGATGCCCCCATCTCAGCTGAGTTGTAGTCCTTAGGGCAGGGAGGATGGGGAGTAGGCCATGACTGTTGCATACCCCCATGTGCCAACCAGCCAAGCTGACCAGTTGCACCGGGGAAGTAACAGATTTCAACCCCACTCTTGCCATGAGACAACCACAAAGTCGTGGGAGGTTTTGTGCTTTGGGCTGGAAGCTCTGCAGCTAGTGCTGGTCATCCCAGAGCTTTAGGATGACACAGTCCCACAATGTCAAGTGTGTTTGCTGTTAGCATGGTTAAATGCAGCCCTAGTGTGGATGCCAGGTGTAACAGCAAACCCACTAGATGTGTGAATACTGCAGGCAGATACACTGATCCATGTTAGCTACGCTCAAGCATACTACAATCAATAGCATACTGTGACCCAAACCATTTAGGGTAGACTTTAACCATTGCTTCAGAGCACAGTAAGTACATTAATAATACTTAACAAACGTGCCTCAAACTATTGTATTCTAGCTCAATGTTAATGACAAAGCACTTGAAAAGAAAACAATGTTGTTTAAGTTAGGTTCCTCTAAACAAAACGGGGAGGTAAATCACCTGTTTTTGATCACACATTTAAACATTTGGCAAACTGGCTGAAATGGCTTTATCTAAACACAAATAGAGCATTAGCTCACACTGTAAACGAACTTTAATGAGCTTGGTGACATTTCTACACATATAAATGATCATTCATGGAAAAAAGAAAATATAATAGCTGGATCAGAGCTGTTAGAGTCACTATCATTATGCTAACGTTTAAATAAAAGGTGGAAGAAAAACAGATTGAGAAGAGAAAGCAAACAGAATGAGCACAGACAAACGTGTAGCCTGGGAGCAGAAAAAATGGCCCAGGAGTTTTGAGGATGTAAAAGAATAGAGCAGTAGAAAGAAAGTAAAACAAGATTGGGCCAGAAGAGATGTCTGGTTATCTGACACCCATCACCATAGCATCAGAGCACCTCACAAACTTTAGTGGATTTATCCTATAAACAAACCCGTGAGAGAGGAAAGTACTATGCTCATTTTAAAGATGGGGAAACCAAGTCACAGAATATGACCACATAAACAGCGGTAAAAAGCCTAGTAAGTCGTCATTCTCTCACCTATTGCCTGTCTTGTCTACTTAGATTGTACTTTAGGGCAGGCACTGTCTTTTTGGACTGTGTTTGTACAGTGCCTAGCACAAGAGGGCCCTTGTCCACGAGTGAGGCTGCTACACGCTTTGACAATAAATAATATTTAGACTGCAAGCCTCTTTTAGGGGCAGACTGTTGCTTACCGCACAACAGGGTATCTAGGTTGCTTGGGACCCCAAAGTGCTACTGTAATACAAATCATGTTCACGTTCTCTCAGGCAGCAGGAATTGAACTCAGCTTTCTGGAGTCAAGGCAAGTGTCTCAACCACAAGACTATTCTTCCTCCCTGCTCAAATACTAAGAGAGAGAGGAAAGAAAGGAGAGAGTACTGGAGCTGGAAGCAATGAGAGAGGGGGACAGAGGGAGAGGCAGAAGCATGTCCACGTCTTTCTATGTAGGAAGCATTTATATGGCCTCAGGTTCCACTGTATCTGAACAGAGGGCAGGTAACCAGGAAGGACTGATAAGCGTCTCTGAAAAAGAGCTAAAATCAAATTACATCACAGAACCCATTCTAAGGGAATCCTGATACTCACATACCATCGCAATGGGCACAGTACTAGAAATGAAGAGAACATCATGCTAAAATGAGCACATCTCCGTTTCAATGACAATAATTACTGTAATTAATTGCAATAGGTAAAATAGTTCAGGAGGTGGGGCAGGGGTGCAGGGGGAGGACAGTGCATTCCAAGAGTAGGTATTTTATTATCTCCCTCTTTTTAATGGCAAAACATCTAGTGATTCGAGGAGTTCTAGGATATTTCCAATGGGACACTGGTAGGAGCTGGTCATGCCACCAAAAATTTAATTTTGAGGAATTTTTGTAGACACTTTTTGAAACATAAAGCAAAGTGCAACCAATTATCATCAGATTGCTGACAAACTGAAACACTCATTCTAACAAGCCATCGCACAGGGGTATTAACACAGAGAACACACTGATTACCAGAACAATAATGTCACAAACCCGGGTTCCTATCACTTATAATGTCTGAGCCCAGATATGCAAGTGAAGACTACTCATGGGAGGAAGGGTCAGCAGCATCACAATCTCACCACATAGTGACATGGGAGATCAAGAGTTTGCTCTTAAGAGGGAGTGTTGAGCATTCCCTCCCTCTGCCCCCACAGCTCTACGTGTGCAAAGGGGAGCAAATGTGGGCAGTGACCATAATTTTTTCATTGTTAAATCAAAGATTAAGTTAAAGAGGACGAAGGAGGTTAAAAGAAGACCACGCATCAACAGCACACAGTTAAAAGACCCAAACACAAAAGGTGCCCCTCAGCTTGAATTGAAGAACAGGTTCCGAGTCCTAATGGGGTTAACTGAAGAAAAGCAAGATATTGATACTTTATGGGAAAATGTAAGAGTGTGCTACCTAGAAAGTGCAAAACCATTCCAATATCAAGAAAACCTAAAAGGGAAGAATGATTAGTGATGCTGCTTGGACAGCAGTGAAAAAGAGAAGTGCAAACCAAAACTCATGAATGCTGAGATGTGAAGAGACAAACAAATGGCAAGAGGAATAAAGAGCTCTAGGTAAAAGGTAAGAAGGAGTGCTAAAAGAGATAAAAGGGCATATATTGACTGAAAACGTCCAGAGGCTGAAGATGCTAGCCAAAGAGGTGATTTTACAACCTTGTATAAGACAATCAAACAGCTAAAAGGAAACTTGAGAAGTATTGGAGGCCTTATTCAAGATGCAAATGAAAAGACTCTTATAGTGCAGAAGAACAAAGGAAAACATGAGTGGAACATTTTCAGGCTGTTTTAAATCGATCAAACCCAAAGGAACTACTAGAAATACGGTACGAAGATCTACCACGAGAGCTTTATATTGACTTAGGAACAAGTTAGAAAAACCTATCTGTATGCTGAAAAATGTGAAGGCAGCTGTAAAGGATAATATTACTGAAGAGATTATTAAAGCACATGATGAAACAGCCTTCCATACTTTCCTTGTGTTTTGGGATAGACTATGGAATGAAGAAAAGAACCCAATCCAGTGGAAGAGAAGCCTCCTCATTAAAATTGCCAAAGAAGGGTGACCCTACCTACTGCAATAATTGAAGAGGAATCACATTAATCTCAGTGCCTGGGAGAATCATGTGCAACATCATCCTGGGACCTATCAAGAAAGAAACAGACCTCTTAAGGGAGAAACTAGCAGGTGTTAGGCCGTTGAGATCATGTGTAGACCATACTTTTATTCTCAGACATATTCTAGACCACAGTGTGGAGTGGCAAACCCCCCTATCCCATGATAAATGTTATAGATTTCCTGAAGGCTACTGGCAGCATACACTGAGATGGTCTTTGGAGAGTTATGGAATACCAACAAAACTAAAAGTATCTAGATGATAATGCCAAATGCAACTTCAGAGATGGTGATCACATCAGCCAATGATTTGTAGTGATAACTGGACTAAAGCAAGGATGTATTATACCCTCACTATTGTTTCCACTGCTCATTTACTATGTCATGAGGAAAATAACCCCAGAAGGCAACTGAGGAATTATATGGACAAATTATAAAGCACAACTGATTGCTTCATTTTTGCTGATTACATTGTCCAGCTTGGTTCAAAACTTCACTTAAGGGAAGAAAAGACCCAGCTTTTGGCAGATGCAGCAAAACAAGCTGGTTTGTTTATCAAGGCAAAGACAAAATATATGGCTACCAATGTCCCCAAAGTAACCCATTAGCGTGGACAAAAAAACTCTGGTAGGAGTCAGTCATTTTACCTATCCAGGGAGTGAGATGTGCAGTGATGGTGCCATCATGTTAGATCTTGAGCAATGAATATCAAAAGCAGCAAACTACTTTCATAAATTTGAAAAGATTTGGAAAAGTAGCATGATTGGCAGCAGCACAAAAATACACATTTTTAACACCAGCATCATGTCTGCCCTCCTTTACGGAGAAGCGTCATGGACATCTACAATAGAAATTGATAACTCATTTCAAAGTAAATGCCAGTGGAAGATCTTCAGAGACCATTGGAAAGAGTTTCTGGCAGCATCAGAAAGTCTAAGTAGAGCAAACCAATCTAAAGCATCAAATGCAGTAACGAGAAGATGATAATATTTTGGATATGCTTTAAGGATGCCACGAACACAACTTCCACAGCAAGTGATAATGTGGACACCACATGGAAAGAGAAAAAAATGGATAACCTCAAGAAACATTATGCAGAATAATAGAGAAAGAGGTCAAATCCATCAACATGACACTCAGAAGCCTGAAAAGACTAGCACAAGACCAAAATAAATAGCAGAAACTGTTGGACGCCCTGTGCACCCAAGGGTGCAGAGATATAAAGAAAAAGAATACAAGCATTCAGACACTGATTCTCCAGTGCCCTCTACCTTGGGCAATCATTGACACCAGTGCAAAGTGGGTGTGAAACACTACTAGCCTAATTTATGTCCAATTAACACTCGTTTATATGACCCACAAGGCAAGGCTTAAGGGACACTCTAGTCTTGTGTTGTAATCAACCCCCCAAGCAATGGTCTGCATTTGTGTGTTTGTACTTGCCTATTTTTGTCAATAATTAAATATCCACAGTAAGCATTGCCAAAACAAAACACATTGATGCTTTTCCTTTCTTTAATGAATCTATTAAGGTTACACCATAAATAATTATTAATCAGTCAGCGAAGCAGTACTATTGCAAAGCCATTTGCCTTAAGCTTCCATGTATTGTATCTAACTGCCCCTAAATAGAATGGCACGTCTGTTGGGGGGAGGTATGATTTAGTAATCAAATTTTTATCCCCAAAACCTGCAGGATGGAATAGCAAACTTTCAGTCTCTGATCCTGAATCTACTTTAGCTAATTATTAATGTAACTGATGCTTGCAGATGTTTAAATAATCTGGATTAATCTGTTACTTATCCCGACACTTTCTTAAAGTCAAATGAAGTCAGTTGCTAAACTATGAAAGGGTTTCAGGCTGAACGTTAAATACTTACCATTAAACAGGTTGAACTGGGACATCAAAGGGGAAGTTGTACAGTCCAATGGTGCAGAAGCAAACCTGAAAAGCGGGGGCGGGGGGGAAAAAGAGCTTCAAGAAAGAACAAAAGGGTACTGGGAGGACTGGGTTTAAGCAACCCTTGTCCTTTGCCATGGAGACTGCACCAGTAAACAGGGCTGAGGTCAGTGCATGCCAGGTCTCAGGGCTTGAATTATGAAGGAAAACCACTTCAGAGTCCTAGACGTTAGCATTAAGGACTATTTTATGGTATGCAACACACAGAGAGGAACATTCTTTTTTTCATACAGTGGATTAAGCTGTTTTGACCCCATTATGACTCCGCCCTGAACCATGATTAGCAAGAGTAGAACTGAACTATCAAATGAAACAGGCATCTAAAGGGGCCTTAGGGGTGGGGGAGTTGGGAATTGTATGGAGACGTGAAACACAACTTCCATAATGGATGAAGAAACCGTTTTAAGGCACAGTATCAGGGCCAGCCAACATGAGACACAAAAAGATGTCAGTAAGGACCAGGGATTACCACAGGAACAAGGACTGCAGTAGATTAGCCACAGCACAGGAATACTTAATACTCTGGAAGGCTTTTATATGATCTGGCATCCCACTTGGGTATGTTTTATTGATTTGTTTTTTTCCTGAACACAAACAAAACTTTGGGGCTCAATCCTGCAGTCGTGATTCAGGCAAAAATCCCAGTGAAGCCAGTGGGACTGAGTTAGAACTGGGCATTAAAACTTAATTAAAATTCAAATATCAACTATGTTTGATGAAGAACATGAAGAATGGGCTAGGCTATATTTTTACTGTAATATCTTAAAACTTTGTCTCTCTCCTTAAACGGCATAGACTACTCCCTGCACCTCCCACCCCCAGTTCTAGAAGTTCTGCCTGTGTCTTAGCTCTGAAACTCAGACAATACTGACCCGCTATGATTGATTGTATTTCATGACTTACACTGTCCTCTTTTTGTCATGATGGATTTTTCCTCTCTTCACAGAAATTTCTCCTTCCTACAAATTTCATTAACCTCTGTCTCCCTGTTGATTGTCCAATTTGTCTGACCTCCATTCTTCCCTGTATCATCCAGCACTGTTCTTCTTGTAAGAGAAGGTGGAAGGGGTCCAATTTTCTACCAACTCTGTTTCTCCTTGCACCTGATACTGCTTTTTGACCCCAGTAGGCTTTTATATGCTTTTTTGCTCTACGCTTTTCAATGGGATTCTACCAACACCATCAGTTCTGTGTAAATATAGGAGAAAACCTCACAGAAACCACCTCCTCTCTCTCTCATCATTATTCTTTTACCTTTAATAAAATTCTCTCCTCCTCCTCATCAGTTAAAGAGAGGGGGACACATCCTGTTCTGTTACACCAGTGAGTATCCACATCAATGGGCCCAACTCTTGGTTATGCCAAGGCTATTTTATGCTGCTCTGGCAGTGTAAAGGGGCTTAAGGTGTGTGGAAACGGTCTATGGAGAATACCCCCTGGTCAGGAGAAGGTACCTGCAACCCATGCAATCACAGTGACCCCGAGACAGCATTACTTGTCCCAGGTGGCAAAGTCAATTGTAGTGGAGCTGGAATATGCCCGATCTGCATGGAGAGCACCGTTTTGCTCTACAAAATGGCACCTTCCGTGCAGCATGACAGTGCATGTAAGGTCACACTGCGTGGAGGATGCCACTTTGTATAGCAAAATAGTGTCTCGGCAGGCAAGGGCCCCAGAACTGAGCTTTGCAGGGCCCCTACAGGACAAATGCTGCCACTGGTTAGGAGTCCTCCCTGCCCTGTGTAGAACTCGTAGAAGGGTTCTTCATTGGCTCTGCTCCCAGTTGCTCCCTTCCATGGAGGGAATGAATCAGAAGTGGGCTGGGGCATGGCTGGAGTGCTCTGCACTATGGCTGTATCCTGCTTCACATGACAATAGGGAGCCAAGGGAAACAGAGCATAAGTTAGAGCAGTCACAAAGCTGCTCTTACACTCAAGGCCAGGAAGGCACCTGAATGGCCCAGAATATGGAGAGCACAACGGTGGCTTAAAGCCACCAGTACTTCCCTCCCTGCACACTCCATTCCTTCCCCAAGTGCAGGAATGGAAGAACTGAGCATCCAGCCTGATGGGTGCAATGGAGATAAAAACCTTGTTTCTGTAGAGTTACTCTTGATTTATCACCATTATAACAAACAGAATTTGGCCCAGAGTTATATGATTGATTAAACTCAGTCTCCTATGTGCTGCAACTCCAACTCCCAGGTGTTCAGGTCAAAACAAGAAGTGGCGTCAGTGCAGAGAGAACATCTTGGCTCAAGCATATAAAAAAAATCTGAACGCTTTCCAAATCTATAAATACACATAGTATTCCTGCAAAGGAGCAGAAAGAGAACGTCTTGTATCCTTACAGCTACAGTTTTATTAACACATTCCAGTTTTTCACCGTCTCCCAGTAGGATAAGTAGCACGACAAACAGAGGTAATCCTGCTAGAGACAATATATTTTGACATAAATTGCCATGATGTAGAGTTTAGAAATAGCTAAAAGAAATGTTCCAAATACATTGTTGCACTGTGTTATTAAGCACATTAATGCACGGTGAATTTCTCAGAGACAAGAATGACCACTGCAACTATTAATGCAAATATTTTCTAACACACGAATAGAAATTTCCATTTATAAAAATGAATTGAAAATGTGTATTTATTCCAACACATTCTCACAAAGGGATACGTTTTCTAAGTAGAAAACACTATTTTAAAGATGTTTATTAAAAATATATTAGTACTATTTTTTCATATTCCCTTTTTTGTAAACCCAAGATCCCTTACTTAGATTGCACAGGCATCAGAGAGAGAGAAAACATAACTAATAAATTTTAGAACTCTCTAAATATTATCTTAAGTAGCTTTTCTAGGGACAAGAATGTCAGTTTACCATAATGTTTAAATAACAATGCAGGCATATATTGCTTTGCTTCAAGGTTGTTATGATTCCTGAACGTGTGCACATGTGTATGATTACACATGCACACTCTTGAATCACATATGGACACATATAATTGTGTCATTCCCACACACCTTGCACTGGGAGCAGTGCAGAGCCTTAGCAGTGAGCCAGACCTCTAATAGGAATTCTGGTGCAGCATTAAAATCCCCACCTCCCACATATGCCTGGTCCTCTCTGCCATGGTCCGTCCTACTCCCCGCAGACAGGACAGGTTATCAGCCCCATTTTACAGCTGGTGAACCGAGAGACAGTGAGATTAAGTGATTAACCCAAGGCCACACTGGAAACTTATGGCAGAATCAGGAATCGAACCCCGCTCTCCTGGATCGAAGCCCAATGCCTCAAGCACAGGATAGCCTTCTGCAACATGGCAATAAAAGGTTTCCAGATAGGATAGTACAGCATGTAATGTACTGAATATGTAAAGGAGAAATATAAAGAGGGACGAGAAAACATAGTGAAGATCTTAGTTGTAGAGAATGTTCTAGAAGTGGTGATGTACGTTTTGAAAGAATTCCAAGTTGTTTTCTAAAGATTCTTTTCTGCTAGCCACAAAGTTCCTCCCTCTCTCTTTTTCATGTGTTTGATTTTGAATCAAGATTGGTGATTTGTATTACTACAGCAAAATTAAAGGGTTTGTGTATATATGTGTATGTATTTAAAGCATTGCCTTTGATAGGGCATTAGCTGCATGTGGCTACATGCCACACTGCTTGACTTAGATACATTGCTATGGATTGAATTCCAGAATAATTTCACAGGCATTAAAGTGAATGCTTGCCCTTTTCTCCATGGAGGTGGCATTTATATTAGTACTTTGTATGCTTTTTTTTAAGAAAACATAGATGCAGTATTGTTGGAACATGTGCCGATCTTTGTCGAAATGTTAAACATTTATTAGATTTTTTTTTTAAACACCATTGTGGTAATCTGGTCATCGTAGATTTCAATAAACTTTTCCCTGCTCCATAAGAAGCAGAGAGCTTACGAGTAACAAATCACGCTCAAAGGACCCCGTGAGCAAAACAATATCTCATTTGTTCAGTAAGGCTTAAAATAAGAACATACTTATGCTAGAAAGAGCTGCACTCTTTTCTGCTGATTCATGAAAAAAAAACAATCGAGTTTACTGTTTACTAGAGATTGACTCAAACCTCAACATCTGCCATGAGCACTCCAAATGTCAGGATGTTTGGATCTGGAATACTGGTTCAGCTCATTATATATGGAGAAGATATATGCAAAATTTGCAACTGTTTAATCAACTTTTTAAAGTTATGAATGTTTGAGAACACGGTTTGGATTAGAAAGGTTTTTTTGGGGTGGGGGGTTATATGTTTGTACAGTGCTCAGCACAATGGTATTTCTATGCAACACTGTGTAGATGCACCAAAAAGTAATACAAATAGTAAACAGTAATACTAAATCCAGCTAGAAACTAGTTTCCTGCCTTGGATACTCAGCTTTTGTGCGACCACTGTCGCAAAGGATGTAACACTGCTGCAAGATAACTGCTGCCAGTAAGAGGTTCAATATCTCCACTTGCACCTTCAAATTAATTTCAAAGCTTATTCTGGGGGAGCAGTGCTTCTTAGAATATATCTTTGAAGCTTGGTTGAGGAAGGGCAAGAAGTTTGTGCTTTTCACATAGGTATTCAACATGGCAGGAGTTCAATGTAGTTCACCACAGGCACAGGTGGAGCTCCGGCATGTTTTGACAATGAAAGGTGCTGCCATCTCCTTGGTCATTATACTGAATGGTCATCATCCCACGCAGATCTAGACCAGTAGAGCTGCCTTTCCTTCTCCACCCACAGAGCTAAAGCTTCCCCCAGACCATCTTGACTGTTGCAGCCTTCTCCTTTTTAGCCACCACAAATGCCCTCCTTAAATCTCTTCAACCACTACTTTAAAAATCATCTTTCTGCCTCATCATTCAACCATATCACTCTCCTCTTTGCACCCATTCACTGCCTCCCCTTTACACTTCACCAAGCACTAATGACTTGTCTTTAATTTAAGGCCATTCCTGGCCTTTCCTCACCCCACTCTATCATCTCTTCCACACGATAGCGACAGACTCTTGCCTCTGCTCCAGACCAGTGATGCCACCGCTGATTGCCCATTTGCCTAATTTTCTCGACAAGCATCATTGCGGTTTTCCCATGGCCACCCACTATACATTGAGGGAGCTCCCAGTTGCAAAGCCACCACCTTGTCTTTTAAGTCTCTTCTTAAAAACCACCTGTGCCGTGATGCCTACACAAAATCACTTGGGAACAGCAGGTGTGCTGTAACCCCTGCTTGTTACATTGCTCATGGCTATCTCACTCTTCCTGTGTGCTCTCTCTCTCTCTCTGCCTCTCATCTCCACCTGTTCTCTGACCATTTTTTGTTATATGTTTGGCCAGGGCTTAGCACAAATTTCCAGTGTAGCCTTGGGTTAATCACTTAATCTCACTGTCTCTCGGTTCACCATCTGTAAAATGGGGCTGATAACCTTTTCATAGATTCTACGACTGGAAGGGACCTCAAGAGGTCATCGAGTCCAGTCCCCTTTGTCTGTCTTGTCTATTTAGATTACAAGCTATTTTGGGGAAAGATTGTCTCATTAACAGTGCCTAACACAAGAGGCCTTGGCCTCCAGAAAGCATTGCAGTACACATAATGAGTAATAATGCGGTACAAGAATGTAGAACCAACAAGATGACAAGCAATAGTCAGAGTGGGCTCATATATTTGCTGTATTGTCTCAGAGCAAGATCCAAAGCAGGGCACTAATATCCCTGTACAAAAATCAGGTTCATATCCAACCCATTGACGTCATCACCTGAAGGCTGCTCCGTGGTCTGTGTGAAGTGAGTTGATGCTCTCAGTCCAGTTCAAAAATCAATAGTGTATTTGGTACCCAACAAGGACCCACCAGAGAGTCCATTCATTGAACTGTCATCCCTACTTATCCCTCCAAGTCTGAGACAATCAGAGGGATGCATGACAGCACAACATCCATTTTAGAAAGAATGAGTTCTACTAGGCATTGCATCCTGGGGCAAGTCAATCAGAATCTAATTGCACGCTGCTATTTTGTGTGCACTAGCTTGAGCAGAGCTAACACGTATCTGCCTGCCTGCTCTGGGAAACACCTCTTAGCGCTGTTTAGACATACCCTCGGACTCATGGGAGGGTCTATTTTTGTTTTTTTACCTACTAACAAAATGCCATTGACAAAGGCACAAAATGCTGTCATTTGTCTGAAAACACAAAGAAATTCTTTCTATTCTGTTCCTTCCTACCTTAAGCAAAAGGGCAATGTGTCCAAACACATGGGCTCAATATGAGTTAGCCCTCCCCTACACTGAACAGCAGCAGGTTGTACAGAGTACACGGCTCAAAAGAAAGGTTGCCCAGACTGATCTTTACGGTGGGATTCCATTATATATAAATGAAAGTCTTGCATTACCTATAACTACCCTTCTACCACTGGCTGCCTTTACTATTTAGTAACTAAATAAAACACTTTGCAGTTCAGCCACTATTGTATCATCTAACACAAAATGTCAACAATCAAAATTGCACAAAGGGAACATGACCGATTGTTACATTTTATTGCTTGAAGGTTCAAAATTGAAGTTGGTCACTGGGGATAGAGCTTGACATGGTCTTTCGCTTGAGACACGCATGCATAATACATGGGCGACCTTTGGAGTGCTCAAAATGTCATGTCAAAGGCAACCACTTTCTTTCAGCTTACCATGCACGGTAGATTTTAATTGGAATGTTGTACGCAGGTGGCACCTGCAAGAACTGACTCATTTGAGCAGTCCTCCCATGGCCCCATTTATGGTCTTAAACAAGGTGTCAACGTTACATAAGCAGGGAGTGAAGTTACATTTTTACAAGATTTCCCAACACTGAAAGTAGAGATGTTTTGGGCAACTGATTTATTAGGCATGTGGTTATCACTGGGTTTAATTTGTCATGCTTCTTGAGGTGTAGTCTTTGCCTATTTGCTTTGCTCCTCTCGCTTTCACGGGCTGTATATTAAGCACCATTGTGAGTAAATAAGCTAAGTGAATTTTTTGTCAGCCTACCTTTTATCACTTTAGACATGAAACGACTCCCTGTGGTTTGCAAAACCTGTTAGCCCCTGTCAGAAATAGGAAAGACTTCCTTTTTCCATTGCTCAGCTCAACACAGTCTCTGCATTCAGACCAGACAGGCTGGTCTTCATGGTTGTTGACATCAATCTCATTCCTTTCCCATTTATAAAACAATAGGAGTTAGAGGGCTTTTTAATCTAAAGATTCACCAGCTGCAGCCCCATTAATCTGCCAAGGGGGATGCAGGTCCATGTTTTTTTCTATTCCCAGCTTTGCAAGCGGGCTTCAAGCACAGTCTGATCCTTTGATGCATCTTACTTTCAGAGACTGGATTACAGCACAAGCCTGAAGAGCAGGCACTGTACAGTATTTCTGAAAGCAGCCGCTTGGAGTACAAGAGGAGTCTTCCATTATGTTAGGAATTTAAGTGAGATTTGTCACAACAAACAGAAGGCCCCAGAGAACGATTGTCTGTTAAGTGTCAGAAAAGTGCTATTTCGATGTTTTCTCTGCTTTCCCTGTGACCCACCATAGAAAGATGCTGCCTTTTCCACTTACATATGGAAATCCTCTAGCAGGCCACTGGGCTGTACACATTCAGAACAGGGAGAGCCTCTTCATCAGGACCTAGCACAATGGAGCCCCCAAATTATGATGATGATGTATGATTTGGAATTGCAGTAGCGCCTAGCGGCCCCTGTCATGTACCAGGTCCTGTACAAACAGAACAGAAAAGACTGTCTCTGTCCCACACCTCAGTCGGGGCCTATAGCTGCTAATATATAATAAATAACTTAAGGAAATAAGTTCCAATTTAATGTGGCCAGAACTCTTTAACTATTAGCCACTTTCTGTGTGGCCACATAAATTAAATCAGTCAAAACTATTGGCTGCTTACAGCAGATGACAAACACAGAGGTCCAACATCTGATCTTATGCATCCCTGCAAATGCCATTCTAGTTGCTTTTCTCCCCTCGGCTACATGGAACAGGTCCAATTAATCTTCCTTCTTAACTCAGTACCTAACCCTCCAAATCAATTTGAATACATATTGCTGGATCTTGATCATTTTCAGCAAAGCTCTTAGTATGAATTATCAACATTAGAGGTGTAGGAGTCCGTTAGAGCATACAGACCAACTCTCTACTATGCAGGGTCGGTCTTCACAGGACATTTTCTAGTGGGTTTGTTTCTAATCATAATTCTACAGACTCTAATGGCATGCAAATTGCAATTATATAATGCAAACGGTATTTTTGTCATCACATCTGGAATAGAAAAACTTACCATCCAAGTGCAAAACCCCTTCTTTTTCTGAAACAAAATTCTTATGTCATAGCATTATTTTAGGGATCAAAGAATAGGTTTGATTTTAAGATGTTTTGTCTAAATGTGTATTTCTTCCTACTTGCACCCAGACCATCACAAATACCTTATTTATACACACAGTTACCATAGATGTGTGTGTGTGTGTGTGTTTTAACGGAAAAGTTAATCCAGTTCTGCAGTTCTCCTTCCTATCTTTCCATAGACTTATTTTCTGTGCTCATATCCCAAGGTCAGACCTGGCCTAAGCAGGGTGACCAGATGTCCTGATATAATCATGACCATCCCAATATTAGGAGCTATGTCTTATATAGGCACTATTAATCCCCCTCCACACCCCGTTCCTGATTTTTCACACTTGCTATCTAGTCAGCCTAGGCCTGAGCATTATATGAATTTATCCCTACCTTTTTTTTCCTCCTTCAACCACAGACCTTGATCTTCAATGTTCCCAAAGAAATTAGCATTTGGCTAATGATGTTAATGACTCAGCATCCTGTGAGTACACAGCGTAGTTCCAGGTCATTATTTTTATTAACGTGGACATTGCTGATTAAGTGAAGTCCCACATCACACCACTCTAGCAAATGTAATTTAGTTTACTGGTGATATGCTAACAAAGAGAAAAACAAATTTCAGGCATAAATGTCTCTTTTTTACAAGGATACACTGGCAGGCAGGACCAACTCTCACATGTTAAAAGTATGCACTTACATGCACTAATGTCAACCATAAAACACATGAACTAATTATATAAAAACAGGCTTGCTTTCTCTACAACCTAATCAGTTTTAATGCAATTCACTGTAAAAGTATTTTCCACTGGGTACATTTAAGCCCTTTCATATCCTTCTCTGAGGGAGACCATTACTATGCAGTCCAAGATTTGCTGTCTACCCTAAACAGAGCTAGGGCCTTTGCAAGACTTATCCAAGGGGGGAAAAGTAGATACAATTGCATGCTTACTGACTTTGACCCGAGCGTTCAAAACGTGCAGACGGCATTAGCACTCAGATCATTCTAATGCATAAACTCATGTAAATTCTTCAATTAACCTGCCAACGTAATTTAACAATTCATTACATGAATCCCAGAAGTAAACCATGGTCACTTATAAAATGATTTCCCAAGATTGCAGTAACAGAACACAATGTAGATGGAGACTTGTGACCAAGCCCAGGAGAGAGTCGCAACAAGGAACACAGTCTTTCTACTGTTTGCCTAATTGTATAATTATTTATATCACAGTAACACCTAGAGGTCCCAAGTGACTTCAGGGCCCTTTTGTGCTAGACACTGCACAGACGCGTGGGCTTACAGCCTAAACAGACAAGACAGATAGAGAGGGAGGATTATAATACCCATTTGAAAAACTGATGCACAGAGATTAATGGTTTGATCCTGCACTATTGAATTTAATGGGAGTTTTACTCTACTTCAGTGGAAACTGAATCAGGGCCAATGGTTACAAACTAGCCCAAGGTGACACCAGGGCAGTGGTGGGAATGGAATGCTGATTTCCACAATTCCAGTCCAGTGCCTTAATTATAACACCATCCTTCCTGTCTGGAAGCTTTGAATTTTTGAGATGTCCCCTTCATCCCAAACTACAGATCTGATTTCACCTACTACATAATAGTTTGCTGACATTTTGGCTGCTCGTTTCACCCACAATGATGCTTCAGGGTACCTTTAGCAAAGTCAGTCTGGTTAATCTGCCCCTAGACCACCATTTGGACCGAGGTGCAATGAAACTCTTTCTAGATTGTTTATTAGAGCAGAGAGACTTTGTTTGCATTCATGTGCATCCATGCATCTCTCCCCTAATTCTTTGTTTAAATGTGGATGTAGCCATTCCTCTGTGTCTACCCTTGCTCATGCTAACCAGAGCTGCAGCAATCATTCTTACAGATTATAGAATGGGCCAAATACAATTTTAAAAATGTGGCTTTAACATATTTCTACTGCCACAGGGAAATTTTATGGAACACAGTAGCTGGCAGTAGCTTTATTGTACTACTAGCAGTGATTCATGTAATATTCACTGTTACGAACTAATACAATGGAAACCCGATCTTTTGCCATGATGAAGACCTGCAGAATTTTACAGGGATGAGACAAACAGAATTCTATAGAAATTTAATGGACTTCAACGGAAATCACTTTAGAAACTAACCAAGAACATGATCTTCTAGGCTATAGAAGGGATACGTCTCTCTATTAAATTCTATAGGGAGGTCTTTCTATTGAAAGTTTAGACATTGCTATTAAAAGCTACTGGGCTTTTCTATGATGGTGAACAGCTTGATTCCACACAAAATGTGCATGAATAACAAGGAGTCAATAGATGGACACATGCTGACAGTTCATTGGAATAGTGAGGTTGTTCATTTATTATGCTTATCATTTATTATGTTGCTGTGGTTTATTATTTGTGTTAGGATAGCACCCAGAGGCCCCAACTGAGATCATGACCTCCTCTCTACAAAGAAAGGAACAGTCCCTGCCCTGAAGAGATTACAATCTAAAGAGACAAGGCAGACAAGGATGGGGGCGGGAAAGGATATAGATAGCACAGGATCAGATTGAACAATGTGATAGTTTGCAAGCGTCATGTTAGTCCCACAATTTGTATTCTGTTTTGTTTTAAATGGGTGAGGGTCTGTTAGGAGAAGTTTAGCTAAAAGAAAAAAAACTAAGGATGGGAGAGGGGAGGCATTGGGAACATTTACAGGTGCACCCACAAGGGGAACTTTTAGTGTGCATCCTATGAGGGTCCACAAGGAGAGTTAGTGCGAAGCACACTGGGCCGCCATAGATTCACACCCCAGCCTGCCACGCAGTGCGCTCGTGTAGACGTGCCCACTGAAGGAGAGGAACAGTGCAGCCTCTATAAAGTGTGGTCATCAGGGGCAATAGGTTGTAAACACTTAATACTGTGTCCCACAGAGCAGAGGTGCTGCACACAGAACTATAGTTTATTATTCAATGCATTAGTATTAGCATAGTATTGCTTTTTTACGTGCCATCTGTGTTACAGGTCGGACTTTCAAAAGCGCTCAGCATTGGCCTAGCTCTGCTCATGTGAAAGTCAATGGTAAAACTCCCAGTGATTCCAATGAGAGCAGAGCTAGACGCAGCTGAGAGCTTTGGTGTTGCTGTCGTGGAATATAAAGTCTTCAGATTTGTGTGGATTTTGTTAACCTTTAAATATTTTCCCCAGATCACACCCATTAGACCTTGTCTCCATTTGAGTCAGTAGCGAAACCCTGCAGCTGCAATGGGAACAGGGCTGAATCCCTGGTATGGTGTGCATGATATAACCAGCTGTTTTATAGCACGAACTAGTTTTTCCATTGGGTGAGTTGTAAAAGAGGGGATCTTCTGGAGCGATGCAGGTAGGAAGGTAAGGAGTTAGCCCCCCGTGGACCTTGGAAGGGTGTTGGGATGGAGGGAAATGAAGCCAAGGGAAGATCTGGAGAAGAAGAAATGGGAGTTGGGGTTCAGGCCAATCCTCGCTGTCAACAGCCCTGTTTGCACAGCCTGGTTTTGCTACCGTAGTTGCTTTACTTAAAATGATGATGTCCCAGCTTTAACTATAATCACAATTGCCCAGCCTGTCATGTGCACTTCAAAGGATACTGCAGGACAGATGTGGTGGGAGCTAGGCACGTCATTGCTCATGTTTAAAGATGGTGGGGAACAGGGCACCACATGACTCCAGCTCAAGGAAGGGCTATTTGTTAAGAAACACCATGTACCACATAGCATTGAATGGCTCCCCAGAACCTCAGGGGCAGAGTGGAGAAATAAATACCCACAGTACATATACCCACTTGAAAATACCAGGCACCCAACCCATATTCTCTCCTTTTCTCCTCAAAATGACCAAGGCACATTTAAAGGAGGGACAGAGTAATTGGTTGCTCTCATCACGTTGAGGTTGCTTATGAAAACCTCCTTCTCTAACCATATATTCAGAATTTCTATTCTAGTCTGGCCCTAGCCCTAAGACAGGGGAAATGATCGTATACTGGGGAGAGAAAGAGAAGGAGAACAAAGAGAAAAAGATCTAACTCTCCACACCAATTTGAACAGTAAATAAAGCCTTATTTTTAGCCCATTGGGGAGACAGTGGCTCTATCCTTGGGCCATACTGGGTCAGACCAAAGGTCCATCTAGCCCAGTATCCTGTCTTCCGACAATGGCCAATGCCATGTACCCCAGAAAGGAATGCTTCCCTCTCCATAGGGAAGCATTCAGGAGACTATATGAACCAAGCAGATGGGTAATAGAATGTAAAGCATTTCACCTGTATCTTATTGGTTCAAACGCAGAGTAAGCTTTTAGTGAGTGATAGTTATCACCACTCTAGCCATGTGTGAAATGGGTTATCAGTCTCCAGTCACTTGGTCAAAAATTAGCAGAATTTCATTGAAGTTCATCACAACTGGACCTAAGTGGCATCTTTATATTTGCAATCTCAGCCCAGTAGGAAAGGATGAATGGACACAGAAACTCACCTATATTTTTCTCCCTAAAGGTGACCAGAATCGGGTTTCAGCAGATCAGGACAGTGAGGGGAAACATTCATTGCTACAGCCCTTTAAGAAAGGCATGCTAAATACGTGGCTTCAATTTTCATTGCCATAATTTAGGCATTTTTTGTTAATATTGAAAGTTACTTTGAAACAGTATACTGGAGCACTATTCTGTCTTGTCACCACTCAATATACAACATCCACAGGAAAAAACATGTTTTTCATTTAGCACTTTCATATTTGTGTTACTTGCTAATGGCTTGTAGGGATATCTTAAACTGTAACTCACTCTCTCTGACCTATTTAAACAAAATAATCTTTTTCTTTTTTTAAAGAAATCTTGAAAGAAAGATGTGAATTAACCAGAGAATGAGTAATGCCATTTTCTTTTCAGGAACCATTTTAGTAAAGACTATACAGTAGGGAGGGATAGCTCAGTGGTTTAAGCATTGGCATACTAAACACAGGGTTATGAATTCAATCTTCAAGGGGGCCACTTAGCGATCTAGGACAAAATCAGTACTTGGTCCTGCTAGTGAAGGCAGGGGGCTGCACTCAATGACTTTCAGGGTCCCTTCCAGTGCTATGAGATAGGTATATCTCCATATATTTAGTTAAGAAGCTCCTGCTTCTATGTCTTGGATTAACCATTACCTCTCTGTAAGGATGATGTGCAGTAGCGATACAGTTTTAGGCCTCAATCCTGCAAAGCGTGCACATATAAGAGAAGTCCCAATGAATTTACTAGGACTGCTCAGATGTGTGATGTCATTCACTTGTGTAAGCCCAGAATCTAGGTCAGAGATGTCTGCTGTCTTTGACTGCTCTCATAGGCCAGCATAGTTTACGAATGACCCATGACAGATGAAGCAATAGCTAGAAGCATCAGTGGCAGATGTTCTATTCCAAGCTGCCTCTATTGTGACAAAGAAATTCTGAATCCTGATGCCAGAGCTGTGCAAGAGGCAAAACAAGGTTTCTTTGACATTTCTGATATTGTAAATTTTATTTCCTACTAAAGCACCCAGAGCTAGGGATAGGTGCTTTGCTATAAATAACAAGAAATATTTGTGGACAGCACTAGTAAGAGCAAAATTGAAGGTAAAATGTGGACTGCACAGCTTTAAAAATTAATAGAAGATTAAATTTAAAGGGACACTGAACTTGAAAATTACATTTCTGTCTGTATATTTTGTATCTGCTATAGATACAAATAATGGCTCAGATCTAAGTGAAATGTTAGTGAAAAGCTATTCTTTTTCAGTTTGCTGACAGTGCACTCTGTGTACAGTCAATTTCACTGTTTCTCTTGCTAAATCACATTAGTTTTGCTCTTGCTGAAAATCCCTTAAACAAACAGAAAACAGGCAAAACTTTACACAAATGTTTTTTAAAAACAAATTCAGGACATGCACTAACAGAAATGGATTTGTTTATAGCAGATTAAAAAAAAAATCAAGTTGACACTCTCCCTTTAAGAATCCAAAATAATTTCAGATCCTGATTTTAGGTGGCTGGTTTTTTGCAGTGAGGTGGAACTATTCAAGACAGGGAAAGCATAATAGTGAAGACGCTGCAGAGCGAAAAAAAGATGGGGAAGTTTTGCTAGATGGAGACACAACCTGGCATTTTACTGGTGCCAATACAAGAGGCTGGTTGGGAGCAAACGTTCAGGCTAGAGAGCACTGACAGGTTACGCATGAGAATCAGGATGAAAACAAAGGGCATCAGAGAAAATCAAAGAGGTATTTAGAAAGGATCCGGGTATCCTACCTGGAAACTGAAAGGAAGGAAAGGTGAATTGCAATATATGGTATGTTACCAATTTGTATGTAGCAGAGCAGAGCTGACAGAGACTGTCTGGAGCTGAAATAACCGTTAGCCTGGCCAACTGGACTTAGTCAGTCTGGGATTCTTAGATAAATTGGGTACTTTAGGGGGGCGGCAGGAAGGGATACAGGGAGAGGTGTGTTGCTCAGTGGTATCAGAGAGGCTATGATTGCATATGCAAGCAAACTGCTTTGTTGCCAATTTAAAAAGAAAAAAGAAAAAAGCTTCTCTCTTTTTTGTTTGTTTATCTTTCTTAAGTACAGATAAGAGTGTTTAGGAGAGAAATGCCTTGATCTCCAGGTAAGAAATGGAGATATTTTGATTCTGCCAGTGAAAAAGGATGGCGCACCATCTAAAAGGGGGATTAATGGCCTGACCCAAATCCCAGGCTTTGCATCAGGCCCCAAAGCCTTGATTCAGAAAGTCATGTAAGCAGGTGCTTAGTTTTAAGCAGGGGCTTAAATACTTTACTGAATTGAGGCCCAAATCTCTTAGCATGGCATGGTACAAGTTGTAGATAATGGGAATGGGTCAGAAAACAATTGAGCAATCAGACAAGCTAATAATGTACTTAGCAGTTGATTATGGGAAGCAGTAGGGCACAATAGAGAAGGCATTGGACTGGGTCTCAGGAGACATAGGTTCTATCCTAGCTCTACCTCCAGCCCACGGTCTTCATCTCTGCGCCTCAGTTTCCCCATCTGTAAAATGGGGCTAACGATACTTTCATTTGCACAGCACTTGGAGATGTAAAGATGAAAAACACCGCATAAGAGCTAAGTAGGGTTATGAGCTATATTTGTTTCATGGGTGGCACATTATTTGTGGTAGCATAACATATGTTTATGTAACAGAGAATATGGTGGTATACCATATGTTTATGTAACAGAATACATAGGTTTTATATATTAGAAATACTTTTAAAACAGTAATTAAACAATTTTCACAACACTCCTTTGAAGTAGGTATTATTAAACCCATTTTACCAATAGGAAAATCAAGGCAAATAGGTGAAAAGACTTCAACAAGGCCACAGATGGCAGAAGCAGGATCAGAATTCAGGATCCTCTTGCCTCCCAATCTTGTGCTCATTCCGTTAGACCAGATGACCTCTCAAGTGACCTGGATTTAACTGCCAGGCATGTAGGCATGACTTGAGAGAGAGAGATGAAATTAGTGGAGAGCTTAACTTAGGGTGTCCCTACACTATAGCCACATAGCTACAGCTGTGCTGCCGTATCACCGTAGGGTAGACGCTTCCTATGTTGACAAAGGGGGCTATTCTGTCACTGTAGTTACTCTACCTCTCCAAGAGGCTATAGCTAGGTCAACGGAAGAATTCTTCTATCAGCTTAGCCGTGTCTGCATCACGGGGGTTGGTCAACCTAACGAAAGGGCTTATGGCACAAAATTTTTCACAGCCCTGAGCGACATAGCTAGGTTGATCTAATGTTTAAGTGTAGACCAGGCCTTAGTTCTGGAAGCATTCTAAGTGAGGGTAAAACCCTGAGGACTGGAAGGTGACAAACAGAACACCATCATTCTAAAAAGGCACATGGCTACCAAACCCTTAGATTATCAAAACAACATGAGAGAGAAGTGACAGAAGCAAAGAAGCACATGGTACATTGTGAGCAATTACAGCCTGATTAGCATAATAACTACTGGAGAGAATCTAGGGTGAAATCCTGGCCCTACTGAGGTCAATGGCAAAAATTACATTGACTTCAGTAGGGTCAGAATTTCACCCCTGATCTCTACAGCTTTGTCTACACTCCAGAACAGAATTGGTGTTAACAGCTTTTAACAATGGTTGCAGCTGAATTTGTGTCAAACATGGTCCAGCTGTCAAAGTAGTACACACAAGGACAAACCATATTTAGCAAATGTTCAGCTAAGCACGGTTATTCCCTGCTCTGATTAGGAGGTCACCAATGGTGCAATCCTATAGTATAGATACAATGAATCAGAAACCATGAGTTCTGTAAGAACAGCATAGTTACTTGGACATTATCAGCATTCAGACAGTAATAAATTATCCAAAGTTGGGAGACTGGCAATGCAGAAATGGAGTTTATGATGAACAGGATGCAGATTCATATCAAAATGGTCAATGACAGACTGGAGAATAATGAAATCCAAGACTATCTGAGGTCCTTATCTCTCATATATTAAGCAATCAGGAGCTGTAAGCTCCTTAATTCTCCTTCCTATCATTTTTCTTTAATGTCTTCCTTTCCTGTTTGGGAGGATGAAGTAGAGCTTGATCCTGTGATTTATGTTTGCAGTCATCATTGGAATGTTTGCATCACTTATTGTACTCTCTGTATCTGTTGCTTTTTCCATTTATAAATATACTAAGTAATTTCAATAAGATTGAAATTAACAAGGGAAAAATATTCAGAATGTATTTGGAAACACTTGGCGAGACACAGAACTTGGGTTAAATGCAGAAAACGTGGATTTATGAGAAGGAAGGCTAAATTCGTTAACACTGCAGGACTCACCAGAATTCAGGAAATGCACGTCTCCACTGTGGAAGGATGTAGCAGGCACATGCTTATCATTCGCTGAGTTGCTGCTTGATTCAAAACTGCTGCCAGGCACAAATACTCTCTGGCGTGATTAAATCTTACTTGCCAGAGTAGCCCACTGATTTCATGAGACCCCTGGACTTAATCAAGTGCACAATTGCTCATTTGAGTGAAGTCTGAAGGATCAGACCCATCACCAGCAAAGTAAGAAGTCATCATGGCAGAGAGGTCACATAACCTGATAGACAGAAAACAGTCTCAAAAACAGGATACAGTGAGTGGTTACAAGTAGGAGCAACTGTAGCTAAAGGTTGTGACTAGGGAGAGATAAGACTTTGCTATAAGATCCTTTGTACTTTGTTAGGATAAGAAAATAAAACACCAGACACCAAAGTTTGCTGATCATTTCAAAACTGAAGATAAAACAGATTATTAAGGAAGAAAAGACCTCCTGGGATTGCAATAAGACCAAAAAGTGATTAATAAATAAAAAACATGTGGGCTTAATGTACTGTAGGCACATGCAAAACCGTGTTTGTGGGAATTGCATCAGAAAAGACTACAGTATAAAGTGGAAGAATCACAAAGCCATCACCACCACCAATAGCTGTGTTGTTTTAAGGGTAAAAAAACCAAATCTTTGAAACCTTCAGACCAATCTACAAAGACAACCAGGGCGCAGGGTGTATTAACATGGGACGTTATACAAATCAAAGTAATACAACTGCTTTACAACCCACCAGTGGCTCAGTTCTGATTGCCCTAGGAAGGCTGTTACTGTCTTAGAAGTAGGGCTCTTAACTTGGGGATCACAAGCAGATGTCAGAGTTGTGACCGCCCTGCCTTTCCCATATTGCTAATTGGGTGGGGGGGTCTCAGCTAACCCCCTACATGGGGGAAGGCTGCTGAGTGTTTCCTATTATGGAAAAAGGAGCCTTAGTAAGTGAAAAATTGAGAACCACTTCTCTGGGTAGGGAGAAAACAAAACAAAACAAAACAAAACACCAGGATGGTTTCAACTTTGCAGCTACTATATGTGCTTATGTGCTTATGGGGTAATGCTGGTTGGGCTTAACAGTAATGTGATTGCCCCTGAACCAAAGCAATGTAAAGTATGAAACATTTTATGAAATGAAGCAAATGACCTGCTCACCCTAGAGAGGGGTTCAGGGAAAATAGACTACAAGCTAGAACGGCTCTAGCTTTTTGGCCGCCCCAAGCAGTCATGCGCGGGAGGCGCCCCGGAGCCGCGGGAGCAGCGGACCTCACGCTGGTCCCGCGTGGCTCGGCTGGACCTCCCGCGGCTGTGGACGGCTCGCGTGTCCGGGGGCTCCACTTGAGCTGCCGCAGTCATGCCGGGGCTCCGGTGGACCTCCCGCAGGCATGACTGCGGCAGGTCCGCCGGCCCAGCCTGCCGTCCCCCCCGGCAGCAGGGGACGCCCCCTAGATTTTGCCGCCCTAGGCACCAGCTTGTTTTGCTGGTGCCTAGAGCCGCCCCTGAGTACAAGAGACCCGGACATTCAAGCAGAATTCCTTCAGATCAGGAATATGGTATTAGACACAAAGGGTAAATTGCCAAGTAAACCAATAGATAAAGATGAGTTTAAGACACATCTGAACATTGGTACGACAAGAGAGTGGATTAAAGACTTCAGGGCTAAGCCTTCAATGGGACCCACTTGTGAGGCCATGTGTCATTTCTGACAATTCTCTCTCTCTGGAAGTCGTACACCATCAAAGCCAAAATTACCCCCTACGGAAAACAAGGTGGGTGAGGTCATATCTTTTATTGGACCAACTTCAGCTGGTGAGAGAACCAAGCTTTCACGGAGGTCCCCTTCAGGAAAAGGCAGGCAAAGAAGCTCTGGTGGAAAGAGTCAACAGTCAGTGACAGCAAGTCTCTCTAGCCAACATGCCGCTTTGGCACCACGAACTGTAAAGTATCTTTTCACATTATTAGATCAGTTTTTATTGACCTCAAAGGGTCATTTTCATTCACTGACACACCAGTGTCAACTGAGAGGGCAGGAAAGAGATCAGATTACAGAGACCTGTAAATTTCATTCTGACACCGCCTTTCACAGGGACAAAATTCAGTCAGGGGAAACAGAAAAAAAGAAAAGGAAACGATCTAAGCAGGAAAGTAAACAAATAAGAGCATAACACTGGATGGGAAAGTGTTTTTTAAAAAGATCCAAGGGGCCTGATTCTCCCCTTGCTCATAGCTGTGTTACAATGGTGTGAGTCCATAGACTAGGCATCAGTGGAGTTACTACTGATTTACACTGACACAAGAGTCAAGTCCAGTAATTTTACCAGCCGCAAACCAATTTGCACAGTGCTGGTCATTCTAACTGTTTGAGCTAGTAATTAGAACTCAAGATATCTCCCTGGCAGCAGTGAAAGAAAGAAATGATTTTGTTTTATCCAAAATATAGCTCTTTACCCATCAGGGGATGTCTTGTATTTAACATCTTCAGTGCATTATGGGCCAGCTCTCCAACTGATGTAATTCAGCATAGCACCACTGCAACCAGGGGAGATATGCTAGGGTATACATAATCTGGGGTGAAATCCTGGCCCTACTGAAGTCAATGGCAAAAATGACAGACTTTAGTGGGTCAGAATTTCACCTCTGACTTCTATAGCTTTGCTGCCCTTTGAAGTGTTGCTTGTGCACAAACACTATTTTATATATTCCTACATTACATTAAGACCACATGTTTGGTAAGATTATGCAGGGTGTGAGACTGCCTACAATGGCATGTCTGATCTGCAACTGCTGGTAGCAAATATCTCCAACTGCCAGTCATGGGACACTAGATGAGAAGGGCTCTGAGTTACTACAAAGGATTCTTTCCCAGGTGTCTGGATGCTGGGTCTTGCCCACCTGCTCAGGGTCTAACCAATCATCATATTTGGGGTCAGGGCAGAATTTTCCCCCAGGTCAGATTGGAGGAGACCATGGGGGCTTGTAAAAGGGTTCGGCCCTCTCTGGAGCGGCAGGGAACCAGACCGCCTCACTACGTCCATCGGGTTATTTCGGGGGAACTAGCCTGGCCGCGGGGTTTCATGCCGCGGCAACAGTAGAGATCAACAAACAGCTCTATTCCACAGACCCAGGCCCTAGTTCAGGGCGGGGCAGTCGAGAGTCTCTGGCTCAGGCCCTTATGCAGGGGCTGAGCAAACAAATGAGTTCAGGAGGCCTCGGCCCTGGCTTCAAAAGGCCTGGGGAGAGGGGGAGACTGCCACCCACACGTTGGGTGGCAGTGGGGACGCAGGCCCACCCACTCCACTGCGTCCCAGGCCGGGGCCCTAGCAGCGGTAGACAACCCGCTGCTGTGTCAGTGGGGATCCTGGCCTCAACACACTGACTTCGGCTCTGGGTGTGCTGCAGCCAGACTAGGGTCGGCTGCCCCCGGACTACTTCCTACCTCCCCCTCTAGAGGTACCTGCGTCTGGACCGTGTCCTCCATGGAATCAAGCACCATGGGCTCCTCAGGGTACTTGGCGAGCAGCAGGCTTGGCAGCTCCTCAGGGTAGCTTGCCACAGGCAGGCTTAACAGCTTCTCCAGGGTCTGGTCAGTCCTCAGGTCGATCACAGACTGCAGGAGTCTCCCCACCGGGAGCTAGGCCACAGGCGTCTGGTTTCTCCAGCGGCTGGGCCTCTAGTGAGCTCTGGGATTGGGCTTTTGTACTTGCTGTCCTGCACCCTGACCTCTGGGGGGCAGGTGCAAGCTCCACTGGCTCTGCCCACTTTGGCATCCGGAGGGGCTCGTCCCTCTCCCAGGCGGCGGGGAACCAGACTGCCTAGCTACAGGGCTTTTCACCTTCCTCTGTAGCATGGGTCATGGGTCCCTTGAGAGTTTAAACAAGGGTAAATGGCAGATTCTCTGTAACTTTAAGTCTTTAAACCGAGGACTTCAGTAGCTCAGCCAGAGGTTAGGGGTCTGTTACAGGAGTAGGTGGGCAATGGTCTGTGACCTGCAATGTGCAGGAGGTCGGACCAGATGATCATGATGATCCCTTCTGACCTTAAATTCTAAGAGTCTATGAGTTTGATGATACCAGGCAGACTTACGAGAGATGCCTCAAAAATCACCACCATAGCATGGGACAAAGTCTGATTGAACAAAAAAATATCCCTTCCATGTTTACAGATTTTTAAAAAATCACTTTTAGGTTTCAGTATGGCATGAGGTATGGGGACCAAGATATCTGCCCACATTTAACAGCCACTATCTTGTTTAAATCTGTATCTACCTTATGCTGTCCTCTCACATAAAAATGCAATGAAAGGAAAACCAGTGGCCTAATTCCACCATCCTGCAGATTTTAAAGACCACCAGGGGTTCTGGTGACCACAACCTCCTCCTCACTACACCAGGCTGGAGGTTAGAAATCCATTGAAAGTTCATGCATGAACTTCATTTTTAAAATCATAAATAATTATTTTTGTAGGGGCTGGATGATACGATAGGCTGAATTTCTAAATATATTAAGATTTAACGTACCACTGCTTTTATTAATAATTACCTTAAACTAGGAGTGTTGCCCTTGCTGGAACTTTGTATTGTCTTTATTGTCTATATTGTGTGATTTTTATGTTGATGTTAGGCCCAAACCAAAAAAAACCCTCAACTGGGTAAAAGTTTTTAACCATATCCAAATTTCCTGGCTGGACCCTAGATATGTAAGGGACCAAACAAGAACCTTGGCATACACATAAACTTAGTAAAAGTTCTGATTTAGATCTGAACTTTGCAGATCAGGCTCATCTCTGCCTTTCATATCTTTGCACAAATACATAAAGCTTATAATTTTGTGCATGGCTAGGATCGCCTTGAATCTAATATGCAGTTCAATACTCTCTCTGCACCCTTTTGAGATGATCACTTGGGAAATCATTGTTGCATGCTGAACACTGGCATAAATCACATATTACTATTTACACAGAGAACTATAATAAATCAAAGCCCATTTCAGAGGCAAAGGGGAGACCAGAGCTCTAATCCTCCAAAAGGACAGAGAGTCCAACGTGCCTATGGACTTAAGAGCATTTATATTTATCTAGAACATATTTTACCAGGAAAAGTGAGATGTCCATATGTCATTGCCATGGAAGTCCTGGGGAATGGAATCTGTGTTGGCATAACGACAGAGCCATTCTTAAAGGGAAATTGTAAAATATATTTCCTCGCTGGAAAAGAGGTTATTGTAAATAAAGCCGACTACTGTATATCATCTCCCACCCAAAGCAGACACTTTAAAGCACTCCTAAGAAATAGGACTGTTCAGACTCAGAATGTGAGTCAGTTCCTGGAAAGGGGTCTGGGAAATGCCAAGGATGACAGCAGCAGAAAAGCAGATTGCAATCCTCGTGTAATGGAAACAGAGCACGAGGAGACTATACATCTCTATTGCTATTGCTGAAGCAAGTCAGGAGACACGGGCATTTGGCTGTCATCAACAATTGCAGGAAAACAATTCTGTTAATCACATTGTACTTCTGCTAAAAAAAAAAAGAGATATACTTGAGGAGTCTGGGCCAAATTCTGCTCTCAGCTATGCCAATGTAAATTTGGAGGAATCGCATTAGATCAACAATTTTAAAAAACCTAGACTTTTACTTAGGTGAACCATGGTGTTGAGAAACATTCAAGTCAGAAGGTCGCCTAAAGAGACTCCTCTTGAATTAGACCTTAGGCATCTCCCTCTCTCTCTATGGGCCGAATGCAAAACTCATTGAAGTCAATGGAAAAGCTCCCATTAGATCAGACTCTGTGGGTCTAATTCTGCCAATCTTACTCATGCTGAATCATAGCACATCCCACTGAATACAAGTTAAACTGGCAATGCTGGACCCGTGTATAGTAAAATACAAAATAGGCCTGACATGAAGTATTTCCTATACTGATTATTTGTTGGCAAAATTATGGATGAGTGTTGCACTGAGTTACCAATCCACAATGCATCTCTGTTCCATATATCTTACTAGCAACATAAAGACATTTAGACCCTGATTCAGCAAAGCACTACAGCACATACCCCATTAACTTCAATTGGACTTAAGCATGTGCTTAACTTTAAGCACATGTATACATGCTTTGCTGAACTGAGGCCTTCAGTAGGTGATCATTCCCTCTCCTCATCCCCAAAAAAGACAAAATTACTCTGATATCACTCCAAATAACTAGAATTGTGGGAAGTGCTCTCAGTAAAATTGGAAATTATACAAATTGGCTTTGTTATAAAATTGAAACTCACACCAGGAGCATCAAAACAAACCTAGGCCCTACTTCAAGGGAAACGGGCCGATTTATGGTTTTGCATTAAAATCATGGGATATTTGTGTTGAGAAGCTTTCAGAAGAGCTCAGAAGCAATCAGATATAACTCAGAGTGAAATGCAAGGTGAAGGTGCAAATGAGCGAAAAACAAACAAAATATTCTCATGGGACCTTATGAGCTGAAACTGCAAATTTGACTGTCAGCATGAAAAGGACGTGAATGGTGATCAACAGGAAAATGATTTGCAAAAGTCTCTCTCTCTCAAGCATTCTAGACCCGTTGGAGATAGAAAGCAGTAGTATATCCCATAATCAATAGATGTTTCCCTTGTTTTAGAATGATCTACAGCTTCTTAGCCCACAAAACCCATTTAATTCAACTTTGAATTTTTTTAATTTAACAATGCATTAGAAAAATAAAACAGAAACTATTCTTCAAAATGTTGATATTAAAATTCAAGTTGGACTTGTTCTCCCCAGATATCACAGAACTGTCCAAAGGAAGATGTAATTTTAAAGAAAATCTGCCATTTAGATATCTGAGTATTTCCAGTGGTAATTCACTAGAGAGTGAAATTCACCCTTGTGCAGAGGCCCAGCACAAGGTCTAAGCCCTTAATTCACAATTAAACTGTGAAAATAGGGTCTCTGTGGCCCTTAACCCTAGCGCTGATTGTCTGCAGTGGTGGGAATTTTATCCTAGGATGTTTCATTTATTCTAAGATTTAATTTTATAACTAAGTCATAGCAATATGATTGCATTGGTGAAACAGTACTTGAGTTTGAGAGAGATTTAAGGCTGCTTATCTAAAGTCACAAACCATGAGAGGTTAAACATAGCTGTTGTGTATTTTTCATTTCTAAGAAACTGCATTTCTCTGATCTAACCGCCAGACCCACAACAATCAGCAGAAACATTTATTGCCCTAAAAATATATGCTTGCTAAGATGTGTTTTAGAAATTTACTCAGATTAAAACAGATTAAGGGTAGCTATTTTTAAAATCTAAACTTTATTGCTTTATATATCACAATAATATGGGTTTGTCATAAACCTGTAGTCCCTGTACTTTAAATATACCCCTCTTTATTGCCTGTGTTATGCAGTAGTCACTTCAACAAACAATAGGGAAAGAACAGAGAGAGAGAGAGAGAAATTAATGCTGTAGAAAAGGCCAGTCACATTCTTCTCTGAACACTCTTTCGTAATACTAATAAAAAGGGACAGCCAATAAAATTGCAAAGCAGCAAATTTAAACCTGATAAAGAGAAATCCTTTTTAACTTGACAGATAATTAAGCTTATGGAACTCACTGCCGCAAGTTATTATGGTGCAAAAAGAGTTTTGCCGAATTCAAAAAATAACTAAATAGTTACATAATAAAAACAGGATAAAATGTTCCAATGGGTATAAACTGTAATTGTTAAGGGCACAAGCCCACCTTTAAGTGATATGGCTTAGGAACAATCTTGGGTTGTTGTACGACTGCCCCAGTGGAGTTTCTTGTAACCGTTTCTGAAGCAGGTGGTACTGCCCACTGACAAATACAGGATAGTGGTCTGGGTAGGTCACTGGTCTGATCTATTATGTCAATTCCCGTCCCTATGATTTGTTACTGCAGAAGTGGAAATGATCAATCCATTCTGCACTGCAAGGATATTACACTATGGAGGCCTACACAAGAGAGAAAAACAGCTGAAAAATGATGCTGTATTTTGAGTGTGTACATTTCCCAAGCTGCTCCATGCAGGTCAAACACTGTAGCATAAAAAAAAATACAACTCCCCTTGTTCCTGAAGTAATAAGATCACAAAATTCAGCTCAGACCTCCTTCCCTGGCCTGACTGCTCCTAGGATTCATACATCTGCTTAGCCACAACCTAGTTCCTCTCTCCAGAGAGCCACCCCCCTTCTCTTCTCTCCAGGTGGGGTCATCAGCCACCTGTCTCACTGAGTCAGCAGAACCCACTTACTCTTCTCCCTGCAGGATCAATACCTGCTAACAAGAGGGGTCTTACTGACAAATGTTGCCTGCCTGTTACGTTTGTATATGGTACAGTTTGTAACCTAATATCTGATTATGTTACATTGAATGCTCTGCAGTTAGTTTCATCCTGGGCTTAGAAGAGATTATCTCATTTTTAGGACCCCTGGGAGGACACAATATTTTATTGATGAAAGCTGAATGCATACGTATGTCTGTACAAGTCCCATGCAGACCATAAAGGTTCCAGGTAGAACTGAACACACAATACCCTGGATTGAAAAGAACACCCTAGCCCTGGGTAACAAAGCAAACACAATCATCCTGCACCAGGCCTATCTTCCTTCAGAGAGGCTCTGGCACCAAGCAGTTTCCAGCTGAATCCTGGCCCCCGCTAGGCCTTTCTTCCAGGAGCTAGTATGAGAGACCTGCCCTCCCTCCCAGCTCTTCTCCAAGGTGCTGACCCTCTCCTTTTAACCCTCCCTTCTGCCCCGCCTCCAAGCCTGCCAGTATTTGCAGGTGAAACAGGATGGGGCTGACTGAGCCTACAGCAGCTCACGAACCCTTTCCTGGCCAATGGAGGCTTTGTACACCCCATCACAACCAAAGAAGGGACACTTCATGTCCTCAGCCCCTCTAAAAAGGCTTGCGCTTTGCTCCAATGGTCCTGAAAATAAATGTGTGTACACATGCAACCACCCACCTACTGGCAATTCTATGGGAAAAAAAGAGCTGGACAACTCAGGTGGCATGTGAGTTAAAGGCTAATTGGTGTGACACTAAAATGTAGGAATATGTTACACACATAAAATAGCATCCACTGCGATAAACAAAGTGGTTTGATTGTCCTTTCGGCATCTCCAGTAAGATGCTCTCTAGCAGCAAAATGCACCCCTGTGCCGAGGGCCAGCAAAAGTTCCACCTGCTACTTAAGACCTCAAAATAGAGGTGCAGTTTTTCTGCTGAGGGGCGAATGTCATCCTAGAAGAGGAGACAGCTTGTCTGATTTAACATCAGGCTACATTTAGATAAACATGTACAGGCAGTCCCTATTCATACACTGCAACAATATGGCAAGAGAAGGGTCAGGGCAACTCTGCCTATTTGGCAGGAGCTCTTAAATATCCAATGCAATACCCTGACTTGATTTTTTTCAGAACAGTAGGAAAACGGCAGACATATCCAGGTGTGCTTTTCTTACCCCACCACAGTGCTTAGTCTATTGTTAACTATACTTTGTAGCCCATAGGGCTAGCTTGCCTTCATTATATTCAGCTATAATGCAAGGAACCTACAGGCCTGTACCTGATAAGATATTTGCGTCAGCAGTTTCAGCAGAAGGCTTGAGGCCTATGAACTTTGGCACTGATAAATGGCCCAACAGAAACCCCCAAGTATTGGGGAGCTGAAAACAGAGTGTTTAAGGGGAATTTCCAACCACAGGAACATGAGTCCAACCACAAGAGTGCCATAGCAATGAATCAACGTACATGATAATGACAGGTACCTCAGTTACATCCACAGATACCTAACCGCAAGAGGGCCACGAATTGATGTCTACGATAACAAGTTGAGATCGTTGATATACTAACCTGCAGGAGAAGGACACTCCAACATTAGTAAGAGGAGGAAATACAAATAAGGAAAAGGGGCAAAACCCCAACTGCATATGCATTAGATATAGTGGTGTAAGCGTAACATATTATAAAAGTTGCATCCCAGCCTAGGGACAGTAGGAGAAGGAGATGTAGCCCATGGGAAGTGCCAGAATGATGGCCACTGGTGATGAGGGGGAAGGTGATGGTGATGAGGAAGATGATGGCTGACATTTCAGGTAGTCCTGTATGGGATGATGTGAGTATATGGATGTGCAGATGTACATTCTGTAGTATCTCTAGATACCTTACTGAGCTGGAGTGTTTGTGACTGTGGTAAATGTATTAAAAAACTATTCGTAAATATAGAAGAGTTCCTATTGTGTGAGTGTTGCAGCTGTGCACATCAGGATTCCCAACTATACAATGATTTAAATACTGGGTCTGATCTTGGGACAAGAACCTGTCTACCCTCAAAGTGATAACTGGGGATTCTTAAGTAATCAATATAATGAATACATCTAGATCTGACTACAGCTTCTAGGTCTCAGTGTATTTAACATTATTAACATTATTCTAATGTTCTTCTGTTCAACAGACAGAACTTTGCTCCCTAATTTCAGTTACTTCTCCTTTTGGGGGTGTCACATCATCTGGTCCCATGAGGAACCATGAGAAATACATCAGGTACCAAAATCCACCACAGAAACATTCCAAACATCTTCCTGAAGTGCAGAGACTTAATACACACAGAATAATTCAGAGGGAATACAGCACCCACACTTGAACTAGCGTCACTTAACTTCCAAGTGAGTAAACTGAATTAATTTCTCCAATAGCTCACTCCAGAAGAGACCTCCTACAGCTAATCCACAGGTCATCAAAAATCCCACGCAGCCTTATACAACCCCCGTGTCTCTGTCCTAAAAAGGATAAACCCCCAAGAATTTTGGAGTCATTAACCAAAGTGCAGAGAGATTACCTATTATACAACAGCTTTAGGAGGATATAAATTTCACAGCCTTTGATACATCACTCCAAAGAGCATGGGTCAGTAGATCTCATTATGCATGAGAGTGTCAGAGGAAGCACTAATCAAGTTAGTTCCCAAGTTTTGGTACCATAGACTCTTGGAAATCCCCTTATTGGGGCACCATTAAACACAACTAATATAGCAAGGCCCTAAAACTAAAACACCCCTCAAAATGCATTCACAGGGAAATTTCTAATGAAGTTTCTTTGTATGATTCACAAACAAAACTGGACTTGGAATGAGAAAGCCATGTTTAGAGAAGTTTAGAAATGTTGACATTAAAGAATCATCATGTTTTACATAACTCTCACTCCCTTTTCTAACAGATTAAGGGTAGCACAGAGTAACATATACTGACTTACAACACTGAAATAGAAAATGAAGAGTTGCTAATGGTAAGGTTAAGAGCTTTGATAGCTATATTTTTAATTATTTGTAATTATATTTAATGAAGGAGTACAGATGAGGTAAAACTTAGGACAAGTCCTTGCTGGAATAAGTGTGTGTAGTGGCTTGGAGGGGTTCCTCCTCCTCTGTGGCAGAGGAAGACCACTCCACTTCACTATGCCACCTAGCGACTGAGAGCCAATCAACAAGGGATTAGCACCAATAACAGTCTGTAGCCAGTCTAGCTAGGGCAGGCAGCAATACGGTCCAGGCTCAGCCCTGTGGGTGGGTCCGAGCAATATCTGAGCAATATCTCGCTGGCTGGGGCAGAAGGCAAATACAGGCCATAAAGCCTAAAGCGGCTAGGCTGCCACAGGGGTGTGGTTGGCAGCAGGGGGTAGGGGACCCTGGGCCCACCCTACTCTACCAGGTCCCAGCCCAGGGCCCTAACAGTGGCACAGAATCCCACCACAGAGTCAATGGGGGTCCTGCCGAAACACGCTGACCGTGGCTTCAGCAAACACAACCAGACTAATGTCTGGTTTCCCTGGGCTACTTCCTACTCCTACCTGGTTGTAGGGCTTTGTCGCTCATGTGCCCTCAGGCTCCACAGGGTACCCAGCAGCCAGGAGTTCCAGCGGGTGTTTGCTGGGTGACAGTTCCAGAAGCTCCTCCAGAGGCAGAGGTTGATACAGCTCAACTCCTGATTCAGGGACCAGCAGCAACATATGACTCCTTCCCTGGCTCTCCATCAACTGAGCTGGAGGTCCCACCTTTTATACTTCCTGTTTGACCCCTCCACTTCTGGCACAAGGGGCAGACCCAGCCTGGCTCCACCCACTAGGGGGCAAGGAGTGGTTCCTCCCTGTCTGTGTCAGAGGAAAGCAACTCCGCCTTGCTACTGTGTGGTTTTGCAAATTCTTCTTTTTAAAAGTATTGCTAATCTGCTTAAACTGTTATTGCCCATAGAACAAAGGCACCCTATTGTGTTGGAACATGTAAGTAAAAGAGACACAAGCATGAAATGATGAATAAACCTTAGCTTTTTCTAAGGCCCAGGGCAGGGTGACACAAAACCAACATGACCAAGACATTGCAAATCCAGCAGGAAAAATACAGAAGTTGGGTAACTGAAACTCATGCATGCGTAAAGTCTGGGTTACCGAAAATTGAAAGGGTTGATGTGCTAAAAGCCATTTGGATAAAGATTAAATAATCTGCAATATAGAAATATTGAAAAGACCAAAGTGAGCATGGGCCCAAACTGGAGAAACACCAGACCAAAAACTGAAGAATGGGACTGAAGGACCAGACCTACGGGTCATGGAAGATGGAAGAACTTTCTGGTGCCCCAGAATGTGGTAACTTGGGCCCATTTACCAATCCTGTCTTGTCATTATTATTTGTCAGGTATAAATGTTTGTCCAGACATGATAAGTGATAATAATTCTGTCTGAAATAGTATAAATAAAAGCAAAAACTGATTAAACCTAAATTGGGCGGACTTATGACTCCGTTTCCCAACTTTTACCCCCAAAACACTATTTCTCCTGATTTTCCCAGTTCTTGCTCTACCCTCAGTGAGCAACAGAAATATTGTCCTGCTCATCCATAATTGGAAAAAGGGGGAAGTGACCTAATTTCAGGGCCAGTTGAAATTTGTGTTTGCTTTTTTGTTTGTTTCTGTCAAAATTTTCAGGAAAAACTGTAATTAACCCCCAACCCTTACCCCCAGAACAAGATACTTTCTGTTTGCAGTTTTCGGGGGGAGAATAAGGATACCATGAAAATTTTAATTTTGTCAAACCCTCCATTTTCTACCCAAAATAATTTTTTAAGGAAAACTTCCCATTGGCCCTGCTTTGAGATGTCTGCTGTTCTTTGTTGTGTTAGCTCTCTCTAGTTCCCACTATATTTAACATTATTAAAACTATCCTCTTCTGTCTATCCTACCTAATTTAGCCTTCCTCAGATTTAAGGCATTTGTAGAAACACAGGTGCAAGACAGTCCCCTAAATTAGCTTCTCCAGTCCACAGCAAATAGACCAGCTGCTGCCCTTAAGAACAATGTAGAAATGCTTCCAATTGATATCAGGCCCATCCACTTTGGCTCAGACAGACTCTGATAATCTCCTTGGGGAAGAAGATCATGAAGAGTTGATGGCCACTGAACACAGAGTGCTGGCCCAAGTTTGTTTCTCTTCATCTTTCTGAGGTGACAGTAGTCCTCTCTGGTGTGGTCAATGGCAGGGCTGCTGTGTCTTTCAAGCTTGAAGAAGAATCTGACTGATTGTTTTCTGCCAGTGGATGTGCCCACTTTACCCAGAAGTATCAAAAGGCTGCCTAGAATTAATCCCTTCTCACTCTCACTTTCCATTAATGACATTCCAAGCTTGTGCATTCACTTACAGATGGAAACTCCAGATTGTTAACAAGGTAGCACTAGAAAGTGTGGCAAGTTCAATATTCTTCACAAAGCAGGGCACAAAAGACAATAGCAGTAAAATGCAGGCTGTGAATACATTAACTACAGCAGCCACATAAAAGGACTGTCTCCTAATTGTTTACCGGGGTAGGAGAGACCTTGATATATATTGAATCACAGTTGGCAGAATCCGTATCATGTTTCCTATCACCGTAATGAGTTTCATCTTTGATTCTGGGGGTCCTTGCCACATTTGGTCATGTTACAGTGTCTTGAGACTCTTTATGATTTTGTTAGTGTGAGAGTCCACAATCAAAATGATTAATAGAATTCAAAACAACCATTTAGAAACAAGAGGTGATAAATAGGGAAAACAGAAACTAACTGAAAACGAAGCAACCGACAAAGTTTTCAATGAAAGTTTGGATTAAAAATTGCAAAGAATGAAAGTTCTCCAAAAAGTGTATTCACCAACAGAAAAAAAAAAGCCTAAATATAATGTGGAAAATATGTGACTATGACTAATTTGCTAATCTCCAAAGAAAACTGCAAATCTGATTGCATTAGTAAGATGTCACTTAGAATAAGGCACAAACTCAGCCATATATTCATCCACAGGACCAGCCACACTGCTTTCTCTCATTGTAGAATATGGCCTGGATTTACCCATGGTTCTCAAGTTTCTGTCTAGGTTTATTCCAAACCTGAATCTCAAATGTAATGAAAAAAGGCTGAAAGAAAAGATCTGGCAACAACCCTTCAGGTGCTGTTCAAAGAGTGCTTTCATTATGAAGAAAGTGAACTTGGATATCTGTCAGCACTTTAATATAATGCCCTTGAGTGTGACCACACCGTTTAACTCCTTCCAATCAAATGGAAATGTCTAGTCTGTAATATCACAGAAATGAGCTAACACAATTGTCTCGGGGAGGCATCCATATCATGGGATGGGCGAACTGGTTGGGGGGAAACCATTATCTGAACTGACTCCAATCATAGCTCCAATTCATCAATCAGAACAAGCCCAACCTGCTCTTTAAATTTTGGCTCAGTCTGAATGGAGAAATTAAGTCTTCTTTCAGTAGCTTTCCCTACAGACTGATCTCTTAGGCCCCATCATTAGGAACTTTTTTTAAAAAGAGTTTGAAACAAGCATCTCTGCTAATGAAGGAAAATTTCATAAGCAATATGGCCGAACTCTACATACGCTATATCTCCCTCGGACCTGCATGGAGATGCACAGGGCTAGGGGCTGGCCTGTCTAGCCCTGTCAGCTTTATTGAGGGGAGGGATCGCTCAGTGGTTTGAGCATTGGCCTGCTAAGCCCAGGGTTAACATAAGAACATAAGAACATAAGAAAGGCCATACCGGGTCAGACCAAAGGTCCATCCAGCCCAGTATCTGTCTACCGACAGTGGCCAATGCCAGGTGCCCCTGAGGGAGTGAACCTGACAGGCAATGATCAAGTGATCTCTCTCCTGCCATCCATCTCCATCCTCTGACGAACAGAGGCTAGGGACACCATTCTTACCCATCCTGGCTAATAGCCATTTATGGACTTAGCCACCATGAATTTATCCAGTCCCCTTTTAAACATTGTTATAGTCCTAGCCTTCACAACCTCCTCAGGTAAGGAGTTCCACAAGTTGACTGTGCGCTGCGTGAAGAAGAACTTCCTTTTATTTGTTTTAAACCTGCTGCCTATTAATTTCATTTGGTGACCCCTAGTTCTTGTATTATGGGAATAAGTAAATAACTTTTCCTTATCCACTTTCTCAACATCACTCATGATTTTATATACCTCTATCATGTCCCCCCTTAGTCTCCTCTTTTCCAAACTGAAGAGTCCTAGCCTCTTTAATCTTTCCTCATATGGGACCCTCTCTAAACCCCTAATCATTTTAGTTGCTCTTTTCTGAACCTTTTCTAGTGCTAGAATATCTTTTTTGAGGTGAGGAGACCACATCTGTACACAGTATTCGAGATGTGGGCGTACCATGGATTTATATAAGGGCAATAATATATTCTCAGTCTTATTCTCTATCCCCTTTTTAATGATTCCTAACATCCTGTTTGCTTTTTGACCGCCTCTGCACACTGCGTGACATCTTCAGAGAACTATCCACGATAACTCCAAGATCTTTTTCCTGACTCGTTGTAGCTAAATTAGCCCCCATCATGTTGTATGTATAGTTGGGGTTATTTTTTCCAATGTGCATTACTTTACATTTATCCACATTAAATTTCATTTGCCATTTTGTTGCCCAATCACTTAGTTTTGTGAGATCTTTTTGAAGTTCTTCACAATCTGCTTTGGTCTTAACTATCTTGAGTAGTTTAGTGTCATCTGCAAACTTTGCCACCTCACTGTTTACCCCTTTCTCCAGATCATTTATGAATAAATTGAATAGGATTGGTCCTAGGACTGACCCTTGGGGAACACCACTAGTTACCCCTCTCCATTCTGAGAATTTACCATTAATTCCTACCCTTTGTTCCCTGTCCTTTAACCAGTTCTCAATCCATGAAAGGACCTTTCCTTTTATCCCATGACAGCTTAATTTACATAAGGGTTGTGAGTTCAATCCTTGAGAGGACCACTTAGGGATCTGGGGCAAAAATCAGTCCTGCTAGTGAAGGCAGGGGACTGGACTTGATGACCTTCAAGGTCCCTTCCAGTTCTAGGAGATTGGTATATCTCCTATTGTTATTGTATGTACCAGTCTGTTAGAGCCCTTGCACTCGTGAAGTGTGAGAACTGGGGCACATGTGGAGAGGGACGCTAACCAATCTTCTCACCATGCCTTCTCTCTCCTGCATAGCCAGACAGGGCCAGAAACAACTGAGGTTCACTCCTATAATGTGGAAAATAGCAGTGGAACACTGATCATTAGACTCATTGTTGAGGGGAAAGCCCAGTAGATCAGCGACACCATGATATCGGGTTAGAGGTTGCTCTAAGGCAATGAGCCTCTCACTGCCTGCAGTTGGATTTCGGTTTAGGCCTAGATCTGTGTCATAAACCTGATGCAGAAAAGAAACATTAATTAAATAAATTAAATCTAGGGACATATATTTCAAATGAATCTTTTTTGCAGATATTCTTCAATGTCCTCCTCTTATTCTTCATCTCTCTTTTCTTGGTTCAGCTGGCAAGCCGAGTCTTATTGTTTCATTTTTAACTATTGCTCCTCTGTAAAATGAATGCCTTGTTCCACTATAATTCATTTCCCTGTCCTTAGGGATCTTACATCGTAATCTTGATTTTTGCAGGTGGGATAAATTTGGAAGACGAATCACCAATGCTACCTCATTTTTATCAGCCTCGGCTCTTTAGTGATCAATTGGAGCTCTCTCTCCTTTTCTTTCTTGGGATAACAGAGATTTTTTGTTGCTGGATGAGTTTAGAGATCGCCCAGTTTCTGCATTACACACACGATCAGCAGAGCTGCGCGGTTGCACAGTGGTGCCTCTACATCTTCCTGTAGTAATGCCTAGAAAATAAAACATTCTGAGAGAAATTCTCTTTCTCCCCTCTCAGCACTGAGCAAATGGGCCTTGTGTGGGGATTGAGGGGCGTGGACAGAATCCACCTTAATCCCAGACAAAGCACTGGCCAGCCCACAGTCTCTCTCTCTCTGTCTCTGACACCTGCTCCATCTCCATAGCTGGAATAATGGCCATGACCCATTGAGAACTCCCTGCACAGGGGTTTGTGGCCACTGATCCCTGTGAATGAAGAATGACTGGCAAAGTCCCTGTCCCTGATGCTTCTCCTTGCTCCATTGAGATCAGCTCCTTCACATGCAGGAGGGTGTTTCTGCTCTCTCCCCTCCCAGCCATGCTGCTGCTGTCTTGGGAGCTCTTTTAACTCCTAATGTGCCAGGTGAATTTCATTTCATTTCACTGGGCACAGACGATCAGTATTGTTTCCAATTATTTCTCGCCATACTTTCTGTCTTGAGACATATAAACTTTCCTGTTTTAGCCATCTGAGGGAGACCTCCAGTTCTGGTAATATTTCTTCCTTCTTGGTTATCAAGAATGTCAGTCCAAAGCTCTAGCTGGTTTTCTTTTATAAAATAGATGATGTGTCTGCAATATCACTCAGGTCTGTTTCTATATTCACTACCCATTCGCTCTGGGAGTTCAGCTTTCATTTTTAAACTGGCAAGTGAAGATGGATTTACATTAGTTGAATTTCACTTATTGGTTCAGTTGGCTCTGGATCGGGCCCTGAATGCTTAAGATAAATTCTCTGGGCCTGATTCTCACTGCCCCTGAAGTCCACTCTAATAAGAATCAGACCCACAGTGTCTTTATCACATTAGTGGTTCTGGGTACTTTGGAGAAAGAATGTTATGCTACCACCATGCTGAAGTTTAGACAATCAGCTACTCGAAAGGGAAGAATGGGCTAGTGGTTAGAGTGCTAACTTTGGACTTGGGAGAAGTCCCAGGTTCACCACGCACTTCCTGTGTGAACACATACAAGTCACATATTCTGTGAGTGTCAGTTCCCGATCTGTAAAATGGGGATAATAGCCCGTCCCTGCCTTACAGAGGGGTTGTGAGGATACCCACATTAACAGTAAAAGATTGTGAGGTGCTCAGATACTGTGGTAATGAGTCCAGATAAGTACCACAGAGAGATACTACAATGACAGTGACCACATAAGCCCCGGGATAAACTGATGCTCAAGAACAAGACAGTCATCTTGTATTTTCCTACCAGTCGCCATTTCTCCCCTGTTTATTGAGGAAAGAGTGAGGCAAAGAGGGAGCAAATATTTCAGGGAACAAGATACCTTTAAACAAGGGATATAATTTAATCGTGTATAAAAACTGAGTTATAGCCTGAAAAATGACCATAAAAATGCATTGTTAGTTCTGTGCTTCTTGTCACTCAGCAACTTCCTTGTCAAGTTTACTCAGTTAATAAATAAAGAGATTTGTTTTCCCTCACTGGAAGCTCTGGGCGCTCAACCTGGGATCTGAAATTCAAGCTAGGTTTTTCTCGCTCATTGCCAGGGATGACAATTCTGCATCCAACCCTCTATGGGCTTTAGAAGGCAACAATCACCACATTACCTAGGCGAGATCTCAGGTAACAACTATTGGTGATTGCAGCAAAGTGGCCACCCCATCATGCCCCTTAGTGGCTAATTGTGGCATTGCAGCAGCTGTGCCTCAGTTTCCCTCCTGTGTTCTTCAGCCTATTCTAGCCGTAGGAATGGCCTGATCCTCCAGCCAAGATCTCTTCAAGAGCCTGCTTCCCCTCCCCCACCACACACACACTCTGAGCTGCAAAGTCCTTTAACAAGTCCAACAGAAATATAGAGACAACTACATCTTCAACCCCAATCAGGCCCAGCTGGCTACCCCTCTCCCTTGCAGACAAGCCTCAGCTATAATGCAATGTCTTTACATCTGTTCACAGGCTCCTCTGCCTTCCTCCACCCTGCAGTCTTGGCCTGGCACAGTTCTCTACCTTCCCAGGAGTTCAGGCACGCTGTCATCCCTCAACAGTTCCTGATCTTTCCTCAGGCATCAGGCTCACTGTCTGCTTCTCTGCCCCTTTAGCATTCTTGGCCTTCTACCAGGCCCCTGCTAAAAGAGAGGGAACTCATTACATCCCCTCCTCTGGGTCTCCTCTCCCCACAGGCCTTTGGTAGCCTCTTTTAAGACGTCCCTTCCACCTGACCACACCATCCTCAGGTGCAAAGAGGGAGATTACTAGCACTCCCAGGCTCCTTTAACCTTTGAGGTGCCTAAGAGTGTTTACACCTTGTCACTGCGATGCATGTTCTCACTCGCTCTCTCACATTTGGATTGCATCTGCATTGGTAATGGGAGCAAAAACATAGCTCTGTCAGAGAGAGAGCCAGAGAGAATCTTGAAAACATATTGGAGAGAAGCAGATCAGATGAGTCAAAAATTGCCATTTTTATGCTGTCACATTTCTAACCACAGCCATGCTGTCAGCCGTATGTTTTATTTTAAGCAGACTGTGTTTACAACCAAAAGGCAGGCTAGCATTTTGCCAGATTGAGTACAAACGGAATTAAATAGGTTGTACTGGGGGAACAACCAAAGTCATATGATTGACGACACTTCAATACAGTGAATATGCTGCAGTCACAAATGATGCATATGTTTCAAATATCCAGTGTAATATATTTCAATCCATACTGCTTGTCTTTACAGGGCCTTTGTTCTTCAAAGCACTCTACAAAGTGTAACTGATTTATCCTTACCTCACCATGGTTAGGTAAGAAAGTGTCATTTTACATGTGAGAAAATTCAGCAGGAAGATTATGTGACTAGTCCAAGGTACAGAGGGTGTCAGTGTCAGCGTTGGGATTAAAACTCCAGAGCCCATGACTTCTATTCATGTGTTTAGGATGACCAGACCATCTCTCTCTCTCTTCAATATCTGATGGAGAGTTGGTGTTTCTGGATATGATTTATATGGTACATTTCAGTATGTGTGGTAGGGACATCCTATACTATGATGTTTACGATGTATGCATTTCATTACACAGCGTATATGTTTCACTATATGATAAATGCATTTCAGTTTCACTATAAATAGATGGTATGAATTATGTCCCCAGTAACCTCTCATACAAAGCCTTTATGGTTTAGCTCTAAATCATAAATCCGAGATGAACTGGACACCAATGCAGTTGATCCAAAATAATAAATAAAATAAATAAATAAAAGGTGGATGTTTCAACCTCTCACTTGAAAAGCTTGACACTCCAGATGGACTGAAATATCTACGAGTTAATCTTCTCCATGCGAGACCTCAAACTACAATGCAACTTCAGCACTACATTTTGCCACTCAGTATTTAATTTCACTCTATGTACACATTGCAAACATTAAAATACGTAGCATTGAACACTTTTCAAAGTAGTGCAAGAGATTTAGCCACATCTTCCTTTAAAAGTGATCATTATGCAGTATTTTGCACAGAATGAGGAAGTGGTAGGTTGTTTTTTTTAATTCTTAATTCATTTAAGTCTCTGAAATCCTCGCACTGCGTGTCTTGCGTCATAAAAAATGCATTTGCAGTTAATCTCCAAAATCACAAAGACAATACTAATCCATACACTTTAAAAAGAAAAAAAAAACTAGACTTACTCTAAATAATGTCAAGTTTAGTGAATTAGCAGAGTAAATATTTTAATATATGGATCATACAGCTGCTGATTTACCAGTTGCTTTTGAATATTTCCTAAATCTTATAGTACCTGTGGATAGCTACTACTCATCAACTTCACTTTCACATTCCATTCATGGAAGATGTCTGGCTCAGTCACCTGCATTGCTTTGAAAATGTCAACCGTTTATTTTCAAAAACAATTTTCCGAACTTAATAACTTTTACTATATGAATGTAATAACTTCTCCTTATTTCATATATATTTATATATAGCCAAACTCTACTCTCATTTATATCCATTCAACCAGAATGTCAACAATAGGGGTGTATGGCTGTCACTAAACTCAGGAGTGGGATGGATGGATGGATTTATATAAGCTTATTACTGCCCTAGACTCAATAATTTACTTAAAATATATAGTAGATCTAAGCATTATGAGTTGTATTTTTTAAGCAGATGGATTAGCATTTTCTTTGTGAGCATGCACCAACTTTGTGATTTTGGAGATAAGTTAACCTAGAAATTCTAAAATGCCTGTTTGTTTGCTTTTTAGTAATGATGCAAGACACATTCTGGAGGGTTTCAGCTGCTTCTACAAAAGACTAAATAAAATAATCCTCCTCCCACTTCCTCAACCAGTGTTAAACACTGCACGTGATTTATACTATCAGCTTACCATTTAACAGTTACCCACCACATCTCTAACAACTCCTCCACCACAAAAGCTACCAGTGCCAACTACAAAAAACCATGTACCATCCTCACTCACCAGTAGAGGCTCAGACTCACTGTCATTCAGTTGCTGGAGGGATCTGAAGTGTTGACAATTGTGCATCACACTCTCTTGTGATGAATTTTTCACGGGGAAGGTGAATTCCCGGGTCTTGTCCTCACCACTGAATCCCATTAACTGGTGTGTCTTCCTTCGTAAAACCAGTTCTTTGGCAGCGTCTAGCAAACGAACCTTAGCTGTCAAGATAAACTGTTAGGGTGCAGAACCATTCTCTCACGCAAAGTAGTTGTGTTCCTGTTTATAAGTGTGATCCAGCTTGAGGGACCTGGATAAAGAGAGCTGTAGGGGAATCGGGATCCTTTTTCAGCCTTGTGCCTTGAGTTGGCTAGAGTGACGGCATGTGCTCCCTTCCCTGATAGCTGACTGGGCTGCCTTCAGTGCTCTGACATACTGTGAATGAAGGAACCAGATCAGATCCTAATCTCACATCCCAATGGGCCAGTACTACCCATGTGACCACTGCAGAATGACTTAGACTTAGTACCCATGGCATTCCAAGGAAGTGGAGAGGTTAAACCATCTTAGGAGTTTTTCTTGTAGAATTTTGCTAGTTGCTCTTGCTGAAGCTGTGCAGGCTGGAGGTGCACAGGTACCCCATGAAAATCACCGCCCAAGGCTGTTTCCCATGCGATCTGTGCCAAAGTCCAGCTCCAAAAGTACTTTGTACAAGACCCAACATAGAGGACTCAGTGTGTGTTGTTTTGGTTGCACTATAAAGGAGAGATTTTCAAAGGCACAAATGGAAGTTAAGCATCTAATTCACACTGACTTTCAAGGGAAGTCGGCACCCTCCTCCATTTAACTGCCCTTCGTGCCTTTAAAAATGTATCCCTATATCTACACCAATATCTCAGATCATCTTCTCTCAGAGTGATAATTATTTATGATTCTCTTGAGTAGAAATGCATAACACTGTCACAAAGGAAAGGGGAACTTATGGTAATCAGGCTAATTTCTGTGTCTCCACTTTTTTGAACTAAAAAGAACTTTGACGATAGTTCATTAAATCAGTTGACAGGGTATTGTGCTGCCCTGTCTTGGAGGAGAATGGCACTTATTGCACATAATGATACAAAGATAGAAAGCTGGAGGGAATGAGCTGACTTGGGGGGATTGGGAACAGGACACACAGCATTTTACCTTTCAGCCACTAGCTCGTATCCAGTGGAGACTGATAGTGAGCATACTTTTTTTTTTTTTTTTTAACATCTGTCATTGTACCATGGCTTATGTGGAATGAGTAAACTTCAGTCTCATTTCAAACCTCATTGTTACAGACAGCACCTAGGATGACAATATCTTCCACCTCACTGCTACTGTGTCAGTATAGCCAGGGAAGAGAGGTGGTCTCTGAGGCCGGTAGGTTCGAGGACGTGTAGGGCTTTTTACAGAGCAAAACCAGCACCTTGAATTCTACCCAGAAAACAATAGACACCCCACGCAGATCATAGAGTAATGGTGAAATATGCTCCTGGCAAGAGATATTGCTTAACAAGTCAGCTATCGAATTCCGCACCAGCTTCACTTTCTGGATAGATTTAAGGAGTACCACACATAGAGTGCAAATCAGTGAACTAATCTCAAGGTGACAAAGGCATCGGTTGAAGTAGCCAGGTCTGCATGTCCCCAAAGGAAATTGCAACCTCTTGGCCACAGTTCAATGAAGAAAAGCTATTCTGGTCATTTGTTGTTACCTAATGGGATAGTAATAGCTGAGAATCTAACTAGATCCCTGGACTGTGAACTCAAACAATATGTGGGGACAAATGCTTAATCAGAGGGGCAGATATTTTCCTCACTATATCTTCTTGTCACTTCCTCCAAGCAGGATCACTTGGGTCTCATCTGGATGAGCCCACAGCCAGCTAGTCAACAGCACAATCACATTAACCCTTTGATTCATGCTTCAACAAAATTCCCAGCCAGCACTAACTGTGCCAGAATTCATCCTGCAGTGTCATGCAGCCAGAAGCAACAGACTTCATCAAATCATGAACGCTGGGAACTTGCATTTGTTAGCATGATCCAAGACATAGTTATAGGCCAAACCAATGAAATTTGGACTATACATCTTGACTTGAGTTCATGCCTTACATCGTATTTCTCCTCACCCTATAACCACTTATCCAATACAATGGGGATGACAGCACACAAGACCTTCCAAGTGGTCCCTTGCCCTATGCCTCCACCTTTCCAAGATACGGCACCATTTTTTCTTACCCTCTCATCCACTCTATTCAGCACTTTTATTAGAAGTCTCAGTAGAGGAACCAAGCAGTGAATGGGCTTGGAGAGTGAATTAATGAAAAGATTTATAGAAGGGGACATTTCTGAAAAACCGCTCCAAGACAAAAACTTATTACAAAATCTAACCAACTTAGGGTCAATGTGTCCCAGTTGCGAGTTGTTCATGTTCTAGTTTGTGGTATGATATTGTATTGTTTGCATTATCATCACCAGATGTAGTCTGAACATTATTCTTTGAAGTCATGAGTGAAACATCTGATGTTCCAATAATCTTGGAGAATAGAAGGAGTAAAATATAAATTATGTTAAAATGCCAAAACCCACTCTTCAATTATTTTAACAAACGTAAATATGTAAAATAAGAAGCCCTTTAGGAAAATAAATATTACCCATTATTTTTCTCTTTATTTGTGTATTTACTGTAATACGATGTTGTCAAAATATAAATACAAATATATTCACTCTCTTGGAGCCTGGTTTGGTTTAAATTACCATAAATCCTAAAAAAATTCATTGTTTCCTGGAATAAGGAATGTCCTGGGATATCTTCTTGAGTGGGCAAATAAATACTGTATTGCAATTCAAAAAGCAATTAGATTATGTAATTTACGGTACAAGTTGGAAACGTAGAAAAATGAAAAGGGATTTTCAGCAGTTGCAGTTTAATTAACATCAACAGTACAGCAAAAATGTCAAATATAGCAGAATCTTAAGAAAATAACCTTTACCATTTGATCAATGAGAACAATAACAAAGTGATGACTGCGGGGAAAAGATGTTAATTAAAAAAAGTGAGCAAAGCTCAGTTGAGAAGCAAAGTATCCCTTGTGAATGACACAATAGAGAGAAGTTATCTAACATCAAAGCCAAATAACAGTCACCATCATTTAATTGACAGTTTACTGCTCTACTTAATCCCTCAGCCCTTTTTCATTAAGAACCTGACTCAACAGAAGACAGTCATTTCTGGTATTGCCTATGAACTAATAAAATTTGTTATCAGCAATTTTACAACTTCCTGTGTTTAGGAACAAAGTGCCCTGAAAAATAAATGCTTCATTAGTTGTTCATATTTCTCTTAACTGTGCTGCCTCGTATTTCACTTAGTCAGCAAAACTAAAATAATTCAATCCAGTAATGTTTACTGCAGAAGAACAACAAAAATAACGTTAGCAGTGCATTAGGTAGTGTTTCCATTCTTCTTCAAGGAAGAACAATCAAGGCTGTTAAACCAAAACTGAACCTGTCTTAACAGTAAGGCTACAGAAAATAAATCTACCAGGTCCTCCAAAATGAGGGTATATGAAATCTCATCTTACTTGCTGGGTGCCTTGTCAACAATAAACACAACGGTGAAAAAAAAAACAAGAGTGATGTCATGGTAGGTGTCTACTACCTAACGAGAAGAAGAGGTGGATGAGGCTTTTTTTAAACAACTAACAAAATCATCCAAAACACAGGACTTGGTGATGAGGTGGGAATTCAACTATTGAGACATCTGTCAGGGAAATAACACAGCGGGGCACAGATTATTCAACAAGTTCTTAGAATGCTTTGGAGACAACATTTTATTACATAAGTTGGAGAAAGTGACTAGGGGAATGGCTAGTCTAGATTTGACTCTGAAAAACAGGGAGGAACCAGTTGAGAGTTTGATGGTGGAAGACTGCTCGGGTGAAAGAGCTGATGAAATGATAGAGTTCATGATTCTAAGGAAATGTAGGAGGGAAAACAGCAGAATAAAGACAATGGACTTCAAGAAGGCAGACTTTAGCAAACCTGGAAAACTAGTAGGCAAGATCCCATGGGAAGTAAGTCTGAGGGAAGAAAGAGTTCAAGAAAGTGGGCAGTTTTTTAAAGAGACACTGTTACAGGCACAAAAGCAAACTACACCAATGCATAGAAAAGATAGGAAGTATGGTAAGAGACCACCCTGGCTTAACCAGGAGATCTTAACATCCTGAAACTCAAAAAAGAGAGTCATAAAAAAAGTAGAAACTAGGTCAAGTTACAAAGGTTGAATATAAAAAACACAAGTATGTAGGGAGAAAATTAGAAAGGCCAAGGCAAAAAAACAAGATTAAACTAGCTAGGGACATAAAAGGTAACAAGAAAGTATTTTACGAATACCTGAAAAGCAAGACAAAAGATCAAGGACAGGGTAAGCCCATTATTCAATGAAAAGGAAAGACAACAATAGAAAACATAGCAGTGGCCAAAGTGTTATTGCCCATTTTGTTTTAGTTTTTGTCAAAAAAAGTTAGCAGTGATTGGAAAACTAATAAAGTGAACATCAGCATAAATGGGTAGGATCTGGCACTAATATAGGAAAAGAAAAAGTTAAGAAATACTTAGACAAGTCAGCAGGGCATGATGAAATACATCCTAGAATAGTTAAGGAACTGAGTCATTAGAGGTTATCTTTGAGAACTCAAGGAGGATCGGAGCAATCTCAGAGGACTGGAAAAGGACAAATATAATAGCTATTTATAAAAAGGTGAATAAGGACAACTCAGGGAATTATAGGCAAGTCAGCTTAACTTCAGTAAGATAATGAAAGATAATGGAACAAATAATCAAACCATTTGGAAGCATCTAGAAGAAAATAAGGTAAGTAACAATCAACATGGATTTGTCAAGAACAAATCATGTTAAACCAACCAAATAGCCTTCTTTGACAGGGTAACAAGCCTTAAGGAAAGGGGAGAAGCTGTAGATGTAATAGATCTCAACTTTAGGAAGGCTTTTGATACTGTCTCATGTGACCCTCTCATAAAAAAAACTATATACTATAAGGTGGATGCAGAACTGGTAGGAAAAGCGTAATAAGAGTATAGTTATCAGTGGTTCACAATCCAGCTGGAAGGCCATATCGAGTGAGGGCCTGCAGGGATCTGTCCTAGGTTCAGTTCTGTTCAATATCTTCATCAATGATTTAGATAAAGAGCATAAAGAGTACACTTATAATGTCTGTGGATGATACCAAGTTGGGAGGGGTTGCAAACACTTTGGGCAACAGGATTAGAATTTAAAATGATCTTGGCAAACTGGAGAAATGGTCTGAAATATATAGAATGAAATTCAATAGGAACAAATGCAAAGTACTACACTTCGGAAGGAACAATCAATTGCACAAATACAAAATGGGAAATAACTGCCTGTGAAGGAGTACTGCAGAAAAGAATCTGAGGGTCATAGTATCAGAGGGGTAGCCGTGTTAGTCTGGATCTGTAAAAGCAACAAAGAATCCTGTGGCACCTTATAGACTAACAGACGTTTTGCAGCATGAGCTTTCGTGGGTGAATACCCACTTCTTCGGATGCAAGACATCTTCTTGCATCCGAAGAAGTGGGTATTCACCCACGAAAGCTCATGCTGCAAAACGTCTGTTAGTCTATAAGGTGCCACAGGATTCTTTGTTGCTCTGGGGGTCATAGTGGATCTCAAACAAAGTATGAGTCAACAATGTAATACTGTTGCAAAAAAAGCACACATCATTCTGGGATGTATTAGCAGGAATGTAGTAAACAAGCCATGAGTAGTAATTCTTCTACTCTACTCAGCATGGATAAGGCCTCAGCTAGAGTATTGTGTCCAGTTCTGGGCACCACACTTCGAGAAAAATGTGGACAAATTGGAGAAAGTCCAGAGGAGAGCAACAAAAATGATTAAAAGTCTGGAAAACATGACCAAAGAGGAAAGATTGGGAAAAAAATGGGTTTGTTTAGTCTGGAGAAGAGGAAATTGAGAGGGGACATGATAACAGTCTTCAAGTATGTAAACATTGTTATAAAGAGGAGAGTGATAAATTGTTCTCCTTAACTACTGAGGACAGGACAAGTAGTAATGGGCTTAAATTGTAACAAAGGAAATTTAGCTTAGCCATTAGGAAATGCATCCTAACTGTAAGATAGTTAAGCCCTGGAAAAATTACCTAGGGAGGTTGTGGAATCTCCATTACTGAATCATAGAAAATTAGGGTTGGAAGAGACCTCAGGAGGTCATCTAATCTAACCCCCTGCTCAAAGCAGGACCAACTAAATCATCCCAGCCAGGGCTTTGTCAAGCCAGGCCTTAAAAACCTCTAAGGATGGAGATTCCACCACCTCCCTAGATAACCCATTCCAGTGCTTCACCACCCTCCTAGTGAAATAGTGTTTCCTAATATTCAACCTAGACCTCCCCCGCACTGCAACTTGAGACCATTGCTTCTTGTTCTGTCATCTGCCACCACTGAGAACAGCCAAGCTCCATCCTCTTTGGAACCCCCCTTCAGGTAGTTGAAAGCTGCTATCAAATCCCCCTCACTTTTCTCTTCCGCAGACTAAATAAGCCCAGTTCCCTCAACCTCTTCTCAGAAGTCATCTACCCCAGCCCCCTAATCATTTTCATTGCCCTCTGCTGGACTCTCCAATTTGTCCACAACCTTTCTGCAGTGAGGCGACCAAAACTAGATGCAATACTCCAGGTGTGGCCTCACCAGTGCTGAATAGAGGGCAATAATCACTTCCCTCAACCTGCTGGCAATGCTACTACTAATGCAGCCCAGCATGCCATTGGCCTTCTTCGCAATAAGGGCACACTGTTGACTCATATCCAGCTTCTCATCCACTGTAATCCCCAGGTCATTTTCTGCAGAACTGCTGAACCAGTCAGTTCCCAGCCTATAGCGATGCATGGGATTCTTCCTTTCTAAGTCTAGGATTCTGCACTTGTCCTTGTTGAACCTCATCAGATTTTTTTGGCCAAATCCTCCAATTTGTCTAGGTCACTCTGGACCCTATCCCTACCCTCCAGCGTATCTACTTCTCCCCCCAGTTTAGTGTCATCCACGAACTTGCAGAGAGTGCAATCCATCCCATCATCCAGATCACTAATGAAGATGTTGAACAAAACTGGCCCCAGGACCAACCTCTGGGGCATTCTGTTTGATACTGGCTGCTAACTAGACATTGAACCGTTGATCATTACTCATTGAGCCCGACCATCTAGCCAGCTTTCTATTCCCTTATAGTCCATTCATCCAATCCATACTTCTTTAACTTGCTGGGAAGAATACTGTGGGAGACTGTATCAAAAGTTTTGCTACAGTCAAGCTATATCACATCCACCATTTTCCCCATATCCACAGACCCAGTTATCTCTATCACGCGATCTCGCATGATATTCTTATCGATAAACTAGGCAAATACAACTTAGATGGGGCTACTATAAGGTGGGTGCATAACTGGCTGGATAACTGTACTCAGAGAGTAGTTATTAATGGTTCCCAATCCTGCTGGAAAGGTATAATGAGTGCGGTTCCACAGGGGTCTGTTTTGGGACCGGCTCTGTTCAATATCTTCATCAACAACTTAGATATTGGCATAGAAAGTATGCTTATTAAGTTTTCAGATGATACCAAACTGGGAGGGATTGCAACTGCTTTGGAGGATAGGGTCAAAATTCAAAATGATCTGGACAAATTGGAGAAATGTTCTGAGGTAAACAGGATGAAGTTTAATAAAGACAAATGCAAAGTGCTCCACTTAGGAAGGAACAATCAGTTTCACACATACTGAATGGGAAGGGACTGTCTAAGGAGGAGTATGGCAGAAAGGGATCTAGGGATTATAGTGGACCACAAGCTAAATATGAGTCAACTGTGTGATGCTGTTGCAAAAAAAAGCAAACATGATTCTGGGATGCATTAACAGGTGTGTGTGAGCAAGACACGAGAAGTCAGTCATTCTTCTGCTCTACTCTGCGCTGGTCAGGCCTCAGCTGGAGTACTGTGTCCAGTTCTGGGTACCGCATTTCAAGAAAGATGTGGAGAAATTGGAGAGGGTCCAGAGAAGAGCAACAAGAATGATTAAAGGTCTAGAGAACATGACCTATGAAGGAAGGCTGACAGAATTAGGTTTGTTTAGTTTGGAAAAGAGAAGACTGAAAGGGGACATGATAGCAGTTTTCAGGTATCTAAAAGGGTGTCATAAGGAGGTGGGAGAAAACTTGTTCATCTTAGCCTCTAAGGATAGAACAAGAAGCAATGGGCTTAAACTGCAGCAAGGGAGGTTTAGGTTGGACATTAGGAAAAAGTTCCTAACTGTCAGGGTAGTTAAACATTGGAATAAACTGCCTAGGGAGGTTGTGGAATCTCCATCTCTGGAGATATTTAAGAGTAGGTTAGATAAATGTCTATCAGGGATGGTCTAGACAGTATTTGGTCCTGCCATGAGGGCAGGGGACTGGACTCGATGACCTCTCGAGGTCCCTTCCAGTCCTAGAGTCTATGAATCTATGAAGACAATCAGGTTTGTCAGGCATGACTTGCCCTTGGTGAATCCATGTTGATTGTTCCTGATCACCTTCCTCTCCTCCAAGTGCTTCAAAATGGATTCCTTGAGGACCTGCTCCATGATTTTTTCCAGGAACGGAGGTGAGGCTGACAGGTCTGTAGTTTCCCGGGTTCTCCTTCTTCCCTTTTTTAAAGATGTGCACTATATTTGCCTTTTTCCAATCGTCCAGACCTCCCCCCATCACCATGAGTTTTCGAAGATAATGGCCAATGGCTCTGCAATTACATCAGCCAACTCCCTCAAAACCCTTGGATGCATTAGATCTGGACCCATGGACTTGTGGATGTCCAGCTTTTCTAAATAGTCCTTAACCTGCTCTTTCACCATTGAGGTCTGCTCACCTCCTCCCCATACTGTGCTGCCCAGTGCAGCAGTCTGGGAACAGACCTTGTTTGTGAAGACTGAGGCAAAAAAATCATGGACTACTTCAGCTTTTTCCACATCATCTGTCACTAGGTTGCCTCCCCCATTCAGTAAGGGTCCCACAGTTTCACTGCAGGTGTTTAAGAACAGGTGGAACAAACACCTGTCAGGGATGGTCTATATAATACTTAGTCCTGCCCCAGTGCAGGGGACTTGACTAGATGACCTATCAAGGTCTCTTCCAGTTGCACACTTCTACAATTTCTATTATTTTCTAGTTTTATGCTTAAACTGGAATGAGGGAGCAGAGAATCAGGCCCAGCATTTCTTTATAGTTAGGGCACTGTCCTATGCCCTGGACTTTCTTAACTGCTGCCACCACCAAGCATTGCACTTGGAAATTTTACCTCCTCCCACCCTTTGCTCTGCTCCCTTATCCCAAGGGCTCTGCCTCAGTAGCAATGATAAATATAAGTGCTCTTCAAAGGCCACTGCAGGAAAGCCCAGTCACCACAGCTTCACTCCCGATTTCGTTAATGAACTCTTACGTGAATACTTAAAATGCATGAACTCATTTACAGTCCTCTCCTGCACCTTTATCCAGGTCTCCAAACAACCACCCCCACCCCCACCAGCCAGCCTCAACTGTTCTTCACGACGGTCCTCATCCAACTGCTGAAATTTGAATGAATATTCCAGGGCAGCTCCTGGCAACCAAAAGGACCTTTACAGTGTTGGCAGATGTTACATCACTACATCATGTCCAAACATAAGCTTTACGCCCCCAACAGCCATATCCATAAAATAACATTTACTGACCCCATTACCTAACATTCTCCACAGACACAAGCATAGCTGTCATGCCATTCCTCAGCATACTAACCCTGTTTTCTTGGGAGCTAGCGTGATAAGACAACATATAATGCAGTATCCCCTCTGGATTCCCAGCTAAGACTTCATAACAACCAAAGAAGAGACACTCTCCCCACCCACTTTCCAATGCAGTGAAGAACGGTTCCTGGGACTCTACTCAGTGCTGTGTGAATACTTGCATAGGATCAAATACCCCACTAGTTGAATTCTAGCCCTACTGAAGTCAATGGCAAAACTCCCATGGACTTCAGTGGGGCCAGGATTTCACCCCCTCTACAAAGAGACAAATTGCACATCTTAAAACACTTTATTCCAGCCTTTGCATAGATCACAGATAGGCTCGAAGTGGTCACAGAGCGTTTGGCTTTGCACTGGAGTGAATTTCAAGCATGGCTATAATCAAGAATGCTGTTTATGTACTTCACCTTTATGTCTCAGTGCCTTGAGTCAAGAGGCTCCCCAGTAACTTGGGACATGACACAGAAGACTCCTGATGTCTAGGAGAGAGAGGAGGACACATCAGTGGGGGGAGAGCAGGGGTAGGCAGAATGGAGAAATGGTGTGAAGCATTATGAACTGAAATGTTTAGGGGCTAGGCATTTAGCTTGTATGAATTCCAGAATGACACAAAGATTTTGATCTGGGCTATTTAGCAAGTCCTCAGGACTTTGTTTTAACGAAGCCATCATCGAGACCCCTGTCCTTGCAAGCCTTCCTCGCTGTTCAACTTCCACCAACTTCAGTTAGGGTTCAGTGAAGGGCTTGCGGAAGCAGGTTCTAAAAATGGATGCAAGGAATCACATTCACAGGCCAGGAAGCAGATGCCTCTGGGAATGGTTCTGCTCAGCTACCAACGTGCCTGAAGGGGGATTATGCAAGAAATAAACCATCAGTTTACATATTTTTAAAGTGACAATACAGGCCTGGCTTTGATGCTCTCACTGCAAGATCCATTTCAGCTGAATCAGGAACATTCAAGCAGCTCTGTTCTTTCATTGCAGTGACACTGCAAGGTCTGCAGAAATACTTTTGCCTATTATTCTAGGGAGCACAAAATTAGTGAAGCTCCCATTTTGCATCTACAGAGCACAATGTAACATCTCTGAAACCACTCAGAGATTCCCCAATGGGATAGATGGTTCCCTTAATAGTATGTAGGATATATGTGCAAGTTTGCCACTAAGATTGTTTGAGTTGCTACAAAAACCATGTGGAGTTCCAGGTTGGGAAGTGCTCAGGATACGATATCCACCTAGTACAGATTCCCGCTAGGAACCGCAGCCTAATTTAAGGTATGAAAGAAAGGAAAGTCAACCTTAGTGATGCAAAATGTTATCATCAAACCTTCTACCATAACCACTCTAGTATGTCAGTATTTAGGATCGAATAAGGTTTGTAATGCTAACATTTTTACTTTGAATAAAATAACTGCACACTTTCTAGTGGCCTGTAAGACATATTTACTGAAGGGTATTTCAGCTAAGCAGGGGGGAATTGGGCTTGGTTTGGTTTTTGGCAAATTTAGCACCAATTGAAAAATTGTGCTTTCTAGATTTTGAACAGAACTTGTCACTTTTGAGATTCCACTTGGCACTGGTTTTGCATGCAAGTTCCTGGCTACTCCTTATATTTAAAATGTTATTTCAGTAATAATCCCAGATGCAGGGCAAACACAAATCTTTACAGTTTGCATGCATAGCTTTCCATTGGGTTAAAAATTCACAGCTGTGTTTGCATTTATAAAATTTCCTTTTAGAAGCAATGGCCAAACCAGCAAAAAAGTTGATGAAACTCAATATTTGGGGGCAGGGGATGCACATGTGTGAAAGACAGAGAGCGTAAGGATTAGCTGTGTGAAACCAAATTTCACTAATTTGAAAACCAGTGAATGATCCAGGCTGGTATGTGTCAATGTTTCATTCAGGTTTATAGTCAGAAAAAAAAAAGCCTCCCCTATCACTTGAAGAGAGTAAGAAAGATATTAGAATTACTATGCTTCCCACCATTATACATCTACAATCACCATGCCACAGCAGAACGGGAACTGTCCTTTCATCATTTTCATCTCATGGAGCTACATGGAAAAGGATGAACAAGCACATTGGGACCTTTTCTACACTGGGGATTCTGGGTCATGCTAAAACACAATCTTAGGAAGTCATGTTGACCGACAATGTTAAAATGTGACTTGTCACTCAGGGCATCTCTTCCAAGCAAAGAAAAAGCCACAGCAGCAAGTCTCCGAGCCTGGGTCAACTGACTCAGGCTCACAGAGATTACGCTGTGGGGCTAAAAATAGTGGTGTAGATATTTGGGCTGGACCCAGGTTGGGTTGGGTTGGGTTGGCCCAGGCTCTGAGGAACACTGCCATGGCTTTTTTCTTGTTTTTGTAGACAAGGGCATATAGGGTTTAACATTCTGCTGGTTAACACCATGTATTTTCCTACTGTGGAGAAGGCAAAGGACAGGAGAGTGTTGAAGGTGAATGAAAACCATGGTGTAGATCCTGGCAAGAAACTTCACTTGCATTATATTGGGCTTCCTTCCCGTTCAATTTTGTTTCTTTCTTGCACTCCTCCTCCTTGATTTCATGCTATCCCTTCTCTCCAGTGTGCTCCTTCCCCTGTACCAAGGCTATTTCTTGGGTCTGATCCTCCCTCCCTCTTATACTGGCACAGAGTAACTGCACTGAAGTTGATGGAGCTATGCTGATTGAAGGCCAATGTAATTGGAGGAGTTCTGGATCCTTATTATTATTTCCTTGTCATGCCCCAGCAGTAGCCAAGGTTCATTGAAACTGTCTCAAATGGAGAGCTGGTCAGGAAACAGATTTTCTGTTTGCCAGGAAATTCCATGATTTCAAAATATATATATATATCTGTTACGAAACAAACACAACACATTTTGAACTTTCCCAAAAAATGGAATTCTGAAAAAAAAAATCATTGGGGGTCAATCAAGATATTTTGTTTTGATTAAATCAAACCATATTGTTCTAATTTTGACCCGTGTGTATTTGTTTATATAAAAAAAATTAATTTCCTTTTGAAAAATTGCTTCAAAGCACGAAACATTCCATTCCAAAAATATTGAAATGGGACATTTGGAATTATTAAAACCCCATTTTTCATTTTTTTTCCTAACTCAAATTTCATCAAAATCAATATTTTCCAAAATGTTTCAATTTTGACACAAATGGCATTTGCCATTGAAAAGCTCTGTCAGTAAAACATTTCCTGCTAGCTACGCAAATCCCAATCTCTGAAGCCTTTCGGGCTGCTATGTATTGACTGGGCGGCCTTTCAGCTCATTTCTCTACCACTCCCTATTTCTATGACTCATCTGTGCAGAGCATTTTAGATTAGTCCTGGCAACATCACGGGGATCAGAGATGTAGAGGGAACAAAGACAGGAAACTTTCAACCTTTCTCCTGCTCCAGCAGGACACTCAGGTTTCAGAGCTTTCCTTCTCTTGTTGACGGCATCCTGCCTTCCCTCTCCTCTGGGTTACCCTTTCTCGTCTCTGCGTCTTTCTTTTCTTTCTTCTTTGACAGTTTTGCGTTGCGCCCGTCTGTGAGGTCCCTTTGCTTGCTATTCTGTGTTTTCTCTTTTCATTGCTCTTTCTTTGATCAAGTTATCATTTTCTTTTCCCCTTTTTTCTTTATGCTTTGATTTCTCCCTCCTGTTTGCAACTGATTTACCATTTTCTATTTTCTTCTTTTCTTGATTGCCTTCTTTTCAATGTTAGTTTTGGTCTCTGTGTGTGCTTTTGATCTTTAATTTTCTAGGCCAATAGTTACAGTTACAACCCTTGCTTTCAGCTACAGCCCCATTAATGTCAAAATATATCGACAGGGTTGGATGGATATAAATCAGAGAAGAATATGGGCCTCTTCCTTTATTTCTCTATTCTGTTCCCCTTGGACTTTCCTGCATTGTTGTTTATTTTCCTGAGTCCACTAGTCTTTGTTCATTCGTTAGTTTTATAATGTGAGCTTTTTAAGGGCTCATCATCACTTTTTCAGTTAAATGTGGCATTTTCTCCCACCGTTTGAGTCATTGCTTTAAAAAAACAAAACAAAACTGTGACTCAGCCATATGCTACATACTGCTTAACGCCAAGTGATGGATTCTTTCCAACGTGATTTGCCAGCTTTGATGGAGTAGGAACAGGGTATGTCAACACGAGAGTTCAACGTATGCATGAACCAAGCAAGCATCGTAAGCTGTGCTGCCAAAGGGGAACGGCATTGCTGAAGCCTGAGAAAAAGATGAACCAAGGGTCAGGTCCCTTAAGGCTCGATGTAATTCCAGTACGGCCACACTGTTCATGGGAATTACAACCACGAAGTACTCACCCTACTAATGCACTAGACGATGACAAAAGCACTGGGGAATGTACCGTAGAGACCAATCCTGCACTGGCATGGTGGATTAGATGAGCTAATAAGTCTCTCTCATCTCTAAATGGCTTTTTAGTACAGCTCACAGAGTTCTCCTCCCCTCTCCCCACCTCCCAGCCTTAGTCTGTAGTATATTCAGTGTTTCGCCAGTGCTTTATTTAAGACGTGCTGGAGGATGCTACTTTGGTGATTAGCTAGATATTCTGCTTTTTACTATTTGTACTGCGACGGTGCCTTAACGGCCCAGTCAGAGATCACGGCCCCAGCGTACTAGGCTCTGTACACGAAATAACAAATAGATTCTCCCTACCCCAAAGAGCCTACAGTCTAAGCATATGACAAGAGACAACAGGTGTTACAATGGGCACGGGGGGCGGGGAGAGAGCACAGAACATTATGGAGATGATTACTTCCCAGGCACATAATGCCTCATGCAAATGTAAATCAGAAACTTAAGAAACATTAAAGCATCCCAATGCCATACTCAGCAGAGAAGCAGCCCACCAGTCATCGCAAAACAACTTGCCTGATATTAACATTTTTATATTTTATTTTCATTCAGTTGGTTTCTTTTTACTTTTAATTTTAAAAGTGATAAAGGGACTTGGTTTAAAGTCACAATGCACTTTTAATTTTAAAAGATCTACAAAATGCCTTCACACGCGACTCTTTCCCAGTGGATTTCTCTAGATTACGCCAGCTGGCACCGATCAGTTGTCTGCTTACGCTGGAGCCTAAAATGCAACAGAATATACAATACTAAACAATCAAAATGATTACATCTTTGCTCCTGAACCCTAGAAGCACATGTGCTTTCCCAGAAGGTTAGATTAGAGTGGGGGAATGCCCTTTCCTTCTCAGCAAAGAAAAAAAAAAGCTATTTGTGAAATGACCAACGATTAATGTGTCAAATTCAGTGTTTCAGCTAATGGGAAATTTCAGATCGCATCATGGGGAAGAGAGAACAGATTAACTCAATCACTGGGATTATAACCAGGCAGAAGATCAGGAAAGATATGGATGAATAAGTGTTTGCCCCTGTCACACATCCCAAGATAACTGCAACTCTGACCTCAGTGAGGGCACCCCACTTAGGTCTCAGAGTCTGTGATAGATTTTATGGGCACAACGGATATTCAGAGACTATGTTATCAACCTTTAAACGCTATGAGCTGGGGATTGTATTCTAACTCCCTGGGGCAATTAGAGGGGTTTCCTGAAGGAATAAAATCACTGAAGCAGGGGGCAGCAATTAATGCAAATCTCTAGGCAGGTAATCAAGTCTGAGGAAGCCTCTCCCTCTGGGGGAAATGGCATAGACTGGTTTATGAAGGCTAACAAAGTACAGAAAACTATACAAAGTGATCAGCCTGACAGAGGGAGGGAATCCAGGAAGTGACATGACACTGTGACAGAGAGGGACAGAACCTATGGAAAGAAATTGAAGTATTTTGTTTCTGTCAGGATCTCTGGCTGAGAGATGGGTGACTGCTCGGTAAGCTAAGACCTACCTATAAGCTGGTTAAGTTCTGTTTGGTTTTTTTTCTGTAATGCTTTTGTTCTGAATATCTAATACTTTGCTTTCTGAAGGCTGGCTGGTCACTGGTTAACCCTGTCACTGCCCATGAAATACAGGAGCTCTGCGGGCGTGGAACTAAACTCGGAGCAGGTAAGATCATCACAGTGAATTGCAGCTTCAGTCCCCGGTCTAGTGGGAGAGATTCGTGAGACTCTGCCCCAAGAAAGGACACAAGTCTTCTTCTGCCACCATCATTACCCATTGGTTGAGTAGGAGCAGATGTCTGGGGCTTTGCAGGTTGGGTTTGCAATGGAGGAAAATCAGCTATGTGGAGTCTGGGTATTCTTGCAGTATAATACACACACACACACACACACAAGTCCTGAAACGAGATGGTCAGACAGCATGCAGGGCGATCCCTTCTTCCCGGAATCTCAGCCCAACACCAATGCCCAGCTATCAGGGAGAAATTCTACTTCAAGAATCAGGTCTGTTCAGGCGCATAGCAGACAGCAAACTCTCCTGCTGCTCACTGAGCTCCTCTCTCCTGGGGCTGCCTACACAAAGAGCCTTGCAGATGCCAGGACTCCCAACAAGACAGCATGTCTTCCCCAAGAGTCAAGACTTGCTCGCAAGCTCAGAAAAAGAATTTGAAAGACTGTGCATCACCTGCTGACACTTGCCATCACAGTGACATCACAAAGATACAGACAGACAGACAGACACACACACACACGCAAGGGTTCCTTGATGGATCCCAGCCATTTCAGAAGAGGGTTGGCTGGTATGAACTTGGACAACATACCCGGAAAAAACTATTTGGGAACTCTGGATTTCTTGATTCCATCCAGGTGTGAAGTGGATGTGTCAAGTTTACAGGCTTCTGAGGCAGAGGCAGAGCGGTTTGGATTTCCTGGTCAAGGTGTTGGCGGAGCTGTGGGAAAGAATGAGGCTGGCAGAGGTTCATTCTCATGGTGTAGTGTGGAGGGTGATGGGAAGGCTGAAGGGTAATGGAAGGATGATTCTTGTCCTCCAAGGCGTTGGGGCCTGTGCTAGTTGAAGCACTGCTGGGCTCTCCTGAGCGGCCGTAGCTGCTCTCCTATTGCTTAACCTGTGAGAGGAGAAAGAAATGGTGGAAGCAGCGGGGAGTCAATCCTGCCTTCAATGGACTCCAGAACCTGCTGGCTGAAGCAACACAGGGAACTGCTCCACTACCGCCATGCCGGTGAGACAGAGGCAACAACATTTTGTCATGAGATCTGGAGAACATGGACTGAGTTTAGGGAGGCCGTGGTCTCCAGCAGATAGAGCACCGGCCTGGGAGCCAGAAAACCCGGCTTCTCTTCCCAGCTCAGCCACCGAACTGCTGTGTGACCTCGGCAACTCACTTCCCCTCTTTCTGCTCGGTATCCCCTCCTGCCCTCTGTCTGTCTTGCCTCTTTAGATTGTATGCGCTGCAGAGCAGGGGCCTTCTTTCATGTGTCTGTACAGCCCCATCTCAAGTGGGGCTATAGGTGTTGCTAAACAAACAATGATGATAATAGTAACAGGATACGGAAAGAAACCTCCCTGACTATATTTGCCTGCACCAGAGTTTCAGGTTCTCCCTGCAAACATTTCTCTGCAAGTCTCCATGTTTTGAAGTGCCTGAACTTCCTCTCATCAATGCAGCTCAGTCTCTGCTCAAAGAAAGTGACTTTTGTAACATGCGGAGCCGTTTTATACTTGCACAAGACCCTCACTCTGCTGCAAGTTGAAATGAGGGAGGGGGCTGCATAAGGATAGCAAGGAGAGGTTCTTCACTGTGCCGCAGCTGATCTCTGCTGCTAATGACCTATAGGGGGCAATAGCGAGTAGGACATAACTGAGAGCAGTCTTTAGGTTGTGATAACTTGCACTAGAGACACTTGGAATCCTGGGAGCACAAAGGGGACTTAAAGCCAGCTTTCTCTGCCCCTTTCCCATGTTCCTGCTGCCCTGAACTTAGCAACAGAGCAGCTCTGAACCGATGGATTGGCCTATTCTGGAAACTGAGAAAGTGTTCTGTACCACTGCTCGGAAATGATGACAAGATAGCCGGATTTGAAGAACTACGACTGTAAAGTTTTTGACAGGTGTTTTTAGTGATGATATCCTCAGAACTTACTGCTGTGGCGATCACTCGGGCTCTCACACCAACTGTACAAGCCTTTTATGCTTTATTTTGCATTTTGTGTTTCCCTTTTTGTTAAATAATACATAAGAATGCAAGTAAATACAAGCCCTCTTCACTCCCAAACCCCCCCTTCCTTTACCCATAATGCCGTCGAGCAGAGCTCATATACTGCTCTCTGGAGGATCAGGCATGGATGCTGGAACTAGGGGTGCTGCCGCACTCCCTGGCTTGAAGTGGTTTCATCATATGCAGGGTTTATAGTTTGGTTCAATGGCTCCCGGCACCCCCACTATACAAATTGTTCCAGCACCCTTGGGATCAGGTTTTGAATTGCTTCTAACGCTGAGAAAGATCGTAGCCTTTAAAAGCCTGGGCAATTCATGTTAGAACACCCTTTAAAAACAAAAGAGCTCCCTCTGCAGCTCTAACGAGATTCTCAGGCCTTACATCATGCAAATTCACAAATTAAAAGCAGCGACCCTGCAGATGCAAAGAAAGAGCGGATGCTCTTTGCATTTCCTCCTTGTCAATCTGAATGATCCTTGTGCCACCGGCAAACAGAGGCTTAACAAGTGCCTCTCTGCATTGTACGGCATCCTCCTCACATTTGCAGAAGAGATTCCTCTAGTTTCCTTACTCAGACGCAATTAACAGAAGAAATATATTACCATCAGCTGGTGTATCTCAGGGATTTTCTCAGGTTTTGATTGGCACAGCCCTTCGGATATGTTCCAGCAGTTAAATTCCCTTGGGCCTCCTCCTCCTTTTGCATCTCTGGCAAGACTAATGCACACGGCCGTCCAAGTCCTGTAATTCTTCCTTGACACAATTTGTTTTCCCTGAACATTCGGCCCCTACTTGGACCTCAGCGAACATTTACGACTTAGTCACGTCACTGCTCAAGGACGCTGCCCTGATACTTGCCTAATGTACGACTCCTCCGTGAGTAGCTTGTTTATAAGAGCTTCAAATGATGCACAAAGCGATTAAACACACACGGCTGAGCACACTGAGTGCGGAGCATTGCTATTAAAAATAGCATGGACTGCATCACTGTGTTCGTTCTGAACTAGAGAATTCAGGTGCTCACTCTGGTGCCTGTGGGAACATTCATTCATGATGTTAAATATCAGCTGCTGAGGTTGAGGTTGTTGGATTGGTTTTTTTTCACTCTTTGTTAGTCCAGAGATACGCAAGGCTGGGTTCGTCATTCCAACAGCGCAACACTGTGAGCCGACATCAGGGCGGCACCAGAGGGAGAGAAAGGTGGCTCTAAGCTACACGTTGGCGCCAGCAGTATTCTGACCCTAGCCCAGGGCCTGCCCCGCTCCTGACACAAATTAAAGGAGCCTCGGGGCTCTTCCACAACAGAGAATATCTAGAGATCAGTGTGCTCTCTCCTTACCCCTTTGGTAGGGGCTCGGAGCCTTGGTGCCCTAGACAAAAACAGGTGTCAGGGCCAACCACCAACTCTCCCCACTTCTCTCCCCTTGAGGCTTCTTCCTTTGCTCTGTTATGGGCCATGAATTCCTCTCCCAGGTATGGTCCTCTCCCAGGTCCAGGCTGTCTCACCAAACCATCATCTCCTCCCCGCCACACACACTTGGTGTCCCTTACCCAGACATCTAGTTGCCTCTTTAGGCCTCTTCATAGGCCCTTTCATTGGTTTCTTCTAAACTTTCTCCAAGACCTTCCCAGACCAAAGCTACTGCCCCTTTCTTAATGTCTCTCTCAGGAGAGAAGACTTGCTGCAGATCTTGAGCCTTCCTTCTTTTGAGGGAAGGGCTGTTTTATATCCTCCGGCACTTCTTCCCAACATTCTTTGCTGTGAGGCCTAACACTCCCATCAACCCTGGGAACTACTCTTCCCAGAATTCCTTTGTTTTGAACTGAAGCTGAGACCAGGGCGGTGCTGGGTCTGCACTGCCATCAGGACCATTCTGTGGTCCTCATTCCCATTAACGGTTCTACTCAATTAGGGGGCCACCGGATGTAGCTGTTATTTACACTGCTGTCAATTTGAGGTAATCCCACTGGCGTAAAGAGAGTTACTCCAAATTCACTCCAGTGCTCATGAGCAAAATTTGGTCCAAAACATCTCCATCAAACCTTAGAGATAGAAAAGCATGCTTTACATGTTGCAATCACTCTCTGAGAGCAAGTCAACTACTCTTTCATTCAGATCTGGCTAATAAGAAATTCCCTAGAAGATCTCCTAGAAAGGACCAATACCCAGATGTACCCTGTATCTCACTACACCCTCTGAGTCTCTGCAAACCCACACATAGGAATGACAACAGGTATTTCTAGATTTATAAATTCCAAGTGCAGTTGTCTAGCTTCCCACTCCTGCATTATCCTTTTATGAGCGGAGAGACTGAAGTTAAGGTAACCTCATGGTTACCCCCATTCTCACAGAACATAGATGGAGGTTATGAGTATTAGACTAAGCACCCAGAAGCAGGGATGGTGTGCATTTTCTACTGCAAAATGTTATCCATATGCTGCTATGGAACAATAAGCCCATGTAGCTACTATCTCATGGATGCCTATGAACAGGGGCGGCTCCAGGCCCCAGCACACCAAGCGCATGCTTGGGGCGGCATGCCACGGGGGGCGCTCTGCCAGTCACCGGGAGGGCAGCAGGGGGCTCCGGTGGACCTCCTGCAGGCGTGCCTGCGGAGGGTCTGCTGGTCCCGCGGCTTCGGTGGAGCCGCGGGACCAGCGGACCCTCCGCAGGCACGCCTGCAGGAGGTCCACCAGAGTCACGGGACTGGCGACCGGCAGAGCGCCCCCCGCGGCGTGCTTGGGGCGGCATGCCGTGGGGGGCGCTCTGCCAGTCGCCAGGAGGGCGGCAGGGGGCTCCGGTGGACCTCCTGCAGGCGTGCCGGGGGAGGGTCTGCTGGTCCTGCGGCTTCGGTGGAGCATCCGCAGGCACGCCTGCAGGAGGTCCACCGGAGTCGCGGGACTGGCGACCGGCAAAGCGCCCCCCCGCGGCGTGCCGCCGTGCTTGGGGTGGCGAAATGTCTAGCGCCGCCCCTGCCTATGAACACACTAGAAAGCCAACACTTCTGGCGGACAGTGCCCTTGGATATCAAATAGCTGATAGAAAGCTGATGACAGCAGACTTTTTATTTTACTATTGCAATAATACTAGCGTAGCGGGATCACACACTTTTTCCTTGACTGCTCTTTAAGAAACACTATGCCAGATTGGAGTAATATTTTTGTTGGGTTTTCCACTTTTCCTGAACATATGGAATTCCTCTTTGTTATTGATATATTTTGGACATACAATGAATAGGCTAGTGATAGTTATTCACTAGGTAGTTATAAGACATCGGCCAATAATTTCATTTCCAGAGTTGTAGGAAACCAGCACAGATGTAGAAAATAACACAATTTAGTATTTATGAAGTGCCGGTTTTCTATAAAACATGAGAATCTGGTTATCATCACAGCTATTCATTAAAATTCAAACACTTACAGACTGTATAACAATCCTTAAAACTAACATTTTGGAAACCTAACACTTAAGGGGCAAGTCCTACATATCTCACTCACCCAAGGCTGCTGTTGAAGTCACTGGGAGTTTTAGGATGTGCAATGTGATTTTTCCCTCAAGAACGTAGACTAAGAACAGCCAAATGTCTCCTCAGGATTCACTGGAAATACATGTGTCCATGTCCATTAACAGCATACAATAGAATACAGCAATGGCTATTGTTGTGCAACTGATTGCAATGTATTACAAGGGAAATCTGTATGCATTAGGAAGAATGTTAGAAGAGGCTTCAACAATGATTAAAAAGTAAACTCTTCTACCACTACTGTCAATTCGTCCATGAGAAACGTAAAACTTATTTTCCTCCTGATTTTAGCAGTGAAAATATTTTAGTGTCTAGGCTGAAGTACAGTAGAATGGAACTTTTAATGCGGTGGGGGGATTTTTGTTTTGTGTGTTAAAATTATTGCTTTAACAGTGGAACTCATTGCCACAAAGATTGATTCCAAGCTCTCACTGGGATTCTAAAGTCATTGGGACTATGTGCATGCCTAATTGCGTTGCTGGAACAAGGCCTTGTATCTAACATCCACTGTTACATTAAATAGGATTAACAAGAAAAGGTATAAACATTTGTGTTACAGGGTATAAGACAGCCACTCACTGAGGGGGGTTGAGAAGGAATTTCCCCAGTGAATTGGTAATTCCATAATTATCCATGTTCCTTGCACCTTCCTTTGAAGCATCTGGAATTGGCCACAGTTGAAGACAGGATACCAAGCCAACTGGACCACTAGTCTGATCTGGTATGGCAAGTGCTCACTCTCTCTCTATACTAGCAACAAACATAAATAATAAAAACAGATTCCAATAATACATGTCACCACCGTTATTTTCTCTTATATGGAATGCTCCTTCCTGGGTTGTCTGTCTGATAACTATGCTCTATTCACAATAATCATTCCCACATCATCTTTTAATATGAAATTCAGCAGAATTAGTGAAACTTAGCTCTCTACCCCTCGCATCCCAGCCAGGATGAGCGCAAGAGCTAAGGTAAAAAGTAAGGTAGCAGAGATAGGTAAAAGGTAAAGGTAACTTTAAACTATCTTTATGGACCCCAGGTTAAGTGAGCACCCCCCAGGGCCACTCTAGCATAAGTCCAAACTGCAATGGCGGTAAGGAATCACTGGGTCTCCAGCCAGAAGGCAACATGAGGTAGCAGTGATGAAAGGCATTCTTTGGGCAAGGGCTAGGGAGAGCTCATAGCAAAATAGACCTAGGAACTGCAAAAAAACAAAAAACCTCATGTAGGAATGAGCATAAGCCAGCTTTCAGCTGTACCAACATACATAGAGGAGCACATGGTAAACCAGACCCTACCATTGCCCTGGCACTGTTTTGGAAGAGGGTGAATGAGTCTTGTGGTGACTAGTGGGACCCTCTGCAGGCTGAGCGAGCTTGAGGAGAACAGGTGAACCACTGGATCCTTCTCCGGAACCAGCTCCAAGCTTTTGGAGGTCTTTTGGCAATGTTGAACCTCATTTCCTGCATGTGCTGGAGTGTGTTTCTGCATTGAACCAGAAGCAAACGAGCACAAATGAATATTTGCTAAGGCAGGAGACTTGTTTTCTACCTGCTCCTGCACATATCTTGGCTGAGCTATCACGTGTGTCTGTGCATGCTCGGGGCAATGCCAGGCACCTGGATAGTTGCAATGTGCTCCTATGTGTATGCTTGCATGCGCTTCTGTATGTATACTAATCTGCTTGGTCCTCCTATGTATATTCCAACAGTGCTTGGAGCTTTTTCATCTCAATGTCACACCAGGATTTAATGCTCAAAGCTGATTTCCTATGTGCTTGATCTGTATTTTGGCTATTCTTGGAGGCTTCCTAGCATTCCCCTATGTATATTTTGGCAATGTCATTGGCTGGTTTACTGCCTGTCCCTATGTTATGTAAATTAGTAATGTGGAGTATGGGATTTGAATGCTTTTGATTTCATCCCTCTTGCACATCTGGATGCAGGACAAAAAGTATTTAAAGGGGAGGGAAAGTGATCATTATTTTGGCTTCCTAATGTCAACTGGGAATCCAAAGTCCCGGGTCGGAGGAAGGGGAGGGTTGTTTTGTCATTGGACTTGGTAATATAATGATTGGCATTTTGAGACAACACTTTTATGTGGCTGCCTAGATCCACATCTACTTTAAACACCAATCAATAGTCACAACAATTTGTAGCAGTGAAAAATTTAGCAATTATTCCCCCACAATTGCAAAATTTCACACCACTTGCTTTCATTTCATGAAGTTCAGACCTATTCTACAATTTTTCAGTGAGATTTTGCAGGTTGCCTCATGCCCATGGTCTCCAGAAGCAATTTTATGCAGGCTTTCTACACTAGGCAATAACAGAAGCAGGACAGAAGTAGCTTTCTCTGGAGAGATGTGGCAACCGACAGTAGGCTTACTACAAACGTACCCATTCCAGTTCAGCTATTAGAGACTAGTAGAGAATTTGGAAGAGAGACTTTCTGCTAACGAGATCCTGCTTTTGTTGTCATGGAAAGTGCAAACATAAGGCAAAACCCAGCAAATGTTTAATCTGGTAAAAATGAAAGTTTTTAAAGTGACTTTTGGGTCAGTTTTATCAGCACTGCAATTACAGGGAGATTTTCAAAGGTGCCCAACTCCTCCGAGAACTAGTCATCTAGCTTCAATTTGTGCCTTTGAAAATATTCCCTTAGAGTCTGCGGAGCACCATTCCCCTAAACAGAGTAATTACCTGCGGCTTGGCACAAATACAGTTATTACAGAAAACTAGGGATGCTTTGCCTTCTCTCTCCACTTTGTTCTACGGAGACACTTCAGTGCTGTTGCAGGCTCTGTGCAATTCCCCCGAGACATCCACAAACCATAAGCAACTTTTGCTTCAACCCACCTGATTCTTATTTTCCCTTTCCATAAATCTCCAAAATTACTTTATGATATCTGGGACTTATAACAGATGGGCCACGTGCCAGATGGAATACAATGGAAGGAAATGAAAGATAAAATGATTGGGCAGGAGTTGAACAGGAGATTAAATTACTCCCAAGTGGTTTGGATATGAAAGAGGATCTTCATTTTTGGGGGGGAAAAAGTAAGATTCTCAAGATTGATTTTGGGTGGGGAAGAACTATAGATAAGATATTTACTATCTATTTCTGCTACACGCGAATGTATTTTAAGCACTTTCTCTGTTCTATTCTTATACCCCACTGTTCTTTCTCTGGTTGACCAATGTTGGTAACACTAATAAAACTATTTAGTAGCAGGATGGGCAAAGCAGGTCTCGATAAAAGAAAAATGCAGCATGGTCTTTTGAGGGGAAAAAAAAAAGAATCTGAGGCTGGCAGTCAGGTACTTCTGAGTTTCAAACCCAGTTTAGGCATTTACCCATGGCCTTGCTTTGGCCAAACCCAGTTAGGCTGGATTCTTCACCCACTGGAGAGTCCTGCCATCAGCATGCCCTTATGCTGAATGAGGGTGGAGAGAGAAGGTACTGGCTAATACAAGAGTGATCTCTGCCAGTTGCAGGCTTCCCTTCATGGGGGAATTATCTGCTAGATATTTCAGGCCAACCTAAGTCCACTTTGAGCCACAAGAGCTTTGCAAAGTGGATTTAGCAGACGGAAGAATTTGGCTCATTACCTCTCTGAACCTGAGCTTCTCCATCTGTGACACTGCAAGGACTAAATAGTTTGCTCAGCACATCGAGCACATAAATGCTGAGTAGGACGATTGTGATGAAATAGAAACAACTCAAGGAGACTCCAAATTTTGTATCGTGTTTTTCTCACTGCATCTGAACTTCCTGGTTTAGGATGGAAATGAAGCTGGGAAATACCACTAGAAACGGTATTGTTTTTCTAGCATAAAGGTAAATGGGAAAGGTGCTACAAATTTCCGGGGAAAGCTCCATCTTCTGATATTTCCAGGGAAGATCAGAAAAGCCCAGACACATTTTTATGCACGTAGTTAAATCTTCCATGGCCTGTCCCATCGCTACCATAAGCAAAGTGCTGCATTCAAAATGTTGCTTTTGTAGATGAGGACTTTAAATGTGGGGCCAAATTCTGACTAGGCCTGCCAGCATGCACATTCCAAAACCACCACGCAAAACTCTGCCCTTTCCAGATTTGCACGTGCTGGAAAAAAAGCTGTTCAAAAAAGTCACAGGGAAAACATGCCACAGGCCTTCAATGAGAGGAGCCAAAGTGGAGCATAACAGGATGGCTAGCAGAGACACGATCAGCACACGTTGCTCCTTGTACCAAAGGATGGGCCTCTCCAGCTATATGATTCCTGCTTTGGGAAGTAGAATGAATGATGGAGTTGTGTTTAAGTTAGGATAAGCATTCACATTATTAGTCAGCCAGTGGTCTACTACCACAGCTCATGCTAATTCACACTGTGTTATTGTTTTCTAATGCTCCTCCTGTCTGTCTGTCTGTTGTATTCACTTGTTGTCTCTTGCCTTTTACTCTCACTTGCAGTGTGAGTTCTTCAGGGCAGAGACTCTTTTTTCTAATGTTTGAACAGTGCTTAGCACAATTGGATCCTGGTCTCTACATGCTATGGTAAGGCAAAGAATAAACAACAACACAAAGCTTGCTTTTGTAACATGCGTGTGCACCCAATGGGATGGTAAGCCACTTTTCCCTTATTAACCCAAATTTCCTCCCTATTTGCCAGAAAGCTAAATTAACTTGTTCAGCTCTTCTGTCTTTTAAATCACACAGATAAAAGCACTACAGAAAACTAGGTACCTGATTTGGACATTAATCTAATGGATGGCTTCTATATTTAGGTTTTCTATGGGCAATTAAATACACAAGAGGAAATTTTCTGGGAAATGGTTCAGTGACCTATTTCTGCTGGTTTAGGTATCATACTTCTGACCATGCACATATATCCTTTGCACAGATGTTTTTAATTAACAAACTATGAATCCAGAACTTTAAGCTTGAACTTCAATGAGTGTAGAATACATCATGTCTCATAATTGTCTAATAAACTCCTCTGGTTGATAAATATACAGTCCAATCTCAAGAATTCCATCTGTTAGTCTATAAGGTGCCACAGGATTCTTTGCTGCTTCTACAGAACCAGACTAACACGGCTACCCCTCTGATACTTGACTCCATTTTCTCTGGCTCAGGAAAAGAATCAGCTCTTGATTCCCTGAAGCCAAAGTCAGGATGCAATACTTCCAGAGTTCCTAAATTTGTGTTTCCTTAGTCCCTTTACTGGTCTCAACTTCAGTCTGTGTCTAGAAATGTCCATTTCTACAGTCCTTCAGCCCCAAATCCTGGATGCGTTAGAACCTTTGAATGCCAATAAAGAACTCAGCTAATGACTCCTGATGCTGGTGTAACCCTTCTGCCAGGTGGAGTTGGCTGCAATAAGGGTTGGGTTCAATATCTAGGGGTTCCTCTTAACAATACAAAACAGAATTGGCTCAAGCCCCCACCCAGTAATCTGGGAAAATTAAACACCACCCTGGGTGGTTCTAAGAGGCAATACTTGCCCTCTTGCAAGCACAGAGTCTGTGTATAGCAAAGAAAACTTTTAATAACAAGGGGGAAAGAACCCAGCATTTATTTATGAAAACACCACACCCATGATTGGCAAGCATATGACCATGGGTAAACATCCACCCCAGAGTACACTGGGCAGCGTCCTTTGCCTCAGTTTCTCACCTTGCAGCATGAAAGTCCAAACAAACAAATGTTCTTTTAACCACCCACAGACAGTTGCTGTCCTTGGTCAGCAAAGATCCAGAGTTCAGAGGAGCATTCACGTGAGTAGGAGTGTTTATGCAAATATAGTCTGTTCCTGAAAGCTTTTCCCCTCAATTCATTACTAGGTGTCAGGGGAGAGCTCATTCTGACCCTGCATGCACTGCTATAACCTGAACTAGTGGCATGCACCTTCTTTGGGCTTGTCTAATCTAGAAAGGATTTGCCACTTTATAGTTCAAGCAGTAGTGTGGATGCAGTTATATTGGTATAAAGGTGCTTATACTGGTTTGGGAACCAAAATAAGCCATGCTGGTATCCAACATATTTATACTTGGTGTAACTGCATCTACACATGCTGGCTTTTATCAGGATAATGATGCCAAACCGCTAACCAACATAGTTATACCAGTAAAACTTACGCATAGATCAGCCTTGCAACTGGTTAACTCATGCTTGTGAGAACACGTGCGTATGTCTCAATGGGAACTGCAGCACGGCATCATACCCCAGGGGATGAGAGACTAATTTAAACGTCCTAGCAAACTAGCACAACCCTGATTGCCGGTTGAACAGCCCTCTCCGGTTCTCAGTCATGTCCAAAGCAATTAAGCAGCTGGACCAAGCTGCCAACAGACCTGAGAATTTAATAAGAAAGGGACCTGCTGGTTACCAGTATATTACATATACTTGACCAGGAAGGCCAGTGACTACTGATATGGGCTAAATGGACAAGACTGCTGCCGTGCATGGGAATGGAAGACCCAAATTTCAGCTGTGGGATTTGTGCTCATTTCTACTGTGTGGGGAGGTGGGGGAAATCTTAAGAAATTTCTCTGTGATCCCCCAAATGGTATTAGTCCATTTCACATTTTGCTGTTATCATCAGAATCTAGTAAGGATTATTAAAGATCCCCAAATTGTCTGAGTTATCATTAAAGAAACACCACATATCTAGGAAGTTCAAGTCCCTACAACTGAAGCCAGATTTTCAAAGGAAGTCAACATCCATGACCTATCCACTGCTGTGCACTTCTGACATGGCAGCCTATTTTGGGGCCTACCTGGGAGCTGAGTTCTTTTGAAGAATCTAGCCCCAGATAGGGGTGTTGAAATCAGGGGTGAAAATCAGACCCTGAGATCTGTCTGATTGGAAGAGATGATGAGCACCAGTGGTTCCCTTTGACTTCATTTGCAGCCATGAACGTTCAGCGTTGCTGAAAATAGGGCCCTGAATAGAAACCACAGGAATTCTCTAATTGTTGCTTAAATTTCTTGCTTAGATACATTAGGTGATTGATTCAAAGGTAGGCTCACTATATTGCAGGGAGTCAGGAAGAATTCTCTGCAATGGGAAGGTGAGTCTGAAACAGTGGGATTACTGCCTACAACAAATCATGACTCACTGCTGCACTGATTTCGGGCCTATCCTCCCCACAGTCGCCTTAATGCCATTTACTTGTTCTCAGCTTGAGCAGTGGGTTGGAAACCAGCAAAGGAATTGTTGGTTCAGCCAGGAGTATGTATCTAGGTAGGGCCAGTGAGGGAATCAGCTTCAAACAGCAGTGGGGAGTTGGCCGGCAGAAGCACAGAGGTAGGTAAAATGAACAGAAGCAGCAGGGATGGGGCAGGTTGGGCTTTTTTCCAGGAGTTTAGGATGTTTTGGGTGATGGGATCCATTCCAAAAAGATCAGTTTGCACCACCTTAGCTGCAAAAAAACCCTCATCTTCCTTTTACCTAAAATGTAGGCTCAGGGTGAGTAATTTCCAAATAATCCAGTAGATCAGTTATTTTGCTTCCCATCCAGCTTTCATGCTCTGCTGGCGGTTTTATTTGGAGACTGCAGAGTTATTCTGCATTGTGAGGTTTTGGGGGGGTAATTTTTCTCTTTTATTAATTCTGGTAACCAAAGTTGAACTCCAACAAAAAACAGTTCAGTGAAGTTCTCCCTAGCGCCAGTGGGGGTCAGGGTGACCTTCAGCTGACATAGAAACTAACATTCATTTTCCTTACAACCTGCAATAAAAAATAATAAAATAGAGCCATTACTATTCATCTTCTCAGAATGATCACTGAGTGATAGAGCCTATTAAAAAAGTTAAGGTTATTGTTCCTTAGCTCAGAGGCAGAATTCCAAGAATACGTATATTACTTTCTATTCAAAGTCAAAAACTTTACCAACAAAATATATTTGCATCCATGCTGAGAGATAAGAATCCAGGATAAAGATGAGGTTTCTTTGCAGAGTAGTGGGTGTATAGATGCCGTACAAAAGGTGACTATGCCATGCTGAAAAATTGAGTGCCAGCCCTGCCACTTCTCTGAGCTTCTAATCATAATTACTTTTCACATAACCACCTTTATCAATCTTCTGGGGAGAATTATGGTTTATATCGTCTCAGCAATGTCTTTTTTATGTGCTATGATGACAGACATATTGACTGCTTGGTGCCTTCATCTACATTTCCAAACTTTCTGCAAAGTAGTTGGTAATAACCAATAGCCAGGGGGGTTTGCTTTTTTGTGCTTTTTTGTGTAAAGTTATCCTACAAGTCTAGCTTCCATTCACAGCAAAAGGATAACTCTGTTATACAAAACTGTCAAGTCATAAATTCTCAAGGGGCTTTTGACCTAACGTTATGCAAATTGATGATACCCCCGAGAAGAAATGGGGAACATATGCTCAAAACTATTCCAGACAGAGAGGAACGTTAAGTGTAAAAGATAAATTAAAATATTGTTTAAGAGAATATTAGTAATGAATTTGCACCAGAGTATTAATTCATATTAAGTAAACAGAGCATGTATGGTACATATTTAATTTATCTGTTGATACTGGCAAGTGTGTATTCTTATCTGTTCAAGTGTTCTCCTGGTGGTATTGCAGACAGTGCTTTGGTTCAAGTAATTGTCTACTATAAATGAGATTTGATTCATTAATAGCTGAAACTACAGGGAAAAATGACTAAAGAATGAAAGATGATATTATGTTCCTATGCAACAGCTCTCAAATGAACTCACACAGAAACATAATAAAAGACAAAAATACGACATCACCCATGGGCAAACATAGTTCACAAAATGGCCACTCCATATCCGAACTCTTAGTCCTCCTCCTCAAAGGATACCAGCACAACACCTTTAAAAGATGAGCCTGGGAGCTTAAATTCATAACTTTGTATGACACTAAAAATCATGGATTCAATAAAGACATTTGATTTATGGCTCATGACAAGAATCTGTAACCTACTAACCCTCTTTTGTCCCAGGGCTGCAGAAGTTAACTGCCCACTTCACCTTGAATGGTCCCCTGCAATATATTAACTCCTGTTGCTTAACAACCTGTTCCACCTTGGATTTAGCTGTGACCCTTTGAGCACATTCCCAAACCTGAAGAAGAGTTCTGTGTGAGTTCAAACACTTGTCTCTTTCACCAAGAGAAGTTGGTCCAATAAAAGATACTGCTTCGCCCACCTTCTCTCTAGAACATCCTGGGACCAACACAGCTACAAAACCACTGGAAACAATAAAGGAAGAAAGTCCGTCGATACAGACTAGCATTATATCCCCGGATGTTTTTTTCCCCATTGTCCCTCACTGTTTTACTGAAGTAACAAATGCTGATTGATCTGACCCCTTCCATCTCTCTAGGTTTCCTCAGCTACATAAGATTCTTTTCCCATTTACTGGCACAAACCAAGCAGAATTCTACTGAAATCAGTTGTAAAACCGATGTGAGTGAGGGTGTTTGTGGCAAGCTGCAGGACATCTGTATTCTGGAACCAGATGATGTCCCAAGGAGCAGCAAGCTCCAACCATATGAAGCATCTCCACACTAGAAAGCCTGTAAATCCACATCACTCACATTTCCTCACAACCTGAACCATGCCATGGATTTATGTTACTTTTAGGTGATTTTTTCCCCCCTCAAAGGAATACATCCCGACTAACACCTGATTCAGATGCAGCATACTGGTTTTGATTTAATCTTGATGAATTATTTTTTGTCCAGGCATTCAAAGCCCACTCATCGGGGCACTGATTTATGGTGTATGGTATGAAATGGCTGGGTTCTATTAGGAAGATTTACAATTACAAGGCTGAAGCACTGTGTACTAGGATTTCACTAGTAACTCTCAGTGTCCAATGTGTGAATGAGAAGGCAGATTCTGTTCTGAAAATAGTTAAATACATACTACAGTGGCATTGGCCTTAACACTGACCCTGTTTACTAAGTCATCTCTTCTTAGCAGCCTTGAGAAAATAATAAGGCTTTGTACATTAGAGCCAGTTTAAATATTTCTAAATTCACAGTTTTGAGGAATTTTGCACCAATCTCAAATTTTGACACATACTCCTTTTAAGAAGTTAAAAGTTTCAGGATGGATCAAAAAAATTAAATTTCTACTCAGAACAACTCCACAGCTGGCACTGCTTATTAAACCTACAGCAAGAGAAGAAGTGGAGATTAACTGGGTCCCAGAGGGTCAATTTGGTCCCTCAGGGGAGTGCTGCCTCTTCCCCAGTGCTCCCTGATCCTTTGATTGCTTGATCCTTGATCCCCTTACTTTCATTTTCTTTTCTCTCTTTCAAAAAACACAGCACAGCCGCATCTCTGCTTTTTCTGTTCATTGCTGGAAGAGTTTACACATCCCAATGAAAATGGCTCTTTATTTTTCAAGATGTTATTAAACAACTGTAAGGATTGTGTGTACCAGTAAAAGCCAGTAGAATGGCTGGTGAAAGCCCAAGCCCGCAGGTCAAAGACATTTCTGGCGCTCACTCAATCCAAGCCAGCTCCAAATAGATGCCAAACAATGGAGAATATAGTCCTTTATGATGCAACTTATTTTATCTTGCAACTAACCTATTTTCACTTATTCAATAAGAAAGTTAGATCAACTGCCTTAAGTCCATTGCCCACCTAAAATGCAATCAGAAGTAACAGGTGTTTTCATTTATAATGTAATTCAAACGCTTAGCATGTGCAAACTTGCTCAAGGAATCTATCCATTCATGGTTTGACATAGCAGTATCCAAATGTAGCCCACTACAGAAGCATACTGTCAGTTTTTCAGGACCCTGCACAATAGCCCAGCAACTGAAGTACTCACAACCCTAAACTCATTCTTGGTTCACCTTCACCGAAGTTGATGGAGTTACATTAGATACTGTTGCCCCTTTTTGACGCAAGTGGCTCTGGTGATATTGGAAGTGGAAACTGATGGCATCTGGTATTTTCTTTGATGCAATCTTATTCATAAGGAAGGTACAACGTCCTGTTTTTTCTGAACACAGGAGGAACCAAGAAGAAAAGAAGGAGTTTCTTTGCTTATAGCCCAAAGCCTCATTAGAGTTTTTTGGGATCTGGTGATGGCTCTCTAACTTTTTGCAGGGGAACACTGCTCACTGGCTACTGCTTTGCTTTCTTGATTTTTGCCTCTGCCTTTCTCTCCATTGGGTCTGTTCTCAGTTTCTGTGTGTTTTGCCTACACACACGCACACACCTTGGTCCACTCAGTCCAAACTCCTGGGGGATTTCACAACCTTCTTTTGTCTCAGGTGGAGGTCTGCTGATTAACTCATCCTGACAGTTATGGGAAGGGGCTTTGAAACGTGGATACACCAAGCCAAGAGCCTTTTTCAATTCTGAAAATGCTAAATCACACCTTGCTGAGATGATTTCCTTTTTTTTTTTTTTTAAACACTATTTGCAGCTTATCCGAAATATTCAGCAAATGAACAGGGATCAGTTCCTGTTTCAGATCCACAAGAGCATTAGCAGCTAAGATTCCCCCAATATCCTGGTCCCCAAACTGGTTTCAGCCACTCCACATATTTACCTTGCTGGAAAGGTACCACAGCATACAGCTGTTATAATGCCCTGGGGGCAGGACAACTTGTTCACCGCAAACCACTTGCCTACAAATCATTTATTTCACCTGGGCCACCTCTTTCAAGCGAATTTCCACAGACTCAATTTTTAAGGCACTGACCACTCAGTTGTTGACCATAATTAAGGCTATCAGTCACGGAGGTCACAGATTCCCTGATTTTACGTGACCTCCATGACTTCAGCGGTGAGGCTCCGGCTTATGTGATTTATTGTTTATTGCCCACGTCCTGTCCATGAATTTACAAAAAATACCTGTGACAAAATCTTAGCCTTAAACATAATGAAATCCAAACTAATTGTTAGTTCATCCATGGTTTCAGCCACCCAAACTTCTTCCTTGAATTTCAGAGGTCCAGTCTTCAAACCCAATTTTTGGACAGGTGCCTTTGCCCCAAGTCTTTGTCTCCATTTGAAACCCATTAAGTGGTTCTGTTTGGGGTCCCCAATTCCCCTGCCTTTTTAGCATGTCTGGTTTAAAAACTGTTTGAGCCCGGGTCAATCACCCTGTACATTTGACAGGTCCTATTATGGATTCAATAGCCAAATGCTCATTTACTGTTGTTCAACTGCCCAGATCTAAACAAAAAACATGTGGCAGATCCTTGCAGATCCTTTCATCAAATGTTGCCCCTTCAGCTTCGTGCTCCCCAGTTTCCTAAAAACTTCCTTAAATTTATAACAATCCTTCTTATGGCCAATCTTTTGTAATCGATGGGGTCTTAACTCCCGTGTTCTGAATAAACTCCAGTTCTGCTAATTACATGCTGCCTAAGTAAATTCTCCCTGCAATTTCAGTTGAATCCATTATTCTTTGTTTCCTTTTCTAAATTGCTGTGCAGCATTGCTTTGTGTTGTTGAACAGTTACGTTGTTTCACCTGAGAAATTATGGCATTTCACTGATGTATGAAATGGATCCTAGTGTATAATCGGTATATCAGTTAGTGCAGCACTTTTACATTATTCTTAATTAAGTACAAGATCATGACCCTTATAAATGAATTGATTCATAACTGCTTTTGTACTAATGTGCAAACACCACAAAGTACTTATGACCCAGCCAAAGGCAGAAGATACTTGAGCATGGCCTATCAAGCTTGTTCTAGCAAGACTTGAGATCAACTGACAGACTCGCCTAAGGACATCCCAATATAGTCAATGAACACCCAGAACTGCAATCTTCATCTGGGATGCTCCACTGAACACTTTTTAGGTCCAGCCAGTGCTAGCTGTAACCCAATTTCTCTTTAGGATTTGGATTTGTCTTTTTTTAAATGGTTCATTCATGGCTTTGCCACAAACCCAGCACAGGAGACAGCATGTTTTTGCACTGTCGTGACAATCTGCCTCCCAGTTTCCACTCTGCTCTGGTAGGTGAACGTGCCCTGCATCAGTCCCATACCTGGCATAGCATGTGTTCCACAGTGCAGTGCACAACCATGGCTTTCGGGGCTAAGGTGGAGGGAGGAACCAAGAGTTCACCCACTCATCTGCACAGGGTGGAAATAGATGCCTGGGTAGGTACTACCTTCCTCCCTCCCGCTGCATACTGCTACCTCCTAAGCCAACTCAGGAGACCAAGTAAGCACCTCACACCATCTTTTATCTCCTAGGTGGGCATGCAAGATAGGCCCTGACCTGGCCCTTGATTTGCAGGGATTTGGTATAGGCTGGAGAAAAAAAAGCGATAGAAACGATTATATAAAAAATTATGCATGCTGTTGGCATCTTGTGTAATTTGTAATCTGAAACAGAGAAATGCTGGTTTAACAACCACATGTGCAGCTCATTCTGAAAAAAGAAAAACAAAACTCTCCACTCTTATTAAAGAAGCCACAAAGGGAGTATTAGCTACAAATTAGCAGTGTGTACTGTAGACTGAGAACAGAGAGCGGTTTTGTAAAACAGTAACATCTCTTAGATTAGGAGACTGACCAAATAAAGAAGCTAAAGATCTGAGAACTGGTCACAGGTCACTCCGAACCAAAAAAAAAAAAAATGTTGATGCTTTAACATAAACCGCAGTATTTGAAGGAGAGTCCTGGCAGACATTAACTGCGAAGTCCTCTCTGGCAGGTTTGGAGTGGGGTGGAGGAGGGAAACTATTACTGAATTACAATTTCCAATGCACTGAATCATGAAATGCTATGCAATTTATTTATGTCACTGATCATTTTACAATACAAAACAATACAGCAGAATCCAGAAGGAGACCCATGCACCCGCCCAGAATGACTAAAGAGGAAACCTTGGACTGCAGCTATAGAAAGACAGTCTTTCATTTTGCAGTTTTATCCATTATGGTTTTTATATAGACATTTTCTATCGTGTATCTTTTTACATGCAGCGCATTCGTGTGCACGCTTGGCTACAAGGGTGGGTGACCCACTGCGCAACACTATAAACCCACCTGTGCGCCCCACCCCCTTCCCGCACTGTGGCTTCTGTGGGGTCTGGTGAAAAATCCAGCACATCCTCCCTTCTCATTTTCTCCCTAGCTTTCTTCCCTCCACTCCCAGAAAAGGAGGGTGGCATCCAACCAGAGATTGGATTGTAATAGAAGACATTTAAAAGGCCAGTAGAGCTGGTGGAAATTCACTGAATGATCTACCCCCCCCCCTCCAATTCCAGAGATTAGTTTTATTTTGAAAGCAGACATTTTCATTAATTTGGAAATTTTCCAATTTGACAAAATGAAAAATGGTCATTTTGGCCTAGTTGCCTCAGCACCCTCCACCCTTTTCCCACAACGAAAGGGGGGAAAGGAGGCAAGAAGCAAAATGAATTAAAAAAACACTGAAATTTTTCAGTAAAAATTCTCATGAAAAGATTTAAACAAGTGGGGAAATGGTCCTTTTCTAATGCTGTGAAATGGAAAGGCCATTGAAAAACAGGAAAACCTTCAACCAGGTTACTTTTGTAGTTAGTTAACTACAGTACATGTTATTGTAATTTCCTCTGTGGGAACGGTATACACAGAGCTATTACGGCTTTGCAACCAAAAAAAACCAAAACAAAAAAAACCGCACAGGCAGCCACTCTGTGCAGCAATTTAATTTTCAGGCATAACAGCCTCTAAGCTTGATCATAAACTGTGTGAACGTTCGCGTAGTCAAATTCCCTTTGGTCAGAGGCAGTTTGAACTGGGAATCTGGCATTCATAGGACTTATCTTTTGTTTACAGTGAGATAAAAGCTAAAAGGAATGTCAGCCCAGCAGGGCAAAACTGTTGGCTAGCAGCACCCCCTGCTGGATCCCACGACAGTGCAACAGGAGGACGTGATTGTTCACATGCACTTGTGCATGTTTTGCCATGGATTTTAAGGCCAGAAAGGACCATTACATCAACTAGGCTGATCTCACACCATGGAACCCACAAGCCAAGGAACTTCATCCAAGTTACTCCTGTAGTGAGATGAATAATTTGTGCTTGGCTGAAGCATATCTTCCAGAAGACTTTATGAGACAGAGACTCCCCCTTTCGTATGGTAGTTTGCTCGAAAGGTTAATTGCTTTCACTGGTAACAATGTGGGCCTAATTTCTAATATGTATGTGTCTGGCTTCAACTGCCAGCCATTGGTGGTTGTTATGCCTTTCTCCACCAGATTAAAAAACCCATTAATACCCAATAATCACTCCCTATAAAAGCACTTACTCATCAAATTCAAAGGACCTTTTGATCAAGCTCATATGTTTAGTTTAAGTCTCTCACTGTAAGGCCTATTTTCCAGCCCTCACTTCATTTTGGTGGATCTTTTCTGCACTCTCTCCAATTTTTCAATGCCCTTTTAGAAATGCGGACATCAGAACTGCACACAATATTCCTGTATTGGTCTCACTAATGACATATTCAGAGGTGAAATCACTTCCCTACTGCTCCTCCCTACTGCTGGATTTGTACATCAGAGGATTGCACTGGTCATTTTTTGCCACAGCATTGCACTGTGAAGACTCCTGTCAATGGCAATTGAAAATAGGTCCACACAGATGTGGCTCTCAGGTGCTGCACAAGCATATTTCCTCAGCAGAACCAAAATCCCTAATGCAGTGAGTGTTCCTGCTCTAAACTAAACATCAAATTAACGTGTCATAGTTTAAAACATTATATATAGGAAGAAATGTAGTGTCTGATGTTTCCCCGTTTTTCACAAAAATTCATAACAAAGCTGAGAGAATAATGCCATAGTATTTTCTATTACAGCATAATCCCCTGTGCCTTTAAGATGTCAGATAAAGGGCAAGTGTCCCTGGTGGCAAATTCTCCCTCCACATATAAAGGAGCTTACCTTCTGGTCACAGCAATTGTTCACATGGTGTTGTCTCAGAGGATACTGTTTCTCAGAGGAGACTGTTTCTGCCTTCAAATGAAGCCTCTTTGAGCTCTCCCTCTGGCTCTACCTGACTTTCTGGACAAGGGGAAAGTAGTAGCTACATTAGGAGACTTCTTTCCACCAACCCCAGTCCAGTTTCTGCCTGCTAGTGCATCGACCTCTCATCTTTGAAAGGCCTCAGAGAGACAACTGAGATGAAGACCAACTCTGCACCTCAGACCTAGATCCACTCAACCACCCTTTCCTTTGATCAAGACCAAGGCAGAAGGCCAACATCAGATGAGCAGAAAGTCCCACATTTTTGCAGGCTTCCTGGAGCACTTCCCCATGCCTGAGAAGAAATTTTGAACTTTTAGTTCAAGGAACTCTTAGGCTAAATCTTAAAGGCAAAGCTGATTGCCCAGTCATACAAATATAAGAAGTTACTATGCCCTTCAACTAAACAGTATTGCATGTCCTCACAAGCAACGAGAATCCATTTTCAACTTCCAAGTCAGCACAACAGGGTTTCACTGAATGCACTTCAAAAAAAATTAAACTTCAGTGTATCATCATATCATTTTCTTTGCAATTAGATAATTAATATGGTAAACACTAGCTGAACTGGCTTAACGTTATAGTTACATACGTACATAAATATATTGCATAGTGCATAACATATGGCAGCGTTCAGTCAGTCAACACATACACAGCTGGATCAACAGCTGAAGCTGGCAACTGCAGTGAAGTGGACTCATCCCTAATAATTGGTATTGCCATAGAAACCGTGTCCCTGCAACAACTCTTATTATAGGCATATGTTATAAGGCTGTGGAAATAAAGTAAAACTGGGAATAAAGAATACAGTATATTGCTTTAAATAGTTTCAGATACTATAAAGACTATCTCCATGACTTCCTTAATGTTGTGTGCTGCTGCAGCCTATTGGCAAAGTTTCAGAGGCCCGGCCTAATTATGAGCAAATCAGGAGACCTTACACAGGTGAGCAAGGCGGCACTATGTGGAGCTACAACTCATTCAGGCGCTCCAAAGGGACCCAGGAAACTCTAACAATGTCTACATCTGTAGTAAGCACAGTGGGGAGGCAGGCCTCCAAAGATCTGGAGCTTTGCATCCAGGTACTAGAGGGCTGTGGCTGTAGACATTCTGTTTAATTCCATGCTTATGGAGGAAACCAGTTGGATTGTTTACTAGTTGCTATTGATTATTATTAATATAATATATGGAGATATACTTATCTCATAGAACTGGAAGGGACCCTGAAAGGTCATCGAGTCCAGCCCTCTGCCTTTACAAGCAGGACCAGACCAGATCCCTAAGTGGCCCCCTCAAGGATTGAGCTCACAACCCTGGGTTTAGCAGGCCAATGCTCAAACCACTGAGCTATCCCTCCCCCCTAATTATTATTAATTAATTATTAATTATTATTATTAAAACTTGCACACCGAGTCAGGAATAAAGCCTTGAAGAAAAACTTAGCTTGGTAAAAGATGTCTGTTGCTGACCCATTCCTCCAGCTGATGATTCATAAGAAATACCCGTGCAAGTTCCTAAAAAGCCTAAATAGCTTCTACAACTTTGTATTGGGAGTTATATCCAAAGAGCAGAGTACTGAAAGTAGAGTTTCAGTCCACCAAGTTGTGATATGTTCCATTGCTATTGTTATGGCAGTGAATCCTTGATCTACTGCAGCTGGTTTGAAGAACCTTAGCAGTTTATTAATTGTTCTAGAGTCTGCACTATGTGTCCTGAATTAATCTATGGCTATCCATATAGTTTGTACGTAGAATAATCCAGTATCACTCTGTAGTACTCAGAATTCCATTCCCTTTTCATTCATGAGGTCAGAACTCCTTTTGAATTTCCTGAGGTTTTCAGCAAATACCAGTCTTGGATTTGGCACCCAACTACTTGATATGGATTGAGTGAAGTCTTGAGTATCAAGTGGAGTGCCCCAAGGGTCGGTGCTGGGGCCGGTTTTGTTCAATATCTTCATTAACGATCTGGAGGATGGTGTGGACTGCACCCTTAGCAAGTTTGCAGATGACACTAAACTGGGAGGAGTGGTTGATACGCTGGAGGGTAGGGATAGGATACAGAGGGACCTAGACAAATTAGAGGATTGGGCCAAAAGAAATATGATGAGGTTCAACAAGGACAAGTGCAGAGTCCTGCACTTAGGACGGAAGAATCCCATGCACTGCTACAGACTAGGGACCGAATGGCTGGGTAGCAGTTCTGCAGAAAAGGACCTAGGGGTTACGGTGGACGAAAAGCTGAATATGAGTCAACAGTGTGCCCTTGTTGCCAAGAAGGCTAATGGCATTTTGGGTTGTATAAGTAGGGGCATTTCCAGCAGATCAAGGGATGTGATCATTCCCCTCTACTCAGCACTGGTGAGGCCTCATCTGGAGTACTGTGTCCAGTTTTGGGCCCCACACTACAAAAAGGATGTGGATAAATTGGAGAGAGTCCAGCGGAGGGCAACAAAAATGATTAGGGGGCTGGAGCACATGACTTATGAGGAGAGGCTGAGGGAACTGGGATTGTTTAGTCTGCAGAAGAGAAGAATGAGGGGGGATTTGATAGCTGCTTTCAACTACCTGAAAGGGGGTTCCAAAGAGGATGGATCTAGACTGTTCTCAGTGGTAGAAGATGACAGAACAAGGAGTAATGGTCTCAAGTTGCAGAGGGGGAGGTTTAGGTTGGATATTAGGAAAAACTTTTTCACTAGTAGGGTGGTGAAGAACTGGAATGGGTTACCTAGGGAGGTAGTGGAATCTCCTTCCTTAGAGGTTTTTAAGGTCAGGCTTGACAAAGCTCTGGCTGGGATGATTTAGTTGGGTTTGGTCCTGCTTTGAGCAGGGGGTTGGACTAGATGACCTCCTGAGGTCCCTTCCAACCCTGAGATTCTATGATTCTATGATTGACCTCTGTAGCCCGTGTGGCTACCTCTCTCGGCACCGCCCCCCAACACAAACACACACACAGACACACACACACACAACTCTATCCATTTTAGGATTTTATAACATTGTAGTATCTGAGCACCTTTCACCATTGTGTTGTCTCCCTTGCTTTACTCAGTAACCCCATTCCACCAACCCTCAGTCATCAGCCTCACTGACTGCCTTCTTTCCTCATTCGAAGTTTGTCTCAAAGATGTATGAGTTTCTCTCCATTACTTAGACCTACTGCTACAAAAGTGTAAAGTTGCCGTATGTTTGATGGACCAATGTAGCCTGTACCATACATTAAGTATTCTGAAAACAGGACAAGAAAGTGATGGATGGAAGTATAAGGTATTTTGTTGTTCTGAAGAGTCATGTCAAGTTATTGTAACATGCCAGAACAGGCTTAACTTGTTGTACATTACTGCAGTTCACCCAGTTTGATATTCACAAAGTTTTATTGTGCTGTTTTGCGAGGGACAAGGGTATGAGGAAGATTTCTAACCTCAGATTAAGTTGCAAGCCTTCTAAATTTTGCTGGGCTGTAATTTCACCACAGAAGACATTTTCCCATAAAATCTGCAGCATAACTGTTGTATAAGGAGGATCATTTCTTTAATAGAAACTGTCCCTTGCCAATGTCAGAGCTGGAGACATACTACAAACATTCATCTGTGGGTATGAACTTTGAGCAAATTTGCTTTAGCCATACAAAGTGAGCGAAATTCTCCAAACATTTTGTTCTGTGTTTGGACAGCACCTAGCACAATCTCCAAGGTCCATGACTGGGATTTCTAGGTACTACTGCCATTGTCAGCTCATTTGAGTGGGAAATACATTCAAGACAAGGGAGACTTGTTCCTGAAGATTCCATGAACAGAAAGAGATAAGACTCAGTGAATAAATAATTCATTAGGAATTATTCCCTCTGCTCTAGTGAATTACCATGAAAATCTCACAACCTACACAAACTGAATTAAATATAGAAACCAGAATCTCAGCTGTATAAGTGTTTTATGTTCTAAAGATAACCCTAAAACACTTGGTAGATTTATGAGTATTTCCCTGATTAAAAAGTCCTGTATGTATACTAAAGTTGTATTGTCATTATGGCATAAGATTTTAATGTTGCTCTTAGCAATACTTTAGAAAACATTTAGAAACAAGAAACACATAAGCATTAGAAATCATGGGTGCATCTTGCATAAAAAGTGCAGATAGGTCACCTCAAGGTTCTTCAGTTAATATCCTTGGTAAAATTCAGTGTACACATGGACATTCTGCTTGTTCTTCCTCCTGGAAAGACATCCATGCGGGGCACTGGAACAATTTTTATAGTGGGAGCACTGAGAGCCATGGAACCAAATTGTAAACCCTATATAATGGAAACTACTTCAAGCTGGGGGTACAGCACTACCCCCCGCACCCTTAGTTCCAGCATATGCTCATCTTGACCTCCTCAGCAAGAATGATAAGATAAAGTTCAAAATGCAGGTCACTACCACACTCATTAGTCTCCCAGGTCCGCCTGGGAAAGTTTCAAAGAGATGCTGTAGCTTTAAATGATAAGTCCTCTGCAGTGCCGACACTAAGTGTTAAAAAACAATCATGTCAGGCCTCAAAAAATTTAAGAGACTGGCTATAAAAGCCATGAGCCTTAAAAAACAATTAAAAATGAGATGTAAAAAGTAATACATGTTGGCTTCTTTTTATTTCCCTTCTGGATTTGGAGCAGATAGGGAATGACATTTTCAAATTTTTCTCTGCAAACATGAGGGCTAGATGCCTTCTTTTAAAAAAATGAAAGCTGAGGCTTGAAGACCCAAATATCATGAGCATCAACAAGTCCTTCAGCTATCATGTTAGCTACCACGCTACCAAGAAAGAGTTACTGGCAATCTTCAAATAGAACATACCAGAATAGAAGCTGGAATAGTACAAACCCTTCAGAAAGTCCTTATCCTGGTGATGTCTGCAGATAAGGGAGCCTACAGTTGCTTTCAGAACAATCACACATGGATGCAGTTTGATCCACCCTGCAGTGTATGAAACATGGATGACTGTAGCATCTTTTTCAGGATTATCATTGTGCAAAGAGCGAAAACAAAGTTGGGGGTGCTCAACGGACTGCAGGTAATTATTCCAACATCTGTAAAAAGAGAATTAGCGCTAATAAAAAGAAGAGCAGAGCAATGAATGGTATTTTCTAGAGGAGAGGCTGTTTCTAGGATTGAGAGACACGAGTCAAGAATGGTCACACAACCAGCAATGATTGCAATTCTGCTTGGACTTCTGCTTTGTAAATCAGTTTGCCTTTAAAAATACTTTACTTAGCATCACACCAAGAGAAAATATACGCCAGGCAATGTCTCTGTCACCCACAGAAGCCAGTCCAATAAAAGATATTACCTCACCCACCTTAACAGTCTAAAATAATCACATCAATAAATATAATAATATAATACCTAATTTTTATATCAGCCATTCAGTTATATCCTCGCCATTATCAGATACAAGGTAGAACCTGTTAAATAGTCTGATGCATTGTTGCAATGTAAGAAGGAAAAAGTACCAAATGAGCTGTGGGAGGAGGAGGTAGCATAAAGAAGGTACAGTAACTCCTCACGTAACGTTGTAGTTCTGTTCCTGAAAAATGTGACTTTAAGTGAAACGATGTTAAGCAAATCCAATTTCCCCATAAGAATGAATGTAAATGGGGGGGGGGGGTTAGGTTCCAGGGATTTTTTTTTTTTTTTTGGCCAGACAAAAGGCATTATATACATTTTAAACAAGCAATTTAATACAGGTACTGTACTAGAGTAGGGAGGTGCCCCTGCCTTACCCCACCCAGGCACAGCACACTGGCACTGGAGATGAGGCAGGCAGGGAGGCTGAAGGTGCTGTAGGCTGGGAGAAGCAGGTTGCACAGCAGCGGCAGCTTCCCCTACTCTGCAAGCACCAGGGGCGGGGGGGGGGGCTCAACCCTCAGCCCACCCACTCCCTCCCTTCCCCCAAACTCCCATCCTTGACCTGCCTTTTCTCCCCGCCCACCTCCTCCCCCTTTACTTCCCAGGCTGAGTCTTGGCTCCTCCCCCCTCCCCTCTCTTCTATATGCCGCAAACCAGCTGATTGCCCCGGGCAGGAGGGAGGAGGAAGAGGGAGCCTTCACTCTCCTCCCCCCTCCCTCCTGCCTGGGGCAATCAGCTGGCTTGCGGTGTTGGGGAGGCAGGGGAGGGAGTGGGGAGCCTGTGCACCGAGTCCTCGCTCCTCCCCCCTCCCTCCTGCCACCAAAATGCTGGAAGCCAGCTGATTGCCCCGGGCAGGCGGTGGGGAAGAGGGGGAAAGCGCTGATCCGCGGGGTCTGCTGGCAGGCGGGAGGTGCTGTGGGGAGGGGGCGGGTGTAGGGAGGCTTCCAGCTGTGGAGAAAGCAGGCAGCCAAACAACGTAAGAGTGGAGCATTGCACAACTTTAAATGAGCATGTTCCCTAATTGATCAGCAATGTAACAATGAAACAATGTTAACCAGGACGACCTAAAGTGAGGAGTTCCTGTAACAGGAATGAGCACAGGGAGATATTTATGAGTCTCAGATGAAACACTGCTGCACACGTGGACAAATTCTAAGGCTGCCCATTGACCACTTGTGGCGCTAAGATATCTTCCTGGTACTTTATGCAAGTATGAACCTTGGTTTCTTAGCATTATCTAAACTCCCCCTTTTAGTTTCAATTGGACCCAGTATCCTTCTGAGCTTCCTTGCCTAAGTTGTGTAATGTTAGTGTGTGCACTGCATGGCAGAAGTGGCTATATTTTAGTTGTAAGTGAATTGATTCTGTACAATGTTTGTCAAGTGCTGTTGGATACTTTAGGATGAAAGATGCTATCTACAAGCAACGTATTATTAATATTTTTATAGCACTGCCTGCAAATGATGGTTACTAAGAGACAAATACCATGTTGAGAGATATGAATGTAAGCAACAATTTAGGGTCTAATTCAACTCCCATGGGCTCCCAACGGGAGTCTTTCCACTGACTTTAATGGGAGGTGAATTGGGCATTTAGAGAATGTAATGGGATTTTCACTGCAGTAAAGGCACACAGGAGATTTCAAGCAATGAGAGTGGATACCAACAAGTCACTGAAAAGGAAAAGACTCCAAGTAGCAAAGACACATGGAAGGAAAAAAAGAGATGCTTTACCCATAGAAAAGAAAAAAGAAAGAATCCACACAAGAGAAAGGTTTAAAGAATCAGCAGCTAATGGCCAGCGATGACATGAAAGTTGGATTATACCTGGACAAGTCAGGAGGTTGGTTTCAGTGGGGTTGGGTGCAGTGCAAGTCAGGCTGAATTCGGTACACGGGGTTGAAAGTGAGGAACTTGGATAACCCATATCACATCCCATGTAGGAGATAGAAAGGCAAAAGTGAAACACACAGGATTTGTGCCAGGGAGCTCTTTGCCGAGCTCTTACTCTAACACATAAAAGCATTAGAGAGGCAGCATGTTCCAGTGGCTAGTGCACTGGACTGGGATTCAGAAGACCTGAGTTCTAGACTCTGTGACCTGAATTCCATTCTTGATGCCTTTGTCTTGTCTTCTTAGATTGTAAACTCACTGGGACAGGGGCTGTGTCTTACTATGTGTACGTACAGTACTCACCACAACGGTGCCCCAAATCTCTGTTGGGGCCTCCAGCCATTGCAATCATACTAATATTGCTAAGTACCCTCCATTTACATCCTTGGTCATTTTTTATTTTAAAAAAGATACAGGGAACTAAGATCAGCATAAACCAAGATGTGCTGCTAATTGCATCCATTAAGAGCATTTTATGTTTGGAGGGTAGTGGGGGCGGAATTTATAGAAAAACTGCTTAAAACAGCATTTGCCGTGTCGAAGATTTCTTTGAGGAACAGTCTTTGGACTCAAGCTGCTTAGGGAAATTACTGTCATAGCACAAGAGACAATACCACAACCTCCTCCCCTCTAAAAAAGTTAGAACTATTTCCCCATGTTTTTGTTGTACTTTGTCAGCAGCAAGAAAAGGGCCAGCCTTCTTTTTCCAATGAAAAAAAAAAAATCTGTGAAATCAAAGAACTCATGTAGCCAGATCCTCAACTAGTGTAAATAGACTCCATAGGAGTCACACCAAATTTACACCAGATGATGATCTGGCCCTTAATCTCTGGAAAATACAAACTGCTCTGCTACTACACAAATAAATGCAGAACAAAGTTAAAGGGACAAAGAAAAATAATGCAATGTCTTTTCCTGATGAATTGCTGTTGGAAGTGCCTTTACCAAAAATGGTCTATTCCTAATTCACTTACAACCAAACATTTACTCAGAGGAGGTCAATAGAATTGTAGCTCAATTATTACTTCAGATGTATGAATTGTCCACAGACTAGTAAATGCTCACTATTTAGCTTTCCTTAAGACAGCCTTTAAAAAAAATCCTTAACATGGTTTCTCATCAATTTCTTAAAAAAGAGTTTGCACCACGAGACAGCAGTGTTAATAAAGCTGAAAGGAGAGAGAGATTCTGTGACAAACCAGGGAGAATCTTTTGTTCACACCATAAAGAAAGAATATTACCGGAGTACCAGATCCAAGTTCAGATTCACTTACAGAGCATGCCAAATCACGTGGATAAGTTTATGTACGCAGGACCTTGTGATAGGAAAGTGATTCAGTCATGTCAACACTAAATTTTCCACTATACTCAGAAGCTAAAGGCTGAATTTACATTTAGGTTCTTTTCAACCACAGGATATACAGCTCCTAAGAAAAGAGCATTTAAATCAGAACACAAGACATCAGTTTCTCAGCAAGTCAAAGCATCGCATATCAGTAGGGGAGGTATAACACAACAACCTGGCCAGTGGACAAAGTATACGTCAGTGATCTGAAGAAAACTTTTGTTTGCCATACTTGACAGAAACAATGTGCTAGCACCGAGGTTACCAAGGAGGAGAAAGGAAACAGTGTTAATTCAAAGAGAATTCAATATCCACTCAGATAGCAAATCACTTTTGTAAGTTTCTACTTTTGTTCAGGAAATGGGGTTTTGTTCTCCCACTAGAGAGTGAAACAACTGTGTTATCCAGAATGGCAGATTTCATGGAAGGTATGTTCTGGTCCATCCAACTCAATATATAATTTCTGCAAATTCTAAATTCCTAGAACTGCAAAGGCCCTTAACGAATGTCATATGATTGACAAATGCAAAGAAAACATTTTACAATATTTGATTAATAAGCAAGAAGGTGGATTGCAGAGAATTGAAATTTCAAGGTACAAAAAAAAATTTTCAGAGCAGCCCTGGGAGGTGGACAATTACTATTACCTCCATTTCACAGATGGGGAAACTGATGCACAGAATGATTAACTGACTTCCCAGAGGCCCAGAAGAAGATAATCTCAGAGAACAGATCCTTGAGTTCCTGACTCTCAAGCTGTCTAACGACAACACACTTTCTCTTAAGCTAAAGAAGATATAGCAATACACATATCATCATATGTTTGCTGGCCACTACGAAGTTTGTTATCTGACATGATTTTCAGCTTAACATCCACACTTCTATCACCTGGGATTTGGGTGATCAGATGTGGCAATAAGAGGAGATGGCTTTTCTCTCAACAAACAAATTAAAAAATGAATATTTAAACAACCTAGGGAAAAAATGCTAAGGCCGGGGAAAATATGTTTTAGACATTAAGCCATTTATTTTCAGTTTCTTGGATGAAGAAATGAAAACTAGCTCATCTTCAAACTCCGCAGATATGATGATTTTATCTAGCACCAGCTGAGCCTTATTAATTCATTAGGATCTAGAACTGGTTCACCTCCCACTGTGCCATAGGACCTACCATCACACTGTAACAATTTGATACTGAGTTTCTCAAGAACATTCAGCTGAAGTGAAAGCTGCAGGAGGAGCAGACTACTGGGTACTTGCAACTCAGTACATGTTGAGCTTCGACTCCCAGGCAAATATTGCGCTCCATCAAACCCAGTTGTTGTTAGCCTCAGAAACATTTATAATGGCTGGCAATTAGCGGCTCCTAAATAAGAATTTAATGTAGATTAAGATACAATTGCATGTCAATTTATTTAAATGCAGATTGATTATTTCAAATGTGTTTGGCGAAGATTAACAACTCATGTCTGTAATATAAACACATGGCTAATTATAAAGTCAAGCAGCCTCTATTAATGTTTCTAATGATTAATTTGTATTCAAACAACATAAAAATAATCAACTTACTAAGGCTTCCATTGTAGCGATGACTGACGGGGCTCTGTTGGTAAGGCAATCACCCGGCTTGCAGATAGATAAAGGAGGAATTGCAGAAGCTGGCCTTGCTCCCTGAAGGAAAGTACCGAGACCTGAAACTGACAACACAGCTCAATACTAGAGCAGTGCTTCTCAACCAGGGCTCCGGGGCCTCCTGGGGGGGCCGTGATCAGGTTTCAGGGGGTCCGCCAAGCAGAGTTGGCACTAGACCTAATGGGGCCCCCAGCAGAAAGCTGAAGCCCCACTGCCTGGGGTTGAAGCCCGGGGCCCTGAGCCCTGCCACCCAGGATTGAAGCCGAAGCCTGAGCAACTTAGCTTCACGGGGCCCCCTGTGGTGTGGGGCCCCAGGCACCTGCCCTGCTTGCTGCCCCCTAACGCCGGCCCTGGCTTTTATATGCAGAAAACCAGTTGTGGCACAGGTGGGCCGTGGAGTTTTTATGGCACGTTGGGGGGGGGGGGCTCAGAAGGAAAAAGGTTGAGAACCCCTGTACTAGAGGGTCACAGAAGAGCTGAAGGAGAAAGATTCAAAATAACAATAATAAAGGCTCAAAACCCAGAAGGTAAATGAAGAGACCAACAGTGTATTGATCTTAAAAGTCTCATGATTTTGAAGTCAGTCTTTTGGGGTTTTGTGCCCTGACTCATGAGCTTTGAGCGCCCAAGACTGGCAATATCCCACAGTGATGGGTTTAGTATAAGAACCAGAGGAGAAGAATGAAAAGTCAGAAGAGGGTTTGTTTGGTTTTTGTGTGGTGGGGGTTTATGATTCATTTAAATGTGTTTGGGACTTAACACGGGGGAAGACGACTGTGGAAAGGGGCAGCTGAGACATCTACGGGTTGCAGCAGAGGGTTAAATGGTAAGTGTGCAGTAAGGGTGAACTCCAGGACCCATTTAAAATCTAGGCTCCTCGGGCATCTTTACGCCTTAGAGCTTGTCTACACGGTGCATTAGTCTGCACAGACGGGTGTAAATTCCAGTGCGCGTTAGCGCACAATACACTAACTGGCCTGCGTGACCCCTGCTAGCATGCACAAAGAGTTCCCTAGCACGTGTTAATGTAGCTCTCTTCCAAACGGTACCACATTCACACGCACGAGGGAATTTTTAGTGCATCCCAGCAGGGCCACCTTAGGCCAGTCAGCGCACACTAGAATTTACACGCCTCTGCCATGGACTAATGCACCATGTAGACAAGCCCTAAGTGTACTGGAGAACCAGTGGGATTCAGTGAGAGGCGGGTCTCCCCTCCTGCACATGTGGAATAAACACCAGGTCACTGCGCTTCGGAGTTTACAGGCTCACTTTAAATTAATCCTTACAAGTAGCTCTGATTGCCCCATTGAGCACACAAGAAGAGTTCAATAAATGTCCATTGGTTAGTCAGGACTTGTGATGAGGATTAACAATGGGCTGCATTCACCATGGGTATAACCGGGTGCAGCTGCAAATTAAGTCAGCGGGGTGATGTCACTGGCGTACGCCCGTCTTCAGGATCTCTCTCTCTTAGGGCACGTCCACACTTGGAGCGCTACAGAGATACAGCTGGTACAGCTGTGCCATCGCAAGGTAAAACGTACCGAGCCTGATGTACCAGAACAAGCTCGGTTTTCATGGAAAGGAGACCAATTAACATTTTCATTCCCTCTGCCAGTTTCAAGAGCTCTATTTACAATTCCACATCACTGTAGCAGCTCACTGTCAGATCATTGCCAAAAGACAAAAGTGAACATGCTGGCCTGAAGAGCAGTTTCAGAGTAAACTTGGACAAGCCTGGATCTCTGGGGCAGTAGCATGGCTCCTAGCACTGGGACAGAAAAGTCAGCCTTTCCCGACAAAACGAAGGGACGTGCCATGAAAATATTTTACTGTAAGTAAAGGTTCAATGTTGTAACGAGGGCCGTAGTCCTATGATGTGTTCTGGGTGCGCGTGACAAAGTACGTTTTGTATTCCGTGCAGGGAACCGCCCCACAACCCTCTTTGTCAGCTGTTGCAGTGGTGGGTATCGAATTTGTACCCAAAATACCATGTCAAAACCACTAATGGTTTGGGCTCCCCTGAGCTCCTGCTGTGCCAGGATTGCTCATTACTGTTACAATGCTTAATTAGCTCCAGCTGCCTTTCCCCCACCATGCTCAGCGGCTGGTCCAGGAGGCACATTTTTCAAAGGTGTCAATGCCTCTCAGCGGGGGTAGAGTATCTGAACAGCAGGAAGCCGGGTGTTTAAATACTTAATTGGAGAAAGCAAATCTTTCAGTGGAATGTATATTTCACTTCCTCTTCTGAGGTTGGGCTCAGTTCCAGTTCTCTCCCTTAGACACTAAAGAATTGCTCTGGGGAGAAAAATAGCTTCCCCTGTCTCAGCACTCAGGGCAAATGATAAAGTGAGATTTAACATGGAACGGGGCAAGCTAAACATTGGAGGGGAAATGAGCCGCAAATCTATTCTTAGGAGGTTTTCCCCATCAGAAAATGCTGATTAGACAGAATCAAAATGTTTTATGGGAATATGGCAATTCCATCAAAACTTTCAATGGAAACTAGGCAGGTTTCAATCAGGTCTCCTACCAGCATGCCTGCCTCCCTCCCGCACTGACAGGGTCCCTTGATTTCCAGGCTCCCTGGCCTGCCTGGCTCCCACAGCTCTTACTTAGTTACCCAGTCTCCCCGGGCTGCTGTGCTCCTTGGCTAGCAGATGCCCTGGCTCCCCCAGCTGGCTGGCTCCTTATGCTGCTGCTGAGCTGGCAAACGGGCTACCCAGTTCACCGGCTGCCTGACTGGCTGGCTGGACAACCAGGGAACTGGCTCAGAAATTTTTCAGAAAACAAATCCCTTAATATTTTTCTGAAACGGGATTTTTTTTTTAAATCTGTTCTGTGGGAAATTTTGCATTTCCAAATTTTTCATTCTGAATCAGAATCAAGTGGTTTTTCAGAAATCCAAGATGGCCTATGCGCCAGAAATTCCAGTTCCCACCCAGCTCTATTTAGGATTGACATGTTTCCATTAGGGATAGCTGATTAGTACTATTATTACTTAAATCAGAAGCAGGACCACTGGACGATCAAGGTGCTAAAGGAGCACTTGAAGAAAAGGCCATTGTAGAGAAGCTAAATGAATTCTTTGCATCAGTCTTCACTGCAAAGGATGTGAAGGAAATTCCCATACCTGAGCTATTCTTTTTATGTGACAAATCTGAGGAACTGCCCAGATGGAGATGTCAGTAGAGACAGTTTTGGAATAAATTGATAAATTAAACAGTAATAAGTCACCAGGACCAGCTGGTATTCACTCAAGAGTTATGAAGGAACTCAAATATGAAATTGCAGGACTACTAACTGTGGTATGTGATCTATCATTTAAATCAACTTCTGTACCAGATGATTGGAGGATAGCTAACATGATGCCAATTTTTAAAAAAAGTTCCAGAGGTGATCCTGGCAATTACAAGCCAGGAAGCCTAACTTCAGTACCAGCCAAACTGGTTGAAATGATAGCAAAGAACAGAATTATCAGATGCATAGATGAACATGATTTGTTGGGGAAGAATCAACATGTAAAGGGAAATCATGCCTCACTAATCTATTAGAATTCTTTGAGAGGGTCAACAGACACGTGGACAAGGGTGATCCAGTGGATATAGCATACTTAGACTTTCAGAAAGCCTTTGACAAGGTCCCTCATCAAAGGCTCTTAAGCAAAATAAGCAGCTATGGGATAAGAGGGAAGGTCCTCTCATGGATCAGTAACTCATTATAAGACAAGAAACAAAGGGTATGAATAAATGGTCAGTTTTCAGAATAGAAAGAGGTAAATAGTGGTATCCACCAAGAATCTGTACTGGGGTCAGTGCTGTTCAAGATATTCATAAATGATCTGGAAAAAGGGGTAAACAGTGAGGTGGCATAATTGGCAGATGATACAAAATTACTCAAGACAGTTAAATTCAAAGCAGATTGAGGAGAGTTACAACAGGATCTCACAAAACTGGGTGACTGGGCAACAACATAACAGATGAAATTCAGTGTTGATAAATGCAAAGTAATGCACATTGGAAAACAATTCTAACTATACATACAGAATGGTGGGGTCTAACTTTACTGTTACCACTCAAGGAAGAAGTCTCGGAGTCACTGTGTATAGTTCTCAGAAAACATCCACTCAATATGCAATGACAGTCAAAAAAAAGTCAACAGAATGTTAGGAACCATTAGGAAAGGGATAGGTAATAAGACAGAAAATATCACAATGCCACTATATAAATCCATGGGACACCCACACCTTGAATATTGCATGCATCACCCCATCTCAAAAAAGATTTCTTAGAATTGGAAAAGGTACAGAGAAGGGCAACAAAAATGATTAGGGATATGGAACAGCTTCCACATAAAGAGCCATTAAAAAGCCTGGGACTTTTCAGCTTGGAAAAGAGATGACTAAGGGGGGGATATGAAAGAGGTCTATAAAATCTTGAGTGATGTGGAGAAAAAGTGTTATTTACCCATTCACATAACACAACAGGGGATGGATCATTCGATGATTTCCCTGTTCTATTCATCCCCTTTAAAGCACCTGGCATTGGCCACTGTCAGAAGACAGGAGGCTGGGCTGGATGGACCATTGGTTAGACCAGTTTTTGTCTGTCTATTCTTATGTTAGCAACTAAAGACCCCAATTGGGGATAGGGTCCCATTGTACTAGGGACTGAACCCCCACCCCAAAAATACCCACAAAGAAACACTTGCCCCAAAGAGTTCGCAAAGTAAAATCCAGACCCTTGGTAACACTAGACAAACAAGCTGTCAGGGTGAGAGCGATTGGGGCAAGAGAATGGGATAAAAAGGGCATGGCAGAGACCTGTGTGTATGAATAAATTAGTTGCAGACGTGGTCTTAGTAGACCCCAGTCTAACAAATGGCAAACAGGCTTCGCACAGAGTAAGCAGCAAGCAGAAGAAGCAAGTCCTCTATAGTCGTCATAAATTTGGCTACTTTGTTTGCTCCATTCTTTAACATGCAGTGTTTTTATTGCTGTTGAGAGGTGCTGTAGTAAGACAAATTGTGGAAAATGAAGCCTTTGTTCATTCACACACGTAATGTGTGGGGCAAGGGCAGAGTAAATTTCTCCAGGATTCTGGTTCAGCACTGGGCAGCCTCCTCTGGAGGCGGAAGGATGTGTCCGTTTGCGTGCCCATCCAATCCTTCGCCTTTCTGCTGCGACTACTCAGAAGAGGTGGTGGCTTGTGAAGTAAAGACTGGTCCGTTAGGAACTGTACTGAGATCACTAAACTCCTTTCACAGACTAGCAGCCAGCTCTCACAGGCTGGTAATTTCAGTCATAACCAACGTGGACTGGATTTTGACCAGAGACCCAGAGATAAAAGTCTTTGTTTCCTATCATCAGGCCCTTGAATTATCCAGGTCGCTCTCTCTGAAGTTAGATGTTCATCCACCAGTAATTTATACCTACAGTAAAATGTGTCTCAATGTACCCGGTGCAGTAATCGATAGTGAGACATGTTACCATGTGGGACTGTCATTCTACTGGTATAACGTCCGCAATGTACAACGTGTCTTTGCCAACTCATAATAGCTAGTTAATAGACTTATGCCTCACACAAAGCTGCTTGTCTCCCACACCCCCAGCTGCTGCCAGGAGAAAAGATTATCCAGAATGAAGGAACTTTAGGACCTCCTTAGCAGACTTGTTTTATTGACTAGCTAGCAGCCCTCAGAGTCTAATCTGCACAACTTGCCACTGATTAACTCTGCACCCCAGGCAAATCACTGAACATTTCTGGCTCAGTTTCCCTTTTTGTAAAAGGGGAAGTATAAACAGTGCTGAGCTTTCAGAGATATTGCGCAGGTTAACGTTAACCATACATCCTGGTTTCACGTAGGATATCTCAGGAATGTCTTTTGATATTTGAAATGTGCTTTCTGGAGGTGGTGGGGGGGATCATTTAATTCATCAGAACATTTGGGTTTTTATAAATGTCAGCTCCTGATCCATTATTCTTCCAAGTGGAACGTGCGCTGTGTTTACTGGGAGCAAACAGTCCAGCAAAATGAGCGATCAATGTAACAGTGTTTGGAGCGAAGAAAAAAGGTGAATGAGTCTAGATGCTGTCAACGCTTGGGGGCGGGAGGGTAGTAGGTTGCTCAAACATAAATGTTAATGATGCTTGTTCACGGTTTCATTACCAATAATTTAAGCATGAAATCACTGGGAAAAATTATACCTTCTCTTCCACAAGATGCACGTCTCACATAGAAGCTGCAGTAGCAACACAAGCCCGGTTTGTAAACAAAGCGAGCTTTTGTCTTTGGATGATGATATCATGACTTGTAAAAACCACCACCACCACCAAAGTGTCCTGGACTTCCCGCAGAAGGAGAGTTCCATAAAGGAAGCGAACCCCCATTATATTTTTTTCCTGGCATGTCAGCTGCTGACCTCTGAGCTGAATTCCCACTAACAGACAATCAGAAAAACATGGCCAGGGAACGTGATTCTCTGGAAGTGGTCGGGGCATAGCAGCCATGTTCAGACTATTAAAGCTGCAGTGATTACATGCCTCTAAGAAAGTGGAAGCAAACAGCCAATGGATGCTACACCATGGGGGGCAAAGGGTAATATAGGTAATAGGTAATAATTGGAGATATACCAATCTCCTAGAACTGGAAGGGACCTTGAAAGGTCATTGAGTCCAGCCCCCTGCCTTCACTAGCAGGACCAATTTTTGCCCCAGATCCCTAAGTGGCCTCCTCAAGGATTGAACTCACAACCCTGGGTTTAGCAGGCCAGTGCTCAAACCACTGAGCTATCCCTCCCCCCAAGGGTAGCATTTGATGTCTGAAACAGTACAGCTGATAGCTACCACGGGGACCATTTCACAGGGTAATTTGTAAATGCAAAGTTGCTGGTTTCAGTGGAACGTTTTGTAGGCGTGTGCAGTATGAACGACAAAGGGGTAAAATAGCCCTGAAACAGAGACATTATGAGGTTGTCTGGTTATAACCTAAGTCTACATCTATAGAGCCCATTCTCAAGCTGACATGTTAAGAAAAGGGTGTTCCAGTCAAAGTGCCCATCAGAGGATCGCAAAGGCAGCTGTAAAATGAAAGTGAAGGGCATTTTAAATGCCTCCATGTCCGTGTGCACAGGTGTCAGTGATTACACAAGCGATGGGCTGGTGGAAAATCAGGCCCAATGGATTTAAATTGGGAGGATAACCCTGTGCTCAGGCAGCAGCCAAGACTCTGTGGTTGAGAGGCTCAAAACAAGGCAGGGAATTGAGTCACATATTGAAAGGAAGGATGGGCTTGTGGTTAGGGCACTGGACTTGGATTTGGGAGATGTCTGATCAGTTTGATCTGCCACAGATTTCCTGGGTGGTCTTGGTCATGAACACATTCCCTCTGCACCTCAGTTCTTGATGTCTGTAATGTGTTGGGAGGGTGTTGGCTGAAAGCTGCTATATAAATACAAAGTATAATTAATCTAATAAACTTCTCAAATCCCAGGCACTATCCCAAGACAAGTTATCTAGGGCCAAAACTAAAGACTGAATTAAGGGACCAGTTAAATTTGGGGTCTCTCTCTGAATTCTAACCACAATTCTGTGGGGGGGGTTGTGTGACGAAGTGGGAACATTTTTAATGTTTTCTCTGAATACTGTGCGGGTGCCTCAGTTTCCCCTATGCAGTTCTTAAGTATCTAGGTGGTGGGATAAGGTATGTGATTGTTGCAGAGCCCTAGAGGGCCAGTGTGATGGTGTCTGCACAGAGAATGGCTGTCGCCCTGTCTCCTGGCAACTGATGGCCTGGGTCCCTCCTCTGCAAAGGTGCCAACTGAAGGTGTTGGAGATCAAAGAGATCAGGTGGCCTCTTGGCCCGGGAAAGAGACAAAGGCCAGAGTAGGGGCTGGAAAGTTTCAATGTGGACCTGTCTGGGGAAATGGAGCGGGGCCCAGGTGGGGCTTTGGCCTCCCTGGCCTCAAGATGGACCTGACTTAGGGGTCCTGTTCTCTGTACCTAAAAGCTCTGTTTTGGATTGTGTTCCTGTCGTCTAATAAACCTTCTGTTTTACTGCCTGGCTGAGAGTCACGTCTGACTGTGGAATTGGGGTGCAGGCCCCTCTGGTTTCCCCAGGAGCTCTGCCTGTGCGGACTCACTGTGGGAAGTGCATGGTGGAGAAGAGGATGCTGAATGCTCCGAGGTCAGACCCAGGAAGGTGGAAGCTGTGTAAGCTTCTTGCCCTGGAGACAGTCTGCTCACAGAGAGGAGGCTCCCCCAGAGTCCTGACTGGCTTCATATGGAGTAGTTCCAGAGCACTGGCCGGTGACTCCATGACAGTTTGTGTGGCTTGGATTGTGGGAGCAATACTGTTGGTTTCTGAGGGTTCAGAGCTTTATGGATGAGAGGAGAGAACTGGACTGGACTCGGCAGGCAGAGATTCTGTTCCCTGCTCTGCCCCTCATCTGCAGGGTGGCCTTGGCTAAGTCTCGATGCCTTGGTTCCCCTATCACCCCTTCTCTGTCTTGGCTATTTAGGTGGGAAGTATTTGGGGCATTGCCTATTGCAGTGGGGCCCTGATCTCAGCTTGGGCCTTTAGACGGTGCCATAATACAAAGAATAATCAATAAATAAGCAATGGGGTAACTTCACAAGTTGGGAAGGTTCCATTGGGTTGTGATGAGCCCAGAAAAGTTTGGATATGAATATTCCTATTTATTTGAACCTGAGTGTTTCTGTGTCTTCCCCCTGCTTTCTTGTGATGACTAGAACAGGCCTGGTCAGCATTAGAAAGGGTTTGCCAGTACAGCTATACTGACACAGCTCCTCCTAGGGGAGATGCAGCTTTCACCAGTTTCCCAAGCAAAATAAACTATACCAGCACAAGCACTTCTTGGCTTATATAACTGTGTCTACACTAGGGCTTATACCAGCATGGCTATGTCAGTAAAATATCACACCTCTAGCTAACGAAGGTCTGTAAGTATAGACCATATCTCAGACTGCCTATCCTTGATCCATGTATCCATACACCAAGAAAAGAATGAAATATTTATGCACTATATTTATTTAATGAGAAGTCATGCTAGGATTCTGCATCCTGAATGAGCCAACGGCTCTTAAAAAGAAAGAAAGAAAGAAAGAAAGACAAACAAACATAGGCACAGCAGCCCTTACCTTCCTGGCTGTCTCCAGTGGAAAGTCCAGGTCACGGAAGACTCAGTCCAGCAACGTCCCTTGCAGCAGCTACTTCCGCTCCTGAAGGGGAAAGGCCAGGCAGTGATCCTTCTTCAGGAGCAAAATCAGCAGTCAGCTCCCCGCAGCCTTTTCTTAAAAGCATTATCAGGCCAGGATTTCCCTCCGAATACAATACGGAAGCTGCAACAACCAGCTCTCTCAATCGCAGCAACCCCAGAACAGCGCCAATTCCTAGAGAACAAGCCTTTCTGTGAACACCGGCAGCCCAATGGCCATCTCCATCACCAACCAAGCCCAAACAGATTTGGGGCATCACAGCTCAGTTGCCGACTCAGAGCAGAAATCAGGTGCGCTGTGGAGTCAGGGTATTTACTCAATGTCATTTACTTATTGGCACGATGTACACAAGTCTAGTTTCCTTGAACAGAGGAGTCACCAAAGGGCACACAAACATTGTCCTGTCCCATTGCCCTGTCCCTAGAAGCAGCCATCTTGGACCTCTGTGTCGCTGTCTGGCCTCACGCAATTCTCACAGTGAAATAAACCATTATCTCCTGCTGCCCCAGTCCCGGAGCTTTACATCTGAGAAACCACCTGAGCTCGAAGCTCCTCATCTGAGGCTACCCTCCTTTCATGCAGCTGCGTCACAATAGAAAAGAGCCTCAGATCTTTAACTGCCAGACAAAGGAAAATGCTTTAACCTGCAGTCTCCATAACTAATTGGTGTGTCCCTGCTATTGAATTCTATGGGATGGTTAAAAGATCACCTCAAGAGAATAAAATTAAGTTAAATTATATAGGTTTTTAGAAACAATGATTTAGAACCCTATTGAATCCCTCTAGTTTCATGCAAAATACATTCTACAGGACCTTTCAGTGCAGACGACACTAAACTGGGAGGAGTGGTAGATACGCTGGAGGGTAGGGATAGGATACAGAAAGACCTAGACAAATTAGAGGATTGGGCCAAAAGAAACCTGATGAGGTTCAGCAAGGACAAGCGCAGGAAGAATCCCAGGCACTGCTACAGACTAGGGACCGAAAGGCTAAGCAGCAGTTCTGCAGAAAAGGACCTAGGGGTTACAGTGGATGAGAAGCTGGATATGAGTCAACAGTGTGCCCTTGTTGCCAAGAAGGCTAACGGCATTTTGGGCTGTATAAGTAGGGGCATTGCCAGCAGATCGAGGGACGGGATCATTCCCCTCTATTTGACATTGGTGAGGCTTCATCTGGGGTATTGTGTCCAGTTTTGGGCCCCACACTACAAGAAGGATGTGGAAAAATTGGAAAGAGTCCAGTGGAGAGCAACAAAAATGATTAGGGGGCTGGAGCACATGACTTATGAGGAGAGGCTGAGAGAACTGGGGTTATTTAGTCTGCAGAAGAGAAGAATTAGGGGGGATTTGATAGCTACTTTCAACTACCTGAAAGGGGGTTCCAAAGAGGATGAAGTTAGACTGTTCTCAGTGGTACCAGAGGACAGAACAAGGAGTAAAGGTCTCAAGTTGCAGTGGGAGAGGTTTAGGATGGATATTAGGAAAAACTTTTTCACTAGGAGGGTGGTGAAGCACTGGAATGGGTTACCTAGGGAGGTGGTGGAATCTCCTTCCTTAGAAGTTTTTTAGGTCAGGCTTGACAAATCCCTGGCTGGGATGATTTAGTTGGGGATTACGTCCTGCTTTGAGCAGGGGGTTGGACTAGAACCTCCTGAGGTCCCTTCCAGCCCTGGTATTCTATGTTTACAAATGAGCGCACCCTTTCTGGATGTTATGCCTGGCCACTTGCTACCAGTTTGATTGGGCATCTTTTACAGTCACAGCTGATGTATTTCAAAGCTGCATGAGTTGTCTGATTATTCGAGATTCAATGTTCCTAGAAGTAGTTAATTTTTTTTAAATTACATATTCTCTTATAGCATGCCAACGATACAGGGAAATGTCTTCTGTCTGTCGTGTACGTAACGTTACACAACACTGGTAATTCAGTCGGGAGGGGAAATAAACATCTCCGCCATTTTAAAACTTGAAATTGTCTTTTATAAGTGCAATAAATGAGGCAAACAAGGTCTGTGCTTATAGTGACATAATCACCTCCCAGGTGATTTGAGGCACCCAGGCATGAGTACGACACACCATAGCCGCATGCTCGTTGGTAGATTATTGCCAATGACCATTCTATTTAGCACTGGGGAACAGATGAGCTGTGGGAAGGTTTTATCTTTTAAGTGGCAGTGCTTTGCAGTTGCAATACTATTACTGCAGTCACTGTGGAAGCACCACAGGACATTGCAAAGCAGGGGACAACCTGTATCCTTCTGGGAGGTAATGTGTAAAGAAACCTTAAAGGAGGGCCTTTCTTACCCTGCAGGTATTCAAGCTACTAATTAATTCATTCCTAGCAAAACAAAGTATTTACGTGCATCAGAAAATGGTGCCTGAGGCCTTGATCCTGCGGTGGGATCTCTACTGTTCTGCCAGTGCTGCCTTCAATGGCACATTGCCCAGGTCTCTGTGAGCTGGCCCCATTTCAGGTTAGGAGCACTGCGTGTCCAGAAGAGATTTCAATTCAAAGATGCATTAGGGTGTGGGCAAGAAGAAACCTCATCGATGCAAAAAGAACCTGCTTCCATGCACGTTATGGTACAAGTGCTGTACAGTGACATGCTGTGCGAAATATACTAGTTACCTGTTTAACTAGTTCTTTCTTTATGGACGTGGACTTCGTCCCTGGTAGAATACATTTCTCTCACTCTAGGCCATTGTATACAACTCTCACCAATCTCGTTCCAAGCATGTCTTTTATAGTTCTTATCAGTTATTGCTCAACAAAGGGCTTCTAACGCCAATGAAAGGCTCTTTCAGACACATTACTGCAAAGTTTGGAGGTCTCTGGCTAGGTCTAGTCAGGGACTTTACAGCTGTTTTTACAGCCTGGGTCCACAGCTGGGAGGTGCTGCCAGCTGTTCTGTGGTGAATGGGCTAATTCCCTGTAGGAGACAATGGCCAGAATGCAATGGTATTATACATTCTCTAATGCATAGCTAGACATTTACAGAAAACTCAACAGGAAGAGCAGCATAATCCGATATTTAGGAAGTGCATATTTTCTACAAGTATCAGGCTGACCCTCACTGTGGGTGGAGGAACCCACCCACATGGGGCAGCATGCCGGATCGGGGCCCAAACACACACAGTTGCCCAATGGCTAATATCACCAAAATGCAGAGCCAGCATCTCAATGGAAAAAGAAGGTCATGAGACGGGATATCCTGCCTCTTCCATTACTCACACTGATGAGAGACACTAGCTTTTTCCCCCGGCACTGGCACAGCTGTCTGACCACAAATAGTATATACATCTAATCAGCCACAGAGTGCTGTCATGCTAATGAGAACTTTATGAGGCTTAATTCAACATAACGCTGCCCTCTTGTGGCTCGTCACATAAGGGGCCTTTGCAGTTAGATTTTTTGTTTTTAATTAATAGGGAGGGGGGCAGAAGCTACAAAACCAACTATCGAAATCTAACAGAGAACAGTTTCCCTGATCTTTCATACCGATAGGGTGAAGAGTCTCCAGTTCTAACACTGAGCTTGTTGCTTGCAGTCAGTGAAAGGCTTACAGCACAGGAAGCCGGTTCAGCCGTAATGGGGAAACCTAAAAAGGTAGACAGGAATATGATCAAAAATAGTAACAGCAGGAGGGGGAAAATGTAACAGAAATAGAAATGTAGTCAAGGTAGGGAAACAATGGAAGAGATAATGAAAGGGAAACAGATCTACTAAAGTAAGCTTCCCTCCCTGGGCTTTTTTGAAGCCTGGGTTAATGTGAATTACAATCAGGAACTGACATTAATTAATGCTCTGTTAAAAATTTAGTTCCTCTGGAACTGCATGTCCTAGCCGCATAGAATAAATTATTTCATCGTGATTAATGTTCATTCTAGATATAACTGTGGCGAGGGCAGCAATCACATGAAGTAGGATGTTTGGAGTTTCCACCCCCCCCCCATGCAGTAAATAGTTTTCAATAAAATATAGGGAATGTGCTTGCTATTGAGGGAAGATATATTTAGGGTTTAATTATACTTCTGAAGAGAGAAGCTATGGTAGGGATGCCTCCAATAGAGATAATGCCTGCTATGCCTTTGAAAAAAAAATAGCCAGTAGCGTCCAGCTGCATTCGTCTCTAATGTGCAGGAGGGGAATAAGAAGCCCCCCCGCCCCAGCCCAAACTCATCAAATTCTGAGGATGATGGCTGAGGCAGCACTAGGCAACACTGCCCCTTTGCAATCACCAGCACACACAACCAAGCTATGGCTGCCACCTGGCACATGGATGCTGCCCCCTCTCCCCCACTAGAGATTAACCCAGATGGTGCAGCACTTTAGACCCAGATCCTTACTCTCACTGAGTGCCACTACGTTCAATGAGAACACACCAGAGTAAGGGCCGGTGACTGACGCCCCATTTGCACAATCCAGAACTTAGACTGTAAACTCTGCCGGGGCATTTGATCTGTAGCCGCACTCTGCATATGTATGGCACAGTACAAACGACGATGATTGTATCTTGTCCGCAGAGATGTCAGACATCAGTTTTGTTTTCATCCCAGTATTGCGTTGGACAGGGTTTACTATACATCAGGGATGGCGGATGGGGTTTAAAACCTTATTTTAAGAAGTCAATGGATATGAGTGAAGGAACAATGACATGGAAGCCAAAATGCACCCAGCACACACTGGAAGAATATCAAATGCCACCTGCATAGGAGAAAGGGAACTGAGATGAATGCAATAAAAAGATTATTTTGCTAGCACACACGCTGACTCTGTCTTGGTTATTGCTGTTAAGCAGGGTTACTTAAGTGGGTAGTAATAGGAATGAGAGGAAAAGGGGGAGCAGAGGAATAGAGAAAGAAAGATGGAGATTAGAAAAGAGGATAAGCAGAAAAAGATCAATTGGTGCTGTAGCTACGTGTCTGAGATTTACATGCCATGGGGTCAGTTCAGCAATGCCTTGCTAACCAGCAGAGCACTTGAGCACATGCTCAACTCTAAGCAAGTGCTTAAATCCCTTTGGCTCCATGTGCTCAACTGCTTTGATGAACCGGGGCAGATTTAGGGACATGCTCAAATGCGTTGCTGCAATTGGTCCAACGATAAGATTCTTTGTAGAAGCATCCAAGACACACGCGTTCATTCCGAATGGGAAAGGACCACGTAAGCATGTTTACAGTTATTGGACAATGTGTTCGTGTGCCAGAAGTCAATAGAACTACCCTAAATTACAGCAACCCAGGAACTGGTCCCAAATACATTTATTGTAATAAAATAATGCAAAAGGAATAAAAAAAGATAGTCCAAAGTCGACCAAAACGAGGAATGATGAGGAATCAGACACGTTCTGCACCTCTGGCTAAGCCAGTTTTCTCACTGCTCTGCTCGCCAGGGCGTAGGACAGCTCCAGGTTTTCTGCAATTGGTGTGAAGAGAGGGGCACTCTTCCTCTGACTTCATCTAGAGCCAACATTAACAATTTCCCCAAGGTCAGGAATAGCTGGAAATTTGGGAAGCCCTTCAAATAGTAATTCAGGTATAACGAGTGATTTATTGGCAATTATCTAACACTGTTCTATTCTACATAGGTTCTTATGCAACACATTACTGTAATACTGAAGCACCTTTCAGGTGTATTAAGCAATGGGACAGCACATTCGTTCACGTATTGTTTGTTTTAGTGTGTGCAGTGAAATGCCTTATTCGGGTTGAGCTTTAGAGTTTGGTTTTTTTTTAATAGATTTAATATTTATGTTAGAGAAGGCAAGGTCACAGAAATGACCCTGGCACCCAGAGCAGAAGGTGGCTAGGTTTGTGATGGGCCTTTGTTCCTGGGGCTGTTCATTCGAGAGCCATCAACTAACTCCCCATAAAACTCTGTCTTCTGCACAGACAAGCTGTAGAGTGAAGTTGTCAACCATGGAGGTTTAGGTGCTTGTATATATACTCAGGCCAGGCCAGGGCTCAGGGTAGACACGGCATGTCACAAATTCCTGCCTCTATTTTTTCTAAATAAAACATTCATACAGGAAAGGACGGGTATATTTTGAGCAGGATATGGACATTTCAGTGTTGACATCTCTGCTAAATATACAGAATCAGACTCCCTAGGAAAGAAGACCAAGCTTTATTTTAAGGCTTTTAATGGATACAATTTAAAAACAAAGGGGTCATGGCCCAAGATTGAGGCTGGTAGGCACTACAGGAATGCAAGTAAATGATAACGATTACGTAGTGCGCCCCAGTGGAAGCACAAGACACTAGTGCTCAGTTATCTGCACTGGGTGTCTGTTTACCAGGGGGAATCTAAAATGTTACTTTTGACCTAGCGAGTGAAGCCCTGGAAGACTTGCCTACCTTGAGAGACCAAATCTTTCTCCATACCACACTGCTGTAGCTGCCATCAGCGGAATGCCCCCAAATGGAGTCTCCTCCATTTAAAAGAGAGGGTAGACAATACATTTCAGGATCCCAACAAGGGCAATCAGGGCCAAGGGTCAGAACAGGGGCAAATCTGAGGTTAGGAATAGCCAAGAAGTTCGTAGTCAGGTCCAGGCCAGGGTCAGAGTCCGATTCAGGAGGCAAAGTCCAAAACAAGCCAAGGCCAAGCCAGGAATTCAAGAGCAAGGAGCAGGAACCGTCGTGGCAGCTACAAAAGATCTGTTGCCTGAACGCCCGTTGTGTTTATGATAGGGCAGGAAGCCAATCAGGAGCCATGGGGCTGCTGTCTGTCAAACCCTTGAGGCGGAACTTTTCATGGTCTGTGTCCACGGGGGGTCATGGGAAGTGGAGCACAAGTTGGGGTGATGCTGTACGATCAAAATATAACCATGTCATTAAAATTGCCACAGTTAGATAATTGTAACAAATCTTGTACAGTCATGTAAGGTGACAATGGAAAAGTTATGATTTGCTGAGTATGATTATCCTATTTATATGCTTGTATCATCTTTGTACCTAAAGTTATGAATATTGACTATATACCTGTATTTCAAATGTGTTTGTTCCTGGGATAACACTCACAAGGTAATTAACATTGAGTCTGGCCAACACCTTGTGAATGAACTAGTCAAGTTTAGCTAAAATATGGGTAATGGCTGCTCCTAAGAGTCATGAAAGCATGCAAGGGCATGTGACTTGCTCAGGTGACCCTGGACTCCATCTCGTGCCTGTAATTTTCCACAAACTAAGACTGATGGCATTCCCTCCACCCAGGAGAAAGTATAAAAGACCCTGGAAGCATCTCCATTTTGCCTCTTTCCTGCTCTGGACTATGGACTTATACTAAAAGCAGCATTACAACCAATGAACTCAGGACCTTCCAATATTGTGGAAGTTACCAGAGACCTTACAAGCCAGCAGTTTATTCCATCACTGCTTCAAGAACTTTGCAATGAGTCTATGGATTTGTTTTCCTTGACCATTATAAAACTCTCTCCTCTTTCTTTTCTCTTATAAATAAACCTTTCGATAGTAGATACTAAAGGATTGGCAACAGCATGATTATTGGGTGAGATCTGAGTTATATATTCACCTGGCTATGTGGCTGATGTTTTGGGATTGGAAGAACACTGTATTTGATGAAACTGGTTTTCAATAACCACTCCTCATAAAGTCTAGTATCTGGGGGGTGAAATAACGGCTAGAATGCCCAGGGAGCCTGTATTTCTGACTTCTTGTTAACCTGGGTGATGAGACTGGAGTTTACTTTTGTTGCTGGTTTGGTAAATCTTATGAGAGAACAACCACCAGCTTGAGGGTGAGTCTTCCCTATTTCTCAGCAGTTTGTCCTTAATCTGGTATTCTCATCTGCAACCCACTGAGGCACAGTGAGAGCTGGTTATAGCTGCTGCTGGGCGGCAGCCTGGTAACTCTACAGGCCTGGGTTCTAGACCCATGGGGCTTTACAGTTCACTTTTAGGGTAGAGGATGTCTCTCAACTATATCCTTGTACAGGGACTCAGTGGGCCCTTGGCCTGCAGATGGGATGGCAAGGCAAATAATTCAATAATAAAAAATTCTCTGTTGAACTCCCCATGTTCGTTTTGATAGTGGAGGAATGGGTGTTAATCTCCAGCCTCGCCAAAGATTCCTAAGGCAGCCCCATGGTTGGAGGTTCTCATATCTGTCCTCACAACTTTGGCTTCTTTTTATGATGTCTATATTAAACATATCAGAAAGTTTGGCATGTATGAGAGCTCTGCGAGGAGTAAATGCCTGATCATGAAAACTGCTGAGCTGTTCCTGGAAGTTACTCAACATGTCCTGGGGGGACATTTGGCTATTAACTGGACACAAAGATTAGATCTCAGATGTTATTCTGGATCACTGAGCATCCAACATTCCAGGTCAGTCAACAGGCTGATTCACTGATTTGGCATTTAAAAACAAAATAAACAAGCCTCAAGATTATCACAAACTATGCAACAACAACAAAAATCACACACACCACAATGTTCAGCTAGAACATACGCATCCAGAGATTGCTCCATCTACAGCAAAAGTCTCTTTATATTGGTTGGTTTATCTGAAATAAGAGAGATCACTTTGCTGTAGCAAGTGCCTGCCAAATTGGTCAGGAATCATTTCATAGAATCATAGAATATCAGGGTTGGAAAGGACCTCAGGAGGTGTCTAGTCCAACCCCCCTGCTCAGAGCAGGACCAATCCCCAACTAAATCATCCCAGACATGGCTTTGTCAAGCCTGACCTTAAAAACCTCTAAGGAAGGAGATGCCACTACCTCCCTAGGTAACCCATTCCAGTGCTTCACCACCCTCCTAGTGAAAAAGTTTTTCCTAATATCCAACCTAAACCTCCCCCACTGCAACTGAGACCATTACTCCTTGTTCTGTCATTTGGTACTGCTGAGAACAGTCTAGATCCATCCTCTTTGGAACCCCCTTTCAGGTAGTTGAAAGCAGCTATCAAATCCCCCCTCATTCTTCTATTCGGGAGACTAAACAATCCTATTTCCATAACCTCTCCTGATGAGTCATGTGTTCCAGCCTCCTAACCATTTTTGTTGCCCTCCATTGGACTCTTTCCAATTTTTCCACATCCTTCTTGTAGTGTGGGACCCAAAACTGGACACAGTACTCCAGATGAGGCCTCACCAATGTCGAATACAGGGGAGTGATCACGTCCCTCGATCTGCTGGCAATGCCCCTACTTATACAGTCCAAAATGCCGTAAGCCTTCTTGGCAACAAGGGCACACTGTCGACTCATATCCAGCTTCTCATCCACTGTAACCCCTAGGTCCTTTTCTGTAGAACTGCTGCCTAGCCACTCGGTCCCTAGTCTGTAGCAGTGCATGGGATTCTTCCTGCACTTGTCCTTATTGAACCTTATCTGATTTCTTTTGGCTCAATCCTCTAATTTGTCTAGGTCTCTCTGTATCCTATCCCTACCCTCCAGCATATCTACCACTCCTCCCAGTTTAGTGTCATCTGCAAATTGCTGAGAGTGCAGTCCACGCCATCCTCCAGATCATTAATGAAGATATTGAACAAAACTGGCCCCAGGACCGACCTTTGGGGCACTCCGCTTGATTTACTATGGCAAGAGAAATGATCCATCTATAAAGCTTTGATTACTTGAAAGAAATAGATGTACTCACATCACATATGTTCCAAACTCCCCATTACCATGGTTATAGCAGTTTAAAGTCTTACTACGTGACAATAGCAATAAGCATATACACTTGCGGACTTTTATGTTTTCAAAGGATCATTAATCATTTCCTGATGTACAGCAAGTGTTCCAACAGTCAAATGTTCTTTGGTGTCTACATTTACTTATAACATTTATATCAGCTTTTCAGCTATCTGAATTAACTTGGAAACAGCTGGTTTGCCTGCTAAGAAAAACAAAGCTATTCAGAAAAGTGGGGAAAGGGAAAAAAACACAATAAATTGGACACACTCAGGAAATACAGACTCTACATTGCATATGTGCAATCAATAAGGTCAGAGATCTGCAGTAACTCATAACAATAGACAATGTGGTTTTTGTTTGGTTTGGGATTTTTTTGCTGCAGAATATAATGTGAGGCTAAGCATGCAAATGGCTTTTTGGAAATGGGCAATGACAAAGATTGATTAATATCAGTTGACAGCCTGCTCTAGAACTTCATAGCAGGAAAGGCAATGATTGATTTGCCAAATGTAGAGCATGTACCGTAGATAATAAATCTACATCTGAGCTCAATACAATTTCATAAGTATGAACTAAGGGTCAGATTTTTAAAGATATTTAAGACACTTAAAGGTATTTTAGCCACCTAATTCCCATTGGAAAATCCTAATAGGCTTCTGTCTGCATCTTTAGGCACCTAAATACCTTTAAAAATCTGGTCCTAACTGCCTACAGATGAGTCTACTATTGAGATTGGGAGTAGAAAGATTGTGTACAGAACTGTAAAACAAAATGCAGTAACAATGTGTAGCTCATGCTTACTGGTCAAAAGAAAGGCAATGTAATTGTTTTCTAAATTCAGACAGAGCGATGACTATTATCCTAGCAGCACCATGGGTTCAATGATACTCTTGCCATGGATTGAGTAGCTGAGGGTCATATTAGATTACAGTAATTTAAAGTTATGATAGCGCGAGTTCCAGGTGATCACCGAAAACGCTCTAGCTAACAAAACTATCCAATCATGTAGGTTTGCCTTTTCACTGAAAAGCCTGCCAATGAAAAGCAAGTTATATATCCTGCCATGGGGGGTCACCAGAAAACTGGGTTTGCAAACATAAATCCTGAAAGTTTTAGGTCAGTGTATATGATTGTATATAAAAAAAAACCTGAGTCCCAGAGGTTAAAAAATGCTCAACACCATGGAGAATAATGGGCCAGTTAGACTCTGAAGACAAGCTAACCCATTATCTTTTCAACAGGAGCTGCTTGAGCCTGAGGACTGTTGAAAATCTGGCCCAGCAGCTGCAGTGTTCTAGGATTATAGGGAAAGAGAAGAAAGAAGAACTGGACTAAATATAGTACATTTGTAAGTACCTTGAACCTTAGAAAAGCTAAAGCCATTTATAATCGTTTATGCCCCATTTATAATCATTGTATCTACTGCATTATAGGCTTTCAAGGAGAGATGACGATGGAGATGGCTACCAAGGTCTTGTCTGCACTAGAATGGGATCATGGGTGAAGAATCGAGTTTGCTACCATGATGTTGGCCAATCTGTTTAGAACAGGCCAAATCCTGTTCAGTATTACGTCAGCGAATTGCCATCAAGCCTTGCTGCTAATCAAACCAGGACTTCGAAAGCTTATGTTCTCTCTCATGACTACCTACAGCCTGCTAGAGCCACTGGCTTTGACATGTAACATACCAACTCAAATGTAATCTGCAACGGGATCATTTGAAATCAGCTGACCCAATTATGGAAGGAAGCCTTCAGGTAGACTAAACGTAAACATTTTTACATAACATGGGATTTGTGAAGAAGTGGACAAACATTTGACTACAGGAGTCTTGTAGCTTACTGGGCTTCATTGCAAATACAGCAACTGTCCCTGTCACTAGCAGTGTCTTTCAATCACAAACGGCACTATATTATCTCCATTTGGCATAGCTCGAATAGAATCCAGCAGGCGATCAATGCCTGGAGAACAAATGTGTCTCTCATCTTCTCAAGGGTCCTTCACAAGGGATCAGAGTTCAGAGGGTTAGAAACCTTCATTTTTTAGAGTTTGCATTGAATTTGCCAAGATTTTTCCTAACAGAAACCCCTCTTTCCCTCCTCCAAGGATTATACAGTGAAAATGTATAGCATTCACAACCAACATTTTTTCTTTGCTACAGGAACTTTGTACTAAAGATAGAAACTCTTTCAGAGCACAAGCCCCCTTAACTAAGGGGATTTATGAAGAAATGCCCCCCTAAGGGTAAGTTATCCCATAACCACCTAGTTCAGGGATTCCTTCAACTTCCACAGAAGCACCTATTACTGGCCATCGTTGGGAACCAGTGTCTGTATGAGATGGACCCAGTCTGGCAATTCCTACATTCCTGTGCAAGAGCTACACCATAGAAAGAGTGACAGCTGTTCTAAGATAAATTTTGTTTATGATGAGGAGCGTAGCATGCTGGTGGCCAAGTTTAGCATTTAACAAAAGGCAAGGTTGTATTGCACGTGACAAAACTAGCCACAGAGCCTAGGAAGGTGACTCTAGAGCCCAAATCAGTCATTGTATACCCATTCACACATCATCTGTAGAAGTTAGCTACGTTGGTCCCCTGTGAAAGAATTGAAACTCCAGGTCCTCAAGTCAATTCAACCAAGAGAGGAGCTAAGTTCCGATGCTCAACCATTCCTAAGGCTCACAGCTGAGAAAATCATTAGGCTTCAATACAAATTCACCTCGTCTAGTAACAATCTGTACAGGTGGCTCCTGGTCCATGCATTTATTAAAGAAGTGTCTGAAAGGTACTCTTTTGGACTCTTCCTCTGGATACATCTTGCGGTCCCCACCGGCGGACAGAAGATTTGGCCACCAGAAGCCTGCTGCTGTGTCACTCAAAAGCCACTCTCGGCTTTGGTAATTATCAAGGGTTGGGAGTGTGTTTTACTAATCTTGTTGCGGACGTATGTAAATGCTTGAGACTAGTAAAGTTTAGCTTTAAGTGAAAGCACTCTTGTGTTGTCCTGTTTGTGCCAGCCATCTATCGGTCGGACGGCCGTGTCTCCCCTGATTTATTTCCTGACACCTCCTCTCACAGAGTAAAAGTTACCAAGAGCTTTGGGTTGAAAGAACCCCGGGTAACATGACCAATGTCATGATCCCCTATCGATTGCAGCATAGAATGAAGGAACATAGAAGGACAAGTGTCAGCTCCATGCTACTCCCTTTGTATGATGCAAGAGGTTGAGGAAATTCTGGAAGCTACTTCCTTAAAAACCACCCACCCCTCCCTGCAGGAACGTTGGTTATTTCTGGATGCAAACAGCTGTTTGTTCAACTACATTGTGGCCAGTGGGTTGATCCTTAAAGGGAATGGACCACACTTTATATTAAGGGTACACTTCCCAATAGTATATAAAGGGTTAATCAGTGATTAACAGAGGTTATAAGCATGTTGCAAACATGCATAGGATGTGTCAGTGAAGGTTATAAGCAATATCGCAGCGGGCTGGACTTTTACACCCACAGCTGGTCAGGAAGCTTTTGACAAAACAGATTTCCATGAGACTTTCTCAGGTCAGGAGGAGTGGGGAGAAGAGAAAGACAGAGCCCCCTCCCACAGACTAGCCAATAACCCAATAATTAGGGCACTCACCTGGGATGTAGGAGACCCTCATTCAAGTCCCGGTTCTGCCTGATTCAGAATCCCAGCTTCCAGAGTCCAGTGATTCATAAGACTCTCAGCTTTTACTAATAAATACTGTCTAGCCTTCACAGTGGTGAGTATACCGCTAAAGGTCCAGAAGACAGATTTAAAAGAATCCCAAACTTTTTATTTAAAAAAATTCATGAATGTAAAGCTTTTCATAATTTTTAAGGCCTCACTCATGATTTTTGAGCTCTTGCGGTTGGCTATGCAAGATTTGCTATCATTCTCTGCCCCAAGGGAATGACTTAGTGAAACTCTATGATGTTACTGCTAGAGAGGAGATGATCCAGAGCCTGGTCAGACTGAATAGCTTTGAATCCTCCTTTTTCCCCATCTGCCACAGTGCTGAGTAATTACCAACTTCCATTGTCTCTAGTTCAGAGGATGACGTTATGCCCCACCAGATAACAAAGTAAAATCAACTTTCCTCACAAATCCCATTATTTCCTTTGATATCCTGCTGGAATATAAATCGACAAGTTCAGCAGAGACAGGAGCCCAACAGCAGTCTGCAGACTCCAGTCACGTTAACTCTAGCCTGCAGAACAAGACAATCTGGGTTACCCTGAAATACCCAGACAGAGCAGCAACTCTGCCTCTCATAAGCCCTTGTTCTTCAGATCAAAGATATTTGATGGACAGCTAATTAAAAGATACACTAGCCAGCCATAAACCACTAGACTAACCTTTCAAGTAGACAACTCAATTTGCAATTAAAAAATGTCTTTAATTGTTAAACTTCCAGACTTCAGCAACAATACAGCCAGTCTTGAAGCAAGAGACTGACTGGTGAGAGCTGCTACTTTGCCTTTTAAGACTCCATATCAGAAGAAAGGCAAGATGGTGGTGTAGGCAGCACCTAGATGATTTTCAAGATCCCTGTAACCTCCCTTTCCCACACACAGAAGATTCCCTAATGGAACTGGGGCTACTCTCACCCTTCTTCAGGAAAACACTCCTGGGAGTGTGGAGGAAGGTACCAATAATTCAACTCACAATATACTTTTACAGCAGTGTATTACTGACCTCATAAACTTTAAGGCCAGAAGGGACCATCATGATCATCTAGTCTGACCTCCTGCATGTGGCAGGCCACAGAACCTCACCCCCTTGCACTCCTGTAATAGACCCATAACTTCTGGCTGAATTACTGAAGCCCTCAAATCATGATTTAAAGACGTCAAGTTACAGATCTGCCAGGCACTTGTAAATATTGTAGCCTGGAATCTCTCTCTCAGGCTTTGTCTTCACTGCCAAACAATTCCGCATTTTTACAGTGAGATAACGATCACGTGTTAGTTACCTTGCTTTGAAATCCCAATGGAGACAAGGCACCTGTCGTTTTTAACTCCAAGGTGGCTAGACTCGGTGAGCTCCATAATCATGCCAGGTTTGAGCTGGTCTAGTTTACCCTGTGGTAAAACTACAGGTGCTATATCTTCACTAGGATTTTCCAGCAGGATAGGGAACCCGTGGTAAAAACACACCCTTTTCTTGCAGTGAAGATAAAGGCTTACACATGAGTTTGACAAGTGTTTATATATACCACTCACCCATACACGCTTACGGATACCGCTAACTCACTTACTGATACCGCTCCTATCCATTCATTTACAGGCAAAACAAAACTAAAAAACCCCTAACACTCCTGAGGGCCTGCTCCTGCGTTGTGCTCCACATGGGCAGCTGCACTATCCAGACCGATTACAGGGGGAGGGATAGCTCAGTGGTTTGAGCATTGGCCTGCTAAACCCACGGTTGTGAGTTCAATCCTTGAGGAGGCCACTTCAGGATCTGGGGCAAAAATTGGTCCTCCTAGTGAAGGCAGGGGGCTGGACTCGATGACTTTCAAGGTCCCTTCCAGTTCTAGGAGATTGGTATATCTCCAATTATTACCTTTATTACCTATTACAGTGCTGGAGCCGAGCCCAAGAAAGTAAAAAACACTAACAAAGATACACCTTTAAATACCTGCGCCAACAACACTGGAATGGAAGGCCGGCAGTCCTCTACAAACTCCTAGAGCCAGTGCTCCATTTCTAATATTTCAGACTGATTGTTCTTTCATATATTCTATGCTTGTAAGTACTTGTCTCCAGTGACCCTCCTCACTTCATGCGCTTGTATTTTTATTGGCTACTGTGAGGTTGGTTTACATTAAAACTCCAGTATTAACATGCAGTAGCTAACTACATCTGGGAGGACCAAGCATCCTCAACATAGCAAAATGGCTTCCTACCTCTTTGGAGTCCTTGGTTAGTTTCAAGCTATATGAGAGACTAATCTTTTTTGTTATACCCCTAAGGGTTTGTCTACACAGTGCGGCAAAGCACTCTACCGGGGGCGTGATATGCAACGAGTTCTAACATGTTGGGCTCTAGCTGCCCCATGTAGACCCTGGTGGAGCGCTCTAAAAAGGACTGTTAAAGTGAACTAGGTACCTTTCAGAGCCCACCAACAGGGTCTACACAGGGCAATTAGAATGCAACACATTGGCGCATTCTCAAATCACACCCCTACAGAGCGTTTTGCTTCACTGGATAGACAAGCCCTGAGGGTCTGATTTTGCCTCCTTTACTCGGTCTTAATACTCTCCTTGACATCAATAGCTCTACTTGTGGTGTAAGATACTACCCAGCCCAAGGAAGGAGGGCAGAATCTGTCCCTAAGCCAATACAATTGAAGTTCCACTAGCCGCTGAGCTAGGATGCTCCTTGTACACTCATTTCAATTCTGAAATGTCAACAACAAAAAAACCAACCGTAAGTGGCCCAAATATCTGGGAAGTGAGGGACCTCTTTGGTAAGTTAACTTTGTATTTACAACCAATAAGGCCGTGGTCAAAGTGCCACCGGGTTTGGATTTACAGTGGATAATTCCTTCCTCGTGAGACATGCAAATGAAATCAGTTAACCTCTGGTTGTGCTTACTCATTCCGATGGATGCCTTAAGCCACCATTTTTCATTGAAGTGGTGCCACAAAAAGTATTTTGAATCCCAGCTACCAAGGGACTGTGGCACAGCAATGCGTTCATATCGAGGATCAGCCCATGCTAGAGAGTCCATGGTTAGGACTGCTGAGGACAAGAGACTAATAGCATAACAAAATTATTTTTAAAAAGTGGACCAGAAACATGGCTGATCAGGCAACCAAAACTGGCATTCACACGTCCCCCAAAGCAAATACCACATTTGTAGCCTGTAGAAAGCCCAAGAGTTACAGATACGGTGCACTGTTCCTGAGTGGTACTGAGCACCCACAACTCCCATTGGTCATTGGTGCTCAGCAGCTCTCAGGAACAGGCCTTTTCAAAGGAGATTAAGGGTACGTCTTCACTTCAGCATTACCTTGGGCGATTGGCACCCGGGCTGGCCTACCTTGGCTCTGAGCAACCACACTCAAGTTCCTGTGTCCTGATTGGTGAGGCACTCAGCTGTGTGTCTCACTAGGACTTCTGGGGGCACATCACATAGTTCTTCGTGGTAAACAGAGCCAGTCTCTGATATTTTCCCAGGGAATTGTGGAGAGTTTGGCTGTCCTTCTGGACAGTCGGTGGGAACTGTGGGAAGGCGCTGGAGGACTAGCAGCACTCGAGTGTTTTAGCCTGAAACTGCAGGGCACAGCAGGTTTCACTGGTCCTACAAACCCCAGTAACTGCACTTAGCTATGCACCTGTACAGGAGATTTCGCTTGTTATCAACCCCTCGATTGCCAACAAAAAGTCGCCACTCTTCAACAGCTGTTAATAAGGAGAAGGCGGGTTTGTGAGGTTGCAGTCAGGAGGAAACATTGGGAAGTGCCTTTCCTGCCTGCAGCACTGCAAACCTGACTGTGGGGATGGCAGCAGCAGGGAGGGGTCTGCGGTCTGCAGCCCAAATGCCAGGTCTTTTTACAAGGAGTAGGGGCGCTGAAGGTCTGCACCATACCTCTCCCTGTGCTGCACAGGGTTGGGAACTCAGCCTGGTCCAGCACTTCCGTCGCTGGGTGCAGCCCCATGACCGGGCACAGCCTACAGAGTGCAGGGAGAGGTACCGTGCACCTCCAACATCTGGGCTGCAGCCCCACACCCTGCTACTCCCTTCCCACAGCCCCATCCCTCCTGTGCTGTCCCTGGGCACAGACAGGGTTGTGGGGCTACAGCCCCAGAAGGAAACGCTCGGATGGGCTGAGCACCAGCCACAGGCAGGTTGGTCCCAGTGTTTCCTTCCACGGCTGCAGCCTCAAAAACCTCTTCGTAGCTGGAAGCTTTCTCCCACACAATGTTGTTAATGAGCAGCACGCCATGGCCAATATCCAAATACCACTAACATGAAAGCGAATGGGGCAGGATTGGCTCCCGGCAAAATGTTGCTATTAACTGGAAGTTGTCAATCCGTGGGTTGCTATTAAGCAGACTCTACACAAAGCTAGCCCCAGTGGCTTCACACAAGCACCCAGAAACAATCTAAATTAGGCACCATCTTCAAAGCCCTACCTGGCCTGGGTCCAGGATTGTCCAAAGCTCCGGGACAAAGACTGTGATCAACAACTTTGCTCCTCTGACACAATGGAGCAGTCAACAATAAAACTAATGCTTGTCTGTGCAGAAAACAGAACTTTGTCCGGGGGCTGCAGAATGAACTCCCCAAACAACTAAGGACTTTCACAGACCTCCCCACCTTCCGCGTAGCATACAAGGAACATTTCTGTGATCGTACCTTCATACATAGCAACAGGTATGTAGCAGGGTGAACCCCTGCTCCTGCCCTGAGGGGTTTAAAAAGCGGCCTGGCAGGGCTTGAGAGCTGCGGCTCTAAAAGCTGGGCTGATTGGGGAAGTGGCTGCAGCTGGGCCACACCCCAATCAGGCCACAGCTGGCCCCTATAAAAGGCTGTGAGCCAGGAAACCAGTCAGTCTCTCTCTGCCTTCAGAGAGAGAAGGGCCTGGCTGCAGGGAACTGAGACAAGGTACCTAGGGTGAAGCAGGGCTGGGGAAAGGCTGAGGAGCTGGGGAAGCTCCAGCCTAGAAAACCCCAGGCTGCGGCCTAGCATAGGGCAAAAGGTACTGGGGGTTGCAGGGGGCAACCTAGGGGTAGGCCAAGGCAGCAGGTCCAAACCCTCCTTGCCAGTGATGAGTTGGCTGATACTGCAGCCTGCCCCAGGACGTGGGGCTAGACAATGACTGGCAGTAGCCATACACTGAGCCAAGGTGTGGATAGAGGTGGGGGTTCCCCGAGGAGAGGAGACCCTAAGAGAAAGGGGTTACTGCCAGGGGGCAGCACCCCATGTAAAAGGGCACCGGGTCCAGGGAGGGACACGGGGGGCCTGAAGCCAGCGGAACACCAGCCTGCAGAGGGCGCTCTGTGCTGGAACAGAGCTAATTCCCGGAGTCACCAGCAGGAGGCGCCGCAGGGGTGAGCCTGGCCCGTCTACAAGGTATATTTACAGTTTTTTAAAAAATACCCTACCAAAACAAGACACTGGATGCACATGTTTCTCCCTCTGGTGGGAAGATGAGATAAACCACATGTTTGTTTTCTGTGTAGTCACATGGCTTAATGCAGTTCTGGAAGGCACTCAAGTACTATCAGGAACAGTATCCCCGATAATATCACGGATAACCTGGTGGCTGAACTTTTTGACTGTCCTCACCCACAACTATTTCACATTTGGGGACAATATATACCTTCAAGTCAGCAGCACTGCTATGGGTACCCGCATGGCCCCACAGTATGCCAACATCTTTATGGCTGACTTAGAACAACGCTTCCTTAGCTCTCGTCCCCTAACGCCCCTACTCTACTTGCGCTACATTGATGACATCTTCATCATCTGGACCCATGGAAAAGAAGCCCTCGAGGAATTCCACCACGGTTTTAACAATTTCCATCCCACCATCAACCTCAGCCTAGACCAATCCACACAAGTGGTCCATTTCCTAGACACTACTGTGCTAATAAGCAATGGTCACAAACACCACCCTATACCGGAAACCCATTGACCGCTATACTTACCTACATGCCTCCAACTTCCATCCAGGACACACTACATAATCCATTGTCTATAGCCAAGCGCTAAGATACAACCGCATTTGCTCCAATCCCTCAGACAGAGATAAACACCTACAAGATCTCTATCAAGCGTTCTTAAAACTACAATACCACCTGCTGAAGTGAAAAAACAGATTGACAGAGCCAGAAGAGTACCCAGAAGCCACCTACTACAGGACAGGCCCAACAAATCAAATAACAGAACGCTATTAGCCGTCACCTACAGCCCCCAACTAAAACCTCTCCAGCGCATCATCAAAGATCTACAACCTATCCTGAAAGATGATCCCTCACTCTCACAGATCTTGGGAGACTGGCCAGTCCTCGCTTACAGACAGCCTCCCAACCTGAAGCAAATACTCACCAGCAACCACACACCATACAACATAAACACTAACCCAGGAACTTATCCTTGCAACAAAGCCCGATGCCAGCTCTGTCCACATATCTCTTCAAGTGATACCATCATAGGACCTAATCACATCAGCCATGCCATCAGGGGCTCGTTCACCTGCACATCTACCAACGTGATATATGCCATCATGTGCCAGCAATGCCCCTCTGCCATGTACATTGGCCAAACCGGACAGTCTCTATGCAAAAGAATAAATAGACACAAATCTGACATCAGGAATCATAACATTCAAAAACCAGTGGGAGAACACTTCAACCTCTCTAACCACACCGTGACAGACTTGAAGGTGGCAATTTTGCAACAAAAAACTTCAAAAACAGACTCCAAAGAGAGACTGCTGAACTCGAATTAATATGCAAATTAGATACAATTAACTTATGTTTAAACAGAGACTGGGAATGGTTGGGTCATTACACTAATTGAATCTATTTCCCTATGTTAAGTTCTCCTCACACCTTCTACGGGTCATCTCGATCATCACTTCAAATGTGTTTTTTTTCTCTTGCTGATGATAGCTCATCTCAATTGATTGGACTCTTACAGTTGGTATGCATACTTCCACCTTTTCTTGTTCTTTGTATGTATAAATATCTTCTGTCTGTGTGTTCCATTCTATGCATCCAAAGAAGTGAGCTGTAGCCCACAAAAGCTTATGCTGAAATAAATTTGTTAGTCTCTAAGATGCCACAAGTATTCCTGTTCTTTCTTCAAGTACTATGGTGATGAATGCAATATAAAGAACTATAGAGAAGAGAACCACGTTTGCAGTCCAGCCATGTACCAACCGTCACTGACCTATCCCATCTACAGCTACACCCACCATTAGTGCCACATTGAAATACTAGGAGCGATATCCTGGCCCCATTGAAGCCAATAGAAAAAATTCCTATTGACTTCAGTAACACCAGGATTTTACCCTAAGGCTTAAATCCTATCTCAGACCAGTTGTCTCTTGATATCACTCCTTTGACGTCATTGAAGGGCATCCTGATTTACACCAGTCCTAGACCAGAATCTTATCACCAGCTGCCCTAATCATCTGTAGCCAACAGTCTGTCCGGACATTAAAAGGTTTATCTGCGCCTGTTCTGGCCCCTCCAAGCATAATTGCTTTTCAAGTGCAGATACATGTTTTTACCACTGGAAAACCTCTCCCTCTGTACAGCATGCTGTTCAGTCTGATGAGCCTTCCATCTGCCACTAGAGAAAACTCAGGAAGTCTGCTTTTGTCTGCCAATGTTGCTGCTCTTTCTGGAGTAATAATAAAGGTTTGAGCTGTGAATTCAGTGTATGTTAACAACTGGCCTTTTTGGAAATTACATTAGAATTTAGGGTGATCTCTGATTAGCCTTCTGAAAAATTCCAGTGTTACCCCACAGCGACAGAACAGAATAAGTTTGCAACAATGATACTGCAATGTCTCAGTGTAATAGGTTATTTGGTTTGGGAAGCCAGGTTTTCCTTTTATGTTTCATTGCACTTCAGACAGATTTATGAAAGTGTCCTGAAGATGGAAACCCGAACCCAGAGACAGAGGTGCAAATAGTCACTTAAACAATAGAATTGTCTTCAACTGCATTAACACCCTTTGTGCATTTGCTCTCTGTGAATATTCTTGAGATTAGAAATTTTAGGCTAACATTAAAAATCGGAATCTAATTTTAAGCAAAAATAGAAAAAAAAATCCACAGAAAGCTAAATCAGAACTCAAGAATAGGAGTATTCACCCGGGAAACATGGATTCTAAGAGTTATCCTCACTCAGTCAAAGAAGAGAAATATACCACAGGAACTAACAAGTGTAGCAACCTGCATGGAACTTTGAGGGAGGCTCACAGGTTGCAGGAGTGAAGCCTTTGAAGAAGGCATCAAGAAGTCAGTCTGTGTGCACATGTTTAGAATGTTAAATGTAAAATGAATCATCTATATAAATAGTTCTCTTAATAAAGAGCCAGTTTAGTTTTACAGGGATGGAGTTCTCTCATGTTATTACCCAGCACACAGTGCATGAACAAATCAACACATCTGAAATACTCAAACAGGCTGCAGATCATTCACAGAATGTGAATAATTGCAAATAATGAATAAAGCTGAGAAAAATCTCAATCTGAACATCACAGACATTCATGAACTGGAAGAAAGGTTACATCCACTTAGGGCGAGGTTGTGATTTGAACTGTATGTCTGTGCACAGGAATCATAGAATATCAGGGTTGGAAGGGACCTCAGAAAGTCATCTAGATCAACCCCCTGCTCAAAGCAGGACCAATCCCCAACTAAATCATCCCAGCCAGGGCTTTCTCAAGCCTGACCTTAAAAACCTCTAAGGAAGGAGATTCCACCACCTCCCTAGGTAACCCATTCCAGTGCTTCACCACCCTCCTAGTGAAATAGTGTTTCCTAATATCCAACCTAAACCTCCCCCACTGCAACTTCAGACCATTACTCCTTGTTCTGTCATCTGGTATCACTGAGAACAATCTAGATCCATCCTCTTTGGAACCCCCTTTCAGATAGTTGAAAGCAGCTATCAAATCCCCCCTCATTCTTCTCTTCTGCTGACTAAATAATCCCAGTTCCCTCAGCCTCTCCTCATAAGTCATGTGCTCCAGCCTCCTAATCATTTTTGTTGCCCTACACTGGACTCTTTTCAGTTTTTCCACATCCTTCTTGTAGTGTCTAATATATAGAATGTGTGGAGTGTATCGAATAATAAACAACTATCTTTCTACTTCTTCCTGGGTTACCCAGACCATATAGGAACAGGAGGGTGTTGTAGCATCTCTTCGCTCCCTTATGGAGTACCTGAGTGGGTAGGAGTAGGGGGAAAATGACTCAGTCCCTCTACTTATTGACCAATGCAGCTGAGTCAGTCACCATGGGTTGGTAACATAATTTGTTGCTTGTTTAGGCCAGAAGCAAATTACCTCCCTGGCACAAGGAGGAAGCAGGAGAGGAATTTTGCCTCAGAGCTGTGTCTCCTTGTCACACTGACTCCTGGTGCTATTCCTGGGGCACTGCAAAGTATACATCCTTGCTCAGAGCTGTGCCTAAACCTGCTCTCTAGCTCTTAGTTCACAGGAAAATGTATTATCACGGAGCTCTACCCAGTTTTTGTAAACCCTCAGAGTTTCCTTTCAACAACATTACAGGAGGGGCTGGGGGCAGAGGGAACACAAAACACATCAGCATTTTATCTCAGTGCTTTAGATTTGTTTGCTGACTCATTTTGCATTTTTGCTTGCACCAGCCTTGAAATTAAGTTATTGGAGAACAATGATCATTAAGTGATGGCGCTTGCTTGCTTTCTCTGTGCCTTAGCAACAGTGATTTCAGGCTCCTGTTGCCATAACAACTACGGCATGCATATCAAGGTCACTAAGCCCACTTTGCTTTTTGCCTGTAGCTATGTCTCTGATAGCTTTAAGATGACTCTTTTTTATTGTAGCTTTCATAAAGGATGACCTGTTAGAAAATATACTTCTTCCTCTTATGTGTAAACAAAGATATGAAGATGAGTATTTACTGAGCCAAGGGAAACGGGCAAGAAATTTACAGGAAAGACTCATTCAGGTTTTTAACATAAAAATCTCCTATGTAGATATTTGATTCAAAAGATTTGGCATGACTTAGCAGGCAAATTGCACAGCTCTATCCTATATAGATAGGAAAAAGCAGATGATTAGTTGAGGAACACAGATTTAGGATTAGTTTCTGTCCCTACATCTATCGCCAAAGAAAGTCAATAAACCAGGAGAGCTTTGAATTGGGAAACCAAGTTAGCGCAGGATAGGAACCGAAACGTCAAATGGGTCAGATCCTCAGTGGGCACACAGCACCAATGGAGCTATGATGATTTACATCTGCTGAAGAGATTTAATACCTGCTAACTGTCCATTGTGAGACGTCTTCCTGCAATAAACAGGAAATGGAATGGAACTCAAGCCATCACTCACTAAGATGGTTGCCAAATAAGTCACCAAACTCTCAAGCAGTCCCATAGAAGATGATGGAAATACTTTCATTGAGTTCAACAATGCTGTGATGCTGTATAAAAGAGGGGTGACCATTTATAATATTACTGATGCCATTATTACACCGCTGCACCAAATCTTGTACAAAAGATACCATGTGAGGAGTCAATGGGAAAGTTACAATCTATCAAACATGAGTATCCTAGTTAAATCCCTGTATCATTGCTGAATCTGAAGTTATGAATATTGGCCAGGCATCTGTATCTCAGGTGTGTTTGTTCTTGGGGTGACACCCTCAAGGTAGTTTACATCCAGTCTCGCCAGCCCATTGAGAATGGACTATTCAGCTTGATTTGCTATTAAGAAGAATCAACTCTCCAGTTAGCTCTTCCTGAGGATGCCTCAGACAACAAGGAACCAATGGCCATCCCTGCGATTTGGCAAAACACATAAGGGCATGTGAGGTGGACATGTGACCTTGGACACCATCTTTATCAGTAGCTTTCCATACACAGGGGCTGTGGGCTTTGTTTGGGACAGTAACTTTCCATGCACATTGCAGAGACTATCAAAGACACCTGAGACATCTCCACTTCACCTTATTCCTGCTCCAAGTCTTTGAACGGTGGATTTACAACTAAAAGGAGCATCTTGAACCATGGATTGAGGACCTTCCAATCTTTTGGAAGTTACCAGAGACCTTACAAGCCAGCAGTCTATTCCATTGCTGTTACAAACCTGACCTAAGGCTTCTGCAATCATTTGCATGCATATGATCTTTTAACTGTTTATAACTCTATTCTTTCCTTTTGGTAATAAATCTTTAATTTACTAAGGATTGGGTAACAGCATGATATTTGGGTAAGATCTGAGATAGACCTTGACCTGGGGGTAAGTGTCTGATCCCTTGGGATTGGTAGAACTTCATATACGATGAATTTAGTTTTCAGAAACCTCTCTCTTTATTAGAGTAATTTTTCTGGATGGGAACTAAGGGCTGGAATGCCGAAAGGGGACTGTGTTTGGCTTCTTGTCAACCCAGTTTGGTATTACAGAAGCTCTTTTGTTACTGGTTTGGTGAACCTAATTATACAATTAACCACAGTTTTGGGGGGTAGTCCGCCCTGTTTCTTGCAGCCTGCCCTGAGTGTGGCACTCTCAGTGTGGTCCATCCCAGGCACCCAGTCACAAGTGCTTAAAAATTCATTTAAAGGATTTTAGTGGATAAGTGCTTGGCTCCAGAGTATTTATACCAAGTATTGTAGCTCCTGTCATAATACAGAATTTGTTCCTACTAAACAGTTGCTTTTAAAAACTGAGTCGTGCGCATCTGTTTAATAGATCAACTAAAGTCACTCCCTGGGGAGAGCTCAAGCTTGTATGTTACCACAGCAACTTTGTCAAACAAATGAAGGGGTAGAGGAGGAAATAACCGATCTTCATCTGAACTACCTAAAAAACTTCATGAACGCTCCCTAATTACTGCAACCAGTGACGGACAGATTTTGCTTTTCACCTCTCAATGGTACACCAAAAGATACCCCCCCCCAAAAAAGACAAAAAGCAATTTTATAGGTGCTCTCAGTGGATTTGAAAGTGGTAGTAGAGCTGGACAAAGATTTCTGAATTGCAACAAAAATATCAATTCTAGAGGAAAAAAGCACTTGGAAAAATTTGAAAAAATGTTGGGGGGGGGGATTTCAATGAAAATTTCACAACAAAAGACAGCAAAATTGTTTGAAACTTTCCTCTCTGTTTTTCAACTAGCTATGACTATTACTGGCTTTTTAAAAAAACCATTTGTACTAAAGGAGGATCTACAGGTCTCAACTAAGATTAATGCCCCATTGTGCTTGTGCTACACCGGGCAAGAGACAACCCTGTCCTAAAGAGCTTCCAACCTAGACAGACAAGACAGCGGGTGGAAGAAAGGAAGTATTATTATCCCAATTTTACCTCTGGGGAACAATGATAAGGCGAGATTACATGTCGTGCCCAAGGTCACTCAGAAGTCTGTGGCAGAGGTGGGAATTCACTGGACTACAACTCAAGATATTTAACCATAACACCATCTTTCATTTGAATTTTCCTATGAAATTCCATGCTCTACACAGGGCTGAATAAAAGGATGAGTTTTGATTAAGAAATGTTGCAACAATACCACAGAAGAAAAATATATCCCTTGGAAAGTTAGGGTTTTGCAAAGAGGTTTTGACAGAAATATTGCCATGGTCTTTTATAGTCAGGCACAGAAATATGATTTCTACAATACCTAACTATGGAATTTAGGAGCTCTGACCCAGTGTCTGGACTTGGACATGTTGCACTGTTAAAGGAATATTGTAATGGCTGTCGGCCCCCCAAAACAATGCATTTAAATATCCTGCTGTTTAGAAAACTGGAGTCAGCAGGAAGAAAGTATGGATCGAACTAGATGCACATTACCAACCAGAAGGTATCCAGCATCCTATGTTTTGTGGTAGGATAACGTGGAAGAGTTGTAGCCACCTGCAGTTCCCATTTAGGGGAACTGAATACTGCATAGAAGAGGGAACACTTAATACAAATAGGGCCCGTCTTCAAATGGTATAAATTTGCATAGCTCTATTGAAGTCCCTGGGTGTTGTACCAGTTCTAGTCCATACAGATTAGGTGATCATGAAATCAGGAGTTTGATGGCTAATGTCCTTTGTGACTGGAATGCAACAGAGATATTTTTCCAGTAGGTTACAATTTGTTAACCTGACATTCAGTCCTGGGGAAATTCTGTATTGAATTTTGTGAACTCTTGGAGTGGGTTCTGATGATCCTTTCTACCTGGTACCTAATAAAGTCATTTTAAACAAAAAACACACAAAATTTATGGAGATTTTGATGCTAATAAATCGCAAAGATTGCAATGAGTTGACAGCTGAGTGATGCTTTCTATGAGCATGTTGATATGGCAGGCAGAACCCACAATACATTTTTCTAAACACATGGGCGTTGGGGATTTTAAAAAAGGGACCAAGTTAGATGCCTAACTGCCACTGCCATGAATATGAACCACCCTTCCTCTCCTATCAGATTAAACCTTACAATGCTCCTATCCACAAGCCAAGACAAGTCTACAGTGTTGGCTTCTGTTGCTACAGCTACCAGAGGGTTAAAACTCAGAAGAACAAGTCAAACAACATCAAAATCCAGCAAAGACCCACACAGAAGAAGTAGCTGAATTAAATCCCCCTTTATTTTGCACATGCAAGAGAGAGTGGTGTGAAATCTACCAATTTAGCTTTACACTTTGCTTCTGCTGCTAAAAAAAATCCCAGCAGCCACCAGTACTGCCTGCAGCATCAATAAACCTTTGTTTAGACATGTATTTCAAACACATTGTTTGCATAACAATGAAAATGTAGGGAAGGCAAAAATGAATGTGTTGCTGTAACTGGTTTGTGGAAGAAACTTTCTAAAGTGGCAGCTATTATAAAACATTTATAACCAATTGGAAGCCTATTACTGGATGTGAAGTAAAAAGAATCTCTGTATACTTACTGAAAGGAGAGATGGGAATATTTTAAATCCGGAGGGACTCTAAATTACAACCAGTGAATTTATAATTTTCACAGAATTACTTGCCTTTGACACACAGGATTTGTTGGTCTCCGGTCAATAGTGCTGTGCTGAATTACAGCCACTGAGGATCTGGCTCAGAACCCTGGTTGTTATTCAGTGTTTATATTGTGGTAGTGCCCACGTATCGTGGTGGCCCCACTGAGCTAGACACTGTATACACCAGTGGTTCCCAAGCCACAGCTGGCGGGCCACTTCTGGCCCAATCAGCACACAGCTGCGGCCCATGTAACATCCTCAGGGTCATACAGGTAGTGCCAACCTGTGGAACTCTTTGCCAGAGGATGTTGTGAAGGCCAAGACTATAACAGGGTTCAAAAAAGAACTAGATAAATTCATGGAGGATAGGTCCATCAATGGCTATTAGCCAGAATGGGCAGGGATGGTGTCCCTAGCATCTGTTTGGCAGAAGCTGGGAATGGGTGACAGAGGATGGATCACTTGATGATTCCCTGTTCTGTTCATTCCTCTGGCGCACCTGGCACTGGCCACTGTTGGAAGACAGGACACTGGGCTAGCTGGACCTTTGGTCTGACCCAGTATGGATGTTCTTATGTTATTTGTTGTGTGGATGTGGCCCATATAACACACACTGTGCTGCATATGCAGCCCAGAAGGGTAAATAGGTTGAGAAGCACTGGTATACACAGAAGGACACAGTCCCTTACAGAGGAACTTACAGTGTAAAGGAGAAAAGTGGATGAGACAACCCAGCGGTCTGGGGCAGGGGGAGACAAAGTAAGAAAAATAAGAACAGGTGCCCAATTCTTAGCCAGTCAGGAGCAATGGTTATAACTCAAGACCTGCCTAACCAGTTCTCTGTATGCATGTAAACAAAGAAAAAAGAACTGTACAGAGCTAACACAGCAGTAACCACTGCAGTCAACGGATAGAGACTCCTTAAAACAAACGATTCTGCACCAAGGAACACTTCTTTATTGACGATGACGCTTTATTTGAGCAAAGAACAAAACTGTCTAAGGTTCACACAAAGAAATAAAGAACCCAATTTTTCATGGCAAAACGAAACTCTTCAGGAGGGAATGTCACCAACAGAAGGGAAAAACCCCTCTCATTAGCGGGTCGAATCTTGGTCATCTTTTGCAAAACTCCCGTCCACTTTGAAGGAGAGTTTGGCATGAGCAAAAAAGCAAGGAAGGTAATGAAACCTCCACTGGAGGGAGTACGGCAGTCAGACAATTGCTGGCACCAGCAATTCTAATCCCCGACGAAATGGAGGTGAGTGTGTGGCTGCCACAGACCCCAACTAGCGCTGCAAGCACGCAACCCAGGACAAAATGTGGCCATTCCAGAGAATTATGGGCAATAAAGTTTGTTTCTTCACGTACTGTGGCCAGTCAGTCATCTTAAAGGGCAACTCGCTAAAACGTGTCATGGAGCGGAGGTTGTGGTGTGACGATTCTAATACGTAACCGGGTAGTTGGTTTAAATCAGTGGTTTGAAAGACCTGTGTAAAGTCTGTCGGGTCTGCTCCCAGGCATTTCAGAGCAGTGCTCTATCTTCTCACCCCAGGCAAACCACTAATAGGAGGGATGATTCTGGATACATTGCAGAGTCTGCCAGGGAGTCAGGTACAAGGGGAGGAGCTGAACATTTGGGCAGTACAGTGTTCCCAGGGCTGATATGAAGCCCTTAGACAAAAGGTTTAATTTTAATTTTTTCAAGCCTGTAAAAGTTTCATAGGCCCTGGCTTTATATAATATTCCCCAATGAACACCGGAGCCCTCACCCCTGCCGCAGCCTGGGGTCCCCTGCCCCACTCTGAACCCCTCATTTCTGGCCCCATCCCGGAACCTGCAGCCCCAGCCCCGAGCCCGTACCCATCCCACACCCCAACCCCAGGCCCCAGCCTGGAGCCCCCTTCCACATCCTGAACCCCTCATTTCTGGCCCCACCCCAGAGCCCCCCCCCCCAACCAGAGCCCTCACTCCCTCCTGCATCCCAACCCCCTAAGCCAGCCCGGTGACAATGAGTGTGTGAGGGAGGGAGGGGAGATGGAGTGGGGGAGGGGCTCAGGGCAATGGTGTTCGGTTTTGTGCGAGTAGAAAGCCGGCAATCCTATTTATGAGCAAAAAAATCAGGCCTATTACAAAACCTGCCTAGGTGCAGGTTCACTGTCCCATACGTGAACTGGGCAAGAACAGGGCTGGCATTCCAAATCACGAGCCCTCCTAGGCACTAAGTATTCACGTAAACACATTCCCGAAGGGTAGTACCAGAACACCCCAAGGCAAGCTTATGGTATAAATACATCCCCCCCCGCCCCCGCCGCCGCCGAAGACGATAAAGGCGCACTCACCCCTCCTACAGAGAAGCTCAGGATGACGGATAGAGATGTTTTGATCAAACCCACAGGTGCCAGGTAAAGGGTGGTAACTAACCGTGTCAGAGGGACAACACGTAACTTGTTTGTATCAGTGTATAAAAGAGGGGTCACATACAGGTGTCTTTGTCCAATCTAGGCGGGAGTGGAAAGTCCTGCCATTCCCTGAGCTGGTCCAGTGCCATGGGCGTTCGCATGCTAATGTAACTGTAGACATTGATCCGGGGAACTGGGACCATGCTTTGTTGGCAATAAACGTGGCCAGGTGCTTTTGACACTGAACTGAGTCTGTGGTCTCCTTAGGCAGTTCAATCGAAGTCTGCGCAGAGCTGGTGCAGCACACAGAAAGAACACCCACCTCGCAGCCAACAATTGCCAACAGCAACTGTATTCACAACTCCGTCCCTAAACAAAACAGCGCAGTGTGCCCAGTCTGGGTTAGCAGTGCATGACATTAGGAAAGATCCCTAGCTATAGAAATATAGTCAATACGTCCTCAACTATCTATATTTTGTTGTTTCATTGTGGTCTAAAGAAGCCCTCAACAGCTCAATGAAATAAAATGGCCTCCAATATTTAAGACAGCTGGAGAGGATCTATTTATGAGAATAATGGCAGTTCAGCATCATGGGGTGTGTGTGCTGCCCCAGTTTCCCCTTCTGTAAAATGGAGTTAGTGATTCAACCTTTGTAAAGTGCTTTGAGATCTATGGATTTAAAGCACTGTAGAAGAGCTAGGTATTATTTCTATTGTTTGGTTCTACATCTTTTCCTATGTTGAAACAATTCTGTTTTATTAGCATTGGCCTTATTTTGGACAACGACTGACCCTCGTGCCATGTTGTGCCAGTATGTTGTGATTGTTTTTCATTTCTTCCCGAAAACACCATCTTGATACAATCCGTTTTTAAAAAGTGATGAATCCTATGGCTAGAGTCTCATTGCTGGATAGCAGAGAAAAATAAATGGATGGGAACCACAATAGCTGAAAAACCAAGACACTCTCAGTGGGGCTTTTATCCTCTCTGGATCCGGCACAGAGGGAATCTCGTGATGCACACTGACCAGTAGGTTCCATATGCACTGCTTGAGGGGTAGGGTGGTAGACTTCTGTACAGAGCTGAATTTCCCCTTGAGAAGATTTTTAAAGAAAGCCAGATATATTTGTTCCTATCTGCAGCCTCCTAGCAATCCACCTTATTGTTATGAAACTCCCCAATGGTTCAATTTTGTGTCACTTTTCCCCTTGAAAAGAAACATAAATAGGCGCAGTGAAATAATTCTAGAGATTCTAGCAAAGCCGGGAAAGATTTCACAGAAGATGACCCAGTTTGTGATTAATTGAAAATCTGACAAGTCTCACCCAGAAAGGCAATGAAATTAATCTGATCACTTATTTCAAATCAGGTGGTGCTGCAGTGACCTCCGCAGCCAAGGAGGTGAAGATAAATTAAGCCATGTCCTGGCAAGCCTTTTATAAAAGGTAGAACATCTGGTGTTCGACAGCTAGACCCAAGTCTCAAATTATGCTCAAGTCTCAAGCTCGCTGCCCAATTGTTGTGTGTGAGATCACCTTTTCAGTCCTGACCAGTGGAATGGAAAATAGCATGTTGAATGGCCCACTGCAGAAATCTTCTGGTTATGAAGAACTCATTAGGTTAGCAATGAAGCGATTTATCAAAGGTTTGGATAGCAGCCACTGGCTTCACCCGTACAGAATCAGCTGTGATGCTTCAAATGAAAGCTTACAAATTACCATTATAATCTCCTTATAAGTACGCTTCATCTATACCAGCCAGCTCCTGGCCACTGAAGTGAAAGCCAAGCTATACAATTCTTCTTGACCTCTATTATACACGGTCAGCCATCCAGATGTGATCCCATGAATTAAGCAGGTATTGATACTTTTTAACAGTGATGAAAGAGGCGTTATATGCTGGAAGAGTCGCTGAAAGCAATGCAGCCTTGCTTTATGTAATCTTAACTCCACCCGTGGAACAAAATATTAAAACTTTTTTGCCTGATCCTGCAAGGTGCGGAGCAGAGTGTACAAAGCACCTTGCAGCATAGGACTGTTTATTTGCAATCAGCTGAATCTCGCACAGCTTCTGATCCAGTGTAATTCGGTGTGTGTCTTGTTGTATTTTCCTGGAGGTTGAACACTACCCATTTACCAAGCCCACTGCTAAGCAGTATCTCTGTCCTGTTGCCATTTTTGCTGGGTGCACAGCAGGTTAGCAGGGCAGAGAGAACCTTGTGGAGCTGAGATCTTGCAAAAATCAAAATGACTTGAGTGAGATCTTGAAGTCTGAAGTCCAAGTTCATGAATTCCCCTCCGCAATGTGAGCCATATTCTTTCCTGCAATTTTTAAGAACAAAAACATGTTTTTCAAGCCAGAAGGGAAGCCTTAGCTATGTACCACATTAGAACAGATCAGATGCCCAAAAGCCAAGCTGATAATTTTTCATTTCTCTCCCCTTCACCTAGCCCCCACTTGAGTCCCCCTCTCTCTTTTTAATCCTACTCACTGTCACTTTCAGCTTGCACGCTGATTTTTTCCACCGGATTCCCACCGCCCCCTTCTCCCAGTATGCTCCATTTCTTCAGCCCCTGACCCCGGTTACATTGGAATTTGAACTTTCAAACCCATAATGTTCAAGCGGAAACAAAATTAGTCAAAACAAGCTCACCCATCACCAGCTTTTAATGTCAAGGGCTTTGGGGGAGGGGGTCTCGGCATGTATTCTGATGACAATGAACATGTAGCAGAAGAGCAACTGAGTGTGCTCCCGTGACTGGTTTGTCGGTGAGCTTTTCTGCGGTGAGAGACATAAAACATTTACAGTTCAACCAATGCCAGCAATGTCAAGCAGCATTTATATACCGTGCACATTTCCCCGCAGCAGGGAAAGCCCCAACCCCTCCTTATGAGTCTTAATGTCAACCAGTAATTGCATTTTTATATCATTAATCACCTTTTATCATTACTTTTCAATTTGTTGGAGTCAAATGTCATATTCTCCACTGCTAGCCGGCTTGCTCTGCTTCTAGCTGAGCATTAATTAAATGGACAGCATGGACTTTATTATGTATTTAAGGCACAGATAAAAATAAAGGACCTTTCTTTCTCCAGGTTCTAATAATAGCCCAAACCAGTATTCCTATTAGTTCTTGTCAGGACTTTAGGAATATGATGAAAGATGCTGCTCGATTTGAGCATTTAATCAGAGTATATACACCAGGAAGGCAAAATATACACACTTCCCATTTACTGCACATCGTGTAATGTATGTAAGTGGAAATAGGCTATTTTAAAATTTAATCAGGCAGCATGCTGAAGCAGAGTCCCTCATTGCTCTTAGACCCAGGAGCTGCATGCTAAGAAGTGATTAACTTAAAAAAAAAATTACCCACAAAAGAGGCTGTTTTAGCAAACTGCATACATTTCCACAAAGACCTCAGCATACTGAATAACATTTCCAGAGGTGCAGGAAACGGCACTAAGCCAGGAGAAAATAAAAGAGAACTATAAGGAATGAAGTAGTTGAAGACTAACAAGCCATCCAGTGATATCTGCACAGTAGAGGGGCTGGGAGTGTTATCCGCAGGAGATATTGACTTTTTGGACAATATGGGAAATCAAAGGGAGCTGGAAGACTGCTAAGATAAAGCTGCGTTTCTCTCTCGTTTCAAAGGAGACCCATTCAGGTGTAATGAGACCCCTCGCTCCCTTAAGCAGGCTACTTATATCATGGAAGCAACTGCTCCCAGACCACCACTCCGCCGCCTTCTCCTCCTGGGCAGGAAGATGGTAGGCAGAGGGGGAATCCTGTATGCCGAGAGGAGTAAACTAAACTAAGCAAAGGTCCAATACACCTTATTTCCCCCCGGGGGCAAGGGGGAAGCAGGGAATAAACTGTTACTCATAATTGTTAGTCATAATTTGGTTCCTGGTCTGCTCCTATGGAGCACACCACCTTCTTCAGTCCCAAACGAGACATCCACTCCACTCTAGTTAGGGTGACCAGACAGTAAGTGTAAAAACTTGGGATGGGGGGTAATAGGTGCCTATATAAGAAAAAGCCCCGAAAATCAGGACATCTGGTCACCCTAACTCTAGCAGACCTCAACATATGCATAGTAGGAGACCATCTGGGCCCTGGAAAAGCTTACCATATCAATGGACAAGACACACAGAGGAAGCACTAGTATTCTCATATAACTGCTGCGGAATTGAGACGGGGAGATTAAGTGATTTGCCACGGTCACACAAGAAATCAGTAGCAGAGCTAGGAATTGAATCCTGGCCTGCTGAGTCCCAATTCAGGGCCTTCACCATAAAACTGTTCTTTACCCACCAACCACTTGCCTTGAGCATTCAAACAACAAACCAGCTAGCCAGATGCTATCTCATTGTACTTTTCTATCTAATCTCCTCTTCAATTCTTCTTTAAGGCTGAGTGAGTCTGTGCTATCAAACAGTCTTCTACATATTTGCATACCAGCAGCCTGATAAAGGAAGGAAATTAAAAACACATTATCTTGATCTGCAGTTATCCAACTTTAGCAGCAGGCAAGGGCTGCAGAGTTAGTCATCACATTTTTAAAGCCTAATTACTATAGATAAAAATATCTGGGTAACACTTTTTCCCTCCTCATTTGTGGAGAAAGAGAAAGAAGTTGCTTTGAGAAAGTTGGCCATTACAGGCCAAAATTCATCAGTGCAGTTACACCTGGGAGGAACTTGGTCCTTTGTGGTTTCTAGACGATCCAAGTTACTTAGCCAGGAGAAGTTGAAATGTGCCACAACGTGCAGCCCAACATCATCTTACGGGGTCTGGTGTGAAGATGGGGTTTCGTTTAACCCTCGGCTCAGTACAGGGGTTCAATGGGGGTGCACTGGTGATTTGGAGTTTAGCCTTCCAACCAAGCCAGTACGAGTCCTCCCTTTCCGCGGCACATAAACGTGAACATCAAATGAAAAACCACAGTCTTCCCCGCCTAGTCTCTTGCTGGTCTCAGCCCTTCACCCAGGGCCTGTCCGTCTTCTCTCCTCTCTAGGGTGAAACAATACTTTCCTCTCATTGGGCCACTCCTTGTTGCCCCTGTCCTCTTCCTTGGCTGCAGTTTTCCCTCTCATCATCTCTAGGTGGCAGCATAGGTGAGTCCAATCCCTGCCTTTACTCCAGGCTTTGTCCTTGGGACCCTATACCTGCAGCACCAGGCAACTTTGTCTCTCGGGGCAACTTTCAACAATGCCAGCCGCCAAGGCTTTCTATCCCCAACTCTCCCACCAGCTTCTTTCCAACGGCCCGTCTTAGGCACCTTCCCTGAGTCACTGTGCAGCAGTTCCCAAGCTCTTCCTGAGTCTTGCCCGGACCGAGCACAGCGCTTGCTTTATATAGTCCTGCACCTTTTCCCAGCAGGGTTTGTTCCAGTTTGGTCACATGATCCTTCCAAGGAACTACGAGTCCCAGAATGCCTGCCCTTAAAGGGCCAGCATTTGGAGCAGCAATGTCCTGGCCCTGGCCTGCCCTTAAAGGGACCGCACACCAAGGGTCGAAGGTCACTATTACTATTCTGATTCGGACTTGGACGTGCAAAATCTTTTGCTCCCCTCGTCTTCCGTTCGGCTTTGAAGCGGAGATCCTCAGAAACAGCAAAGAGACAGGAATTGAGGGGGAATGCTCCTTGGATGCATTTCCTATGCCAAGTGCACAGGATAGATTGGAGGGACCCCAACCAGTAGGACCTGAAGCAGCCAAAGCAGGGACTATTTCAAAATGGGGTTCACCCCTCCCCTCCGCTCCAGAACTGTGTGGGGAAGAGCCCCGCCCAACACACACACACTCTGGGGGCACTAAGACCCAGGCAGTGCATCTTCCTTCTCCCCAACCATGTGGGCTTCAGGTACAACTAAAGAGAACATCCAGCGAGAGCCTCCACGTGGTAGGAACAAGGGCAGGCAAACAAGGGACCTGTGGCCATTCCAGTCCAAATTATGGGACGTCCTCTGATTCTCTCCTCCCCCCCCCCCCCGCCTTGCTTGGTGGTTTGCTCCAGCCTTTCCTCTGCCCCTCCATCTTAGCTTCACTCCAGAGCCACCAGTCCTACCCTGCTCCTCCTCTGCCCTGTCGCCTTCAACCCCTCCCCTACAGCGGAGCCCCACCTCACTAAATCCAGCCCCACAACAAACCAGAAAAATAAAACCGTAGAACGAACATGCTGTTTGCTGCCATGACACTGTTCACTCTGCCTGCTAAACCTCTCCCCCTTTCTCCCCCCAACCCTGGGTCTTTCGATTTATTTTGATTGTAAGCCTTGGTGTCCGCATGTCCAGCATCCTTTTGTAACGTGGGAATGATGGCAGTGGGCTGTTACCTCTGAAGCTGGAATCAAATGAACATCAGCAGATCGCCGGCTGCAGCCCAGCGGTTCCAGGGCAGAGAGAGCGCACACCCAGAACGCAATGAAATCAAATTGGGCGCTGAGCGGATCATCGGGACGGGCTTCAAAGGGCTGCACCTAGCCACTTGACAGATACAGCTGCCGGCTGCTAAATTATTCCCAGTGAATTAACAGACAAAACTACCAGCACTTGTGCAGGCCCGTCAGAGTTAATACTTTATGACATCTAGAGGTAATTATTATGGAACAATTCCTTCTCTCTCTCCAGGAGAAGATTCCGGTGACATCCTCCAAAGCCCTTCCTAACTCAGTACAAACCCCCGGGACCCTCCCCAAGGACTTACCGGCTGCATTTTTGGCATTAACATCCCACTAAGAATCAGTTCTAGCTCCATAGAGGTGTTTTCTTAGTTGCTCCATGCCGTACTCGCCAAGTCAAAAATATGTTCCCACCCACCACGACCGTTCTTACAATTCACCCTAGTCAATGCCTTAAAAGATGCACAGCAGGGGTTCTCTAGCTGGGCAATGGGAGCAGATGTCCTGATGTCGTGACCACCCTGCCCTAGATTGTAAATGGGACGGAGGTCCCAGCTAGATGGGATGGAGTTCCAGCATAGAAAGAGGGGTTGCGGGTTGGAGATATTGAGAGACCACTAATGTAAAGGATTATACTCTAACCTTTGTGGTAGACCACCTACATTGTATTGGTCCTACTCCAGCCATGACATTGGGCCAAACTTCTACCTCCTAGTCATAGAACTTTATTGCAAGAAGCTAGGCCAGACTTTGTCACCGTACAGCCTTCCTAATGCTGCCACATGCTAGATCCTACCTTCCTCTCAGAGGCCTCCTTGGGGCCACTCCATAGAATTGGAAATGGCTTCTTTTCATCCTCTTCCCTTCCATAAGAGAGGAGTTTTCTACAAATCAACAGGCTGGTTAATAAACATGGCACACTTAAATAAACAGCACACTTCTGTGCTCTGTACCCCTCAAATAGAAATACTTCTCCTGTTCCCTGTGTCTGTTTCTCTCTCCCACTGCAACAGCACCAGAACAAACAACAGAGCCAAGTAACATCTCTGAAAACAAACATGCCAGTTTTACTCTGAACACACACACAAATATCCTCCGGCTTGGGTTAGAAGAATACACAAATCCTTTAACAACTAATTCCCAAGCACAGCAAGACAAAGAAAGTTAAAAGACTCAAAACACCTGAGCAAGCAAAACACGCTCTTATCCCTCGTGAAGGTAAATACCATGAGAAATCTCACTTGCTTTTCAAACTGGCAAGACAGCCATAATGTATTACCTGCCATAAGTGTGATGCTTGTACTTGTAGTCTGCACCTCATCCTACTTGGCAGAGTCAGACCTCCTTCTAGCGCCCCAAGATAAACAGTCTGATGCTTGATTAAGGATTTCGGTTATAGCATTCCGGGAAGTGTCAGATTCAGTGACACAGTAGATTCAAACCCTACCACAGATATCATGCCCCCCCCCCCGTCACTCTATAGTGTTAATAATATAAGTGCTTTTTTTTTTTTGAGAAACTACTAGGGGATGACTCCACTGTCATTGCCCACTGTGCCTCTCTCATTAGAACAGGGTCTTACATACAAAGGCTCAAGGGGAACTTACAATGGCAGCTCCTACGTTTGCTACACAGCGATTGCACAGTTCACATTTAATTCTTTCCTTTGCAAATTGCCCATGTTAAAGGCATGAGGTGCCCCTATTAGCACGTTCCCCCTGTTGCCTTTTGGTCTCTGACTTCACAAGATACGGTTTCCGCATTGTCCTGCCACACGCTGGCTGCTTGGCCATTTCACAAAACCGCAGCCCGCCAGCCAGGTGGGGAGTGGCCAGGGTGCTGCAGGTCAGTACAGACAGAGGGACACGGGCTGAGCTGCGCGCTGGAGCTTGCATAGAAGCTGCCCGCACTGCTCCTAGTGCCAAGTAATCATTTTTAACCCTTACATGACAGAGTGGTACGTCCTGATGAGCTGGAGCTGGCCCATGTGAGTCCCTTGTTGGCAGATGGAGCCATGAAGCCCCATGAAGGAGAATCTTGACGTTCATTTGGGAAAAAATAAGTTTCTAGACTTCTTACATGCAAGGAGCCTTAAAACTCGACTGGATGTAAACAAATGTGACAACGGCCAGAAGGAACAAGCAGCTGAATATTCCAGTTCTGCAGCTAGAAGTTGTGGGGGGACCTAAGGAGCCCAGGTCCATTAAGTTTGGGGTGCATCCCAAAGGTTCGCCTTGCTAATGCTTCCCCCAAGCCTCAGGCTGCTCCAGTGTGTGGAGTGGTGGTGCTACAATGGTGAACAGCCACGTGGGTTCACAGGTCTGCCTCTAGTGCTAAGGTCAGCTCTGTCTATTGAAGGTTCCAGTCTTCTCTTAGCTGCTCCACACTCCGGCATGCAAATCTGCCATTCACACAGGCCACCGCAGCTGACGTGTATTCTGTGAACCCTCCATCCCCTGGGATTCCAGCATAGGGATGCACCATACACACCCACCCGCCTACCTGCTGGCTGCTTCAGTGGTGCATGAGGCAAAAAGGCCAAAATGCCGCTGCCATAAGACCTGCACCTGCTGCAGCCCATCTATCTTCCCCTTCCTCACTCTCAGCCCGGTGTCTGAGTAGCTGCTATGCCGAGGGAGCCTGGAGCCCATTTCTTCTGACCCCAACCCCTGTCAGAGACACCCGCTCCACTCCTACCCAGCCAGAGACAATGTGCTCCCCACCACCACTTAAAGGAGATCACCAGCCCCAACGGCAATGCATTTCCCCCTCTGACCACCCAGCTCATTAACACCAAGGACCATCACTGCCAGCAGAATGCCTGCTAGATGCCATTGCTGCTACTGTCTGGAACAGATGCCAGGGAGCAGAGATACCAAGTGAAACCTGCAGGGGCTGCCAGGGATTCGGTGTGGAGGTGGGTGGAACGGGAATAGGGTTCATGTGTAGGGTAGGTGGGTGAGAGACAAATTGGGGATAGGGAAGAGCTGATTAATTCAGTCTGGATTTGAATGAACTGCACAGATTCACTTTTGGCGGAGGGGGGCTGAAAGCATGGAATTAATTTATTACGGTGGGGAAGCGTGACATGATTGGGAATTGATTGGGGAGAAAGAATGTGAGAAAAAGAGTGCGTGTGAGACAGAGAATATGAAATAGATGGGGTTATTTGTGAGGAGAAGCTGGTGAATGGGAACACAGAATATTTTATCCAATAAACATCACAGATCACTGACTGGGGTGAAAAACTTGCAAGGTTGCTGTTTGTTAAAAATGTAATACTAAGCACAAATCACCCAAAACTCTATAACCACAACAGTCACACTAGCCATGTCTTGCACTAACCACATAGAGTGTATTTCAGTGCTAATGCTTTGAGTATGTGGGTGGTAAAGCTTCCTTGGATTTTATGCAGTTATTATCTGACTCTCCATTTATAGAGTGTTTCTAACCATCTTTTGTCTCCTTTCCTGGCTGGAGACCCTGGGCTGTTTTGCCACCAGCTTCAGCTCTAAATCAATGCCACTTTCAGAGCTCTCCCACGTCAGCCTAATTTCCCTACCCAACACACACAGCACACCCCGGTGGCTGGTGAACGCCTGGATGCATCAAATATAGATCACACAGAGTGACTCTGCAGTGTGAACTTCCCCACTGTATCTGCAGGCTATCAAGTGACTCAGTTCAGGGCAAAGAGACTGACTGGGTGGTCAGAAAGCTCATTTCAACAGTATACAACAGATTATGGATGTTTCAAGTGTTTCCTCTAAGTGAAATGCTTTGGAGAATAGTCTTTGCAGCCTACGAAGCATAACAGATGAATTCTTACTACTTTTACACTACAACACTCACTGATATACTATCTTCCTTCTACTGCTCCACTCAGCCAAAAAAAATTCTCTCGCATGCTTAATTCTCTTCCCTCCCCCAGCCCCCGGATCACAGGGTTGGTAAATTGCCATAACTGTCTTCAGACTAGCAATTTGTCCAGCATGACAGTATTGAAACAAACTCAGAATCTGCTAACCGCAAGGGAAAGGGACATGAGAAAACATTACGCTTTGAAAAAACAAGTCGAGTTGGCGGTTTTGCTAGCCTGGTACCCAGGGTCAGTGCATTCTCCTGTCTATCTTTGGAAATGCTGAAATTAGGGCACACATTTTGATTTTGATGAAGGCTTTCAAAGGCACAAACATGAGTTTAAGCCCCAGCTCCAACTGACTTCATGTTTTTGAAACTCTCCTCCTGGGCAGTGTTTCCCACTACTTGTTTACGGGCCATTTATCGGTATAACTATTTGTTGGTGTCAGCACATTATGATTCATTTAGTCTTTGGCCACGAAAATTTGCGAACTTCCCAAAACAGCTGCTGATTAAGGGCTCTGTCCTGAAAGGTGCTGAGCAACCTGCAATGGAACTGCTCATGTGCTTCAAAATAAGCTGGATTATTCTCCTCCTTACATCAATATAACCCCACTGACTTCAATGGAATCACTCCTGATTTACACCACTGTAAGCAAAAGGAGGCTCAAGCCCTTAAATGCCACCAAAGATCTCTTACATCTTCCCTGATTGAGAGCAGACCTCGAGCCAGCTCCAGGCTCATGTCACAGTTATCACACAACTGGTGGAGTCTGACCTAGTTTTAACCCTGCTGAATAAGCAACCAAACAAAATTAGTGGGAGAAAGAAATTGCAGAAACAGTTCAGGGTTTTCTCTCCATCGTACATGGTGCTTCTTATCAGCGGGGTCACTGCTTAATATTTAGCGCTATTTCTTTCCTATTGCATTTAAAGTGCCATCACAAGAGCCCAACCTGCAGAAAAGCGGTGGCTCAAGGAAGTTGTGCTCAAGGAATCACTGCTCCCCACTTGCCTTGGTGAAGATAGTGATTTGCTGCTGGCTGACTTACGCCATCAATACATTGCTCATGTCCCCAGGCCAGTGACAGGGGAAGTGGAGTCCTGACTCTGCCTATTGTTAACCCTCTTGCTCCATCAAGGGTTGTAACCAAATGAGTAGCCTACGTAAGGACAGTCAGTCCTGAGTGCGGGGGAGGAATGGGGCAGGGGATTATTAGCCCCTCTTTCCCAGTGTAGAGAAAGTCAAAGCCAAAATATTTCAAATTTTCAAAATTTTGACAAAAATATTTGCATATTTGCTGTTTTCCAATCAGCCTAGAGAGTGGTCAATGTTTTTCAAAATGTTACCTGTCTCTTTGTTCTCACCTTAGTCTTTAGGGGGCCAAATGCTACCCTGATATTGAAATAAAAATGTTTCTTGCATAATTAGTTTTACCCTCATTTCAATATCTTCAATGCCATTAGCATTTGGGAGTTATTTCACCGCTTTCTCCACACTAGAACTTCACACAATTTTATTACAGTTTTTGGTTTTTCCCTTTACCATTTTATATTCTTTCAGATATCGGATTTCTTTCCTTTGTGCCAGAACACACAATATCTGCTTCTCTGCGAAAGGAGAATTCCAGAGCCACTGAACATGCTTGTTATGTCTTGCTGAGACCTTAATTTCAGTGTTCTACAGGGAAATTTTGCTTTCCACCAACTGGAAATGGGCTAATCACCAACGTTTGCTGAGTGCTATAGGCTTGAGTCTTCTCTAACAGTATATCATGGTACCTGACATGGCAATGACAGCCTGTGAATCTAAAGATGTTTGAGCTGTTAAGTTGTGGAATGTAATGACAGGCTGAGATGTGACTGATGCCCAAAAGGGGACGATGGACAATATTGTCCCCTCTTTAGACTCTTGGTTCTGGTGAATCCAATAGAGGTGTGAATGGGAAACTAATGAATTAAGGGACTGGGAAAATCCTGCAGAGCCTGTGATTTAGAAGTTGTCAGTATGAACCAGGCTAAGATCAGTAATCATAGAATCATAGAATATCAGGGTTGAAAGGGACCTCAGGAGGTATCTAGTCCAACCCTCTGCTCAAAGCAATGACCCAACAGTTGTTAGTCCATCAAGGAACAAGCATATGGGTAAGTGAAAGGACTTGATAGTGTCAATCTGGCTCTTCGTAAAAAGGCAACCATACCACAAAGCCAACCCTATATAAAAAGAGAGCACTTGGCAGGCTCAGCCAGAAGGGCCAGAGATTGAATAGACATGAAAACTAAGTTACCTTCTCACCACAAGAGCGTGGTGTCTCCAGGTCTGGGTTGAGATGCACTGGGGAGGTGGCATTGGGGAATTTACACCACTGCTGCCAATGCTTTGAGGATAAATATCACCCTGCACTTTTCACCAACCACAAAGTTCAGACTTAAATGAGCCCCTGAGGCAGGGAAAAGAAAGTCGTAGCAGTGGTCGTGCAAGTGGGTAAGGGATTAATCAACTCTTTACATCAAGGTTGTAAGTCTAAGGTGGAGATCCATCATATGGTTTAGAAAACATACAGTAAAAGTCGTTTTAATGAAGCCGAGAGGTTTCTGAAGAGAAACATTTTAAAGGGAAATAAGGGCTCGTGTAATCTCTATGTAGTGCCGTGAGACACCCAGGATCCTGTTCTTGCTTCTCAGTTCATTATTCATCCTGGAGAGGTCAAGTGGCCACAAGGGAAGGCCAGTTGCACAGGAAAACGAACCACCAAAGGAACAGCATGCTTCCTTTTTGAGAACATTTCTCAAGGTGGGTGTGATTTTTCTTCCCTGGAGTTGTGCAAAATAGGATTAAGGCTTTTGAAACATGGGCCATAAGACCCTTTACTGAATGTGCCACAGCAACAAGGCAGACCAGTGAGTGGCTATTAACACATCATATATACACACAGCAGTTATGGGAGATGGCCAGGAAATTCAAATTTACATGTAGAATTCGGAATGAAAATCAAAATGTAGAAACCACCTGGAAGAGAAGGTCAGTTCAACACATTAGGCTACACAAGGAAATAAGTTCTCTCAGGTTAGACTAATTCCTATCCAACAGAACATGTAATCTGTTAAGTGCAGCCAAAGAAGCTAGGAAAGATGACAAGAATGGCAACTTTTGGGCCTGAAGAATTTAGTAATGGTATTAAGAGTTATAACAAGGGTTCAAATTAGCAGTGCACAGAAGTCATTGACATCAGGCAGCTCATACGTAGTGAGTCTCAGTTCAGTTTTTAGTGGGCAAGCGTACATATAGCAACCCAAGATCAGGGCCAAGGACAAGAAAACTACAGAAATCATTAACCATAACCCCCTGGTTGTGGTACTACTAGAATAGAATTGAGACATAATGGCAGAGTATTCTCTGCTCCTACTCCCCTTCTGACTCAAATTCAGGAATGCACTTAAGCACATGCCTAACTCTCACTGGCTTCAATGGGACTTGGGGACATGCTTAAATGCTTTCTGAAATAGGAATAATCTCTGAAGCAGGGTTTCTCTGCATAAAGGACTTCGATTTCTAGTTATCTTAAATGTATTTTCCTTCAGTCTTCAAACAGACACATGAAATAAAAGAGTTAATGAGACTTGGCATAATTCCATGCTAATGAAAAACTTTTCATACTTTTTACAAAATAGGAAATTAGCATTAGTTTCTGATCACCTGAAATACAGGAACTGCCTAGTTCAGCTTTTCTACAATTTTCTAGGGCTTACGGAGTTTATTTTGCTGCAGAATTGTTGACATAATGCTGCTTTGATGAATGCAGCCCCAAATCTCTCAGTATGCTGCTGTAGTATGAGACCTTGGAGAAACGAGAGGTTCTGAGAGAATGAATCATCATGGTTTGCAATAAAAAATGATAAAGACAAAGAACGTGCTGAAATGAAGGAATTGGCTGCAGGCCACTTTATCAAAAGAGATATGAAGAGAAGACAAAAAAACCCCACACAAGGTTAGTAGCAATGGGAGATTAAGTACTCTGACAAACTGAAATACACAAAGCAGAAAAAAATATATATAAAACCGTATGTAGAAAGCCAACCCTTCTCCAGGCTAGAAATAAGAACAAAACATGCAGTTGTTTTCTGTGACCCTCACGTGCACTCAGTGATAGGGGTCACACGAGTTTGCTGTGAAATTCGTTTTAAAAAAATCATGCTTTCCCCCAAACTTTTATTATGATCGATCTCTTTTGAAAATGAAATGAAGGGAAAGACAAGTAAAGCACGAAGTTTAAGTTCAATGACTGTGTATGTCTATTTTTTGGCTTACTAAAATAGAGAATCCCTCCCCTCCCTTTTTAAGAAGACATATTAAGGCAAAATTTATGAGAATTATGCAGTAGTAACCTTGATTTATATATAAATATATGGTCACTGAGCAGCATCAGAAAAAGGATCTACTATTGGTAAGTTATACTTGGTGACTTGGCTAAGGAGAATCAGTTTAGCAAATGGGTGTCCTACATCAGCACCACAAACTTTTGCAAGAAATCACAAGTAGTGCAAGAGAGCTAAAAGCATAAAATCAAGGTTAAAATGGATCACACAAATATTTATCTATAAAATATGCATGGGTACGCGGCAAAAATATTTGAGTGGATGCTACTTTCATCCCAAATTCACTTTCTATCATGCTCTTCTGCACCAGATACAGACTGGTCACAGAAGTTGCTTATACAGACCACATGTGTTCATCCTCAGATATTTTAACTCTCTGCCAGGTATGGCTGTGATTCATTTAAATAAGGTATTTTACACACAGTGCCACCTAGTGGCTGAAGAGTATCATACAGATTAGTATTCCATTACCTCTCCAAGTTCTACAGTCTGACCCTTTACAATATTTAACACTATCATACCGTCTGTGAAGTTCAGTAATATCAGTCTAAGTGTCTCTGAATCATACTTGTTTTCTAATTAAAACAACCCAAACACATAACAAGTTGGTCACCTGGCTATCTATTAATGACAACGACTGGCTGCGGTCTGTCTGGAATCCTTGAATCTTCTTCTTGTTCTGCATCCTCCATCTGTAGACTCAACTCCATTGATCGTTCTTGCTGAGAAACAAACTGTAGATATCAGCGGTTTCCGTTGACCTCTCCGCTGTCCGTTTCAATCACATATGGTCTGGGCACTGAATTCACCACAGCTGGAGTTGTCCATCCTTTTTCTTCATCTAGTTTGACATGAAGATGGTCACTGGGTTCTAGACCTGCCAGTTCTCTTAACTGAGCGATGTCTGTTGTAAAAGTGTTCATAAACTCTCTTAGCCTTTTTATCTGATTTGGCCATGCTCCTTATGTCTGGTCACATTGGAAATAGGCTCTTTTCCAAATTTGGAACAGTAGTTCTGAGTTGCCTTTCCATCAGGAGTTGCACTGGACTATATCCAGTAACCGCTACTGGTGGTGATCTGTAACTCAGAAGAGCGAGGAATGGATCTTCCTGCTGTAGGATTTTCTTGGCTCTCCGTACAGCTCTCGCTCCCTCTCCATTTGCTTGTGGATAATGTGGGCTGCCAGTAATATGATCAAAATCATATTTCATTCAGAATGACTTAAATTCTAATTCAGTGAATTGTGGTCCATGGTCCATAGCTAGTTGTTCTGGAATGCCAAAGTGAGCAAAGTGCACTTCAGTTTCTCAGTAACACTGCAACATGTTATGTCTTTCAAGTACATTATTTCTAGATAGTTGGATGACCAGGTAATAATGTCCTCTGAATCTGCGTAAATCTGCAGATAGTCTCTTCTAAAGGTCTCTCTGAGAGAGGTGTTAGTACACTCAGCATTATCTGAAGTTGATTTGTACTGGATCTCATCTCAAAGGTCCAATATCATCAAATCCTCTTTCGAGTTCTTCCACCTTTCTCCCTAGGCCCATCCCGGTTGCCACCACGCTGCAGCTGAGAAAGTTGTTGGTCTTTGATCACATGCACTCTGAATGCATAGCTTTTGTCCTTGTAAGTTCTTTTTGTAGTCAAGTGACCGAGGCAGCTCAGAATACCTCCAGGGCTAGTTAGAGCTGTCAGGTAACAAACTCTGGGAGGGGCTGAAAGTGACTGTAAGTCCCTTGGTGAGAGAGACAAACTTTTGTGAGAGACAGAGCTCTTTTTCAGCAGCTCTGTGCAGATCGAACGTGTGTCTGTCTTACCATAAATAATCGGTTTCACACTCTGAGCAGACTCTGAGTCATCACAAGAAACAATGGCTCTTGCGTGTCTGTAATCAGTCAACTCCCTGACAGCTTTGGTGCAGCGAATGGCTGCAAAATGTCCATATTTCATGCATATGTTACACCATGCGCCTCTGGCTGGACATGCGTCATCTCTTGGGATATGACTTTTTTCCACACCTCGCACATGTAGGCTGGAATTTGGCCCTCTTAGTCTGGAAGTTCTCTCTTTGCCTCAGGTGTTTTATGATAATGACTTTTAATACTCAAGTGTCTGTTTACAGTTTCTAAGCTAAATTCTGATTTTTCAGGTTTGTCAAGTTGCTCTAGGTTTTGCTGTCTCACCACCTCAGAATGCTTTGCTCTCTGTATAGTTATAGTTAGGGTTAAATCTATCTTCAGTTGTAGCTGCTGTGAAATGTTTTTATTTGCTAATTCAAAAACCAGACTGTCTTTGATATGTTTATGTTTTGCATTTTCAAAAATCACAATTTTCAGCCAACGTATTAAGAGGTGTTATCAAACATTCAACATTTTCCCCTACTTCTTGAGCTCTCTGGTGAAAACATACTTTTCCATAAACCACATTTCTCAGGGGCATAAAGTATGCATCAAACATAGCCAGAACCCCTTCATAGTCATCTTTGTAACAGCCTTCAATAAAGTCAAAGGATTTAAAGATATGTTCTGCTTTCTTCTCCATAGCATAAATTAAAGAAGATTCCTGTATATCTCGAGCTCCTTTGTGGAGTTTGTTTGCAATGCAAAATCTTGCAAAATACTGTTTCCAGCCTCTCCATTGGGAAGGTTTGTCAAAGCTGAAGTTCTCTGGGGCATTGAAGAGTGGCATGTTGATGAGATCCTACAACTTTTGTTGCTTTGTTACTTCTGTCTGCCACCTTTGTTAATGTTTTCCTTCTGTTTCTGCTCTTAGTTTACTCCTGACACCATGCCATGTTCTTCTCTACCACCAGATATGGACTGTTCCTGGTGCTTCCTTCTGAGCAAGATACACATCAGATGTGTTCATCATAAGATCCTTTAATGCCCTGCCTGGTATGGGGTTTGTTTAAACGAGGTATTTTATACAGAGCATCACCTAGTGGCCGAACAGCATAATACAATTTAGTTTTCCATTATTACACCTTCCTGTGCTGTTTGTGGTAACACCTCAGAGGGCACAATCCCTATCAACTCCTCTCTCTGGGAAGGGGTGGCTACGCTGCTTCTCAACTGCTCTTGTAATTGGGGAAGCTCTCATTACACACCCCATAGTCTTCAGAGGGTTAAAATCAGACTTGGGCTGCACAAGGAAAGAGCTGGTCTCTTATGTAGACAGGATTCAAACCATACAGAGACTTGATAGATCAATATCAATACCATGATTCACATCCAGAAGCTAATAGGATGCCAATCTGCAGCTTATCCTCTGGCAGTAGTTCTTAACCTTTTTCTTACCAGGACCCATCAAGATTCCCCTCTAATCTAACTGGGAGTCCCCCACCCCCTGAGCAACATGAGAAGGGCAGCGGGATAATGTCCTATGGCGAAGTTCACTGCCTTCCAAAATAGCAGAAGCTTCCCAGTTTTCTTAGAGAGTAACTTCACACAGAGCATGTTACACTAGTGCAGTTTGGAGATCACAAAGGTGGGTAATTGTGGACCACGTCAGAGAGAAATGATCACTATTGCTGAATGGAGAAGAAGAAAGGTGCTTTTTGCTCCCCAAAGCAAACCGGAGACTCCAGAAGCACACAGAGATCTGGAAGAACTTAATTAACAATAATGGGGACAAGCACCACCAAACAACTCTCTAGTTGCTTCCACAACCAACCAGTGTTTCCTCCATCTCATCTGGAATGAGCCATAGCCAGCTTTGCTCCCACATCTGTCAGTGTTCTCATTTACCCTCTGAAAGACTAGTGCCAACTCAAGCAATCCTATTCACACCTACAGTCAACACCAGCAGGTCTGCAGGGACCAACACATCCTCTGGTAATAGCACAAGGTTATACAGTTATATCAGGGTTAATTCTGAAGGGCTAGAGGGAGGGGTAGGGCAGAGAGAAGGATGATATGAAAAAACAGATGGAATGAAATTAAAGGAATAGCAAGTGAGGGAAATTTAGCATCTAGGCCAGAGATGATTTCAGGAGGAAAAGACTCTTCGACCCAGGGATATATGGTTGTTATGAACACGTTTATGTAAGTAGGTGGAGTTCCATCCTGCACTGACTAGAATCTACACACATCAGGCCAGATGCTTAGCTGGTATAAACTGAAGTCAATTCAGTGAATCTGATTTACATCAGCCAAGGATGTGGCTCAAGGATGTAGTTCAAACTTACCCTACCTGTGATTTATCTTTGACTCCATCGTTGTTGTTCAAGATATCAGCGAACTTCAGTTTGGGGTTTTCTCCCCAGAGCTCTCTCTGTCCCTGGTCCTAGTTCCCACTGAATCATACGTCCTAAAAAGTTCTTATAAGAAGCTGGCATCGGCTGTATGATCTCAGTCCATCAAAATCCTTGTCGCTGTGCAAGAGATAAGACAACTACCCCTTTAGATTTCAGCTATGTCTTATGGCTCATGCAAGTATTCTGATCGAAGTAATTTCACATCACATATAACAAATGGACTGAACGTTAGGCTGGAGTATCCTTTGCCATAGTAGCCTACTCTGTTAGTCTCCAATTCAGCAAATCATCCCTGATCAGCAAAACTCTAAGCACACACTTAAGCCTCATTGACTTTAACGGGATTGAAGCACTTGCTTAAGCGATTTGATGAATTAGGACCTTAACTGCTGGTGGATAATATCTAGTTATAAACGTCAATAGTCATAAAAAAGGGTATTGGAAGGGAGATAAAATGTCTCAGGGTTCAAGGTAATCACTATTAGAATGAAACCTTAACGAGAAGCAGATTACCCCACATCTGCCCACTGTAGCCACACTGGTAGATATGCACTAGCTCTGCTCGAGCTGGTGTGTTAAAAACAGCAGTGAGGCCGCTCCACTTGGGTGGCAGTTCGGGCTAGCCACACGAGCATGCATCCGGGGCGTAGGCAGGTTTGCACTTGCCTGAGCTGGTAGTCATGCTGCGGCAGCCACACGGTTACTTTTAGCAAGCTAGCTTGAGCGGAGCTAATGTGTGTCTGACTACTCGGTGGAAAGCATGCTCCCAGCTGTGTAGACATATTGGGGGCACGGGGGGGGGGGAGGGAGGAGAGTGTTGCACCTTCCTCTGAATCGTCTGGTGCTGGTCTGTCAGAGACAGGGTACTGGGCCACAGTATGAGCCAGCCTGGCAATTCTTATGTTCCTGTTCACAGACAAAAATAAATTAAGATATAGTGAAGGTGGAGAATAGATACATTAGTAATTTAATGGTAAAAAAAATTGCAGGGTTGTTGTAATTATCCAAAAAAAACCCCCCAAAACAACCAAGTATAAACCCAGGAAATTCTGAGTTATGGTCATCTTAAAAGAAATCCAAATAAGTTAAGAGTCGCACAGTTAAGGCTCTCCAACCACCTTAATTCTGCCTTTTACTGACATTGTGCAGTTATGATTAAGGCATTTGAGTGTTTTATGGACCCAGATTCCATTTATATGTAGATAGTATTTTTTTTCTTCAATTCTTCTCCCCTCGTGTCACTGCTACAGGGAAGAGTCTCTCGTTTCTCATGAACAGGTATTCACAACTCAAAGGGTGAAATACTCAGCCCAGTTCCGGCCCCTTTACTCTGGATAAAATGGGCTGAAGCAGCATAAAAGGGTTTCAAAAGCACTGTATCTGGCTGGTGTAGGATTCTTCCGGGGCAGAAACTGAGGAAGACGCTCTAAGGTTATCCTCCAAAAAGCCCTGGCATTGGGGGAGGGGTGTGTGTGCTGGAAGCCAGGGCTGTCTAAAATATACTAGGGACTGCAGAACAGTCCAGGACTGGGAGGGCATAAACTCACTCCTGAGCTGCCAGTTCTGTGCTGCACCTCTTAGATGAGCAGCACAGAACCTCACCCAAACTCCATCATCAAAACATATAACTTAAAACATAAGAACGGCCATACTGGGTCAGACCAAAGGTCCATCTAGCTCAGTATCTTGTCTTCCGACAGTGGCCAATGCCAGGTGCCCCAGAAGGAATGAGCAGAACAGGGAATCATCAAGTGATCCATCCCCTGTCGCCCATTCCCAGCTTCTGGCAAACAGAGGCTAGGGACACCATTCCTGCCTGTCCAGACCACTAGCCACTGATGGACCTATCCTCCATGAATGTATCTAGTTCTTTTTTGAACCCTATTGTAATCTTGGCCTTCGCAACATCCTCTGGCAAGGAGTTCCACAGGTTGACTGTACATTGTGTGAAAAAACCCTTCCTTTTGTTTGTTTTAAACCTGCTCCTTATTAATTTGGTGCCCTCTTGTTCTTGTGTTATGAGAAGGAGTAAATAATACTTCCTTATCTACTTTCTCCACACCAGTCATGATTTTATATAAACTTCATCTGCAATCTCAGTTGGGGAGATTATGACTGCGTGGGAACTAAGGCTCAACCATTCTGCCATCTCCAGAGAGGAGTCTCACTCTCACAGTGTATCCCATGCTTCCCAGAGAGAACTTCATTTTCCAACGCTGTCAAAACAGATATGTTCCATAAGCAATAACATTCCTTAAAATCACTTGTAGAGCTGCAGGCAGCAAAAGTACAATATGTATTTTGGTTATTGTTCCCGGTATATAAACTTCGGAGCAGAAAGCACACAAGCATACAAATCCTGTGCAGGTAAATCTGGCAAACAAAACTCTCAGAAAAAGGATTAGTTTAAATACAGGCAAAAAATTGCACCGCAACTTGATCCTATAATTTCAGCTCCTGGGCTACTAAAAACACAACAGTTGAAATCTGTGTCTCTGCTGCCAGTGTTGCTTTCTGTAGCATAAGCCATTGAATATTCATGTGCTATTAAAGAGCAGCCATCACACTAAAATTCGCCTTACACTGTGTTCCCAGAGGTACTGTTTTTTGTGTATGAAATAGCTTAATATGGCACTTTACAGCCTCTTAAGTGGTCACATAGGAAATAATGCGAAGGAATTAACACCATGTTAAAAAATCACTGGGATACAATCAAACTTACGAGTTTTCAGACCAAATGTCCAACAAATAAATTGTGGATGGGTTTTTTTTTGTTTTGTTTTTAGTTCCTAAGATCATTTCTTACAAATCTTAAGAATATGGAACCCCAGAATACCTAACAGTCATACATTTACAGATGGTACCAGCAAGATATAAATAGTGTCTACTTCTTGGTGAGATTTATGAAAGCCAATTAAATTGCACACATTATAAGCCATTTATAAATGCTCTTCAATAGACCAAGGAGCCAGGAGCCAGTACTGAAAGCTTGCTTTTAACAAAACACATATCAGTTAGGAGGGGAGTAACATCTATAATTACCACTTTAGTAACAAAATAAGCAAAACACAGCAGATGGACTGAACACAAGACCACGATTAAATAAAACAGACATTTGTAGGAATGGAAGTTCAAGCCGAGAATGAATTCAGAAGGCTAGCCTTACAAAAGCAACAACAACAAAAGCTTAGCTAATCTAAAAGTTGCTAGCAATGGCAAAATAACGTTCAGAAATAACTTAGTACTACCTAACTTGGTGAACAGTCCCACTGAAATCAATAGTACTGCTCGTGAAATTAGATACTAATCAACATGAGTAAGGGTGGTAGAATTGAATCCAGTGCCGGGTTATTGATTGACCTATTATTGACACTGGAAGCCAACAAAATACTGCCACCACCACCAAAAATTAGGTAAACTGCACAAGAAATAGCAATCTCAGTTTCCAGTGCTTTTTTGCTCACTGCTCCATAAACTTCAAAGACTTTCAGCATGCAAGAAACACATGCCAATTAATCCTTCTAGCAGATTCAAAACTGAGTTGCAATAAACTGTTGGCGTCTTTGCTCCCAGTTTGATAACATACAGTCTAAAAAGGATTTCTATTCATTTTTGTTGAAAAAGGAGGAATTTTAAGGTCAGATACTCAACTGGTGGCAATTGACAGAGCTATACCACTATGGCAGCTGAGGATCTGACCCTCTCCGTGTTCACGGAAGTGGCGCACATTGGGCAACCCACAGCAAGACATACCGAGCCAGCTTTTGTCCACTGAATTTCAGCGTATGCTAATGCCAAGGACTAAATGTATGGGTAATTAATTATTCTGGTATTTATTAACACTTCTATACTAAGTAGCCTTTGAGCCAATCATATTGACCTGCTCCGTTTAGGTTATTTAAGCTATCTTATTACATAAAAATGTTGTAGACATACAGTAGAAACAATAAAAGATACAAATTGAGAAGCAGTAATTACGGAATGCATACATTTACAATAGAATTATACAGTAAAAAGTCATAAAAAGTCACAAAAGGTCTGAACTTAAAAAAAACCACGCACAGATTTGGGTATTTTGTTTCTACCCTAACATTCTTTTAGACATCAATTATGCAGCTGCAAAACCTGCCTGAAGATAGACTGAAAATACAAAAACCATTTGTCATTCTCTAATCAAGACATTTGCACTTCCAGCAGGTTAGCTGAAGTATGGTGAAGTATACAGTAAAGGGCTGGCTTAATGATACAGTGTTTAATATAAATCTGGTTTTGCAATCCTTACTTAATAGTTTTCATACAATATTTCCACAGCTAAGTAAGAGTTGAAAGAATTATGGCCTCATTGACTAATATTTTAGAGGACTCTGTAAAAGTATTCAGACATAGGCATGAGTAGCATCTGTACTTTTGTGATTTTACAGTATTACATTTGACACTGCATGATGATGATGAATGATGTCAAACCCCAGGAAAACCCCAAAGCCACATTTATCTAAAATCTTAGCTCTTGATAATTTGGGGGAATAGATTTTATCTTGTACAACTGGAATCATAATTTCATTTTTGCCGACAAGTCAAAATGGGTTAACCTTGGAAATAGACATCTACCGTTAAATAATTTATACAATTTTAGGTAACTAGAAGGGTGTGGCTCTCTTAATCTTACCACTATACTCATATGCATACTTTGTATGGAAAACTTTATTTGATAATAAAAATAGCATTCACAGACTTTCTCCTTCTTTGTTGCTACATCATATACATTGTGTCTGTTCCAAGGAAAGAAGCTTGTACTGGGTAAGTCCACATCTACTTATACTAATGTTATGTATAAACCCAATAATTCAAATAAAGCTATGAACAATGTAGTATGTAGATATGCATAGTGTTTTATAAAAAAGATTGGCCCACATACTGCTTTTTCATCAACACAGAAAAGAGCATTATGTCTCTAGCACATTGCAAGAAATGATGATTGAAGAACAGACTGCATACAAGTGCTGAATAATACACGAGCAGGCCCACCATGAAGAAAGAAATGATATCCAAACCAACGAAAGCTTTAGAATTACTTATATAGTCTCCCATTTTAAAACAGCTTTACATACCTGATTCAGTTTACATTAAAATATATTCCCATGAATCAATTTGTTCCATTTTCAGAAATATAAACACTTATCACATTCCTCACAGCTAAATTTCATCATAAATTCTCTTTTATACAAGAAAAAGGCAACAGTTTTATTTTTTTTTCCAACAGGCTCTATTAATTACAATTTAAACTCTGTACACACAATGATTGGCCATCTTCTCTTTTTTTTGTTGTTTTTTTTTTTACAGTACCATGGCAACAACAGTGATAGACTTGCAATGTTTTTGTGTTCATATGGAAAATGTGAAACAGTATACATGTATACACCAATGCACTGTAAAAAGCAGCAGTTTACTTTAGTGGTCCAACAGTAATGGCAAACATTTTGGCTCAGCTAGGCAGTAATCCATTAAAATCTTATACCAGTACTACAGCAGACTTACCACACAACTTGCAAATTTAAAAATACAGCTTTGAAACTTGCATTTTTTTTCCCTTTTGCTGCTGGGTTTGTAGATTCTAAATTACAGCATAACCAGCATCTAGGCTTTCACAACCAGACCCTTCTACTGATTGCCTCTGTCCTTATGTGCCCTTGACAGGTCTCTCCTTTTTTTTTGTCTCAGTAGGAATGAACCAGTAAAATAAAACTTGAATCTATCTATCTATCTATAGACACACAGATTTCCAATTTGGCAAAATACAAAAAGCCCACGGGTTTAGCCTGAGCAGAAGGAATATATCTGCCCTGTGAAGGGACAGCTCATTCTCCTCAAACTTCACTGTCTTTACCCCAGTATCCCAATGCACTACTCTTCTGCAAAGCAGACCAAACAATACTGGACAGGCTCAGATTTCTGTCCATATACTTCCAGTAGTTGAGTAGGGCTCCGGGGGCACTTTCTTAACGGAATATCATAAGTGTTGCTGAGACTAGCGAGAGAGATCGAGAGTCAACGTTTGTGTGTTACACAGATATGGCCGCTACCAGTCTTTTGCCTTCACGCATCCTTGAGAGGGGGCCTAAATGTATAAACTGTTCATGGAACAAACTATAAATTCCTTCTCATAAGTCATCTTGTGCTGTGTGGGTTTTTATATAAATATCCTTCATTGAAACAACAGTCTCTTCAAACAGTTCTTGTCATTTTAGGAACTTTTTTTTCTTTTTTTATTCCTTCAGCAGGAGTTCTCCAATCCTATTGATATGCACATTTTAATTCCTCCTTCACCCTTTATAAAAAAAAATCCTCTAACTATCTTATATTATTGGCTGTCCCCATTTAATTATGGGGGAGAAGGGGAAGTTGCCTGATAGAGGAATTATTCTCAAGAAATCTACAGAATATGTAGAAACAAAATTTGTATAATCCTTTAGGACCATTTGGCAAGTAACTTAAAAAAAAAGAATACACTTAAAAATACTTTCTTTAATATTATACATCAGGCACAACACTTTGTATATATTTTTGTTATAAGATTTCATCTGCGTAAAACGTTTGTTGCTATTCATAGGATCAGCAGGTATCTGATATTTCATCATTTAAGAAACTAAGATAATTTCAGCTTTATTACCCTCTTCTTAGAGCCTTCAGCACTATAAAGGCTGGAATGTGGCTCTGTGCATCGGACGAGTACCTCAGATGCTGAGATCAGTGCTGCACTCTTTGTAGGGTTTCCTTCTCTGTTCAGGGGGGTGTCTTTTGTTGGTATCATATTTCAAACTGTGTTCTTCCCTCTCTCTGTGGCCGACTCGTTCATCCTTGATCCTTTTGTCTGGTGACCTCTCCCTTCTTCTGTCAGTTGACTTTGCCCTCCGTTCAGGTGAGCTCTCTCTTCTCTTCTCTGGTGATTTTCTTTGATCCATTAGTCTTTCGAGTGATCTCCTTCGCCTGCTTGGCGATCCATCCCTTCTGTGAGTTGGTGACCTTTCTCTTCGCCTTTCGGGAGAAAGGTCTCTCCTCCTCTCATGTCTCTCCCTCCTCTCCAAAGTATTGTCAGCACTTCTTGTCCCTTCCCTCCTTTTTTCAGGAGATTTCATTTTTTGTCCATTTACCACCATTCTCTCTGGTTGTCTATCTCGCCTCCTTCCTGGTGACCTGTCCTTTTTTCTACCTGTTACGCTATCATTGTTTTGAGAAGTTCCATTCCAAGTGTGGTGTTCATTGGATTGTCTGCTAAACTCTCTGCTGCCTTTTGGATCTTTAACATATATCCGCTTGTCCCCATGTTGTGATGATTTGTGAAAATCTGGTGGATAACTGGACTCCAATGATGGGTGTTGTCGTCGGTCAGATGGCACATTTTTCATTTCCGATACATTTTGTGAACCTGTGGCGGGACTGTTCCGGTCACTGCTGGGGTCTGGAAGAAAAACAACAACAGCAAATTGTTTGGTACAAATGGCTTATTCCAGTTCTGACACCATTTATGATTCTTCAGACTTCATTAGTGCCAAAAGCAAACAACTGTTAAAGCAGTCAGTAGAAGACTAACTGAAGCGTTTGTTAATTTAAGTGTAACTGCAAACAGTGAGATTAGTATTGGTGCTTCCCTTTATTAGCTCTATTTTAGTCCAAGCGGCTCTCATCTTTATGCTCTGTGCATCATGGGAGATTTTATATTTTCCCCTGATCCAATTTATAATGCTTAGATTAAAATAAGTTGCTTCTAGTGAAAAAAAGGAAGGTTTGCTGTTTTTAAAAGGATGATGCTCCCAAAAAGAAGGGACTTTTAGGAAATGATTATCACTTTTTAAAATTCTTTTTAAAGAAATGCCTTCTTAGAAAGAGTTATAGTCTGTGTGATGTTTCATTTTAAATGACTACAAGTATAAAATAATATAACTGATCTGTATGTTTTGAACCTATAGCACCATATTTTAATTAGACTATAAATAATGTAATTTCCATTTTTCAAGAACTTCAGACGTGTTACTAAATCTCATTTAGTCCTATTACATTATGAAATAGTAGTGGGATAGTTTTGCTTTCAACACAATTTAAATGACAATAGAAATTATGATCTTTTCTTATTAAAGAAATGGAAAGCTATGCTAATACACAGGATGAGTTTGATTTAACACCTAATTCTCCTGTTAATTATTTCACTGCCATAAAACAGATCTGAACTACCTTCATAAGCCAAACTGCAAGGCAAAGAAGCTGTGCTGCAGCTAAGCTAAAATTACTCACATCATTCGTAACTGATGCGTATGAATGATTTATTACATTTATGGCAAAACATTAAAGTAGTTGCACTGACTCAACATGAGATGCAGATTTCTTACTTTTTTTTTTTTTAAAAAGAACTCTGCTGATGTTAAATAAGTACTTAGCACACGTCCTGAATTCCAGTGTGGAGAGTCACCTACTTTAAGTACAGTAGATGGTCTTGATGACAATGACTGAACAGCTAACAAACCACTTTGCAATCCAGAATCTTTTTTTCCCCCACTCTCCCACAACACACATGCTAAATACTCAAAAGTTTCCTTTTTCTTGTGTGCAAGCTCTTTTATTTAAACTTCTCTCATCAATTTGTTTTGTGCACGGGCCATTATTTTTATGATTTACAGATGAAAAACACTGTGGCAACGCATGGGAGTTTATTTGGTTTGATTTTTAAAATCAAGGTGTGGGAGGACCACCCCATTTTTCCACAGCTTTCTTGCAATCTGGCTATTGCACAAGGTAAGAGCGAGGCTTCAAACACGTTCGGGTAGTGTACTTACAATTCAAAGAACGCGGGGGGCTCAGAATGAATTGCTGTACATATAAAAATATAGCAAAGCAGAAAGCAATATGAGGGAATTAGGCCACAGCACAGAAACACCTAATATTGATTTTAGCTACAAACCGTAGTTTGATTATGGCCCGTAAGGTAGAAGCAAGGCTCCCCGAGCTTGTCATTTCTCATACATGCAGCGATATTAGGAGGTATCATCGCTGAGGAAGGAAGAGCCCAGCACCAAGAAAAGTAAGAGAGAGAGAAAGAGAAAAGTAGAAAATTTAGATTCCCCGTAACAAAAATGAAAGAAAAAATATCTACATATTTTATCTTAGGATAAAGAAAGTTTATTTTTCCAGTATGATTGTCTAGGCATCACCCAAGAGTAAGGCTGCAAAGATGACAGTTGTTATTATAGTGACATAATTAGACATCTAAAAGGTGATTCAGTAACCCAGACAACGGATGCATCCATTTTAAAAGACAGTCGGAACAGCGACACAGAATGTCATAGAAAAACCATTAACAATCAAACAACAACAAAAAAATAAAGTCCACCAAAGACCACAACATTAAAAATAAGTACAAAACTCATTACAAAAATATACAGCCTCAGATAGGAGCACTTTCCAACCAATTCTGAAAAATACTGGAACTTCACATTATCCAAGTAACCACTTGCGACTGACGAAATTAAGCCCAAAATGTTACAAATGTGTATGCGTGTAAATATATATATATATATATATATATATGTATTTATTTATTTATAACAAGTGCAGCCCCTGCATGTTAAATACTTGCTTGAAAACTATATATTTAGCAGTTTAATGTATTATTAGCCAAAAGAAAACTAGTATTGGATTTTCATCCTCAGTGCAGCAGACATATGCTTTAAGAAGTGAAGCACGCAATTTACAGGACATTTACTACGTCTAGCATATGATACAGTACTGTACATTGAAAGGAGTAGGAAAAGACAAAAGTAGAAAAAACATTACATAATTTCAGCACTATTGTTCAACCTTCTGGTGGGCGGTTTATATTACAAACGTGTAAACCGACAATTTCCTTTCTTGTTTGAAATCTATATTCTGATTTGGTCAGACATTTAGGTTCAATTCTGATTTATGAGCAGATAGTGGAAACTCTTGAACATGGTACAGTAAATTAAAAAAACTAGTTCATGAATTGTGCGGAATGTTGTTTTTTGTTTTGTTTTTAGGTAATGGAGTGAAAGACTTAGAACTTACTGACACAACAAAATCCCAGATAAGGGGGGAAAAAGTATAAAGGACATCCCTTCAAACATCAGTTTCTATAGAAACTTCAAAGAACTTTGGTTGGGAGTAGCCCTACATTGAGGGCATAGTTTTCCACAATTATCTCAAATAAATAAGGCATAATAATAATATTAAATAGAACACTATGCTAAGCCACTCACTACTCTCACTAATCAGCTACAACAGACAGGTGTAGAAAAGGACTTCTACTGCAAACCTCAGCAGAAAAGGAAAAGTAGCACCTTTCCCTCAAGACAGATTCTAGAAACCTTTTCATAACCTCCTAATCTTTTCAGAATTTACAAATTAATGACTTGATACCAACAGATATTTTAAGGGGGAAAAAGGACCTGTAAGGGCCAAATTCATCTATTTTTGCATAAACATTTTGAAATAACTTTATAAATATTTACATATTAGCTGAAGGCAAAACCCATTAGCTTTCTTGCATTCATGCCCAAGGATACAGAAAAACTAAGGAAAAAGCCTAACAATAAACTATGGATTCAAAATTCCCTTTTTTTTTTTTTTTTTGGTATTGATTAGAGGAAGAGAGTTATTTTGAGATAACAATTCAACTGCTGAGAAACAGTTTGGCACAGCTCAGTAAAACTCCTTGTTTGGTTGGACAAGACAATAAGGTTTTTGTTTTTTGTCTCTGATCACCAAAAATACTGCTTTGATGATCTTGCCTTACACTGTGCCCAAGTCCATGGAAGCAAGCAAAGGATGAAATGTGTAGAAAATTCAGCACAAGCGAGGCAATTAACCATATGTTGCAAAGGTTGGCAAGACACTGGTGAGAAAGGAAAATAAAAAGCATCCCTGCTTCAGATCTTGAGACAAATCATTCATGGAGTGATGCCAGGAAAGAAAGGAATGTTTTCATAGTTTGACCCACCATATTCTGGTACAGAGCCATCTCCACGTTTCAGAAACAAGCGGACTCTGCGGCCACCATTTTTAATCAGTTCTATGGCCCGAGCATGCTTCATGTTCTTTGTGGTTTCCCCATTGATCTCTAGAATTTCATCGCCAATCTGTCAACATGATGAAAGAGCAGAATCTAGGATTAAAATCAGGCCTGCAGCAGAAGAATGCCACAACTTGAGCATATCACTTAAGGGAACATAGTATTTAACATATTAGTTTATGTCTAGGCACTTTTCTCACTTGAATGTACATGCATGGCCTGAATCTGTTAGCCTAGTTTAGAAATTCAAGAATTGATCAGGAAAGGAAAACAAAGGTTGTGGAATAGACCATCAGCACTCTGGCTATAGTGGAGCTATGTTGAGTTACATCAGCTATCTGGTGCTATAAGTTTATCCTTTAAAAAAATCTTTCTAAAAATTAACATTTCTTGTATTACTTTTTGGAAGAAGAGAATACACTGGTTGTACAGGTATTAAATAAACAGCATCACAGGTGTGCATGCTGTCTGCAGACCTATAAAAAAAATGAAAGACCTCTTCTCTGAGAACCTCTCAGTCAATCCCATGAAGACTTTTGCATGTGCTTAATTGTTGGAATGAATGGGACTGCTGACATACCTAAAGTTAAATTAGACCTACCACAGCAAGGTATTGCATATACAGGGTCGGTAGAGGTAGCATGTGACGTCTTGGGTTACAACAGTGACAAATTATGCAATACTTTAGTAACTCACTAGTGAGTGCGTGTTATGTAGGCTCCTCTCGGTACCTTACCTGTAGAGCATTTAAGTCTGTTACAGGCCCAGCTAGGAAATTTTAGCTCAAACTGTAGCAGCTCATGCTTTCAGCTCTAGAGGTTCCTGGTTCAATCGCCAGTGTGTTGGCCAAGATGGCAGCTTATCACACTTTCTTTCATGCATGAACCTTGCTACATTTTTTGAAGAAAACTGAAACATTAACATTTGGGGATAATGTCTGGAATAAGGGCTGGGATTTGGTCAGCAACTGATTGAGTTTCAAAAGACAGGGGTCAAACAGAAGCCAACATACGGAGCAAGTGCAGCTTCTGACAGAAGCCAGCTATTGACAGGTTGGTAAGCAAGATAACAGAGATTAAAAGGAGCTACTGCCTTTTTCTCTTGTCATTTCATTTTTGTTGCAAATAGATTTTCCCCCCAACTCTCTTTTTGTACTTACCCTCATCTTTCCACACCTCTCAGCTGGACCATCCTCAGCTAACCGCAACACATAGAGATCCATATTATACTCTCGGCCACCTCGCAGGCTAAAGCCAAATCCTTTGGCTCCTCTTTCCAGTTCAACAGTGTAAAAATCTTGGTCCTGCTGGAGGGAAGACAATTTGTACAGAACTGAACAAGAAGTTGAACTCTGTACTGCTGCCGGGCCTGGCAAATATTTAACAATGGACACTAAATCATCTTAATAAAAATATATATCTACAAGGTTTGTTTTCATACAAAGACAAAGGCTTCTCCTTGCTCCTAAAGACCCAAACTGTGATTCAAAGAGTGTTTGTTAATGGTCTGCAAAGAGCTGTTTGGTCCCGTGATGCTAGCTACTCCTCCTTGTTAGAGGCTGGCACATTCTATTCAAGACTACTAAAAAGGCATGCACTTCTCCTTACAGCAGAGGAATTGCTGTATTACAACAAAGAAGCGAGGGCTTGGCTACACTTACAAATTTGCAGCGCTGCAGCAGGGTGTGAAAACACACCCTCTGCAGCGCTGCAAATTTGCGCGCGGCGCGCCACTTAGCAATCAGTAATGAGAGTGGTTATCACTGCAGTTGCCAGTGGGAGGGGAAGTATCCATGAGATAATCTCTCTGTTATTAAGCTGTGGCCTGTACTATGATAAACCCAAAGAACCCATGCTATAGCCTCTTATCAAACTTTGATTTCTTTTCTCTTTTGTCCTCTGAATCTGTCATTTGGTGCACAGTAACACCTTCAGGCTAGCCCCCTCAGAGAACACACTACAGTAAACAAACACATAAATTATTACTGTCGTAAGATATTTAGTTGTCCTTGTTTTTAATCCTGATGCAGCTCTGTGTTTGAAGTGTTTGTCATATGAAACAACATCAACGCATATTAGAACTCTAATCAGTGATCCCTCTTTCGCAGACAAACTGGAGGAGGGAATCTAGCCTCAAGAGAAATTTTCTAGGGAGAACACTTTAAGCACAACCCTTGAGCAGACTGGAACCACATTTGCATGGTAAACCAAGCAAATCAGAAAGGCATCCCTTACCTGTGCTGCCTGAGGCGGTTTGAAATCAAACTGGGATTCCTGCTTTGGTTTTGTGTTGTTCCTATTGAAATGAAGGAGAGAGAGGGAGAAAAAAACAATTCATGGGAAATGAAGATGACTCAGAAGTAACCAAAGAAATAGCACATCAACATGCTCGCCTCAAAGAAAATTAGCTGACCTGGGCTCCTGGAGTATCTGCTGAGGAGTATGTGTGGTTGTAATCGTAGCAATTTTTTCAGCGTTGGTCAGTAAAGTAGCATTGGAGGATTCTGTAAAACAAAATGGTGCTTCTTGTGAGAAAAGATCTTAAATCAGATAATTCATTCAGAGACAAATCTATGCTTTGCAATGGGATTTCACTGGGAAGTATCAAAAACATTTTTTAAGAATGTGCCTGAGAGGGAAGCACACTGGCTCATCTTTAATAAACCCAGCAACTGAAAGGAGAATTTTGTTACTAGGTAACAATTAAGTATTTATCTCAACACACACTGTGCAATGATTGCCCCAAACCCCTTAAATATATAGAAAGCCTTTGATAAAGAAAATAATAATAGGAAAATAAAGATGATAGAATTTCTCTCAGCTTTCTATAAATGCAGCCACATGAAACAGCACTGCACCTATACATCTGCAAGGGCTTTTTAACCAAGAGTTGCACATTGGAATTTTACATGAGGCTGACAGTCCTCTTTGCTTGACTTTTTCTAGTGGTTGCCTTTAGATACAGAAGATTCCACTACAGCCTCGCTTCTTACCCCTGTGATCCTTATAACAGAAAGTCTTTTAAACACTAACCTGTCACTGCTGTTACTGTATTCTGTGCGCTTTCAATAACAAAGAAAATTCTTGAATGTTCAAGACATTATCTCTAACTCCATTACCAATGAAAAATTAATAAGGGGTTGGAGGTGGGATGCCTGAATCAGAAATAACTGGTAAATGTAAATTGTGTACAGCAAGATGTCCCACTAAAGTAATGAATTTTATATTTTTATGTAAATTGGATTTATTCTCCAGTAACCAAATTTCATTAGCATTTTCATTAATCTCAAGGAAATTCTGAGAGCAGTAATTGTGAAAAGGCACACAAGTAAATCAGAAAAATATTCAGGAAGTTTGGGCTAGATGTGTTCCATTATCCACCTCATTACTGAGAGCTAAGGTTAATCTTTTTTTAAAGTATAGGCTAATTAAGGATCATGGAATGTTTTGTTGCTTGATCAGCAACACATATGCCAAATCTTAATTACTTCAAAAGTCAGAAGATCATTTGGGTTATTTTTTATAGGAACACTAAAATAGTCCATAAACCACAATGTAGTCAATACTGTCTCCATCTGAATCTGTACCTTTAAAGTTTTTGTTATGGGATATATCGAATAAAGGCCTAATCTAAAACTTATTGATGACAATGGTAGTTTTCTATTGACTTAACACGTTGGACGTGATCAAAAACACGTTTCCACATCTCTATCTAATATTTAACCAATTGTGCTGTTCAAATTCTTATTGTTCATTAAAATACGGTCTATTGCACATTCTATGCTCAGTGTAATACACATTCCCTTGGAGTGGCGTAACTGGTACCAGACACAAATAAAAACTGAAGGGTGAGATTTTCAAAGTCCTCAGCATTGGCCGAACTCTGCTCCAAGGGAAGCATAGAACTGGAAGGGACCTCAAGAGGTCATATAGTCCAGTCCCCTGCACTCACAACAGGACTAAGTACTATTTAGCCCATCCCTGACAGATGTTTTGAGTTTTATGGGGATTTTACCACTGACTTCAATAGTAGCAGTTAGGCCAATTGTGATCCGACCCAATACCCTGATCTGAATGCCCACCCATTTTCTGGGAGGAAGGGCTGGAATCTGAGCCCATTTTGGGAAGAGGCCTGGAATATGAATTTTGCAAGTGGAAGAAAAGATAGATTTGTGGCTAAGTCATAAAAATGAGAGACTTGGTTTCTATTTTCTGCGCTGCTACAGATTTTCTTAATAGCTTTGGGCCAGGCACAAACGAGAAAGACTGGGGGCAAAAAAGGAGCCATACACCCAGACACAAATACCCTGGAAGCACTGTGAGTGTTTGGAATGTGGATCGAAATTAGGCCCTTTGCGATGTTACGTACCCATGACCACAGATCCTATGCATTCTCCGTAAGTGTATGTTATACTGATCCCTATTGAAAGTGGGCTGGACAGCTTTAGAAACTACAGGATGCACTCAGTGCATACACTATTGATGAAAGTTAAGGGATAAGCTCAAGAAAGCATTCGTACACAGAGAGAAATTCCCTCCTGTCTACAGGATTACAGTCATCAGTAAGTGAATAAAGGACTTGAAAATCTTTGAACTCCTCCTTGCTTGGCCATTTTGGAAAGTGCTCACTTGGAAGTCTGCAGAAGTGAGTATTTTCGAGGAAAAGACATCTTTAAAGTGGTTATAATAGACGGAACCAGTTGTACACTCTGAAAGATGACATTTGATATTTATGTTTATATGAGAGCAAGTGCTGAGAGTTTCAAGGACATGTGCTTGGGAAATCACAACAAATATATCCACCATTTATGATCATTATGATTTCTGAAGCTAATCTAAACAAACATGTTGAGCACAGAAATCACCAAAAGCACTGGGAACACATGATATTCAAGGTACAAATGGAAGCCTGTTCCCTGTAGTCAAGAGCAGTGATAACAGTTGATTCAATGAATACAGCAGTAATATCTAGGATTAACCTTTACAGGAAATCTTGGTCTTTAGAAAAGACTTCCCCCCTCCTGTAGGTAGTTAGTGTCTTACTAGTAATAAATAAGCAAATAAATACACAGTACTTATATACTAAGTTCCCCATAAGCTGTAAGGCCATGCAGCAGCCTATTGAGCACCGCGCAGGTGCTCAGGGGACCAGCTGCGGCCGGAGAGGGGCGTCCCAGACCTGCCACAGCCGGGCTGCCCCTCCCCCGGCCTGGCCTGGACCTGCTGCGGCCAAGGGAGGGGAGCCTTTCCCGCCCCCAGCCCAGGTGCTGCTGTGGGGAGACAGAGCAGGGGGAGTCCTCTCACCCCGCCATAGCCCCGGAGCACCCTCCTGCACCCCAAACCCCTCATCCATGGCCATACCCCAGAGCCCGGATCCCCTGCACCCCAACTCTCTGCCCCAACCCTGAGCCCCTCATCCCCGGCCCCACCCTGGAGCCCTCACTGCCCCCCACACCTCAACCCTCTGCCCCAGCCCTGAGCCCCCTCCAACACTCCAGACCCCTTGGCCCCACCCCCACACCTCATGGATTTTATTATGTGCACTAATATGCAGGTGATGGGTCACACATCACCTCTGTATTGGTGCACACAAAATCCATTCCACACACATGTGGGGAAAATTAGAGGGAACACTTGCTTATAGCGTGATGTTTAGCCAAGGCACATCCTCCCCTTGCTGTCAGGGTGAAGCCCACTGAATAGCACGGAGGTATTCTTCAGAAATCATTAGCATGAATCCGGCGTGGGTAACAATACCAGCGAAGAAGAACAGTGAGGGTCTAGCATGGACCCTGGGGATGCACTGAGCTCGCTATCCCGCTCTGAAGCCTATGCTGAATTGGCATCACTTCTAGTGTTACCTGCACTAGCTGGATTCACACTAGCTCAGCTCAGCTAGCCCATGGACAGCTTTGGCTGTGTAGACGTATCCCGCGTCCTTGTAAAAATGGCATACCTCCCCCTGCTGGACGGGAAGCCTGAGGCTATTTTCATTCCTCCGAAGGGCTACAATCTGAAGTAACCCTGATCTAACACGGCTGAGCTTATTGATTACGCTAACCTTGCCTGCACTGACTCTCAGTTTGCTAATGAACTTTCATTCATAGATTCATCAGTGTTAAGGTCAGAAGGGATCATTATGAACATCTAGTCTGACTTCCCGTATAAACACAGGCCAGAGAATTTCATCCAGCAATTCCTGCCCCAAGCCTACATTGTTTCTGGTTGAGCTAGAGCTTTAGAGAGACATTCAAACTTGATGTAAAGAATTTGAGTGACACAGAATCCACCACGTCATTAGGTAAGTTGTTCCGATGGTTAATTATCTTCACTTTTTTAAAAATGTGTAGGTAATGTTAAAAATTCTAGTCTGAATTTGACTAGCTTCTGCTTTAAGCCCAAGTTAACACACAAACAAATAAAATCCCTGGCTCTCCAATCACTCTAAGGTCTTCTTTCCTGCCTAGCCTTGTTTGCATTACGCTTCTTTCATCTGGTATTTCTCCCTGGTGACTCCTAGGGAAGTTCCCTATAATGCCAGGTTGCATTAATGGAAGGTATGTGCCTCAATTAGAAGAAGAGTGATTTGAAGATGATGGCTGGAAGCTTTTCTGGAAATGTATCTAATGCTGGGATTGTATTTTATTGTATTGGTTTATTTTATTTTAAACTATAGGACACCTCGTAACAGATGTCCCTTTCCCCACTAACTGGGTGGGTGTGGTTTGAGAGAGACTGAGGAAAGTAAAGTAAAACGAACTGTACTTGTTGGGGGTGATGCTGTCTGGAGCCAGCCAGCCTCTGTGCAGAGACACACACTCCTGCTTATGGGCACTGGCTGCATTAGAGAACTGTTGGATTTTAAGACAACATGGTCTTGTCTAATTCACTTGGGCATCTCTGAGGCTACAATGTGCTCCCAAAATAAACTGTTTCTAAATTGTACTAAATTCAAACAGCATACAAGCCACATACACCTTCCATTGCCATTTTGGTATGACATGGAGACTGGGTGCAAACAGAATACAATAACCTTGTTCCTTAGGAGGTCATGCAAAGGATACCAAATAGATCAACAATACATCTTAGGTACTGATGAAATTCCATGACACGGTTCTGGGTCTCTCTTTAGACCACACTAGCATAAGAGTTAGTAATTGTCAACAGATGTGCAGTATTTTTACTAACTTTTTATAAAAAGACTCGAGATACAAGGCGAGCATCCTCTCTGAATAATTTCTACTGCCCTCCCTGCTTTGAAATGAGAAGAGCCATCTATCTAATTGACTTAAAGGTTGTCTAGTTTTACTAACTTCTGTAAGAACCACTATATCAGTTGCTAAAAGGCTGTTTGCAAATTTCTACTTTAAATCAGATCTCCTCAAATCACCTTTAACAACAGAGATTGCCCTCTCCACTGCCACCATCAGAAAGCTTTGCTAAGTCAGGCTAACTCAATAGGTACCAACCAACACTTCACGTTCAGGCTCAGGGATGAAACAGACAGACATTGCTTCCAGTTTTGTTCTCATGCGAAACACTCATTCCCTGTGTACTACACATTCCCCCCCTACCCTGTAAAGATTTATGCATACGACTGGCTGGATGTACTGTAGCAGTCCCACTGCTTTCTCAGCCAGTTTCAGTGGGAGTACTCAGGAAGGTGTAAAGTTAAGTGCATGCAGGATCAGGGCCTAAATTAGTAAAGATCAAAATCAGAGGGGTAGCCGTGTTAGTCTGGATCTGTAAAAGCAGCAAAGAGTCTTGTGGCACCTTATAGACTAACAGACGTTTTGGAGCATGAGCTTTCGTGGGTGAATACCCACTTCGTCGGATGCATGTAGTGGAAATCTCCAGGGGCAGGTATATATAAGCAAGCAAGAAGCAGGCTAGAGATAATGAGGTTAGTTCAATCAGGGAGGATGAGGCCCTCTTCTAGCGGCTGAGGTCTGAAAACCAAGGGAGGAGAAGATCAAAATAACTATCTAAATATTTGAAGGCACGACGGGCCAAATTCTGCCCTTGGATAGATATGTGAAACTCTCATGGACCTCAATGGGCACTATACAAGTATTTATGGGACAGAACTTATCTACATATACACATACATACAGATGCTTTTTAATCATTTCTTGGCTTGGACACTAGTGCACCTCGGTCCCTCCTATTCTCTGCCCATAGTGCAGAGTAGTATAGTCTCCCTTGTGGGCTGTGATACTTTGGTCTCATTTCCGTTGCTGGGCTCAGTGTGCAGGTGCTGGATGTTGTTGGTGGCCTGTGATATCCAGGTGGTCAGACTAGATGGGCTTGTTGGCCCTTCTAGCCTTAAACTGTAGGACTCTCTCAGAGGCCCTAGGATTATCACACAGTAAAAATAACTTTAAAAAGTTTTTCATTTCATTAGTAAGCGATGCCAACACTTGTGATCTTCTCATGATATTTGGCTTTGGAGAAAAGCTTGAAAATATGACCCCTAAAAGCTCCAAATCCAGAAGGCAGATGAAAAGAACCCAACATGGATTTTTAAAAAACCTCATGATTTTAGAGCGAATGCAAATCTCTCCTTTTTTGGAGGTAGGGGGGAGGGGCTGCACCATGACTGTTGAATGCTTGCTGAGTAAAACTGACAAAATCACCTTGAACTGCAAAGTGGAAGTTAAAACAAAGGCCTGAATTCCGCAGCGACACCAGTGTAAAGATCATTCCCTTCTTACTTGGCACTCCTTTGCCTTTCTTTCCTTTCAGCGTGGAATGCCTTCAGAACAGCCTTAGCTGTGCACTGCCTGTGTGTCTTTCTCCCAGCTTAACTAGAGTTAACATGGTATGTTGTGTCTCCCATAATCCTGTTATGTGTGTTTGGGTGCACACGGCTGGCATGTTTCTGACACACACACACTGACTGGCTGAGTATGTGTGTGGGAGAGGAAATCCTCTCTTATTTGAAGATGCTTAAACCATTCAAGATTTTTATAACTCAGATGTCAACGTCTCTCAATTTTATTCAGTTGCCTGAACAAGGTAATGAACCACTTTTCTCTAGGTCTCTATTCAACATTGGCACATACAGGCCAGTTCAGATTCCAGCCTATCTGATTTATAGTCATTTCATTATTCATGAATACTCAATTCACTGGAAGCTGCTGAGGATCACACAGAGTTTGACCTGCTGCATAGCAATATAAGGAAAAAGCCCTGAAATGTACATAATATCTTATCCTAAATATAAGTGGTTTATAAAGACAGATATGTTCTGGTCTTCATCAGTTTACATTTTTATAACTAAAAGCACTGTAATCAGGCTTCTTGGGTAAGGCATGAATTTATGGTTCAGGTTGTGATTTTCAAAGGAGTCTTGGAGTATGTCTACACTGCAAAGAAAAACCTGTGGTGCTGAGTCTGAGGGGCTGTATGGCTAAAAATAGCAGTGTAGACATTCCTACTGGAGTTGGGAGCCTTGGTTCTGAAATCTGATGAGTGGGGAGGGTCTTGGAAGCTAGGGTCCAGCCCAATAGGGAACACCTGCTCAGCTATTTTTAGCCCTGCAGCCCGAGCACTGTGACATTCGGTGCTATGGGTTTTTCTTTGCATTGTAGACATACCCTTAGAGAATTAGGCACCACTGAATTTTTCCACTGGAAACTGGACATGTGACTCCTTTATGCTCCTTTGAAAATCCCTGGCTCAATTCATAATTTCTCTCCAGCTCTCTAAAAATATTCACTGCCATAAACTCTCTGTTCCATAGCTACAGAGTACAATATAGCTTGTGTGACAGACACCGAAGCATAAGTGACAGCACAATGTTTCCAGTCAGACTGTGGAGTGAAAAAACCTCATGTTAACAGTTTTCATTGCAATGGGCTATCTTATTTGAGCCAATTTTCCCTTAATTGCACTCTTTCTCCATTTAATTGAGTTTTCTGGACTGCAAATAATATATTGCACGATTCTCAAAATGCTCATTAGGATTGAATCAGGGCCGTCAAATGTTATAAACATTGATTCAGCTTGACACGAACAGGACGGCAGGAGAGAATTTCTACGAAGCAAATTTAGACTACAGACCAATCCAGAGCATACAATTTACAGTGAATCAATAAAAAATAAGGGATTCAGAACCATAATGATTTAATCCTACTATAGAAATATCCCTAACATTTATGCCTTGTTCTTAATGGTAGGTCAGGGATAGGTTTGGGAAAACAGTTTTTCCCAATTCAATCCTAGGGCTTGTCTGCATGAACACTAAGGCTTTGGCTACACTTGCATTTCAAAGCGCTGCCGCGGCAGCGCTCCGCCGCTAGCGCTTTGAGCGCTAAGTGTAGTCAGCCCCAGCGCAGCGCTGAAAAAGCTCTCCCCCTCTCCTCCCCCTGGGGAATGTCCGGAGCGCGGGGGAGCTGCGGCTGGCCGCGGGGCTGGGCTGACTGGCGCTTTTTGTGCGCGCCGCGCGCCAAGCGCAGGCAGCAGTGTGTGTTGTGTGTGTGCACGCTGCTGCGCTGCAAGCGCCAAAAGCCCTTAGTTTGGAGCAACCATGGGTGTAAATCTACCCTATGCACAGTGTGTGTAGATCCTGCTGTCGCTCACTAACAGTTCCTTAGCACCTAGCAGGGTACATTTACACCACAGCTTGCCACAAACTAAGCGTTTGTGTTGCTAAGCCCCCATTGCATCCATTCATTGTTTTTAAGCAGCTATGACCAGGGCTGGCCCCAGCTATCAGCCACATTAAGTAACTCCCAGGACAATAAAATTTTGGGGCAGTGAAACCCCATCTAGGCGTCACTCCTGAAGCAATCAGTTGTGAGCACCTCGAGAACCAAAATCACTGAGCCAAAGCATTTCAAACTGCACTGAGATCATTCCTAAAGCAACGTGCCCTGAATAAAAACAAAGCTTCTTTTCAAACGGCTTAAATCGTGACAATGTGTTGATCCCTTTCTGTGATCTCTTTTGCTATATAGCCTGCTTGTGTATATGTAAAACCTCAGGGACTCCATGCCTTACAGGACATGAATCCTCTCCCAAATATTCTAACGCAGCATTATCACTGCAAAAATCAAATAAAGCTTCAAAATCCACAGAGATGTGGGTCTCATTTACTGAAGGTAGTTTTAAAGAGACAGTTGAAGGAATGCAGGAGGGAGGGGATTTTAATTTCTGACCAGACTTAGCACCTCTTGTGTTTTGTTTTTTTAAAAAAAGCTGATTTCCAGTTATAGGAAGCGGGGGGAGGGCGGGAAGAGACATGGTTGTATGACGGTGGCAAACTTCTCAATGCTAACTCCAGCCTGATGGGTTGAGAATGGAAACCTGCACGTCTGTGCAACTCAAAGTGACATGAAAAGCCAAAGAGGAATAAAACATTTGGATAAGACAGAAATGAGCATATACTTTACCATCCCCTGGAATGATGCGCAGAGTAACAGTGTTTCCTGCTTCTTTAATTAAGTTGACGATATCTGAATGCGACTTGTTGGTGATGGAACATCCATTAACAGCCAAGATCCGGTCTCCTACTTTCAGCTTGCCACAGCGGTCTGCGGGGCTCCCCTCAATTATCCGACCTATTTTGTGAGGCATGCCCACACATGCATTTCCTGCTTTTGTATTGGTTTTGTTTTTGTTTTTAATTGTTTATATACATGGGACAGCGGTGAAGGGGAAAAGGAGAAAAAGGGTTGAAAGGGGAAAGAGAAGGTTAAGGGTTAATTAATTAATGCATCAAGCAAAAGTTATTAAAGGATAGCATTGCTGCCACTGTTCAAAACATTGGCAATCAACTATACGAGTGCAAAGTGCTTCACCTGAACTGTTACAAGTAGGTGTTTCCTATAGTTATTAGATAGCTAATCCACCAAAACTCTGACCCGTCATTTGGTTACAAATGGTGGGATTTTGAGAGACTACAACTGCACTCAACAGTCCAAAAATAACCTGACTGAGGTTTTATTTTTGTACTGCAACCTTGAAACTGCTGGTAGAAAACTCAACCTTGCTGCTTGTAGATTACATCAGTCAGCATCTCTCGTCTTTATCTTAGCCAACTGCTGTTCAAGCTTCTGCCAATGTTTTGTTCTTTCTCAATTTAGAAAGATAATCACTCTATGCCTAGTAAGGAGTGTGACTCCCCTTTTAACCACAGAGATCTAGTCTATCAATGCTGCACGGGTAAGCAATAAGGCATTGTTTCTTCCATAGTGAACAAAGGAAGCACTAGGCAAGGGGCAGGACCACTAGAGATGGGCCAAGCCTGACATACCTGACCTGCTCGATACCACCAACCTCTTCATAACCATTTGTTAACTCTTCCCATTTTATGATCTTAAAGGGCATAGGGCTGTGGGTGGGGAAGGGGGAGGAGAGGGGGAAATGAGGCACTCTTGATTTAAATAGCTCTAAAACCACAGGCAAAACAATCCAAATATCTACGAGAGAGACACAGCAAGAGCATTTTGTGAGGAATGCATTACAGAGTCAGAAATGTCTTCCCACCGCACACAATCACTTGACCTTGTGAGCACCACTGAAATCAATGTGACTGGAGGATGCTCAACATCTTGTAGAATTGAGGCTACAGGAGACAGAATTCAGGTCAAACCAACCATCTAGCTTCTTGAAACTGCAGACAAGCCCAGACATGCAACACGTGATAAGTGGAGCATGAGATTGTGAGGCATGCAGTGACAACTCTGTATCTGGAATACATTCATCCCCAAAAGGCAGTTCTGTGTATATGCTGTAATCATTTATTTTATTAGTAGTTTTAGAGAGATACACTGCTACATAGGTTACAGTACCAAAAAGACCATAAAGAAGAAAGGGCTAAAAAACGGGGATATGACAAGGTGGGAAACGCACGCTGATCACCAGCAGTAAGGATTATTATAAATGGGATGGTATTTCTCAATCGTGAGCAAATTCCTCTCTCATACAGACAATCACTGGACTGCTCATTTCAGTGGATGTTTTGTGGGCATCAAAGTCAGAAATTCATTTTCAATCTACCCTATTTACTGATCACAGATGACTGACCCCAAGCTCAGATGACCAGGGAAGTTTTTGAATCAGTTTGGCCCATCTCTAAAGACCACCCATGTGAGAGGTACAAAGAACTACAGTTACAAGGCAAGCACTGCATAGCTCAGGACAAGCATCTCATGCAGAATATTAGGGAAAAGTTCAGTGTACTCAAAAATTCAAGGAAAAAGTCAAAGGTCAAAACATATCACTGTGAAAACCCTACAGAAATGATAGAACAGCAGCTTTCATTTAGCTAACATTTCTGGTGCAAGTAAACAACTTTTTACATCATGACATTTACGGAGAAAAAAGCACAGTATATCTCACATCTAATAATGTCTATTTTACCATATATATTATACCATATATATTTTAAATACTTTCAAGTACATAAAATCTCTCTCCATTGTGCTTTGGTATAAAAATATCTAGGCCCAAATTGTATTGAGTATTGAGTTACTGAGGGACGCATGGGGTTGCCCTCCTCCAGAAGGAGCTTGGGGATGGACTGTACCAGAGACACTGTCTTCACGACTCTCTTTCCCCCCCACACACACACTGTAGCAGCTCTACCAGTGCTAAGAACGACTGCTCTCGAAGGCATGGTAGTTAGAGCACCATCACTATGCTAGTGCTTTCACCAGTGTTAGCAATGGTGGGAAATTTTAGGGAGAAAAGGCTAGTACAGATAAACCCAGTTAGAGGCACTTCTCCATTGCAGGTTGCATAGGCTGGTGCAGTCTACTTGGCCTGGTGTGCCCACCCTGCTACACAGGGTAGTGTGGAAGGAGTAGAGCTACCGCTCTGCCTCCTCTTTTCCCCTCCTAGTCTTTTTTTGGGGATGTGTCCTGGGAGTGCACATGCAGAGGCAGGTAGTTTCTATACTCCCCTGAGCACAGAAGCCAATATTGCCCCTGGACTCATGCTGGGTATTCATTTCCATCACAGCCTTCCTTCCATGCCTACATCTCCACACAAATGCCATCCAGGGGCGGCTCTAGGCACCAGCAAACCAAGCTGTTGCCTAGGGCGGCCAAATCTAGGGGGCGGCAGGCTGGGCCGGTGGACCTCCCGCAGGCATGACTGCGGCAGCTCTCAAGCGCGCGGACCGACCGACCGCGTCCGCGTGCCTGCGCTGCGCCACGCTCTCCCGCTCCCTCCACGGCGGGCGGGGGACCGGAAGAGGCGCAGACGAGGACGAGGCGGCGCGCGGCAGCGCTACCTGGGCTGGGCGGCTATTTTTCTTTTTCGCAGAGATGCCATCCCCCATGCTCTGTCATTGCTTTAGTTAATTGTTGTTTCAAAAATACCCCTCTTTAGCTATGCAGAAAGAATTACATCTTCCTGGCAAGAATCAAATGGCTCGGAAGGGGTTCTTCAAAGATGCAGGCAGGTGCACCTACACTGACCCACGTCCCACACTGGGCTCTCAAGAAAGCACAGGTGACCAAATTCATCAAAGCAGCATACAGGACAGAGTCATGTCAGCTGCTCATTTTCCACTATTCAAATGAAGTGTGTGTTTGGGAGAAGGAGGCAGCAGGAGCTTAAGGAGATGAGCTATTTTTTTGATTTTATGGAGACCACTAACATTTTAGCAGTTTCCAGATATCAGCTTGCTCATCCCCCTACGGTGAGCCAAGAACATCCCTACGAACCCGAAAGAAAAGCTAATCAGTGTAACAGTTGCTATTTTTAAATGAACTGAATCTCCACTGATAACTGGGGGCAAGATTTCAATCATTCAGTTATTTCCATCCTGCAATATCATGTGCCCCTTCTTCACAGGTTCCCCCTGCTATTTGATGGACAGCACAATCCAACTCAGGGCACGTGGTTAACACACCACTGCAAACTAACCCTGGAGTGCACTCAAGGAGTGCCAGTCATTGGCACCGGTGGTGGGGCTGTTTACAATATCCATCTGTGTTTTTTAATTCACCGTTGAGCAAAACCCAGAAGGCAAACACCTACTAATGCTCAGCATTCAATGAAATTATTAATTACACAAATCAAGGCTTGTCCATGAATTTTAAATTATTTAGATCCTAGCTACTCTTGACTGCACCATGGCATTCAAACTCTTGTCTCATTGAAGGTGCTTGGACAATTCCCAGGACTTACCAAAAGTTGTCCCTGCCTCGGGCCTGCTAACTGAGGACACAATCACAAAGCCAAAGCCTTCATTTTCTCCCCGGCGGATTTCGACGTCGTACGGCTGCACCACTGTGCTGACCACGCCGCTTCCCCCGCCCCCGCCACTGCCAATGCCGCTGGTGCTGCCGCTGCCCGAGCTCACAGTGTTTAAGGAGTTCTGGCTTCCCTGCGGGGTCCGCTTTTCCTCCGTCAGGGAAGCTGGCTGGTTACTGCTGTGGTGTGAAGAGGCTGGAGAAGGGACTTCGTTCTCTGCTTTTGGAACTGCAGAAGAAATGCAGGAGTCTCACTGAACTGTCTGTAATACTGTTTTTAGTATTACAAATGTTCGGTGACAGAAACACATGCCTATGATAAATGGCAGAACAGGTCTGTTTTACTGTGAGTGGATGACTGGAAATATTTCCTTAATGACTGGGTACAAGGTACACAATCAGCTGCCGCCACCAGTTTGAAACAAAACTGAAAACACACACGCGTGGCAGGCGTGCAAATGCAGTAGCACAACTAAGGCCTTGTCTTCACAGAGAAGTTGCACCGATTTAGCTAAAGGAATGATGTTGCACTGAGTTAAACCAGTGCAACTTTGTGTGTGTGGATGCTCTACACGGTTTTAAATCTGGTTTACATTGGTTCAGCTTGTCCCTGTTAAATACCACCCTGCTGGAGCAATAGATCCAGTAGGGGTCAATTTATGGCATCTAGTGAAGACGTGATAAATCGACCGCCGAGCACTCTTCCGTCGACTCAGGTACTCCACTGGAGTGAGAGGCGCAGGCGGAGTTGACGGGGGAGCGTCAGCAGTTGACTTACCACAGTGAAGACACCGCGGTGAGTAGATCTAAGTACGTTGACTTCAGGTACATTATTCATATAGCTGAAGTTGCATAACTTAGATCGATTCCCCCTCCCCGTGCGGTGTAGACCAGGCTTTAGAGACTTGCGAACACACACTTATTTCCAGTGCGTAATACTGAATAGTAATATTGAAAGAGCACATCTGCCATAGTAAGTGCTTTGTGATGGGATTATCTCACTGTTGCATGTTCGTACAGTGCCTCGTACAACAGAGATGTAGTCTAGGCACTACAACAGTACAGATCATGAACAACAGAAGCCATAGGCGGTGTTACAACAAAAGCTAATGATTATTAAACAACATCTTAACAAATAAAGCCAGACAGAAAAATGCGCTTTTGAACATCGTTACCCATCAAGAGACCAAGACAAAGGCACTGGACAAATATTGGATATAAAGGCAAAAATGCAAACATCACCCTGTGCAAATCCTAGACTCTAACAATCTCAAATCCTCTCGACCCAAGGGTAAGGGGAGCAGTAGGGAACCAAAAGCTCAGACACAATATAATCTAAATCTTTTTATGCCAGTTTCTAGCCTGGATTTAAAAAATTAAAAAAAAATCCCCACCTCTATAAAACCAATCCTCTATTACAGGATCTACAATGGTAACATCAAACATCACAGTATTTACTCTAGTGTTGAAGGCTGTTATAGCAAATAATTTATGCTCCACTTGCACTGCGTTGTTGAAAGTATGAGTTAAGAAATAAGCACATATTTCACATTGCCTGCAAGAAGCCCATTTGTGGTTCAACGTATAAGAACAAGGGGCAGTTTTAGAGAGGCTGTGACAGTCTTAACTACTCTTGTGTGTTTATTTCTCAATCTGAAGGTTACTTTGATGCTCCTTTAAGCTTAAAATACCTCACTCCCTATTCTTCTGCTGACACCTCAGCTTGAAGGTCTATTTCACATCTTCTCTGTCTAGAAATGGCCCCAGACCAAAATACCAAACCTAACCTCCCTGAAATTTGGGTGCAGATGGAGCAAAATCTCAGTGCTACCAGTCAACAGGAGTGATACATAAATCAACTGTCATTTGGAAGGCTCTTCATCACGAGCTCGCTAACTGCATTGTCATTTTCTTTGACAACACCACATTTTGACAGATTTGCAAGAACAAAACAATGTTTTGTTCTTGCCTCTGTTTTTCCCCTCACCCAAGCGGCAGGAATGGTTATATTTTCATCTTGCATCAATTTGGGAACACCCTAGCTTTTGAATATGGTGCTTACAAAATGAAAAAAGAGAGAAGAGTTTCAAACAGCTCTACTTTGCATCCGTCTTCAACGGTCTCTCAAGGACAGAACTGAAGGGATGTGCTTAGACGAAACATGGTCCAAGGGCAAGGGAACTGGGCCTCTGGAGACCTGTATGGCAGTCCTGCGTGTAACCCTGATCAAGTGATTTTCCCTCTCTGTACCTCTGTCCCTCCACTCCGCCCACTTCTGTCTTGTCTATTTACATTGTAAGTTCCTCAAGGCAGGGACAGTCTCTTACTGGGTGTCAGCATCATGAAGCTACCAAAATACACCTCTACCCCGATATAACGTGACCCGAGAGAACACGAATTCGGATATAACGCGGTAAAGCAGCACTCCGGGGGGTAGGGGGTGGGGCGGGGCTGCGCACTCTAGTGGATCAAAGCAAGTTTGATATAACGCGGTTTCACCTATAACGCGGTAAGATTTTTTGGCTCCTGAGGACAGCGTTATATCGGGGTAGAAGTGCACATATAAGTAATGACAACAACAACAACGATTCGTGTTAGCGAATGGCTTTAACAGGAACCTGAACAAGGACTGAAGAGGCCCAGGCTGCTTACAAACAGAGAATCTTGATTCATGTTTAACCAGAAAGAAACCTATTTTTAAACCACATTTTAACAGCCAAAATATAAAATAAAATAAAAATCAACCCAAAGGGTGAAATAATATCTGCGTCCATATCGGTAGTCCCATTTTTGCAAGACTATTATGAGAAGGAGCTTTTGATCGTTAGCAAGCAGATCACAGGACACAGATTGAAAATAATAAGAGCTGTGCCCACCCGGTCACATGGCAACATACCTGTGTATACCACTTTGCGCCTTACAGTTAGATTGACATGACCTTGCTTGGCAGCCTGTTGCATAAGCTGGACTACAAGCTGGTGAGATTTTCCGACAACAGGTGTTCCGTCCACACAGATCAGTTCATCTCCAGATCTCAGACGACCATCGGCATCAGCAGCGCCTACTGGTACAATGTGACCAATGTAAATCTGATGAATTAAAAAAAAAATGAGAGAGAGAGAGAGATGTTGAATGAGCATGTCCCCACCCATCAGACAGACAGCTGGAAATCACAGGAGAGCGGTAATGAGATTTGGAGCCTCGGTCTGAGTGTGACCCAAATCAACAGCATCGAAAGACAGTAACATGTGTCAGGTGTTCTGTACAGTAGCCTCTAGTAAGTAACAGTCCAGGTGTTAGTAGACACCTATCCACGTCATGAAATCACCATAAAAACTACTGGCATATTCTGTTTCTACTATTACTATACCATAACTTTGTATCACATCCCTCAACCTCTACTGATAACGCACTATGAGAGAAATGCTTTATAAAAATGCTCTATAATACAATAGAAAGATGAATAATAGTATAGTCAGTCCTGCCAGGAAAGCCAAGAGGTGAACTGAGACTGAATTATCCTCTGACCTCTCCCTGGAGTCTGAGTCCTCTCTCATGCACACCAATTTCAGTTTAGCCCTACTGAGCTCACAGGGAGTTATTCCACATTTACTGTGGCATGAGAGAAAAATCATGCTCCATAAATGGGCATAAATGTGACAGGACAGAGTAAAGAAATTTATATTGCCACTTTCTACGTGTGACCTGCTCAGTGAATAGACCAGAGCATTAGGTGCTCTTAGTCTGGCACCTTTCACGGGTACTAGATTCATGTTTAAGAGGCCCAGCAAATGTGTGTGTTTGCGAGTGCGGGAAGACTGCTCAAAGTTCAAATACAACAATAACAGAAACCATATTGGAAGATCTCTCTCGATCAAGGTGCATGGGGGTGGGTGGATAAATCTAGAGGTTTGGTTTGGCCTGGAATACAGATAAGGACCAACAGTGAAGTTCAGAGCTCCCCTCAAATTTTAGGGGTGTTTGGATGTGTGGTGTTAAGCTTAGGCCCATCTCTCATTTTAACAGAGATGCTGTTTGCACAGCACTGCATGTGTTTTTGCAGTGATTCTGGAAGGTAACACTGGTTAACATAAATCCACTTTTTAAAAAGCACTTACAGGTTCTCCAGGCTCATTTCCACCTAGAATCCTAAACCCAAAGCCCGTTTCCTTTCGCCATAGAAAGATATCCTGTTCTTGATAATCTGGAACTGAAGGAAAAGGAGGAAAGGAAATTATTGTTACTTCTAATAAGAAAAGCACAGATTTACACCAAGTCCCCCTGAGACCTCTCAATTTTGTACTACTAGAAGTGATGAAACTTTGAGATAGAAGATGCACTAACAGCCCAGTTGCGCCTTCCTCACTCACAGGGAATAGCACCCTATTACATATGCTGTCCCATTGACAGCTCATGTGGTCAGATATAGCTCACCATGAGTAAGGATGGCACAAGTGGGCTTTGCAAGTCAAAACAGATTGGAGCCACTTTGCAACGATGAACTAAACAATGATCTACAGTACCTGCATCACCGTGAGCCTTTGGATGAAAGCAAATTCATTCCAAAAGAGTTCCCCAATCAATGCTCAAATTACACACCTATGGAACTTGATCCAACTTGTGGGGCTTTCTCCCTCAGCCTCCTTCTCTTGGTCTGACTGCAGGAGGTGGTGATTAGGCCTGCTGTATTTATTAGCTGTGCTGCTCTGGCACTCGTGCTTTTTAACGAGGCTCCGTGTTTGGGAACATCCAATCAGTTGTTTCCAGACTTCAATGTATAACTAAAAACGTTCATAGGTTTAATTTGTAAATTACTGCTAGGAATCTGAGGGTTTCTATTTTAATAGCAGGCAGCCAATTGTGAATCACTGTTTGCTTAGCATTGTGATATTAGAACTTATTAATATGACAATCAGTAATAAATCCCAGACTCTTTTACAAATCATTGGTAAATACACTTCTGTCACTGCTAAGCGATTATCTACAATAGAGAATAACTCCATTAGCAACATGATACCATTGCTTTTGTTTTTGTAAGAGAAAAAAGAAACAAGAGGTCTGTATTATGACTTCTGCAGTCATAATTATCTTTTTCTACAGCATAGTTTCTTACCTGATCTGCTGACAATGCTTTAAATAACCTGGGGTCATATCCTCAGTTGGTGTACATCAGAAAAGTAAGGTAGCTGATTTACAGCAGCTACAGATGTGACCCTCTATATTTAAAATGATATAAAACTGTAAACCAGACAAAGACAGCTGGAAATGCAGAAGCAGCCAACTATGACTACTCATTAGTATGGAAAACCACCGACACTTCTACAATGAATATTACATACACTGAAGTAGTAACCTTGAAGTGCAGTTGAACAAAGATGCTTTATATTAAGTTATTCATGCTTTCTTCCTTCTTTTTGATTTAAATGTGAAATTAATTGCTATCATTAAATGATATCAGAAGACAACTTCAGGTTCATTTAATATTTATTGGTTAGTAACTATAACATAGATTAATTTTGTAATATACTTCCGCTAATTTATAATAGTATTATTCCTTTATAGACCAACTGTCTATATCTTTAGTAAAAAAATCACTTTCAATTTTCCTCTTTTGAGCTATTCAACTTTATTGCTACAAAAATGATTCATTTTGTTAATCTATAATTATATCTAATATAAAATTAATTGTATAAATACATACATGTATGCAGGATGCACTTTTATAATCAAACTAAAGCTGGATTCAATATCTAAGAGGAGGGGAACCATTTGTTGTCTTCATTTAGGGCCTTGGCCAAAGCCTCTTGAAGTCAATGAGAATCTTTTCCTTGGCTTCAGTAGGGTTTGGGTTGGGCTCTTACTGCATTTTATGCTGTCTGTGTCTGTTGTACAAAAAGGGTTGGTTCTAATCAAATGGTGTTTTTTTGCTTTGGCTTCAGATTACCTATAATATTATCTCTTTCAAAGACTCAACAATAAATTTAAAATGTAATATGACTGGAAGAGTGGAAATGAAATGAACAGGTGAACGTAAGTCATAGGCATGTGATTTGACATTTCCATTCACACCATTTTACAGAGAATGATTTCTACACCTTCTTTTTACACAATATTGTCTCATTTTAGCTGCTTTGTGGTAGTAAATTAAGCTTTAGGCCTGGATGTATTATCTCACTCTAAGTTATAACCTAATTTTCCTGTAAATATAATTACAGAATAATAAGGCTACAAACATGCTGGAAGTCAGTAATTTTGATTAGTTAAGAATAGCTGGCTGAGGCTATTTGCTCTATGAAGGACATTCTGTATAACAACAGAATTTAGACAATAAATTAATTGGTGTTTGTCACTGTCTTTGTTAGTCCAGGCATGAAAAACACAGACACATACGAAAGGTTCTCTCCAATGTTTCTCAAGCTTTTTGGCAGAGATTGGCCAAGCCAATTAGAGTGCATGCCCTGCCTGTCAGAAACAAAATGGCTTCCACAGAGATCTTCAGCACGGGCCCATTTTCTCAGCATCTCTTAATATGTTCACATTTATCAACCTAGAGCGTCACCAACTGTTGCCTTATGTTCCTCGTTCAGATAGAATCTACTCTATTAATGGTCAGCATGGGTAATGCAAGGCTCGGCTTAACTAGAGCTTCACATCAGAGCAGTGAAACATTGAGTCTAAAACTGAAGTGTATCTAGCACATTTCCATAATGCAGTCAGTGTGACAGCTCTTAAAGGACCAAAGGAAGATGAAACAACACACACACACACACACACACACACACGATGGAGACAAAAGAAACAGAACTCCTTTTACAGCTTCTGGCATCAGCTTGCCAATTAGATTTTTTACTGGCATAGTCCAGTCTGCTAACAAAAAAACTGTCCATCTCGTTGGCTTAATATATCGTACTTAATGTATGACTTTAACACACAGTATAATTGTGTTTTGGAGAATGAACCCCAGTCCTCCCCTTATGGTTTATGAGAAACCATTTTCCTTACAAATTAAAACAAAACCAAATGCTTCTTTGGGCCTTTGACTCTTAAATTGTAACAATGAGGACTGGCGGGATGCATTTGTGAGGCTTCTGCCTCACAGCCCTGCCTTCATTCCTCAGTGTGTTTCTAAAGAAGTGACCTTAGCATTAGCTCAGATGGCTAAAGTCTCCTTTTAAGGGTAACCATTTTGAGTAACACTGAAAAAGTTGTAAAAAGAGTTGTGTAGGGATTATGAGAAGGAATTGAACCAGCAGCTTAGAGTGACTCCATTCAGCCAACGAAACATGGCAGGGTAGGCGCATGGAGCACAATCAGAGAGTGTGTGGTTTTAACACAAATATCTAAGAACTGCTGCTTGCCAATGGAGAGCCATTGCCTCCCTTGGTGATGAGTTGCTCCCAAGCACAGAGTAGCAAGAACACCAAACAAGAAGAAAGACAAGACAGAAATAAAGTTCTCAGCTCATCCTTACATTCTCCAAAATTCGTGGAATTGATTTCTCTCTCTCTCTCACCCTTGCTCAGTCCAGTTGCAGGCGAAGGTGACATAGCTGCAATATTAATTTTTACAATTTTGCAAAGCTTAATGTATCCCCTTTCTTGTTAAATTCATTTTAATTTACTTTTGACTGATATGGATTCAGTTAGGCTTTCACATGTATTATTGCAAAGGTCATAGCTGCTATGGATTAAAGCAGAACCTGCTGGTCTATTGAATTTGATATATCTGAATACTAGTTTTTGTCACAGTGTACACATCTGTCTGGAAATACTTTAAAAACAGATTTTTACAAAACACCTTTACAGCTCACATAACACAATGTCCACTGTCATGAGACAGCTCCTGTATTCAATTTCTACAGGCTATAAATCTAATCTCCAGCATTAGAAGAGACTATAAACATATAAAAATGAACACTGAAAAAATTTTCATACACTGGTGCTTTATTAGAGTTCATTTTAATTAAGTGTTACTCTGTAACCTCTAACCTTACCCGTTGGGTAAAAATCTATTGCCCATTGCAACAACAACTTAAACAAAATGAGGAACATGCAAATACACCTGGCAGAATCAGTTGGATTATCTAGAAGTCAACACCCTTAGTATTGATGATGTACTCGGCTAGGCACAAAAGATTTAAGGCCCTGATTCAGCAAGGTGACTTAAGTATATACCTAACTTTCAATACATAAGTAATCCCATTGAAGCCAATAGGACTATTGCAGTGTTGAAAACTACTGTGATTTGATGCCAATCTCATGACACTTTATATTCTTCTTAAAGCCCCAGCTTTAAGAAGTGATTACATTATAATCTCAGAGTTTTTTTCCATTAATTTTCTAGTGCTCCTGGTGAAGGAAAATAGCTTGGAAAAAAAGACCTGGGCGCTTCCTCAAACCAGAAAGACAGACAAAAAGAACCCAAAAGATACTGTTTATTTTAAAAAACAAAACCCCAAACACTTGTAACTTTAGAATGCTTGGGGTTGGCAAGAATACTGCTACTCATGTGCTTAAAGTCAGTCAAGTGCTTCAGTACCTTGCTATCAAGGGACTACGTTTGTGACAGACCCTTAGCAAAGTGCACCCACAAATCAGCTTTGTAAATAGATCTTCTCTGCACCCGTTTCTGTTCACATAGCATGCTGTAAATATTAAGATCCTTTTAAACAACACATTCTCTAAGGGTATGGGCACATCTGCGTGTCCAAGTGTATGAATGTAATTGTTTGTTTCATATTAATATAATGACAGAGAACATAGCCCTACAGAAGGCCCTTTTACTAGACTATTGTCTTTAAAGCCAGTCTGATCAGAAGACAGTTGGCAATTTCCTGATTGTATTGTTTTATAGCGGGATAACTAATACTTTTTTATTCTATTTAATTGCTGCCGAGTGAATGCTACCTACTATGTCGGCTTTGTTTTTGCTTTTTAATCAGATTTCGAAAAAAAAATTATACATTATGTGCATGAAAACAAAATTCAAATACTAACGATAAGTAGAATAGTTTAAAAGCTTTAAGATTATTCTATAGTGCTCTCCTTTACTTTTAATTAAATGTTTAAGCCCTTCAAAGAGATTCATTAACACATCTGCAATTCAGATTAATTAATTTTGTCACTGCTGTTTTGACAGATGGCCATATGTACGATATGGTATTTTGCAAAGCAATCAGGCCACATGAGAAAAATGTGACAACAGATTGCGCTAATCTTCAAGGAAGTTTAATAATAAATTGAAATATAAAAAGCATATTATAAATAAATATATTTTCAGTAAAAGGGCATAAGATGTTAGAATTGTGACACTGATAACCCTTCAATTACTCCTCCTTCCATTGAGTGCTCTCTACCCATATAATTTCTGGATCTTGGAAAGGATCCATTTTTCAAACTCAAGGTACATTCTCCCCTCAGATCCACACACAACTTCCATTAGCAATAATGAGTTTTAATCATAGAGGAGATCACATTGCTAAAACTTAGCAAAAGTAAGTGATAAATTATTACCACCACTAAATGTTCTGGTTTCAGGACTCACTCCTTCACTCTCCATTCTTTAAGGGCTTGATCCTCCAAAGTTAGGGTGACCAGATAGCATATGTGAAAAATCGGGACGGGGGTGGGGGGTAATAGGTGCCTTTATAAGAAAAAGCCCTGAATATCAGGACTGTCCCTATAAAATCAGGACATCTGGTCACCCTGTCCAAAGTGCCCTGTCTTTGGGCCATGATGCAACGAAGCACTTAAGCTCAGCCTTAACTTCAAGCATATGAATAGCCCCATTGGCTTTAATATCTGAAGTTAAGCTTTGTTGAATTGGGAGCAGAGCACTCGTCACCCATATCCAGGGTCAGTGAGAGTAAAGTGGGCTTCACATAAGAACATTAGTTCATATATGTATTAAATAGAGTCGCAGTTCCCTGCAACTAATTAAGTTCCAAGGAACTAATTAAGATTCTTAGGTGAATGCTGTCACCTTGGGCTGACTGGATTATTTTATGTACGTAACTGAGTATTTCTATGGTTCTCCTTACCATAGTATCTGAGTGTCTCATGAAGCCATCAGGATGAGTGTTTGTGACAAACAGAGAAGCTTAAGGACGGAAGCTGGAAGGGCATGATGGGGGGACAGGAGGCCGCGTGTACAGAAAGGACTCTCAGAAGGAAGAAAGGGGGAAAAGAGAATTTGAGAACAAACAAGGAGGGAACCTCAGAAACAAGCTGATGGAGAGAGTTGAGGACTGGCCTCTGAAAGGCTTGTGTTGTCCCCTCCTGTTACACAGATGGAAGAACAAACTGGGAAATGCCCACGGCCATGCTGGAATGAGCGAATGAATGAGGGTAGCATTCCTTGCATCCATTTGCAGGTGGACAGGGAGGGGCAGGGTACTTACCCTGCTCAGCCTCAGATTTCAGCCTGGAGGCAGGTGTTAATGCTGCTGAGCTAATACTAATGACTAATTAGTATGAGGTCCACAGTTAATGACAACTGATGTAAACAGCTGCAGGGGGCCAAAGACAATGACAGCACAGTTCCGAATGCAGCCATGCTGCAGGGAGACCAGGAAAGCTAAGGCAGCCATGTTAGGCTGGCTAGTGTCCCTACAAGGTGGCTTCTACCTCTGCAATTCTGGCAGGGTGGCCCTGCCGGATTGGAAAACCACCTGACCCCTCCTTCCTAATGATCTCTTGAATACTCATTGAGGTAATTTCAATCACTGTTCAAGTGGGCCAAGAAGAGGACTATCTGGCCCAAGGAAAGAACCAGGGCTGCAGAACCAGAAAAACTATGTCAGAGCCTTAGAAGGGAAAGAGAGAAAGACAGAGAAGCACAAATGCACGAAGACACATTGCTGAGGCATCCAATCCAGAGAGATATTTCTGCAGCCAAGAAACCTGTCACTCATGATTTGTTTTTTGGGGTTTTTTTTCCATGCCATAAGATTTAAAAATGATTCAATTGGTTGGAAAAACCAACCCAAATGCCGTACGTTCTGGGGTAATGTATATATTATATTGTCCGTATAAACTTACATTTAGCATGGTATGAAGATTTTGTGCAAGAAGATCATCCTTTACGTAAATAAAAACAAAATCTAGAATGTGCTCCTTTGGCACAAACTGTTTCAAGCTCTCTTGTCCCTAATTAAAAGAATAACATTCTCTGAAAGTACACCTACTATGCTTCAAATGTTGCTCTGAGAAGTTTTTAGAGGTTCTTCTCTCTTAGGCATTGTGATTAAAACGCGGCAAATATGTTTATTTTCACTGCAGAAAAGTAACCAACTGAAACCAATTTTATACTCTTGGAGCGGAGTCAAACCCTGCTCAACTATTAGCCGAGTGCATGTATTAATAATTAAAATAAATGCACTCACTGCATGCATTTGGTTTTGTGTATTGTTAGTGTAGTATATGCTGGTAAAGACAGAACAGTTCAGCAGTATTCCCGCCTACAAGGAGTGAGATGGAAATGCATTTCACCTGAGTTTTGGCAAACAATTTTTTCTTTCACTGACTGTAGCTCCCTTTTATAGTAACTGTTGACCTGTGACCCCTGACTTGATCCTACCAAGGGTATAAAATAAGCTTACTCATATGTATGTGTGTGTGTGTGTGTGTAATTTGCTGTGAGTAATGCTAATATAGTTGAAATGCAAGTAGGAAAACATACAAAAAAATATTAACATTAAGATAGGCTTGGCATCAGGCTGAGCCTAGCAGGTATAGGTTTGTTAGCATAGGAGGCATAAGTCTTAAGCATAATTAAGTGACCTACGGTAAAAACAATAAGAGTTTTTCTCATAAACAAGTTTCAGAGGGGGAGCTGTGCTAGTCTGTATCAGCAAAAACAACGAGGAGTCCTTGTGGCACCTTAGAGACTAACAAATTTATTTTGAAATGGACCATCTTGTTTACATTGGCCTCTTCAGCACTACAAAAATGATTTCTACCCCTTCTTGTCAACTATTGAGAATAGCCCACGTCCACCTTAATTGAATTGGCCTCATTAGCACTGACCCCCCACTTGGTAAGGCAATTCCCATCTTTTCATATGCTGTGTATTTATACCTCCCTACTGTATGTTCCACTCCATGCATCTGATGAAGTGGGTTTTAGCCCACAAAAGTTTATGCCCAAATAAATGTGTTAGTCTCTAAGGTGCCACAAGGGCTCCTCCTTGTTTTTGTCAAAAACAAGTTAATCGGAGGAAACAAAATAATGAAATCTTAATAGAATTTGGGGTGGGGGTGTTAAGCAACATGTACCTGTGCGGCTAACCAGGTTGAGGCATTGGAATTATTCACAAATGCATTGATATAAATAGCTATGTCAATAATCAGACCACCAGTTATGATCCCTTGGAAGGCCCCATACAGGCAAAAGACAAAGGCTTAATTACATACAGTAACAGATACGTTAATGTGTAAAAAATGTGTATCAACATTGATGCATGTATGTTTTCTGGCAGCTTCACTGGAATTACATAATAGGCAACAGCCAAAACTGTCACTGCCACTGATGGTGACCTGCCCTGGCTCTGTTTTCCTGTCCATGATGTGCATATGTCAACTCTGTGGATCGCTTTGCACTTTACTTCTATTTAATGCTCTGTATTTTTCATTTGCAGATGGTTTTGGTTCTTGATTAAGATTTTTAGGTCTCTGTGTGTACCCAACCAATCTTGAACTCAACCTGAATAACATTTTCTTAAGTAGTCGTTAGAATGATAAACCTGTTATTTGTAAAACAGTAATTTGAATTGGTCCAAGCTACATAACCAAGCAGCATTAACTTGCTCTGAGAACTTTGAGATATTTTCTGCGGCAGTTGGGCAACTAAGTCTGCTTCGCGTCTTTGAAAGTCTCTTTAATGCCTGATTTGAAAATAAAAGGGATGAAAAGAAGGCCCTCAATACTTAAAATATTGTACTGGGTTTTGAACAGCGTTATGGTCTAAACCCACTTATCGGAGGCAATAAAAGATCATTCTTCATCCAAGACAAAATCGATTCTTTGTTAACATAAACTAGGCATAATTTGCAGCTTTTTCCCAGAACTTCATTTACATGTATCAATTTAACCAACTGAAAGCCCTATATTTTCAATAACAATTTAAGAGATTCAATTCCTATAGATGAAAATCATAAAGAGTGGCTGCCAGAACTGTAGCCTTAGCAACCACACCTGTTCAATACTCACGTCGGCTTTCATACATGCTCCTGGACTGGGCCCAGATTTTGAATGGATCCGGCTTCTTCTGTCCAGAGTTGTCCGGCTGCTCCACAGCTGGTGCTTCAGTGGCAGGGTAGTCGGGAAGCACCTGAGTGGTATGGATGGGTGAAGCCGTGTGCGTGCTGCGGTGGCTAGAGGCGCTATGCTGGGAACTGTTTTGGCTGTCTTTCCTTTCAAGTGGTTGCTGGACATAAGAAAGCAAATGGAAAGAGAAAGAAAAGAAGGTTATTGGTCTCTGAGTAGGTGTTTTCCGTCATTCTTTCCCCCCTTCTTTGTTCACTGTTTCTGCATGCATACAAATATATACACATCACGTTTTGGTGGCCATCATTTCCAGTTAATGCTGAGTGCAGAAAACTTCCCCGAGACACACTTTGACAGACAGACTGGCAGAAGTAGTATGTAAAATGGAAAGAGATTAATCACAAAAAACATCCAGCCTTCTATGTCTCACCACAAAACAATTCAAAATTTCATTATAGGATACTAGTTTCAATATCTTTTCCCCCCTCTGTGTTAAACTACAAATATCTGTATTCAGATAACTTTAAGGGTTTAACATAAACCCACAAAAGCAAGGACAAAAAATATCAGTACTCAGACTGAAAAGCCATTCTTAACTGCATTACAGATCTGGATATGTGAAATCACACCTCATTCACAGATCTTTGAAATCCTCAAGTCATAATGAGTTGGTTGGAAACAGAGTTCAAAGCAATTAAGATGCAAGACTTGAACCTCATAGCATTACATTAGATCCTTAACATTACCTAAAAATATTTACTTGCAATTTAATTTCCTTGTTTTAAGCAAGTATATTAAAACAAAGAAAAATGTTTCTACTTAAATTCAAGGCTCATTCTACCCAGCATGTCAAAAGACCTATCTTGTCAATATTTAGCTACATTGAGTATGTTGTTCTTAACTAACATTCACATAATTGGCTACAATAATGTATGCAAATTAACAAGAGTCACATTTGCATTGCAAGAATTCATGCTACTAAATATGCAGTAAAAATGTTTTGGAAAAGTTACCAAGAATGGACAGTAAATATGTTTAAAACAATGCTCACTGTATTATCTTGTTTCCACATTACAAAGGGCCTTGTTGCTATTAATTGATTGGCAAATGTCAAATCTCACATTAAAAAGTAAAGCCAATTTTCACTTTTAAGTCTGTGAAAGGTTAATTCCTATTTATGTTTAATTCCTATGAAAGGTTTCACCAGAAAGATCAAAGACGAAAAGGCCATGGGAACCGAACTATATTCTCGTCTAGAAGTGCAACTTTAAAGCACATTGGTGCACCAATGTAGGAAACATGCAATGCCATTGTCTGTCTTGTATGCTTCGTTTATAGCTAACCAGACTCCTTCAATTTCTAATCCTATTTATCTGGTTTCTCTTCTAGGAACCAAGAGCCTGATCCAAAGCCCATGGAAGTCAATAGAAAGACCCACATTGGCTTTGGATCAGACTAGTGCTTAATTTGTAATGAAAGAGGTGCCAGGGCTCAAGCAAATTTTTTTTTTTTTTTAAACCAGAGTCCGTAAGCAAGATCAAGGCCTCCTGGCTTTCGGTGGTGTACAGATACATTGTAAGAAAAACCACTGCCTCCAAGAACTTGCAATATAAACAAGCAAGGCAGAGACACAGGATGGGAGGGGAAACAGAGGCACAGGGGTCGCCAGGGCTGACATTAGACTTGCTGGGGCCCAGGACTGAAGCCAAAGCTCGAGCCCCACTGCCTGGGGCCGAAGCCCAAGGGTTCCAGCCCTGGGTGATGGGGCTCGGGTTTTGGCTTTGCCCCCCCCGACCCACAGCAGTGGGGCTTGGGCAGGCTCAGGCTTCGGTCCCCTCTCCTGGGGTCATGGAGTCGTTTTTGTTTTCAGAAGGTGGGTTGCGGTGCAATGAAGTTTGAGAACTCTTGCTTTAACTGGTGTCTCCACTGACGTGAATATTAAATTAACCCTGTACTTTCAAGTCATTTTCAACGGAACGTGCCTGCTGTGACTGCCCAGCAACCAGTTTTCAAACACAAATACCTGAACCAGTTTCAAACATTTTTTCCCCTTTTTCTAAGTGGCGAAAGAAGCTAATTCACATACAGCCTTACTTGCCTACAAAATCCCAGGTTTTAAAGTAAGCCATTTTAAGACAGAGCTCTGCAAACAGCCTCTGAGCTGTGGATGCCCACTCCTTAAACAACAGTTTTATAAGCAAAAATGTCATTTTTGCAGCATGTTTTTGTTGTTGTTGTTGCTGTTGTTTTATTTTGTGGCAAATAATTAAACAACAAAAGCACCTTGTGAGCACAGTATACCCGGTTTTAAGCCAGTGTGATTGAATATAGCTGATTTAAAGAACCATGATAATAGGGACAACAACAGAAAATTGTATTCAAGTCTTAGCTAACACTTGTAAACACAAGAACAAGGCACTAATACTATCTACCTGGATAATAATCTTTTCTTTAGATGAGGAAGTTAAAAAAAAATCCCATTTCGCTTATTATATGAAAAATGTAAACAATTTAAAACACACATTCAATTCTAGAGTTCTAATCTGTATTTTGGATCTAACTGAAACTTTCTGTATGTCCTAGGCAAAGCAAGCAAGCCAAAAAAAAACACCCCACAAAACCCCCCCAATCCCCCCAAAATCCTTCATTAAGCTGGAGTTACTACTGTAAATGTACACAAATTGCGTAAGGAGGAAAAGTCCTGCAACAACAAAACAACTTTAGAAAGCCAGGAATCTCTAAGATCAGGGTGCTCTTTAAAATAAAACAGAAATAAAAAAGTCAGGAAATGCACAATTAAAGTCACCCAGTCAGCCACAAATCTGCCGTGACAGATTAACAAACATTTGGAGACAATCCTATTTTCAAACAATGCAGGTCTTTACCACATCAGTGATGCTGAAAATCCTGAAGGGATCTAACTGAACTATTTCACTCGTGTTGATAGACTGAGGGCATGTCTGCAGTACAAAATTAAACGGACCCAACTTACACCGGCATACAGCTGCTGCAGTAATTACATTCCTTGTGTGTCTCTATGCTTTGCTCCTTGTATCGGTGGTGCATGTACTCACCAGGAGCGCTAGCACTGATTTTACTGTCAGTGTGGGGCATTGTGGGACAGCTTCTGAAAGGCAGCAACAGTCCATGTAAGCAACGCAGTGTCACCCTGCACTGATCTAACTACATCTACATTGATTCTATGCCTCTTGGAGGTGGATTTATTAAGTTGGTATAGTGGGTAAGTTGTATCTGCAGGAGCGACATTTTAGTGTAGACGCTTACAGAGTTAGGTCGATGTAAGGCAGCTTAGTCGACATAACTGTGTAGTGGAGTGTATCTTAACTAAGAAGCATCAATTGCTACAGCAAAGTATTTCTGCCATCTTTAGCATTGTTTGCTGTTGCTGGATAAAGAGCAAGCTTTTACATCTCTCCACTAAGGGAAGAAAAAACAAATGCACAAATATAGAATGGGGGATAACTGGTGTGGCAGAAGCACGGCTGAGAAGGATCTGGGTTGGATCACAACCTCAACATGAGTTCAACAATGTGATGCTGTTGCAGAAAAAAAAAATAGGCAAATGAAATTTTGGGTGGCATTAAGAGATGCATAGCATGCAATTCACAGGATACGATAGTACTGCTCTACTCCAAGCTGGTTAGGCTTCGGCTGGAGTACCGTGTCCAATTTTGGTCACCAATGTATAGAAAGGATGTAGAGAAACTGGAAAGGATCCAGAGGTGAGCGACAAAGATGATCAAAGGGATGGAATGAAAGCTATATGAGCAAAGGCTGAAGGAACTGGGTATGTTTAGTTCGGAAAAGAGGAGATTAAGGGAGGGACATGATAGTTGTCTTCAAATACTTGAACAGCTATCATAAAAATATGGAGAAAAGTTGTTCTCTCTTGCCACAGAGGGCAGGACAAGAGGCAATGGGTTCAAATTACAGCACAGCAGATTTAGATTAAATCACAGGAAAAACTTGGCAACTGTCAGAACAGGAGGACAATGGAACAAACTGCCTAGGGAAGTCATGGACGCTCCATCACTGGAGGTTTTTCAAAAAGAGGCTGGATAGTCATCTTCCTTGGATGGTTTAGACAACAAATTCTGCATCCTGGCAGGGGATTAGACTAGATGACCCTTGCGGTTCCTTCTAACCTATGATTCTATTATTCTAAAAGTGACCTCACTTTGACTGATTATTCACCCAAATGTATCCCAGTTACAATCAGATTTTCCCCTCCCTATGGTTGCAATGTAAGTGCTGCAAACTCCTCTGACTGTACTGTTTTTACGTAGACCACTGGTAAAAATGAACAATAAGAAGTTACTTACTTTCCTAGTGTAGTGATTAGACAGTAGGTAGAGCCATTCTGAACATGGCTTCTTGTAGTTATACACATGCCTGCATTCTGGGCTCGTTTTTCAGCCTTATGCAATACCATGTCCAGCCACAATCACTCTATTTGCCATGAAGCTCAGGGTCGAGCCAGCCTTCAACAAGGCTGCAATGTTAATACAGCGCTAGTCACCCAAGAAAGCTCATGTGTTAATACAGTGCACTGCACCTTCCCTTGCAAAAAGCTGTGTGATGATTAAAGGAAGAAAAGGAAAAACTATACATTCAAGGGAGTTTGTAGCAATTATACTGCAAAACTAGGGCGAGGAAATAGGATTGTAAGCATCTCACAGAGTAGTGTCATGCTGGAAGGTGTTAACTGCCACCAAACACAGACCTGGATGCACTAAGCACCATTCCTTCAAGCTAAATGTGACTGCTGAAACAACAGAAGCCACCACCCAAGGCAGTAGCTACGTGGCAAGGCCGGGACCAGCAGACAGCGAGGGAAGTGGTGGTGAATGTGGCCCTGAGAGCAGTGGCGATGACTTTCTAATGTGCCGGGAGGTGCTCTACCCCCAGTTCTTCTCCAGGCCCCGCCCTGCCTCTTCCCACCCCTGCTCCATCTCATTCCACACCCTCCCCCAGCACGCCCCACCCTTGCTCCTCCGCCCCAGTGGAACAGCCGTGGAACAGCTGATCGCGTCAGGGAGGAGGCGCTGGGTGGGGGGGAGGCACTGATTGATGGGGCCGCTGGTGGGCGGGAGGGAGGCGCTGGGGGGAGGGGAAGGAGCTGATTGGGGGGGGCCGCCAGCCCTGGAGCACCAACGGAGTCAGTGCCTATGCCTGAGAGAGAGTGCAAAGGCAGAGCCCTTTGGGCACAGGACTTGCTGGAAAAGCCGGCTTGGAAATAGTGAGCATAGAAACGGCCTGATATTGTTTTTTTCCTACTGTGTTCAGGGAAACAGGACTTCATGGACATACTTTGTAAACGAACAAGATTGTGCCAAAGAAACACTTGACTCATATCATCCATTTCTCCTCCTAACAGAAAGAGGCCGGCCCACCCCTAAATACTGGCTAACTGCTTGGGCCAAAAGGGAGCAGTAGTTTGTGGGGAGAGGTTGTGAACATGAACAATTTTAAGGCTGGGAAATTCAGAAGAGCTCAGCTTCTATATAGGCACCTTAACAATGGTAACACTTTCAAAAGAGCTCAGCACCCCAGAATGCTTAGCTGCCCTGAGGACTGATCATATATTTCGGTGCCTAGATTGGAAGTGACGTCTCTTTGGAAAATCTGGCCCCAATTTGGGTGCTAAGAAGAGCTGCCTAGAAAACGTCCTTTTCCCCAATATGGGATATTTGGATACAAACCAAAAAATGTTAGCTTGCATCAGAATTTTCTGGGAAAATGTTTACTTTTCAGCCAAAAATATCAAGAACCCCAAAACAGAAAAATGTCAGCCCCAAACTGACAACAACTGAAAATTTTTCGTTTTTCGGCTGAAAATGTTTACTTTTGGGTGCTTGGGTGAAAAATCAGAACATTGTCAAAGAAAGCAAACATTTTCTGTGAACATTTTCGTTTACTCGAAAACCCAATATTCTGCTGAAATATAGTTTTTACTGGAAACTTCAACCCTAGAGCAGAACACTTTAAATCTGGCACCCAGCACTTTTACAACTTTGGGCCTTCCAGCTCAGCTGAAAAGCTCTCGCTTTAAAAGGTAAATAAACACAAAATATTCCAGAATGCACATGTATATGGTTAAATATTACACAGCCATATATCCTAAAACAAAATCATTCAAAGTCACTTTCTCCTTCATTTACCTACCGAGACCTATGTTCTGGCTCTCTAGGCCAGGGGGTCTCAAACTGGGCGTCGATACCCCTCAGGGGGTCATGAGGTTGTTACATGGGGGGTCGCGAGCTGCCACCCCAAACTCCACTTTGCCTCCAGCATATATAATGGTGTTAAATCTATAAAAAGTGTTTTAAATCTATAAGGGGGGGTCGCAGTCAGAGGCTTGCTGTGTGAAAGGGGTCACCAGTACAAACGCTTGGGAACCACTGCTCCAGGTGTATGTCCCCTCCCCTTTCACTCCCACCCCCTTTGCTACAGCTGATAATATTAGTTCATCTAAAGGAGCGTAAGGAAGTCATCTCCCTGCTCTGGTGTGGTCTTAGTCATTACATTAGCTGCTGCAGCACCTTGAACTCACATCAGGTGAGACTTAAAAACTAATAATGAGATATGAAAAGCCTTCCAGTGCACCTTCAGAAATGCATTTGTACTTTTCTCTGTCTGCATGTGTATTCTCTTGGAGCCAGACACTGCATGTGCAATACCAATGGTCCTGGCCACAGCAAAACTCCCAGGGCGCTCAAAATTTCTCTACCAAGACTGAGTCTGGCAAAGTTAGGCAGATATGGCTGGATGGGAGTAGGTTGTAGAAGAGAACCAGCTATAAAGCCAGGGCATGTCTGAGAAGGAAGCAGACACTGACACTAGCTAGCTGGGAGAGTGGGGGAGGAGGAATGTATCTGGGACTGGAAGAGGGGCTTCATTAGGCTGCAGAGAAGGAAGGGAAGGGATCAGCAGTGAGCTGGGCGAAGGAGGAGTAGGAGGGGATTGAAGATCTGAACTTGAGTTTACTCTGTAATGCAGTACAAAAAACAACGTGGGCTTGGTTTAAGATCAGTCTACCAACACAAGGGCTGACTGCATGTGGCTTATTTAATAGCAGCTACCTTATTAATCAAGAAGTAAATTTTGTTTCAAAGGCCTCTTGGAGAACCGTGAAGGTGAAGACGACAACAGGGGCTACATTAATGCCCCATTTTACACAGGTGCCGCTGCACTAGCTCACATAGGGGCACCTGGGAAAAAGACTTTGGGCCTTGGCATTTGTGCCAGGAGGCTGTGATGTTTGCATCATCACACGGCCCTGGCAACCTCTAGGTGTGCCAAACAGTCAAGCCCTGGAAATCCTGCAGGGCAGTTTCAAGGCAGAACCTCAGGGAAGTCCCCTTCCTCCCTGTATCAACTGGAATGGCTGGGACTCGACACCAGCGCAGTTATATTCTGAAACCTCCTCCTCCACTCCCACACCACACAATTAAACACAGAACCTGTATTTTATGAACCATAAAAAGGAAGTTAAAGGGAGTTATCTTAACAAGATAAGTAAAATATTGATAATGTTTTTATCCTTTTCACTTAAACTAAAAGAGATTGTATTCTGTAGGCTGGTCATTCTCCCTCGTTTCCTTTAAGTAGTGTGACTGTTAGACTGCCATGTACTCTAAAATAGCTGCCACAATATATCAACATAAGATACTATTGTCCACTAGTTGCTGGTGCAAACACTCCGTTTAATATCTAAACAGAGGAGGAAGACTGTTTTTATTGGATTCTTCCTCTTCGGATGGAACAGCACTGCCTGGGGCTGTGGTGAAAAATATTGAAGGACTATGCAGAAAGGTAAGAGAGCTTTCAGGAGTGTAACACGTAAGGAATCTGGTTGCTTTCAGTGAACGAAATGGTTTCTCTACAAGCAAATTCCATGGGGGGAAAATAATAACTACAGCTGGGGGCTGGTAAATTCGCTGAAGACTCCAGAACTACACCTGTTTGTAAACAGTCTCTTTGTTCATACAGAGAGGATTATCTCTAAATGGATTTAGGTTTCTCACAGATTTAAAATGCTTCTAATGAATCATTGTTCACTTGGCAGGTGTTTAGCACAGCATCAGATTAATAAGGAGATGATGCTACCTTATGTGATTCTGTGAGGGCACCTGTTTTCAAAAATCAAAGTTCATTCATCATATGACGGTTTAATGAATAAAGGTTATAAATGTCTAACATCAATTCAACTATTCCTTCTCTGTCAGGGGAAAAAATACAGCCGCAAAAAATAATCTGCGTGGCTTGTACATTTTTACACACTTGTTTCTATTTTACTAAAGGCTGAATTAATCTTTGACTATGACACAGAAGTAAATGCATACGGTCTGACATTTCTGTGATTTGAGTGAAGCACAAACTGCACTTCTCCCTCTTAACATTAATGCAAACTGACAATGGTATAGGCCTGAAGTCATGTGACTTTAATCAGCACTGCTCTAAGCCATCAGAATCACATTAATTATTTCAGGACTATCTTTTTGGATGAAGAGAGAACTTGCATTAAAAGCAGGAGATTCTGCTCATCTTCTTAACAAACCTCTTACCGAGCTTTACCGAAAGGTGGACTGTTAGCAGCTGCAGCTATCGGCGCTCACAACAGACTGTCAGTGAACTTATAGTATTGCAAAGACCTCACTCATGTGACTTTCCCAAAGCTATTGGGAAAGAAGTCTCCCTTCTTCACTACCCCTTCAAATAAATGGAAACTTTCCCCTTGTAAATCTCTCATTTCCTGTAAAATATTCATCCCTTTTCCAGGCTCATAAACATCACGTTATTTTTGTTCCACTAGACTAGGAGCTGAGCTTTAATGACACTTTAGACCATAGCTTCTAAGCTATTAGCTAACATGTCAACCAGCTAACGGTTCTACAGGGAAACAAGATTAGAAAGGATAGGAAAATATTGATTTATTTTTCTTCTCTTGCCCTTTTTTTTTTTTTTTTTTTTTTTAAATAAAGGATCCCACACCTGCAGTACAATACTGCTAAAGCCAAGCTAAACAACAAAAGATGCCCTACACAACAATCAAGATATTTCCAGTGCTGGGGCAGCTAACAGTATCCGCTGGAAACTGTAAATATGCATGATTTGTCTTTCTGTAAATACACATGCTTTAATATTTCATAAAATCATTCAGCAGCTGGTGCATGAGAAAGATCAGGGAGTAAATGCAAAAGGTCGGAGTTTATGGACACCGCTGATAGGAATTGCTTGCTGGAAAGAAGGTGGAGCGTCCCGTCTTTCAAAAGGAAAACAATGGCTTTTGGGGGGATTTAGGGGAGGAGGTAACGGAGGAGAAGCTCACTCAGCGGGGAAGATGATCAGTAAACCTCTAGCCTTATTTGCCAACAAGCTCCCTTTCTGTTCTGAATTCTTCTCTCAATTCACCATGCAGCACAAGCTGTGCAAGGCAATCCGTGTTGGAACAGAAAGACAACTTAAAACAATCAACACCCCACATTAAGAAAAAAAAATCAAAACCCCTCACACAAAACAGTAGGTGAGAAGGTACTTACCGACTTTGGGCTCTTCTTTGGGACTGGCAATCCTGAAAAAAGGCAACAAGGAAAAAATAAACATTAGCATATAAATGTTACTTTCCTTTAAGAAAAAATCCCTAGGTGTATCATCTGAATGTAGCCATCTGCAGAGTTATGTCAGATTTCGCTCTAGCATTGGAGTTACCAGTCTGTTCATATCGAATCAAAGAGGAGAGAGAGGGAGAGATCTGCATTAGCTATGCTGACTTGTGCTGCGGCAGCCTGGAGGCTGGGGAAAGAAATTCACAGACCTCAGTGGCCTGGGAAATTGAACACTTGGACAGAATCTCAAACGCTCCCCTGGATTAAGAGAGACTTAGCTTACAATTAAGCCAAGGATATTTCCTTTTGACGCGATTGGCTTGTCAATTTTATCGGACCAATCAGAACCACAGAAGAGAAACAGGTTGATTTTTAAAAAAGTGTCTCTCTAGAAATAGATTTTTAAAAGCAAATTTGTATTGGCTTAGATGAGAGGCTCAGACTGGCAAAGCAAAACAAAAGCACAAAGAGGGATAATCTTTATCCCTAAAAGAGATCATTTACAAATATGGATGTTACTGACAAAATACACACGTTTTCTTCAAGTCCACCCTAGATACATAGCTATATGATCAATTTCAGATTGCTGTAGCTTGAAAATAAAATGCTCAGAATGTCTTGACCCTGATGTGCACGTAGTGGGCTGAGGTGAAAGGTTTAGGTAGTTCTGGATGACGGGAATTTTTGGGGATGATCAATGATCATGATCAAAATGCAAAGAAAAACAATTTAAAGCATGCAGTAGAAGAGAGAAGGGTGATTTTGCCATTGGAAGCCAGCCCAACAGTCAATTTCTATTGACTTCCTCTATCAGTGGCACAATGGCCAATGGCAACGAGCTGTAAACTTGTTGGAGATGACCTACGATATAGGAAAGGCTATTTTGAGCAGACAGATCAAAGAGAAAAAGAAATTATTTTCAATTAAAAAAAAAGCCTCCTGCCTCAAATCTGTTTCCTTATGTGGCATTCCAGAAAAAATAAATATAAAACCAAAACACAGATTACACTGCATATTAAGTGCTCAGTAATTCGGACACTCAAAATCTGCTTTCATCTTTAGGATGCGATTTATGTGGCATTTATGCAGCATTATGTTTCCTACTTTATACACTTCGTTGCACTAAAAACCATGCTCCTGTCTAACTTTTATACAGGAAGTAAAACAAGTTATGCAACTGAAATATGAATTGTTATAGCAAGAAGCTCATCTTACGGTAATTTGCAAGGTATCGTCTCTGAATATGGAATGTCCACAATTACAAATGATAAACAGTACTCGCTTACCGCCTGCTGTCAGACTTGTATGTAAATAAGACTGCATAATACCAAATGCTGTAGTCAGGTTTTATATTAATTGTTTTCAATGATTGGGGAGCATTAGTGCTCTAGACATTATCCTGTTTGGTGCATTAACAGCAAATAACTAAGACCCTCTAGGGCAGTGATTGATTGTTGGGTAGTGGAACATCAAAACTGTTTACACTAAACAAATAAGATTGCAGCTTTGTTCTTCTGCAGACATTGTCTGCATTCATGTAACACACTCAAAGAATAAAGCACCAACAGTTTTCATGGCAAGTCACATTTGTAATAGGCAGTTTATCACATATTATATATTTGCATTCTTTGCAAGAGACACTCTTTCTGATTAAATGGATACATCACCCACACACACACCCACACACCAGAGTTGGCACTATAGCAATCCAGTTGTTCTCCAAAAGTTAAAACTGTCGATGCAACTGAACTGTAGGTTTAAAGTGAACTAGAGATTTAGTTTATTGCACCAGGGTCATTACATGTTAAAATTTAATAAATATGAACTTCTGAACAAACCTCTCCTTCAAAATTTGTCATTAATTTCAGCTGCTACAATCCAAAGAGATCGAAAATGGCTGAGAAATGATGGAAAATACACACAAGGCCATTGTTTGACAGGCCCTCCAAAGGCTCATGAATCTTATTGTGTCACTGCTCTATGTCAGACTTTGCTACAGAGCAAACAATAATTGACTTTTTACCAAAACAAGTAACTGTACATGTTCAAAACACATCAGTAACTTTTGTTGGGACAAAATCGGGTGATAACTTGCATTAATACTTTGCTGTAAAAATTTATTTTAAATCAAGACCTAATTTAAAATCCGAGTTCCTGCAGTTGTGGGCCAAACTTGGAGATAACAGACCCCAGTTTCTAACATGCATTCCCAGCTGAAGGAAAGGATACAGTATAGAGCAATAAGACACATCTGCACGCAGAGACAACTCCTGAGGGGGCTGTTACTAGTGAGAACACACTCATTGAGGGGGAAACTAATGGCACAAAGTAATAGGCGGCGTAACTTTTAGCCAGTTGCCACTGCTCATCAAATTCAGGATGGGAAGGACCAAAGGTGCTACTGGCTGGTGAGTGGTTTATGTAAAGCTGGTGCTAGAATCATAGAATATCAGGGTTGGAAGGGACCTCAGGAGGTATCTAGTCCAACCCTCTGCTCAAAGCAGGACCAATCCCCAGACAGATTTTTGCCCCAGATCCCTATATGGCCCCCTCAAGGATTGAACTCACAACCCTGGGTTTAGCAGGCCAATGCTCAAACCACTGAGCTATCCCTCCCAACCCCTAGCAGATATACATCTGCCTCTGAAACGCACATCGCTACAAGTGGCATCTTGGTTGGAAATCCCAGCAGAAAGGACGAGGACTTAAAAGGCACAAAGAATGAACTACCTGTTTCTCGCTACAGAGGTCATAGCAGGTCATGGTGGAATCCATGCACGGGGGTGGCCTGGGAAAGTCTGTACTGCCACTGTCTAGGTTGTACCAGCTCTGTGGTTAAATACAGACATTTAGGGCCAGACTTTTAAAGGTACTTAGGCCCCTACGGAGATTTTCTAAAGTATCGAGGTGTCTAACTGCCATTGATTTCAAAGCCCACCAGACAACCAAATACCTTTTAAAATCTGTCCCTTGGGCAACAAGGCTGACATCTTCACTATCAAAATATTTTTTAGGAAAGTGCATTCAAATAGCAAAAGAGGGGCTGTTGCCACCAGTTAGCGGTGGTTAAAACAAGACAGCACACCTGGGACACACTCTCCTTATGACCTAGATAAGTGTTTCTCAACCTTTTTGATACCAGGGACTGGTTTACTGCCTTCCTAAACTGTGTCAGGAGATCTCAGGGACCGGTGTCGGTCCACAGCCCTGTCGCTGAGAAACACTGACCTAGAGCCCCTCCAATGGGCAAGGATCCTCATAGAGAAAGTTTACAAATGTGACTCAAATTAAATCAATCAGAAAACACAAATTACTCCCCTGTAAAAAGCCAATGTAATCAAGCAACTGCTTAATGGCAAAATACCAGTGATCGCTGCGCAATCTTTAAATACAAAAAGGGATTGTATTCTAAATTCACAGAGTCACCAAGAATGGGTACATACACGGTTAGTAAAAAAACCTAACCAAATGCAGGGATCTAAATTAAGCCAGTTATCAGTGAGATTATCACAGTTATCTTAACAAAAAGCTCTCATTTTCTTCCCCAGAACTCCCTAAAGCTCTATGTACAGCTGGCCACATCCATCTGCTAGACTATATTTTGGAACATAGGGAGAAAAATGTAAATTGCTCAGCAAGTTTTATATCACAATTTCACTATCTAGAGCAACCTTCCTATGAAACGCTGTGAAGGAGGCATTGTAACTCATGGATTAGACACAGAGTTTTAATTTAATATTAGCTGGTATGTTTATGCTGTTTTAAAACTGCATCATTTTAAATGTCTTTTTGGTATATTTCAAATCTAGAAAGCACTGATAAAAAACAGTTATGCGAGCCATACAAAAGCTGTATACACTGTGTGAAATCAACCCCAAATTCTGCTGTTTCTAGTATATAAAGTATCCAAATTCCAAATATCCGTGTTCACTAAACATATGCAAAAAGCAAGGCTGCACACACTGCAGTCTGGCAGGGTTGTGGTGTCCCCTGAAACATAATAGACAATAAGGGCCACTAGAGGGCTGACAAACTATTTAAAGGGACACTACCCAATTCCTGTATATTACTACTCCTGGGGGAATTTTGTGCCACTGTGCATACGCAGAATTCACGTTCCCCACAGATTTCTTTGTTCCCTTGCAGAAAATGGCTTTCTGACGGGGAAGCTGCAAGAGCAATCACGCATCACTCCCTAGTTGTGCGGGTACATTGTTTCAGGCACCCGAAGCAGCTGGCGGAGAGGTAAATCACCGCAGGGCTGGGGACCACCCTGCCAGTGGCTCCTACCCTGAGCTGGCATCAGCTGCTAATCCTGGCTGGGCTGGAGGCAGGAGAGGATGAGACTTCCTCTTCCCCTGCAAGGAGGGCTGGGGCTGTGTCCGACCTACCCCCAGAAATCTCCCCCAGCTGCAGGAAGCTCAGCATCCTCCCCCTGCTTCCTGCCCCCATCGCTCCTCATCTGTGGGCAGAGGGGTCACTGTACAGGGAGCAGTTCCCCCCCAACATCTGGAGCCCCCTGGCACCCAGACCATCACTACTGAGCTCCCTACACCCCAAACCCCACCCTGACTAGCCCCACGCCCTTGAACCTCCACATCCAGATCCCCAAACCACTGACTCACAACTAGCTGCACCCAGACCCCCCCACCAAGCCCCACTCCTCCAGCACACAGATCCCCCTGCTGAGATCCCCAAACCTCTCCACTGAGCCCCAACCACTTTCTCTTGGAACCCCCTGAAACATCCCATTGCCCCTGCACCTGGAACCCCCTCAATGAGCCTCTGTGCATCCAGATCCCCCACACCCAACCCCCCTCCTCCACTGAGCTACCTGCACCTAGATTGTTCCACACTGAGATCCTGCCTGGTTACGCCTGCCTGCTCCACACCTAGTGCACCTGGCGCAGAGCCCCAGGGGGTTTCTGGGGCAGGCCCAGGCCTTGTGCTGTGTCAGGGTTGGGTGCAGCCTCATCACTGAGTCCGTGTCCCAGGGGTGGAGGATGGAGAGGCTGCAGGGTGATCCCCATCTTCATACTGCCAGTGGCCTGTGCTCCCCACTACCATGCTGGAGCCTCCGCATTTATTTACTGACAAATAAAACTTGCAGAATTTTAAAATATTGTGCACAGCATTTTTAATTTTTTGGCACTGAATGCCCTCAGGAGTAATGTTACAGAAAGATCGTAGACTACTCCACAGTCACATGCGTAAGAGCCGAGGGGTCAAAAGCACTGAATGACTTCAATTCCAAGAGGATTTCAGCTGATACTGAGAGTATTCATCAGCACTTGGCAGGATGGGGTCTTCGAACAAGTGGCGGCAAATTGACTGGTAGTCACTGAATCATAGAATATCAGGGTTGGAAGGGACCTCAGGAGGTATCTAGTCCAACCCCCTGCCCAAAGCAGGACCAATCCCCAACTAAATCATCCCAGCCCAAGCTTTGTCAAGCCTGACCTTAAAAACCTCTAAGGAAGGAGATTCCACCACCTCCCTAGGTAACCCATTCCAGTGCTTCACCACCCTCCTAGCGAAAAAGTTTTTCCTAATATCCAACCTAAACCTCCCACACTGCAACTTGAGACCATTACTCCTTGTTCTGTCATCTGGTACGACTGAGAACAATCTAGATCCATCCTCTTTGGAACCCCCTTTCAGGTTCAAAAGCAGCTAATCAAATCCCCCCTCATTCTTCTCTTCTGCAGACTAAATAATCCCAGTTCCCTCAGCCTATCTTCATAAATCATGTGCTCCAGGCCCCTAATCATTTTTGTTGCCCTCCGCTGGACTCTTTCCAATTTTTCCACATCCTTCTTGTAGTGGGGGGCCCAAAACTGGACACAGTACTCCAGATGAGGTCTCACCAATGCCGAATAGAGGGGAATGATCACGTCCCTCGATCTGCTGGCAATGCTTCTACTTATACAGCCCAAAATGCTGTTAGCCTTCTTGGCAACAAGGGCACACTGTTGACTCATATCCAGCTTCTCATCCACTGTGACCCCTAGGTCCTTTTCTGCAGAACTGCTGTTTAGCCAGTCGGTCCCTAGTCTGTAGCAGTGCATGGGATTCTTCCGTTCTAAGTGCAGGACTCTGCACTTGTCCTTGTTGAACCTCAGATTTCTTTTGGCTCAATCCTCTAATTTCTCTAGGTCCCTCTGTACCCTATCTCTACCTTCCAGCATATCTACCACTCCTCCCAGTTCAGTGTCATCTGCAAACTTGCGGAGGGTGCAGTTCACACCATCCTCCAGGTCGTTAATGAAGATATTGAACAAAACCGGCCCCAGGACCGACCCTTGGGGCACTCCACTTGATACCGGCTGCCAACTAGACATGGAGCCATTGATCACAACCTGTTGAGCCCGATGATCTAGCCAGCTTACTAACCACCTTATAGTCCAATCATCCGGCCCATACTTTTTTAACTTGCTGGCAAGAATACTGTGGGAGACCATATCAAAAGCTTTGCTAAAGTCAAGGAATAATACGTCCACTGCTTTCCCCTCATCCACAGAGCCAGTTCTCTCATCATAGAGGCAATTAGGTTAGTCAGGCATGACTTGCCCTTGGTGAATCCATGCTGACTGTTCCTGATCACTTTTCTCTCCCCTAAGTGCTTCAGAATTGATTCCTTGAGGACCTGCTCCATGATTTTCCAGGGACTGAGGTGAGGCTGACTGGCCTATGAGTCAATGTTTAGTTTTCATTTCCGATCAGAACAGCCTGAGAGATGTTTGCAAACAACAGCAAAGCAAATGGTAGATGAACTGGGTTGAAAAGGTCAAGAGTTGGTTTCGCCATTATTTTGGCTAGAGCACAGAATGCAGGACAGCAGGAAATTAATAAAAACACAAAAAATCATTAAGGATTGTGGCAGTGGGCTAACATTTACTGGGGGAAAACAGCTGCATGAAAAAATAAGCAACCCACTGAATACTGCTTTTTTACATTGTGCTGAATAATAACCAAAAAGGGTATCATCCACCAAGACACATATTTGGCAAGAGGTGCAGAGAAATACTGGAGCCAGAGGTAAAGGCCTACTTACCCAGCAGCACACATCAATCTCTATGTTTTCTGAGTGAAAAACAAGGAGCTCTAAGTAATTAACAGTAATGGCCATTCATGTTGTTGGGGAAAATAATAATTCTGAATAAACCATTGCCAAAAGATGTTTAATGAAGGATGCATACTATTTTTAAAAACTGATGGGAGCTGCTCTTTTCCAGATTGAAAAAAAACCACCCACGCAGTAATTGAAAAAAAAGAGAGCACAAGTCTGCATACAGCCATAAACAGCACCATCAAGAAAAAGACCCAGTCCTGCAACAGTATAACTTTTCTGCTTGTCATAGTGATCTGCATTATAACAGCGTTACTGTACTAGCATAAAGATAAGCTATGCAATATTAGCTTTAAGCCAAAGAATAATTTGCACCGAAGGAATGCAGGCCTGCTATAAATCAAAGGTTGGTGACTAGCAAACAAAATGAACAATGCTCCAGTTCTAAAATGCTAATGCTTGAGAAACGTGTTTTTTAGGAGCCCAAACACAGGTATTATTAACCCACTGGCATGAGCAAATAGAGTTCCCAAAAACCACACTACAATATATTATTGCCGTCGACAAGAATTTCAGTCCCAGTGGACCTTAAGAAGTTAAATCATATCCTCAATTATTATTCGCTCCTGTTTTGGATGCTAAACAAATTACCAATAATTTGAATTTTGATTCTGTGGTCATACTTTCAAGGTCTCAAATAAGAACTTATATTAGAAGTAATAAGAAAGATGTGAAACTTTAATAAAATGCTAATTGATTACTCCAAGTATATCAATGCAACTGTGTAACAAGATATGTATCACTTAGCTAGTCGTTTACCACTAATAAAGATGACATTACAGTAATCAGATAGCTTGAGGGATTGGTAATTACATAAAGAGTCACCATTTCATGACCAAAGCAGTTTCACCCACTCTTATGATTTTATTGCAAATCTCATTAAATTAAATCTTTTTCTTAAAGCCCAAGCCCCTGGATTCATGTGTTTCTCTGAGATTCTCAGCATTCATTACAAAACCCAGTATTTCTAGTCCTGGTTGTGAAGAAAAGCCTGAGAACGTGAACCTTAAAGCCTCCAATACAAGAAGTAAACTAAAGTGAGCCCTTTTAAAAAATAAAAATGATGATTTGTAGGCCGTTCTCATGATTTTTGGCACATGACTCTCATGTTTTGATCACTTGGGGCAGACAACGCTGCCAGAGGTTGCCGCCGTCTGAAGGCTCTTCACTGAACGAACTGCAATGAATTCAGTGTCTCAATCCAATTTCCAGTGCACAGTTGTCTGAGTGTAAGTCCCAGCACCGTAACAACAGGCACGTCTGCTGGCAGGTCAAGCAGAAAGGCCAAGTACTCAGTGAGCATGGACGCTGAACTACCTCCGACCGTTCGAAGGGATGCCCTCCAGGTTAAGCACTGAGGCACATCGGTGAAGGAGCGCACAAAAACATGTTCTGCTGTTGTCAGTGTTGCATTCGTTCTGATCACAAGCAATTTTTATCTCCGGGGATTTTATAGCACTATTAACAAGGTATAAATTCACACCCCAATAATGTTCCGTTTGGGACAAGCTCTCTTCTTTTGTGTGTGTACAACTGCCACACAATGGGCTTATGGGCACAACTGTGGTATTAGTATCAATAAACAACGTTTTCAATAATCAGCTGATATATTAAGTGAGAGGCCTATTCCAGCCACTGGAAGGTAAGCAGGTGGATTGTGACGGAACACAATGGAGTTATACCCACTTTCAGGAGGGCTGAATGTATTAAAATTCAAATCTACATTTACTCTAAAATAAATGAGGGGCTAAACAGAACTCTTTCAATCACTGGATTCAAAGCATTCCCTAAAATCCGAACCCTTTAGACACAGAGGGGAGTTAACTAGTCCTAGAACGCAGAGTTTATTTGTCCCTTCCACTCCTATAGTTCTACGATTCTGTCACTGAAAATATCTCCTTGTTGGTTCCTCCATGTACCACAGTGCTCCTGACCTCTTGTGACAGCTTGGGCCTGCCACTTCCCCGCCCTGGAACTCGGCCTCCCCTCCCACGCTTCATCTGCCTTGTTTATCGAGAGGGTGAGCTCTGCAAGGCACGGACTGTCTCTCACTGTGGGTATGTCTGCCCTGTATTCTTAGCACACCTAACCCGACTCCCATCCACATCCCAAAACTCCAGCTCAAGTTAAGTGGGATCTTGAGCTTGAGGTAGCTGGTCTATCATGGGGGTGGGTTGGAGCTGAAATGCCTCTGAAGCTCTAGAAATGCCATGGGAATTCAGCGCCTAGCACAAAGGGGCCCTGATCCCAACTGGGGCCTCTAAGCGTTACTGTCATATAAATAATAAGAAATAAAAATAACTGTACGTTTAGTACCCCCCCCCACACACACACACAGAGGGTGCACCATGGTCTGGATGGGGAAAAAAAGAATCACATTAAGAACATGAAGGTATATCTGTAGTTAAACTCAGAATGGAGAGGTACAGAACTGACAAGTGCTAGGGTATTTATTATAATGCATAGTTGGTTTCAAAATAAAAACGTAATCAAATAAAACTCAAACCATTAGGAGAGACTTACCGTCCCTGTCAACTTTTACCGACTCACGACTGCTGTTAAGGGACTATTACTCTCCATTTAATCAATTATACCAATAAACGGAGCCAGGCACCTTTTCCTTGAAGCCAGGCACCTCATTAATTCTGTTATTGTTGATATTACGATGTTTAATCAGTCTTACTGCAGCCTTTTCGCCCAGCCTGGATGTGGCCAAGAACTACATTAAACACAAACTTGTAGTCACTGAAGCTGTCCCACACGCTCAGCATATAAAGGTAGGAGGAAAGGGTTTGGTTTTAGAAGCTAGAATAAAATGTGCTGCATTCCCCTAGCTTATTATTCCAAGTCTGCACGATTCGCTGGTATGTGAGAAATGTTGAGGGAACCGTGAGGCACGTCTCAAGTTAAATTGGCATCGTTTAATGCATCGTATAAGGTTCTGCTGTGCCACCTTGTGTTACATCGCATCACATCTGATATAAAACAACGGTGCACGGCTTGACTTGCTCCTACACTACAAGTTCAACAATTAAGAAAAAAAACTTTCAAAACCCACAAACGTAAAAAAAAAACCACACCTTAAAAGTGTCATAGTTTTAGTAATTCTTTTCTTAAGCCAGCCCCATCTTTTCCTCTGAAAGGGCCGATTCCCTTCTGAAAGTTAAAGTAGTTCACACAGTGAGAGGATTTCAGGCAATTTGCTGCTAGGAAATCCTTTGATTTTTCTTGATGATTTATAACTGATCTGAACTCTTCCATACACCATGAGAGTTGCATTCCTGAGACTCACATACACTACACTACTACGTACAATTTTAGGAAATCATTTTAGCCCTTAAAAAAAGGAGTTTTGTGATGAAACACCATGAACTGTATCAGTTACTGACTTTTACCCTATCCTAATATTCAAAGTGACTGTGGAGATCAGATGATGTACACATCTATGAGGAACAAACAGTCTGACACAGATGTGTCACACTACCGTAAAAATGAACGGTAACTGATGTAACACTAATATTTGCCCTAAATACAGATTACATGGGCATTTATCAGTTTGCTCCACTCCACTTCATGCTCAAATAGTAGCAACACTAGATACGTTGATTATAGGTAGTGGAGATAAAAACAATGCTATGTTTTAAATGACTAATGGATTAATCTTGGGTAGTTTTATACACCATACCATCAGAAACTGGAGAGTCCTATAGGCAATAAAAATGCATACATATCAGTGTTTCCAATTCTCACAATTTTGTCACGAGTGTTGTGGTATTTGGTGATTCCCTTAAAGCTCCAGATCCAGGAGTCAGGTGATTACGTAAGACTCTCAGCTTTTACTAAAAAAAAGTTTCTAGTTGACATGTCTACAGCAAAAAAAGCTTGAAAATAAGAACCCCGAAAGCTCCAAAACATAGCAAAAAGAATCCCCACATTTAATATTTTAAAAATCTCATGAAATCAAGTATATTTCTTGATTTGTAGGAACCTGGCTCATGATTCTAGAATGCCTAGGGCTGGCAATACTGACTTTTGTTTCTAGTACCAGATTCTCATTTGATTTGGATTACTTTCATTTAGCCATTCACACCAGAGTTTCTAAGTTAAGTGACATGATTTAGATTCCTCTCTCTGTCTCACATTAACGAATTAGCAGCAATTTTAATCTAAACTGAGGCCCAGTCTCTTTGTTTGTGGGTCTAATTTGCGCCTGCAAATGCCCTTTTAGTGCAAACATTAGTAACTATACATCAAGACAACTTGATATGCGACTATTAAAACCTGAACACACACTTCACTGCAGGCATTGAAAGACCGGGTGAAATCCTGGCCTGAAGTAAACTGAAGTTTTACCATTCACTGGGGACAGGATTTCACCCTCTGTGGTTTTTGTGGATGCAAGCTGTGGCCACAAAATGTATAAATATTATTAATGCGAAGAACTGATTTAAAAAGTTAGTTGAGGCTTATTTTTGTCACAAAAGAGAAAACAAGTTTCAGTCGGGCTGCTTTACACACCAATTACTGGAAATCAGTGCACCATGCTGCATAGCAATATAGACCACTGTCCCAAAAAGGCACATCTGATGCTCCTTTGCCGCTTAGACAGAAGAGGTAACTTTCATTGTGAATGTGAAAAACACACCCTTACCAAAATGTTCATATGAAATATGAACAGGCCTGGCAGAATTCAATTTTAATTTTTTAAAATAGTTTCAAAGGATAATATTATGGGTTTTAAACTATTTTTTAAAAATCTATTGAAAGTTTCATGGTTACGAGAAATGATGGGAGAGCTCAGACAACAATTATTTAATGACACTAGGTATTGATATTCAAAAAGTTAAAGCTTTCTAATCATTACAACACAAACCGTCAACATCACATTTCAAAATATACCAAGTAAATATTCTGAAGTCAAACGTTAGTAAGTTCTCAAGCAGATTTTTCTTACTTTGTCTATCTATAAATTGTTATCATCATTGATGGAAACATTTTGTCATCGGTTGTGTGCGTACTGTGAAATCAACGTTTGCCAACATTTACTGATAAAGATCTAATCCTTCCAAGCCTATCTAACTCTCAACTTTTTCCTAACCTTTCATTTAATCTATTCTTCTGATTTTAGCCAATTCCTGTTTCTGTTACTCTGTAAACTAGTTACTAAGCGGAATGACCATGGTAAGAGACTGAGAAAATGTGATATTTAAACTTGCTTTAAAGTCTCACCAAGTTTGTGAGCCTTGTTAGAATTTATTTCCACTCAATGGAGAGAAGAGAATGGGCAAAAGATGACCAGATACTTTGGGAAAGAGAAGTCACCATTCCCAGATTTAAATGTTCCTTCAGAACTGCTACTTCTCCACTAATCAAGTAATCCATGAAAAACAGGAAGCGTATGTTAAAATTATATTAACTTTGGGCCAGTGCTTTAACTTGCCCCCTAATTTATTTTTACTAGAGAAAAAATTCCAGTATGAGAAAATGTTCATGAAATTTAACGTGTATTTTTCAATGCAATTTTCAGACCAGCTCTAATTTTCACTCATCTGATTTCCTCCTTCCCATACAAATTTCTCTAAAGGAAACAGTAACTTGAAACAGCACATGAAGTTAACTGATTTATTACATATTTTAAAGATTTCTAATAAGAGTCCTAATTAAATGAAGAAAACACCTTGTAATACAGAATCTTAACTATCAAATCAGTTTAGTTTTCTTCTATTTTTAATCATGCTACAATTCTGACACATATTTACATCATTTTTCACCTTATCTTTGGCACTTATAAGCTATCAAACATAAGCCATCACGATCTATTCGTGGATAGCATTATTCATGCTAAAGCACCATGGAGTATTACCTTGTATATTTGCAAATAGCTTATACAGAGATGATAAGGTGTTGGTGAAGGATCCAATGAACAGGTTTCAAGGGAGATGACTGAATACAAGTGAGTGTGAAGCTCTGCTTGTTTTATCCATGACAGAGGGTTAGGAGAGAGAAGCCAAGGAGAAGAGAGGACTCCTGAGATGGGATTTGAAAAGAGCTAGGGTCAGTCGGGCACGCCATATGGCAAGAACATCAGGCTGATTTCCAAGGACCAGGAATTAGAGATGTTTCTGATGAAGGAAGAAGCTGCCACAGTTTGGGCTAATAGTTTGGTCAGTTGGGACGTAAGGGAGACCAATTATAATTGAGGGAATTACAACACTCAAGATGAGACTGGGGGAGGACACAAGGTAGGGCGTTTTGAAGGATCTGGTATTTACTACTGGATTGCAATGAACACCAATGATTTAAAAGAAAAAAAAACACAGGAGAAAATTATTTCCATTAGCAAAATAGTCAGGTACGCTAAGATCAAACTGTTGCTTCAAAAAGTATTCAGGGCCACACATTTAATAAAAGCAGGGAGTTCAACAAGTCAGATACACCACCCTGCTCCCCACCCAGAAAATAAAAGTAAATCACTGGGAATGCAGATTAAGACACATTTATGATGTTAGGCCCTGATCCAGCAATCAGACCACCACAGGCAGATCTTTGCATTCATGCACAAGCTATGCTGACATTGACTTCAATCTGGCTCCATTTGCCTCTAAAGGTCCACCTGAATAGACACAACTGCAGGACCAAGTCCTCAGTCTGTGTGAAATACCCTTTTCCCCAACAAAGAAAAAATAAATGAAAATGCTGTTTGAAACAGGAACCCTGTCTTCCCCTTTCTAAAGCCCTGGCACATGCACAGACATGCTATGGTAACAGTCATATCGTTTCAGGGTTGTGATCTTGTCCTGAATGCGATCTGGATTCTCTCTCGATTCAGCAGCTGCTATAACCGTTTGAAATTTTCTGGCAGCTAGGCACTTAAGCAGCATGACTTTCGAATCACTCTTCACTGCAAGCCTAAAGGGCAAACAGAAGTGAGCGGCTTGTTCAACAGAGTTCAAGTCTCCGGCAATAGCTAATTGCAGGCAGCTATAATTATGATGGTTTCGCATCATTAGGGAAAGCGGCTAAAAAGCAGATATAATACTAATGATGTGAGATTAGATATTGCTTTTCGTTTGGGTCCATTAAATGATCTTTCTGCAGTGCTAGCGATAAGTTGGGTAAAGTGAAGGGATTTCTTCTTCTGTGAGGGGACTTTTGCTAAGCAACATGTATCCAGCCAGTTCTTTAGTTTAAAGGCCTGAAACTAAAAGGTGTGGAACACCCTGGACACTCCCGTGGAAGTCAGCAGGAACTGAGGCCACTCAGTACCTTGTACAATCCTGGTCCAAAGGAGTAGCACTATTGGTTGAGGATTCAGCCAAAGACTTTGCTGTTGCCATTGATTTTATATGGAAGGCACTCCGCTATTAGGGTGATAGGTGGCAGTATAAAACTCTAAGATAGATAAATACATGTTGTTTATACAGTTCCCTGCTGTAACCTTCAAAATCTTCTGCCTACCCTCAGCTGGCTCTGAAACCCCAGCCAGACCGCCTCAAAAGATTAGTCTTCCTTTCTCAGGCAGCTCTCCGTCTCCAAGTAGAAGTGAATTTGGTGCTAGTGGAAAGTATTTAGAAATTGAAGATCTCTGTTTATCTACTCATGAAGTTAACTGAGCATTAACCCTGGTCTTGGAGTAGGGTAGAAGGATGCATCTTTGAGAGGAATACGTAGATCAGACTCCAGACCCATTTTATCATTGGCTTTTACACCAACCAGGGTACAGCTAAGCACCAATTGGGACAGCTGTGTGGAGGGGGACACCAGTTCCGTCAGAACTACAAAAGAACCCCACCCAACAGTAAGTTACGGAATACCAGGCAGATGGCAACAACTTTTGGTAACTACACTTGGCTATATTAGAACCAGTGATCTGAAGGTGAAAGATTTGTATCTTGCTTTGAACCCCCTAACCTGAGGTCATTCTAAAATTAGGAATAATAAATAAGACAAATATTCTCTCATAGTTAGATATTAGGTCTTATTTACACCAGGAAATTAACTAGAACAGCTATTCGAACAATTAACAGAACAGAGGGTCCACACAGAGAGCTATTCCGGAATAGCTTATTCCAGTCAATTTCCTCATGTAGACAAGGCCTTAATGAAAAGGGATTCTATGGAATTAGGGTAACCAGACAGCAAGTATGAAAAATCGGGATGAAGGTGTGGGGATAATAGGAGCTTATACAAGAAAAAGACCCAAAAATCGGGACTGTCCCTATAAAATTGGGACATCTGGTCACTCTATATGGAATGAACATTTTTAGTATTGAATCAACTTTGAAGCACCAAATACAAGGAAAGGATTTCATTTGTTTGAAAGCTCCAATATTAATAGGACATCAGGTTATAAATAACATTTAAAATAAAAATTTCCTATACTTACTATTTGATTATTAACAATACTTCAAGTTTACTGAAACTGAAATAATTTGTACGATTGTAGGCCACGATCCTGCAAAGACTCACACTTGACTTTGGACTAGGTAAGTAGTAGTGTTTGTATAGTTTTTGAATTCCTCGAAGCATGAAAAGTGAAGAGAGACTAGTGAATTTCACTTTTGTTTCTATCTAGATTCACTTTCAGGTTCTCGTGCATATGCAGAATACTGCAATGTGCAAATACTGCAAGACAATGCTAAAATCCTAAGAGAATAGGTGTTTCAACTTTATACTTTTTACAAAGTGTCCTGTATTTCCTCTCTCAAAACAACTGCAAGACTTGGTTGGCACAACCCATCTAATTTCTGGAAGTCAAAGCTTCAGCTGAAGCTACATTACAGTAAATATTTTACAGGCCGCTCTCCGTGGCTATGCGCTTTGCATTTCAACAACTACGCGTAATTGTCGGGAGTGCACCAGTGGCTTCGAGCTGGCTGAGCTTTTCACATAGATTACACATCTCTTTCTGATATTTTTCTGCCTGATTAGTAATCACTACTGACAAATCCTTTGGACAGTTCTGAGCACGAGCGTCAGTGTGATGGGGATGATTCCGGCAAAGTCTGATTGAATGCAAATGTTATGTTAATAAAAGAATGCCTGACGGCAAGCTCTCCTAGCACTCTCTTCACTGGACACCAGGGGGAGGAGGAAAGGACAGCCAGCAGAGAGATCTAGAGAAGAACCACTTCAAGAGGCATGAAGGATCTTATCACAGAATGGAGCCAAGTACACTTCTGGAATCAGATCAAAATAAACAGCGGCACTTTGTCTAGGGCAGGCACTTCCAATAAAGGAACTGGCAGAGGCAATGCAAGGTAAAGTTACCGCAGAGAGGATCGAAGTCCATCGGATCTAAACACCAGAGTCACAGCGCATCCTAGCTAACTACATTCTCCAACTTTTAAACCAGACACTCTGTTTTCCACATTGTAGCTAGCCTCATGCTTATGCAGTAACTCCTCACTTAACATTGTAGTTATGTTCCTGAAAAATGCGACTAAGTGAAACGATGTTAAGCGAATCCAATTTCCCCATAAGAATTAATGTAAATGGGGGGGTTAGGTTCCAAGGACATTTTTTCACCAGACAAAAAACTATTTTTATATATATAATATATATATATAAAATATATTACACACACACACACACACACACACACACAGTATATGTTTTAAACAAACAATTTAATACTGTTCACAGCTATGATGATTGTGAAGCTTGGTTGAGGTGGTGAAGTTAGAGGGTGTAAGAGGGTGGGATATTTCCCAGGGAATGCCTTGCTGCTAAATCAGCGGTTCTCAAACTTTTGTACTGATGACCCCTTTCACACAGCAAACCTCTGAGCGTGACCCCCCCATATAAATTTAAAAATACATTTTTATATATTTAACACCATTATAAATCTTGGAGGCAAAGCAGGGTTTGGGGTGGAGGCTGGCAGCTCGTGACCCCCCCATGTAATAACCTCATGATCCCCTGGGGGGTCCCGCCCCCCAGTTTGAGAACCCCTGTGCTAAATGATGAACTAGCACTGGGCTGAGCCCTCAAGAGTTAACACATTGTTGTTAATGTAGCCCAGGCCTGCACAACTCGTAAAGTGGCGAGGACCACATTCCTCCAAAGAAAACAGCTGAGGGCCGAAACCTCCCGGCCCCGCAGAAACACCCCGCCCCAGGGCCGCCCAGCCCTGCGGAAACCAACCCTCCTTCCCCAGCGCCGCCCCACCAAAACAGCTGTGGGCCAAAAAGGAAGGTTGGGGGTGGGGAGGTGATACTTTATTTTAAAATCAACCAGGGGCCCCCAGCTGAAGAGGTGGCTGGGAGCCCTCAGGGGCAAATTAAAGGGCCCGGGGTTCCAGCGGCTGGGGGTTTTTTGCTGCCCCAAGCAAAAAAAAAATTTGGCTGCCCCCCGTCCCAGCCCTGGGCTCCCCCCTGTACCCCCCCTGCTGCCCCAGTCCTGGGCTCTCCCCCCCCCCACACCCCCGGCCCCCCCAGCGCTGCGCTTCCCCCTTTCCTCCCCACCAGTGCCCTCCCCCCACCCCACTGCTGCCCCAGCCCTGGGCTCCCCCCCACCAGTGCCTCCCCCACACCTCCTGCCGCCCCAGCCCTGGGTCACTGGTAACTCGCTCCCAGGGCGGGTCATTCAGCAGGAATTTTGGATGTGCACAAAACACAGACAGGATTGGTTCCCATATGGTTACAGAGCTGCAGTAAAGTGGAACAATTTTCAGCTTGTGTGATAGGAGAATATCTGGATGCATATTATAAGACTGTCCTCCATAAATGAGGAAAAGTTGAGGTGCCTTTATTATTCTTTTGTTCCACTCTTTCTTTCTATGGGGAATTTGCCAATGCAGTATCACGGTCTTCCTTTTAAACAAACAAAAAAAAGGCAATGGCTGTTGAAAATAGCAATTTCAGTCTAATAAGCATTTCTTGCTCAATTTTATCCTACTTTTTCTACAGCAAGTTACAGTGGATCAGTATATTTGATTTGGGAGAAATGAAGTAACAGCTGCCCAAACTGAGCTTGAGCACTTCTGAATTTTGAGGTGTTCAAATCTGGAAGGCAGGTGCTGAGGGTGGGGGGGGGCTGTGTGCTCTGCGGGGGAGCATGGCAGCAACGTGTCTGGAGCTGCTGGAGCCAGACACGGTGGTCTGAGTGGCACGGTAAGGGGGCTGGGGTTGGAGAAGGGGTAGGGGTTCCGGGGACAGTCAAGGGACAGGGGTTGGATGGGGCGGAGGTTCGGGGGGGCAGTCAGGGGACAGGCAGCAGTTGGATAGGCATGGGACTCTCAGGGGTTCATCAGGGGACAGGTAGGGGGTGAGGTCCTGAGGGGAAGTCGGGGGGATCTCAGGAGGGGGCGGTGGGGGTCAAGGAGAAGGGCGGTCCAGAGAGGGGCGGGGGTCCCAAGGGGCAGTTAGGAGCAGGGGCGGCTCCAGGCCCCAGCACGCCAAGCTCGTGCTTGGGGCGGCACGCCGCGGGGGGCGCTCTGCCGGTCGCCGGTCCCGCGGCTCCGGTGGACCTCCCGCAGGCGTGCCTGTGGAGGGTCCGCTGGTCCACCGGAGCCGCTGGACCAGCGGACCCTCCGCAGGCACGTCTGCGGGAGGTCCACCGGAGCCGCGGGACCGGCGACCGGCAGAGCGCCCCCCGCGGCGTGCCGCCGTGCTTGGGGTGGCAAAATTGCTAGAGCTGCCCCTGGTTAAGAGCAGGGGTCTCGGGAAGGGGCAATCAGCGGCCGTGGCCAGGGATTCAAAGGGCTCTGGCCTGCCTGCAGCCACGGGGAGCCCAGAGCCCTTTAAATCCCAGCTGCGGCCGGGAGTCAGAGGGCTCTGGGCTGCCCGCAGAGCGCCCTGTGCGGGGGGATTCAGAATCCCCCCCCGGGCCGCACAGTGAGGCTCCGCGGGCCGCATGTTGTGCAGGCCTGATGTAGCCTCTCACTCTACAAAGCAGCAGGAATGGAGGGGAGAGGAGACAGGATGGCAGACAGAGACAGACACACCCTGTGTGTGGGAGACAGAGAGATACACGCTGCCCCTTTAAGTACGCTGACCCACTCTTAAGTGCATTGTGTTTTTAAGTGGATCAGGAAGTTGAGAGAGCAGCTGCTGCTCCAGGCTCTCTCTCTCTCCCTGTCCCCACCCTGCCTCCATGTCCCCAGCCTGCTCTATATGGAGAAGAAGGGGTAAGTGGGGTGTAGGAGTGGGGGAAGGGGGACACCCTGACATTAGCCCTCCCTTTCTCTCCCCCCAACAGCAAGCAGGAGGCTCGGGGAGCAACTGCAAGGCAGAAGGCAAGAGCAGTGGGGGGAGGGATAGCTGCAATTGCTAGCCTGCTGACAGCTGCTGCACAGGGAATTTAGGGGAGCTGCTGGGGGGCTGCCGGTCCACCCTGGTTCCAAGCCCCCACCAGCTAGCTGCAACAGGCTGCTCTTCCTGCAAGCAGTGGGCAAAGCAGGCGGCTGCCAAACGATGTTAGAAGGGAGCATTGCACAACTTTAAACAAGCATGTTCCCTAATTGATCAGCAACATAACAACGTTAACTGGGATGACTTTAAGTGAGGAATTACTGTAACATAGAATATCAGGGTTGGAAGGGACCTCAAGAGGTCATCTAGTCCCACCCCCTGCTCAAAGCAGGACCAATCCCCAGACAGATTTTTGTCCCAGATCCCTCAAGGATTGAGCTCACAACCCTGGGTTTAGCAGGCCAATGCTCAAACCACTGAGCTATCCCTCCTCCCCTATATTTTGCTAAATTTATGAACCATGATTAGCAACCTCTCAGGGTAACTTCATTTTGATGTGGAGAGAAGCTCATTTTAATGATTTATTGGGCACCAGGGTCACAACAAATTCAAGCTTCTGTACCATGACAACCTGCAACTCAGAATTGCAAATACAATGCAATTAGATACAAATGCCAAGACAACTAGGCCTCTAGATACAAGGATAAGTCAGGAGATTGGTACAAAATCTGAGACACTTATAGCAACTCCACAGCTATCTGTGTTCATCAATCAATCCGCATGCTGGAAAAGATGAGGTAGAGAAGAGATTCATTAATATTAGCAGTAGACTGACCATTTACTTTCCCATTAAAACTCAATACCTTGATTTCCTCATCAAACCGTCTCATTATACCCCAGCGGCAAAAGAAGGATGATTGAACGTCGGCCACAGTTCGACTAACTAATGTACAGTGGTAACAGAGATCTTTATGTTCTTTCCAGGAAGATTAATAATATCTGCTGTTTCCTTTCCAACTGTAGTTGGAGAAACTTTCTACCAAATACATAAATCAAACATGAGACTTATGGTGTATTTTAAAGGCTCTCAATATTAGAGTGATTTTAAATTACTCAGATTCTGCAGATACCAGTAATAAAACTAGAGAACTCGTCTTAATATATTCCATTCCTTACTTTTTAATTTATTATAAAAATATAAAATTCAATAAAATTTTTGAGGCGGAAGGGAAGGAAAGTATTCATTTTACTACAGCCCTCATTCATTGCTCAATCTGTGCACTAGAATCCTTGGCTGTAGTTCACAAGAGATGAATCTGGAGACACCTGACAGGTGCCGGGATTTTCAGAAATGGATGAGCACCCACCACCACCTCAACACTGGCCCCACAAGGTGTCAAGACAAGCAACCGCAAAATCACCAATCACCTTGGAAAAGGTAGGTCCCGCTAATAACCGTCCCACCCCCTGTCCTGGCAAACTCAAAACATGCAAAGTAAGATCCCAATCTGCAAGCCAAAGGGACTTTGCAAGGGGATGAAAGGACTTTGTGTGTTAGCAGGGGCCTTAATTTACACCCTTATGTTAAGCACGTTCTTTACCAGGGGCTGATTAAAGGGAAACAACTGGAGAGCTGAAATGCAAACGAAATCAAGTACAGCAACACACTTTGGCCACCCCTCCTTCACTCGCCACGTGTGTGCGGTGGCAGGGCCATCCAGTACACCTTTCTGGAACACTTGTTCCCCACTGACATTCCCTAGCCCTTGCTGGCTTGATGCTGACTCCACTACAAACCATTTGGAAAGCCGGTAGAGAAGTATTCCTGCGCCAGATGTTCCCCACGGCTTGGCTAGGAGGCGGCATTCAGCACATAGTTACAGTCTTAACTCTGTGCTTCTTTTAGCGCTGCAGCTCATCTCTGACAGCTTGACCCGGCCCGGTGTAGGCATCAATGGCGGCGCAGACATGCGCAACGTAAAAAGTGGCGTGTGGTGCAGGGAGCACAGAGGACACTTGCTCAAGTCCCGGTAGCAGTGACGCTGCAGCAGCATGGGGCTGCCTGGAACCCTGGCTAATTCCACACAGGGCTTGTCCCCACCGTAGCCCAGGCTGCTGCAGCTTCCCTGCTCCAGCACCTGAGCTAGCGAGATGAAAGCTAGCTCGGGTCGGTCTCCACAAGCTGCAAAGCATCCCGGTGATTGCAGTGTAGACAACCTCCCTAAGAAGGCAGCAACAGCTGCTGTGCAGGCACCAAGTGACGCTGGCCTCCTAGCAGCAGTGAGACCTACAAGGGGAATGTCTCATTAGCCTACTTCTCCTCATTACACTTTGCCTTGCACTTATGGAATTAGAAGCCCAAGTCTACACTCTCCCATACACGCTCACTACACCCAGAACCATTTTTACCATGTTTTATTCTTTCCACTAGGCATTTGGTGGTCAAACAGCATCTCATCAACATCTTCTCCTCCGGCTCATCCCTCTTTGCCTTGTGCTTATATATCCATAAACCCATGTAAGCCCCACACGTTCCCTCTCCTCTCGCACGTTGCTCCCCTCCACCACCCCCCCCTTTTTTTTTTTTTTTTTTTTTAAATAAGCACAGCAGGAGCTTATGACTTACTATTGCTCAGTGGAGGTTGTCCCAGCACCTTTCTGGGACACTGTGCTTTGCAAAGACACAAAAAAAAGAGGTGAAACTTCATCAGGATTGCTAAACTCCTAACAGATGCCAACTGAGCATGCTCAGAAGTAATTTTTCAATTGCTTAAAACTTTCTGAGTTTAAATATTTTTTTTGGCCCATCCCACATCCGGAGAAGGGCTGGTCCTGCAACGAGGACTATGCACGTTCAAAGTTCGGCGAGTGATTTTCCCTGGATATTTTTGAGTTATTGTTGAGCTTTAAAAAAAATAAAAATATAGAAGACTATGGATTATTTCTGCCCTCTTCACTTTCCAAAAAACAACCAAAGAATTGCCCACAATTTCTTTGGAAATCCAAAGAAAGTTTCAGTCCCAGAGGCAAACTTTTACCAGTATATGAAAACAGGGGTTATGATGTAAATCCTGATTTAATCAGAACACTTGCTATTATGTATAATGCATCTATACACATACATTTCCCACTGCAACAAAAATGGATTAAAATGTTTTTTTTAATATATGATATGTAATATGAGAAAACTGTGAGGGGTGGTCAATTTCTACATCTTATAACTTGGGTGGGTTACAAAGATTTAGGACTGCAAGCCTTCCAGATAAAACTACTTTAAAAAACAACCAAACCCTAAGACGTACCTCCTCGTTGCACAAGTAATGTGACTTCGCTTCCTTTAGGACATTCAATCAGCATATCCACGACTTGGTTGTGAGTGAGGTTTTGCACATTCTTCTTATTCACTTCAACGATAAGATCCCCTTCTTTTAGGCCTCGGCACCTGGGGCTGTCTACAATTTGTTTCACTCTTTGGCCCCCACCACCAGGACTGTCTGCTATAGTAAAACCAAAGCCCATGGGCCCTTTCACTATATGTACAGTTATGAGTTCAGGCTGTGTTGCTATAGAAGAAGCCAAAGAGACAGTATCGTTGGGGTAACCATGGGATCCATTTGAAGAGACTTCAGCTGGACTACTTGGCCGTTGCTCCTTCAAGCCATTTACTTTCCCCGTTTTACTACTGTGGCTTGCTGGAGAATCATAATTTTCCTGCCCGTTCACAATGATCGGTTCTTTATCTAGAATTGCCACAGACGTCACCAGGCTTGTGTTGGGGTCATCGGGGTCAAAGGGCAGAGGGTAACCTCGACACAGTTCAAGGTCCACACTGGCACCGATGGGAATGGACTGGAAGATTTTTACAACTTGAGCATGTGTATGTCCCAGCACACAGGTATCATTCACGCTGACTATAACATCTCCTATGGATGAAACAAAAAACAACAACCAAAAAAAATAACAACATACACTGTCAATTCATTACTTTAATACCCCAATCTCTTTTCAGAACATTAACAATGGACTCTTCTCAGCACTGAACAATGGGTACCACTCTGCTTCCATGCTGATAGACTTGTACCGGCATAAACATCTGCACAGACACTTTATCTAAACACTCCTGCCTCTCAGCAAAGGACAAGAGTAGCTGTGCTGAGGTAAGCAATAGCAATCTGTATCCAAAAGAGTCACTGAATTATTTTTTACATACAAAAGTGTTTTGGAAAGGAAAAGAGAACTTGGCTTATTAAAAAAAAAATCAAGCAAAATGACAATATATGGCCCATTTAACAGTTTTTTGCAAAGCTCAGCTCTTGCTATTACACACACTAATACACTTGACATGTGACAGAAACACGGAGATCACATGAAGAATAAAAACAGAATGATTGCAGCTAGAGACTGCATAAATATGGTGCAATAGCGTCTCAGACTTAACTATCCCACGCCTAAGTACTGATTAAGTTATGATTTGTTTTACACTGTAGTTGCAAGGCAGGGCCGTTTAAAGCAGTGATGCTCAACCAGTGGCTCCAGAGACATGGGTCACATCACTATTGTCTCTTCCTGCTCTGCTGAGTCAGAGCGAAAAACCCACCCCCATTGCTTCCTGTAGCGTGTGGCACAGGCAATGCACTAATGTCACTACTGAAAAAACAGACACGGCTCAGGATGCCTCCAGACATGAAGAGCAGCAGGAGGGACTGGGCAGTATAGCCCCTTCCCCACTTCTTGCTAGTAGCTAGGAAGAAGGAGCGAGATCAAAAGGAATCACAGAGAGGTGCAAAATAAGCCACACAATACCCCAGAGGTGTTTTCCTCCTTAGGAGCTGTCAATGCATCCCAAAGTGCCTATGGCCACGCAGCGTCAGGTGGCTCTCTGGGACTGCACTAGAAACTGAAGCGGGTGCTCATTTCCCCAAGGTTTAGCATCAATGGCTTAGCAGTCAGAGCAGACCACTGGACACGACAGCTCTTGAGATCTGGTATCGGCACTGCCAATAACTTGCTACATGACCTTCAGAAAGTCCCTCAGCTGGTCTGTGTTCCAGTTTCTCCACTTACAAAATGGGGACAATACTACTTATCGATTTCAGAGCGTTATGATGAGTCTTAAAACTCTTTAAGAGCCTCAGATAGCAGCCGCTATTAAGCGCAAAGTGGGGTGTTTTTTAATTTTTGTCCCCAGAGCGTCATTACCTGTCTCCATTTTGCCATCCAGGGCAGCAGGGCCATCAAGCACCAAACTCTTGATTTGGAGAAATTCATCTGGTTCGTCCCCTCCGACCACAGTGAAGCCGAACCCCCTGCTGCTTTTCCTCAGCTTGGTGTGGATGAACTTCCCTTTCAACTCTGAAGGGTTTCGCGTGAAAAATGGTTTTCCTGTTTAGGAAGTTTTGAAAGTCCATAAATATGCTAGAAAAATATTCTGTCCCTTTTTCCTTCCCCAGCCCATGCTAGCAATTTAATGGACAGATACACTTGTGTGTATGCGCAGAAGAGAATGGGACAGATCTGCAATTTTACTCCAGTTTACTAGCTTCTTACGCCACTCCATTGACTTCACTGGGACCACTCATGGAGTCAAGTGCTACATGTGAGTAATGATATCAGAATCTGGCCCTCTGCTTATTATTGTGAGTGTCCATCTCAAGGCAGAATATATATTTTAATTTTAAAAACAGATGCAGTAACGTGCATAGGCTACCGATGGTGAGAGATGGAACACAGACAATCTGGATATATTTACTAGCTCTTTCTCCTGAGACAGTTTAGAAAGCACAAAAACACGTGTAATGGCAAATGTCATATCTTTAAAAAACAATGGACGAAATGAGAGCTCATGAAAGCGAGGCACTTGCAACACTCGCCTCAGGGAGCAGGTTCTGTGCTAAGTGGCCTTTCATGGCTCTGCCAGTGCTTTTCAAACCTGACTTGCAACACCTCTGCTATCTCAGTGTTGGTAATCTCTTGAGCAGTTCTAGAGACTGCACAAATGACTGCCAGGGAAGGCTGCTGCGGGAATTTCTGGGCGAATGGAAAACTAAACAAGTTTTTGACCAAATTACTCTGTCCATAAAGCCCCTGACTCCCTCATCCCCACTCTGGTCTTTCATCCCCAACTGCACCAAAAGTAAAGCAAGCTTTGTGAAGGGATCTCGTTTCCTTGAGTATAATCCCCCATCCTGCAGCCTCCTCTGCATATTAACTGCAATGTTCTTCAGATGCTGCCCTGCTCAACCAAAGCACTGTCTTTGACTCATGCTCCTCTCCACACTCTGCCTGACGTGCATGAAACAGTATCGACAGTGGTGCATGGGAACCACAAAAGGAATCACAGGGCCAGACTGGCTGTGCCGGAGGGGCGTTACCCATGCTCCCTGGGAGCATGCTATGGAATGAAGAGAGTTTTAAAAGTTTAATAAATAAATAAAAAATGTCCTATGGAGGTAGGGTCCATGTAAAAGACACTGCATGGGTTCTGAAAAGTAGTCACATTGCCTGCTCTGCTGCCAGGAGATCAAACATCTCCGCACTTGTGACTGTTTTTTACCCAGGTCCCTAGAGGGAAAAAGCTGTACCACTGAGACCCCTGGTGACAACTCTAGGATTGACAGGACTCGATGGACATTATAATCAGAACGCCGGCATGCATTCAAGAACTCATCCCCAAGTTTCTGCTCCGAAAGGCAGATCTCTAGGGTGCTATTTGCTTTGCGAGATGTGACCCCCGCAGTGTTTCGGGTGTGCAAAAGGTGTTCTCCTCCAGAAAATGTTAGCGGGATGTGAGGTAATGACTCGCCTCACAGCCTCTTTGAAACACAAGAACATGATTCTTGTGTATGCTAACACATCGTGCTAATAGCAGCATTTTTATGCTACCTCTTGGTTGCAATGGGAGGTGAGGTGGGTCCTTTTTTTTTTTTTTTTTAAACTCTCAATGAACGTTATAACTGGATGCCGAAAGACAAAGCTACACACCAAGTTGCCGGATGGCAGCTGCTGCTCTTCCGGGCTTTGTGCAACACTCCCAGACAGCAGAGCCTGAAATGAAAGAGGGGGCAACTCAGCTGATCTCTCCCAAAGAAAGTGAGCAAGTGTGAGAGTGAAATCAATGTCGCGAGTGAGAGAGGAGGCAAGTGCAAGCGAGGGCACACGCTGTGAGGAAGTGTGCTGGTGAACATCTGTCCAAGCGACTGGGAGACTAGAGCTTTCACGTAAGGTCACCAGAGCAGGAGGGGCTGATCAGCTGAGTAAAGGTCCCTAAAGTAACCCTAAACCTTTAGGTTTAAAGTAAATTTAAGAGGATAAGAGCTAAAAACCGACTATGTACAGAGTCAAGGCGCAGCATTCACCTCCCACGTGGGGCACGAGAGGTAAAGTCTGTATTTTATTATATATATATATATATATATATATATATATATATATATATATATATATATATATATATATATATATATTTTAAACAATAGGTTTTGGCCACTTTATGCCACTCCAGTTGTGTAGAGGGCGTGTAAAGGCACTGCCGCGGGCCAGGGGAGAACTTCCATTGGAGTAGGAGAATGGCAGGGCTACTGGATATCGCCCTACATTGCTCCCCACCACCGCCCCTGGAACAGAAGGAAATGGGAGATTCTGGGCTATCCCAGACTGCAGCACGGTGCATAGGGATCCAGAGTAAGGCTGCCTGCACCTGGTGCATTCCCCGCCACATGGCACGACCCGTGAGAAGCAGTACAGAATCCATCCCAATGGATGGACAGCTCTTTCCTCTTTTCACTTGAGTCCATTCTACCCGTTCCAGGACGGCATATTTTTGCTTTGACAAATACACCCTATTTAGTCTTAAAAAAATATCATGACAAAAATACAGTTCTCATGATAGATTCAAGATTCTCTTCTTGCTCGTTGCTTATAATATAAGCTGCAGAGCACAGAAACAATGGCTCCAAATTGCCTGTTTATTTTCTCCCCACATTTAAATAAGTTTGAAGCTAATGTTTTAATTAAAAATCTGCCATGGAGCATTAATTACTGAAACAATTATATTGACAGACTGACGCAGTCATTGGAAAGATTGCTATCGACTTCAGAAATGGGCAGGGATGGTGTCCCTACCCTCTGTTTGCCAGAAGCTGGGAATGGGCAACAGGGGATGGATCACTTGATGATTCCCTGTTCTGTTCATTCCCTCTGGGGGCACCTGGCCTTGGCCACTGTTGGCAGACAGGATACTGGGCTAGATGGATCTTGGTCTGACCCAGTATGGCCGTTCTTATGAAGGAACCTGGTTGGCTCAACTACATTCCACATGATCAGTCCCCTGCATTACAATATGCAGCAGCTTGGACAGCCTTTGCTTTGTTCTTAAGGCATAAGGGAGAGATGTGACGTTGATGGGTCTATTGGGTGGTATGGTCGCCCTTGTCCAACATGATTTGCCCTCCTGTGGTTCTGCTGGATCCCTTGTTCCTCCTGGATGGAGCTTCGGATAACGATGATTCCCAACTCCCACTGACCAAGAAGCTGCATCAGACCTCACCTCCGCCCTCCAATGGCTTTCCCTCTGCCAGTCTGGGCGACTGCATTATATTCTAATTGCCCTCGGGTTGCATCTGCTTTGCAGCATGGCTCACCCTGTTCTGCAGGGACGAGTACCTAACACCTGCAGCACATGGCACTACCTATTTATTCGAGTCAGAGAATGATTTACGGTGCTAGCGACAAACCTGCAAGGCTTGAGCTCAAGTTATTGCAGAGACCAGCTCTCTCTTTACACACAATTAAGGCTGCTAGGGGACTCCAGCTGTTGATACTTGGACTTAGTTAATCCATGGCTGGCTGTGTAAGGGGAAGGCTCTCATCTGGGGATCTTGCCTTGTGCTCTAGCAAGTTTCAGATCATGCTGCAGCCCTTCTATGCAGTCTTATGTTGCTCCGAGCATTATCTTCCCGTCTGGTGGGATGGTTCTGACAAGCCACTTTTCCAGGAGTGGCGGGACATACACAGAATGTTGTGCGAGCATTGAAATGGCATCAGTAAATAAGGTCCTGACCCTACAAACACTTTTGCACTTGCTTCCCTTTAAGCACAGCAGCAGTTCTCTTCATTTTAAACGGAAGCACGTGCATGAGGATTTGCAGAAGTGGAGCTGATGCTTGTGTGTTTTATGGAGCGCACTTTGCTTCAGTTGCAATAGGCATTATGATAGTTGCCTACATAGGAAAAATTTGTAGAGGCTCTAGGAACGCATTGAATTTTAGCTCATGGAGTTTCCACTTAATCATCCCAGCGGTGGGATATGATTTTTCCTTCCAAGCCCTCAGTTACTGAGATATCTAGAGTGTCAGTACCCCTGCCCCGCTCTCTGACTAGCACAGCTCCCTCATCAGCCACGTTACAATGGTCTCCCCGAAATGTTTCTGGCATGGAAAGCCCCACAACACAGAAGTAAAAGGAAACACTGACCGAGTCACCTCTCTGCCGGGACCCTCTAAACGTGAGACACTCAAGTGGCTATTTGTGCAGGAACGTGAGCAAGCCTCACAGAGCTAATGAGCACTTCAGAAATAGTGTGCTGTGAAACTGGCAAACACAGTAGGCATTGTTTTGGCATCAGAAAGTATTGACCAGCTCTAGGAGGACAATGGTGTCAAACAATTTTAATTCGCATGACTCTCTCAGCCTACTTGCTCATGTTTAGCGATTGACAGGGGTAACAATTATACACTAGCTTTGGCCACAGCAATATCCAACCACACGCTTTTCCCCATTTCTGGCCTGATCATATTATGACAGAAAATATTGTTAGCCTGCATTATTATAAGAACCACACTTTATCCTTGGTAGATTTGTTTCCTGTCCATACAGGCAAGAAAATAACAACAGCCAAACGTGTTCTAACACAGTTCAACCACACAGTATTGCAAGAAGGGGCTGAGTTCTATAGGCATTTGCACACACCCATTGTATCCTACTTTAAACAATTTGCTTTTAATCTGTTAAGATTCTAATTCATATTTTTAGTATCTTTTGAAAGACCTGAAATGCACGCGAGAGAGATTTTCAGAAATCCGCTCTCTAAGAGGCACCCCTACTCCCACTTTCATTTTTGTCCTCTTCTGCGTAAGACCCACAGTTCTCAAAGTCTAGAGAAATTCAGGAAATTGGTGCTTTGTGTCCTCACTCCACTACTATTGAAGGTCCTGTTTCTGAAGAAATGTGGTGGCAAAATTAGTTTCATTATAATGGAAAAACCGTATTGGATGTTACCTTGTACTGGTGCTTCTCGAACTGGTTCTTGGGTGTTTGGAGCATGGTTTGGAACAGCCGGTGGACCAAGAGATGGATGCTCTTCTGTCCATTCTAGAGATAGAAAAAATACAAAACATAACTATAATGGAACAAAATCACCCACCTGGGTAGGACTAAACCTTCTAGAAAAGCGAGGAGGAGGAGAGGACTGAAAAGTGGAGGAGGCCATGTTGGCTACGTGGATTTGCATTGTGAGTTCCGAGGGATGTAGCCAATCAAAGTGTCATGCAGAAACTCCATAGCATACCTGCATTCTAAATGGCTGAGACGATTTCATTTCAGTGCTATTGCTGCATTACGTGATTTTTAATAATCCAAAACTGTGTCAGAATAATGAAATAATGGACTGATGTGGAACATGTTTGCAGCGCCCAAGAATTTACTCTTAGCATAAATGTAAAAAGGAGTTTAATTCATATTTAATACTACTCCCTAGTCTTTAAGTTTTACTAGTACCGGGCCAAATATCAAAATGACCTCTTGAAAAAAAAATCATAGTTCAGACTCACAAGTCGATTTTTATAATTCCTGGGGGGCAAGCAAGCTTGCTTTGTAACCGATCAATCTTTCAGAATTAAGTTAAAAGTAGTTAAAAAATTCTCCCCATTTCAGAGATTCAAAGCCATTAAGTGCTAATATATTTGATCATTTCTCCTTTGCCTCATGCTATTCAGTCTTCTAGTAAGAGTGCAAACTACATGCCCCTTTATATCTCATTGTGTGTATAATCCACCCCTTAAAAATCACAGGGATCACAATGTAAGTATTTTAATGAAGGACAAATATGTCCACGCGGGGTTGTAAACTCAAGGGAGCGCATATTCTGTTAACAAATCTCTCAGGCATAATGCTCTCCACGGGTGCCAACCTTCTGGTTGTTGTTGCTGCTGCTCAAGCTGTTTTTTCCGTTTTGCTTCCAGAACTGGATTCTCATATTGTGTCTTCCTGTTAATGTGGCTGGAGAAGAAAGAGAGCAATAAATTAGGAAACATTTTGTGTGGCAAACAAAAATGACAGCCAGACTTGAAATTCCCGAGACAAAGGGGGCAAAAAAAGCGAACAGCCAGGCATATGGTGAAACACTCACCAACTTGTGCCAAATGCTCATTTAGGAAAACAAGCACAACTTATCTGCTGTGACATCTTGAGCAGGAATGGCTAATTCTCTCAACTACAATAAGAAGCAGTTTAACTGTGAAAATGAGATTAAGGCAGAAAGGATGCCCTGTCTGACTACATGTTAAAAGACAGACCTACATCGTCCCTGCTTTAATCAGATTCCCAGAGGTGCAGTCATTCCCCGGCTCAGGGAAGTTTAAAAAAAAAAAAAATCTGGTAACATCTGTCAGCTATCTAATCAATGCACAATATTAATATGGTGGGTGAAAAATACTTGCAAAGCTTTGCACTGCCGATCTGGGCAACAAGACAGATTGAATGAAGGGGAATGTGTGACCTTGGCACAAGAAGTATTTTGAATTAGCAACCATTAAATAATCTGGCTTGAAACCAACATAAATCAATCCAAGTCTGCTACAAAATAAGCTTACTTACCTGTAAATGTGTGTAGAAACTCCTAATGTCTATGCATCATGCATTGCACCAGATGGACAGAGTTAACCCTTTTGTGAAACCCATGAAAAAAAATGACAACGCCATAAAATTGCTAAAGAACTGCTAATCTGTTGAAGCCATTAAAGTTCTGCTGGAATTTACATGACCTGTGAATTAGACAGCTTCTTAATGGAGTCATAGATTCAGTAGAAAAAGTATTAACCAGTGTGTTGAACACAATATTCAGGCGTGTTGAACTCCCTCCCTCTCTCTCTCTCACACACAGCTGTATCTGAGCCATCTTTATTGCACTCCTGATCTTGAGATACCTCATCTATGCAATTTAGCAGAGTCACAGAACTGCTTTAACTTCCTCTATAATATGTGAGGGACATTCTACAAGTCAGAGGGCATTGTGTTCCACCACAGGCCAGGAATACACCCATGCCTATCACCCGCTATATCAGATGTAACATCTACACATGCAGACTAGAAACAAGGGGCAGATGTTTAAAAGGGAGGGTACCCAATCACTGGAACAACTTAACTGGGGATGTGATAGAGTCTCTATCACCTGAAGTCTTTCAATCAAGACTGGATGGATACCTTTTTCAGAGATCTGTTCTAGCTCAGATAGAAGGGCTTGATACAAAAATTAATCCATGTGATTTTCTGCCCTGTGTTTTACAGGAGATCAGACCAGGTGATCCCGGTCTTCCTTTCAGGCCTTAAAAATCTATGCTGAGGGTGAAGGGGACCAGCTATTCCAGTTTTATGGTAGGTTATAATTTCCCTATACTAGGGCAATTCTCAGCTGCCCTCTGCTTTGATGGCACAAGGTGAGCCTAGCAAGATTTGTTGACTGCAAACAGTCATTAGGAATTTTATGAAAATGATAAAAGAACTGTGAAAAAGACCAATCCAGCACTGAGCTACGATGTGCTGCACTTACTGTAGGCAATCAATCGCATTGCAAACCTCAATAAGTTCTATTTCAAAAGAGGCTGGCATGGTATGGACTCAATATTTCAGGTTTATTCTGAATCACAGGCCCAGCTGAAATCGCCTGCAGAGCTGCACTCTGCTGGATCATCAGTTGTTTTAATACTTGGAGAACTGATGACAAAGGTAGAAAAAAGCATGGTGATTTTTAACGTGTCTGACCAGCATGAAAACATTAGCCAATTGTGGAGACATATCACCAGGGATAGTCTTCACTTGATTGGTTCTACTGAGAAACTGCTAGGTAAAGCACTAGCAAAATACACCTATTGGAAGAGACAATACAAAATAGTGAAAATCTGTATCAGAAACTTCAGTACATCGATATACTGATTCAGGTGCAATTTTCACACAAGTCATAGGGATGATTTCAGTTACTCTTTACACAATGGCATCTCATTGCATAAAACCTACTGAGATGAAATCTTAAAAATCCTAATGCGCGGAGACAAAACACGTATATCCAATTTCTCTAATGCTTATCTGTGAATTTCAAGCATCAGTTGCTTTAAGCACCTAGCCAGTGTTAATTGTATTTGGTTAAAATTCAACTACAGTCCAGTACAAAAGTTTACCATTAAGAAAGTGTGTTTTGCTGTCTGGAAGTCCTTTCCACAGTTCCATAGTTACCTTCAAAACAGCTGTTTGCAAATAACTGCAGAACATTCACTACAGAGTTCCACTCAGAATTGTCTTCATTGGGTTCACAAAAAGGATACTTTTTTTTTTAAATAAGCCTGATGCTAGACTGTTGATTTAATGAATCTAATAAGCATATGAAAACAAATTCATGAATTCTATAAGAGACTGTCAATTTAATGTATCAGTGGAAGGCTGAGAAGAATTTAATGGTTTCCAAAAAATGGTATCAGTTAAGTTTTTCATGAAATGAAAATCATGCAGTGTGACAGAACATAAGTGTGTTTGTGTAAGAGAGATAAATCTATTTTGTACCTGTATTAGTAGATGATAGATATTAAATAAAATGGTCTTTTATATCACATTGTTGTTACAGTCCTATTTAATCTCACACTAAGGAGTGGCCCGAAATTAATGGGCATGCATATGCAAAGTGGCATTGGAAATGCTGGAAAGAGACCTCTTGGCATGACATTTAATAGATGAAAAATACCCCCGATATCTCTGGCAGATAAATGTCAGGCCTTAATTATACAGTTTGCTAAACCTTGTTTCCCAAGGCACAGATGATGGGGTCAAAAATGAGCCAAAGCAGATAGAATCTGAATTCCATGTCTATTCTGAAGGCTATCCTAAGCCATCCTAACAGACAGGAGTGTACACATAATTAAAAATTCATTTTATAGGGTCAGTGATGAAACAAAACTGGGTTCTCCGATTTCCCAAGGGAGCGATCTGTCATCTAGATAAGGAGGAAGCTGTTCAAATTCTGGAGAGAGTTACATTAAACCCATAATTCTTTACAATACAATACAGGAACCTTTATGGTTACTATTTGATTACACAAGCACTGTCATTTTTCATTTCTTGTTGGGTTTTTTTTAATTGAAATGGTAATCTGCTTTACGAGAGCATATTTTGATCACACTGCTTTACTAAGGAAATTGCTAAATTAATCACATACCCATTCTAACTTTGAATAAATGGATCTCAGCTAAAAAGAATTCTGTCTTTGCCAAGAATGGGTCTCAGGCATCTAGAGATCAGTACTCTTCCTTGCCTTTACTTCTAGCTATGCATTCATTAAGGAATTCAGGCCACTGAACGTTCAGACTCTGAGGTTTCCCAATGCTCCAATCCCAGTAGGCCTCTTCCCTATATAAGACCACTTGCAGTAATACAGCTGAACAAGCCCTTTCAGTGTATCCCTACGCTTGGAGCTGGGGTGTGTGATTTCCAGCTCGAGGAGACATACTCATGCAAAACCGGTAGTAGCGTAAGCTGCAGGGGCATAGGCAGCGGATTGGGCTCGGTGCCTGAGTACATACCCATGAGGTCTGGATGCATTTGTACTCAGAATGGCTAGCCCATGCCACCACTGACTGCTGCCCATGCTACTGCAGCCGGGTTGCTATTTTCAGTGCACTAGCTTGATGAGAGCTAAAAGAAGTGTATCTCCTCAAGCCGGGAAGCACACCCCCGGCTCCATGTGCAGAACAGTTCATTAATGAACTTCGATCTGGTACCGTTTCAAAGAGGACTAAATCAAAGTTCAATAACCAACTGTTAATACGCGTCAGCAGGGTAAAATGGACTGTTAATCTGCAGCAGGGTAGCGTGCGGTGGATAGCTTGCCACAAACTAAACGCTCATGTCGGCAAGCCCTAAGCGTACAGCACTCCTGTTTAGGTCACATCCTGTAATGCTGAGCCACGTCCAGCCACCAGGGGGTGCAGAAGAGCAACGTATGATGTGCCTTCCTTCCTGAGACCAAGAATATTAACTCTTCACTTCCAGCATCTGGAGAAATACGAGTCTTTCAGTTGCCTGTGCATTCTGATAGTACTGCGAGCTACAAACAAAGCAATCAGGGTGGGTGACTGTCTTACATCACGCGTGACTAGCATTAGCTTATTCGTAACGCTTTTTTGGTGGTGGCGGTGGTGAAGGCAAATACCACTACCCCCAGCTGTGAGCCATTCAGTTCCAATGCATGATACAAAGATACAGCAAATTCAGCTGGAAAAAGTTCTTATCTATTTGACACTGAAAACAGAAACGGCAAGCAACACTTACTCTACATAGTAGACTCCATATACAGGATCCTCAATCTTTTCCCAACCAGCAGGCAATTCTGGGGGTGGGAGAAAAGGTATATGAATGCCTTAAAGATATAGTTTTCAGACAGGCATCGCCATTTCACTTGGCTTACAGAATTCCACATTAGCTCATATTCCCACTTACAGAATAACTATCAGGAAAGAGAATCATCACAGCAATCATTTCCGTATTAGTACATAATCTAATGAGCACAAATATTACTGTTGCCTTACCAGGAGTGGGGTTAACAAACCTGTGGAAAGCAGTCACCTCTGCTCATTGGCTGTAGTTTTAGCAGGTCAATTTTTTGTTGCATTTTATTATTTAGATTCCTAGGTTAAATGAACAATCATGCATTCTTTGTTTAAGAGTCTCTAGGAGGTGCCTCTCTCTAGTTGTTTTGGTTTGGGAAAAGTACACTTTTTTTATTCCTCTGCTAAGTATTTGCAGTAACCGTGCTTAAATACATTTCAGCATTTACCATGATTTCTACGTTAGCACCCAAATGTCCCCCTCAGGACCAGTGGCCCATTATGCTAGATGCTATGCAAACACAAATGTACTTCACTGTAGAACACTTGATATAAAAGCATTTAATGCCATAATCACATGTAACATCATTTTCTTTTTTTAATTAGAACAATTACTAAAAACAGGTCTGAAGATGAAATTAGCATTTGGAACTCTATCCCCACTTTGTGCCTGCAGATTTTCTAGACTGGAGGCATATGGTACTTCTTTAACCACAACCAGTGAACATCTTAACCTGAGGATAGGACAAGCAGCAATGGGCATAAACTGCAGCAAGGGAGGTTTAGGTTGGACATTAGGAAAAACTTCCTGTCAGGGTGGTTAAGCACTGGAATAAATTGCCTAGGGAGGTTGTGGAATCTCCATCGTTGTCTAACCTGCTCTTAAAAACCTCCAAACACCCATCAGGGATGGTCTAGATAATACTTAGTCCTGCCATAAATGCAGGGGACTGGACTAGGTGGCCTCTCAAGGTCCCTTTCAGTCCTATGATTCTATGATCACTTCAGCATAGTAGTGAGGGTTATTTGAACTGTATGCATTACTCAAGGGCCTGATCCTACTCCCACTGAATCAAACAAAGCTCCCAATGGCTTTAGGTCCTGAGGAACTACAAGGGCCGGCCCACAACATTTTGGCACCTGAGGTGGGGAGCTCAAATGATGCCCCCATCCCCCTCGCTTGGGCCAAAACTTTGAAAGGTCTCAATTCTGCCTTCTTCCAGCACAGCACTCCACCATCTCTGTGCATCTAGAGCAGAGAGAATACATATGCACCAGCAGCAGACACAATTTTCTACACTCTAGGTCCTAGTGGCGTCCCACCACGGTCTGGCACCTGAGATGGCCGCCTCAGTTCGCCTCATGGTAAGGCCAGCCCTGGGTACTACACAAGTTACTTTAAAAAAAGAACCGTCACCATATAATAAGCATGCATATGAAGACTATTAAAATACCCCAATGAGAAAGAATTCCTCATAAAAGCAGCACTTATTGCCAAGTTGACAAGACCAATGGGAAATCTGTGTTTATTCATTATGGAATGCAAAGATTTATTTGTATTAATGGTATCAGTTGCGTAGCCAATACAATCAAGCAGTGGCCCATTAATCAGAATAATGCAACTGTACTGTTCAGTATTTACTGACATCAGCTACACTGCCATAAAGGCACAAATAATTTCAGACTGAAAATGAAGAGAAGCCATACAAACACATATGGGGTAATTACTCAGAGTTTATGTTTGCATTCAGAATTGGCTGAACATCAGAAGAAATTAATTTTGTGGGTTTTGCTCCACAAGTCCCTTGTTTGCAAATAAAAGCCATGTTTTCCCCCTATTCTTTATTTTTACACTTATCAGGTTTAAGCATCTTTGGATTCCTTGAGACATAAGCAACCAAATGCAAGCCAGTGCTAACTTTCGGGTATGAAACCACTTTGCAAAAGAGATCTGCTCAGAAGACTGCATGCCTACCAAATGAATGGGTTTGAAATTGACATTCCTCTACAAAGCACAAAAGTAATGTCCATATTAAAATGGAAGCGCAAAACTAAAGGCCAAATCCTGGAAGTCTTTACTGAGTTGAAACTCCCACCAATTTGAATGATGGAAAGACTGGGATTTAGTCAAAAAGTTTCAAACAATTAAAGATCTAACACAGAGAAGAATCGAAAGAGTCAAAAGTATTGGCTGACATTTCATTCTTAATTTATTCCATTGTGGAAGCAGACGGCTGTGGAGGCCAGGTTGGAATGAGAGATGGAAGTAGAGCACCAAAACAAGAGTTAAAGTTGGAGAGTGATGTTTGTTGGCTACGCTTTTTGTGTCACAACCTTAAATAATGTTTATTTTATTTTCAAATCTCATGCTATTGTTTTTGGCCAGTGTCATTGCCTTATCTTTATTTAAAATGTTTTTAGTATTAACATTTCATTTTTATTTTCTTTAAAAGAAAAGAACATTTATGGAAGGTCACAAAACAAGGGCCTTGGAATTACTCCACTGACATTCCAGGCTATTAGATAAATACTTCTTTAAGCAGTTTTAAATTTAACAAAACACATTTCTACATGTGTTGAAAACCAACAAGATAAGAACTGATGCTTTGGAGCCATAAGTAGTCTATTATGTAGATCCACATCCAGGAATCTAATAAAAAGTCTTTTGAAATGCTCTAAAGCAAGAAGTTACTCTGCATTAGCAGCACCCACTTTGCAAAGTCCAATATCTGGGTTGTTTTAAATGCTTCCCCCCGCCCCACATCTTCAAGATGAGTCAGAGAAATTAGATCATAGAATATAGCTTCGACCCAGGAAAGGAATCCCCATTCCTGCAGTCCCATATGGTTCTATGAGGGCACACTCGTGTGGACCCCCATGGAGGATTATAATCTAATATTAATTCAGAACAAGAGCAACAACCTATTCATTTGGCTTTAAGTGCCCAACTTATATTTTTAAGCATGGTGTCAAAACCCGTTCCTAGCTGAGAGCCTGTTGGTCACTGTTCCAACCTACAAGAGTGATAAATCCCTGAAAATCAGGAAAACCACCAGCCCAGACTGAGTTTCCTTGCCCCTCTGCACCCATATAAGACTCTAGCCCTGAGACCTTTTGCTGGAGCATTCCATCCTTTATGAGTCATAGCTCATAAATGCCAATGGACCTACACTAGAAAACTAAGTCCTGAAATTCACCAGAGCTTGACTGATCATAGCCATTTTGGAGGTTGGGCTCAGAGATTTTTACCAGCCTGCAATTTATTCTGCAGTCTCCGATATTGCTACTACTGGTTGAGCTGCACAGAAGTGAATTACGGGTCTCAGTGTTCCTAGTGTAGACAAGACTAGTAGGAGTTGCCCACGTGTAACAGTGTTAAATCTTTCCCTAAGTGTTTAATTTCTATCCTAAAATAGCACTGTTCTGTTAAAACAGACGTCATCTATATTACTATCTTTTAAATCAGTTTCTTTAGAAAATATAAGAGAAATACAAAATATTGTGAAAGTTTCAAGTTGATTTCTATTTAATTTTCTCACATTTAGAAAACAAATGTTAAACTTTAGTTAAACTAGGTGCGTTAATCTCTGGCACAAACCAATTTATACTAACCACTGGCGTTCCTATCGTACTGGAGATTTTGTTGATATGTTTTGACAATACTTCACTGACTTTGCTGGCACTGACTGAACCACTGCAAATGTTAAACTTTTCTTGACATACAAATGCTTGTAAACCCCTGTAGTATTTATATGGACCCCGATTTTACAAACACTTGTCTATACTACTGTGAGGAGTCCCACGGATATCAATTAAACTACTCATGTTAGTAAAGTTAAGCACATGTGTGAGTTGGTGCAGGATCAGGGCCATGGTTATCAACCAATGGTCTTCCCTGAATCTACCGCCTCTGTCCAACCTTCCCTTAAAGTTAGCCTCTGTGCAGAAGGGTAATAGAAGGAGTAAACATTTAAGTTTAGTTGTTACCCATAATCTTGTTATTTTATACTATTATAACTTCATCTTTACTGTTTTTGAGACATTTTAATTAAAAATACATTTCGGTTCAGCTGTCTTCATGCACTTATTCTTGATGTTATTTTAGTCTGTGAAAGATTACCAGCCATCGCAATGGAAACCTTAGCACTGTGGGTTGTGCCAACACCTGCTACAGGAATTGATAAATTATTCCTTTATGTAATCTCTTTCCAAGTGTTGCACTAAAAGGAGTTAGGTTCTAAACATTATTCCAGCCGCACTAACCACAAGAGCAGCTTCTTGCATAGCATTTTAAAAAGCAGTCAATATTTATTGATGGCTTCTGGCATATCAATCACACAGAAGTGGGATGCAGTCTACACTTTCAAGTAATTACGGAAACCAGAGATTAATTCCACTGTAATATAATCGGCTACCGTACAAAGCTATAAATTTCTTTAAAGCAATGAACGACCTAAGGAAAATACAGTCACATATAACATACTCATCCCTTTCACCTCTCGAAATGGACTAGAATGTGGAGCAGAAATAACGGTCTAATAGTTCTTTGCACTAGAATTACAGACTGAACTAACTAATGCTAAATGAGATTAGATATTATGATTGCATTCTTCAAAAACACTTAGAAACTATCACTAGACTGCACCATCTAAAATCAATTTATTCTTGATTTATAACCAACTCCTGGGGCAAAATTTCTGCTGTTTCATTGACAAATTCAGCAAAAACATTCTGTGGGATATTTTTAGCCAGTTTTCCAAATTTCACTTAGCTTCTCTAATCTGGAAAACTGGGTACTAATCCTGAAAAGTCTTATATATGTGCTTACCCTTCACATAACTTGGAAGTCAATGGACCTACTCACTGGGTGAAATCCGGGCCCCTCTGAAGTCGATGGCAAAACTCCATTGACTTCATAAGGGTGAAAATTAAAACCTAATGGGCATAAGGGTAAACATGTTCTCAAGCCTTTGCAAGATTGAGGCCTTACTTTCTTTCTCTTCTTTGGGATCCAATACCATAAGAACTATGCCTTAAGATTCCACATCATTATTTTCAGTGCCAAAAATCCCGATACATTTTGTTATTGAATTAGGCCTTGCTGAAATTAAAAACTTGAAAGATGCAAAATGACACAAAGGAGAGGTCAAGAATGAGAGGCTAAAAATGATACAGTCAGTCATACAGCAAAATGAGAGATGGATGATTTACCTAGTTCACTGTCCAGTTCCTCCGTGTGTACCCCTTCTTCTCCAAGGGAAGAGCAGTAAATGAGACAGAAAAAATTAAAAGAAAATTTCAGATACCAGCACCAAGCAAGATATTGCTATAGTAAACAGAAGAACCAACACCAATTTTGCACAGACCAAACTCTCAGTTTATCACATCTCAGTGATCAGATCTTGATGTGGGTCATGAAAGAATAGGTTCTTGCACTGTTAAAATAATTATGGATCAGCTACTTTCATGCCAACATTTGATTAGACTGAGTGATAAACAAATTTGCATGATCATCATTTTTCTGGCAAAACACTCCTCTCAGATGCATATGGCTATATATTTATCAGGAGACCAAAGCTGAGTGCAGATCTGAGAGGAACTCTTTGCCCTTAAATAGGATGTCACTTAGAACCCAGTTCAGTGAGGTATTTAAACAAACATCTAAATGGAAGACATAGGTAGCTCTACTGACTTAATTGGGACTACCTTATGCACTTAAGTTAAGCATGTGCTTAAGTGCCTTGCTCAGATGGGGCTTAAGGCTCCAATCCTGCAAAACAGATGCACAGTACCGATCCTGACACCCAGATGGAGCCGCATTAGCTTCGAAGAGACCTCATTTTCATCAGTTAACAATGACAGATCATTACGGTATCGCTTAGCTTATGAATAATACTGCAGTCAGAAAATGAAAGGTGATGACACAACTAGAATGCAGATGGTAAAACAAGCTGGGACGTAACAGAAAAGTATTCACTATGTTAATAAATGACACACATAAGAGATACAATACCATTAAATTGCTGCTGTTAACTATGACACTGAATAAATACTTTACGTGCTCTAATTTACCCATGAACTGTTTGTATTATAGTAGGCCAGAATAATTGGTTAGACATTTGTGTGTAAAATGCTAATAAGCATTTTCTTCATATGATAAACAATAGAAAACTTTCAGGGATCTGTACCCTGTGAATACAACACAGCTAAAATTCAAAACAAGTTTGAAAAGATGTATAACACTCAAACTATTTACTTTTTCCACTGTACACATGATGTGACCAAGCCTGAAAACAGACACGCAACTTTACTCCTGGGAGTGGCCCCAGAGGCTTCAGGGGAGCTACTCACATGAGTAATCTTTTGTCCACACTGGCTGGATCAGACTGTCATTTGGGATTTCCAATGTTATTTTACCTTTTCTTCACACCTAGGAGCTTTTATTGAACTATAAAGAAAGACTAGAACAGCAAAGTAGAAGTGCGCAGTGCACTAAATGCACCTGGGACAGAATGAGTTTTACTACGTGCTGTTAGAAAAATAATAATTCATTAGCAAATAGAGGCAGAAACGATAAAATGAGCTGAAAGGAAGGAGCTGCTGAACAAAGACACAGCTACATTTTACAAAAAGATTACACAGTTGTAAATTAACTGTCCCAATTACACAAGCTGTTCAGATACCTATTTTTTTAATTGAAAGGGATGAGGGTATAAGAAGAGAACGGCAGACTCTGGCACGTGGTACCAGAATGTAGGGGATCCTCTGATAAGTCATCCTGATTCTTGTATCCTGACCCTGTATGAAAGTGCAGGGTGTTTCCTGCTGACTCACAGTGGCAGGTGCATCTTGTTAACTTCAACCAGATTATAAACAGGAGTTGGAGCCGTGCTCTGAAGAGGGAGTTAGGACAGAGGATGTGCTTCAGGGAAAACTCTAGCCTCAGCCAGGAGAAAGCTTAGGATGCCTTTTATGTTCTATTTTAAATCATTTCTCCGAGGTCCCAGTGATGTATCTATTTTTAGACGCTAGTCTTGCAAAGGGATCAGCCCGGGATGAAGGATCTCTCTGCCTGGAGTCCTACAAACTTTGCAAGATCTAGTCTCGGACAGAAGAGGCCAAAATTTCAAAGGGCTCTCACGCAGGCCTCTAAAAACTGAATGAATAGTGTCTTGTCTAAAATTTGTGCAATCACAAGACATCTTATATTTTGCGAGCATTCAAGTCCATTAGCCACCTGTACAACTACCTCGTTTCCTCAAGTAAAAGTGGTTTGTTCAGTCAAATCCAGGCATTACATGTGAAAAAAACTCAATGTGAAAAAAATGGAGGTCAACAATTTACAAGATTGTAACAGCAACTTTAGAGGTGACTTCTGAAACAATCAGGTCCATTCCCTTCCTAAGTAAGATAATACCCCTAAAGCATAGGAGCCTGACTCACAAATAGCTTGAGTGAGAAGGTGATTGATCATAATCTCCAAATTAACTTTAGGATAATAATGCAGACACTCTAAACCACTCATGGCTAGCACTGTTCCAGTTAAAATGCCATTGTTTTCCTGTTTTGTTTTTTTGTGTATGTGTTAAAGGTCAAGGGACCAAAATTTGTGTGTATATTTTCACAAATGTTTTATTATTTTTGCAAGTTTTAAAGGTAAACTTAAGTGAAATACCTCCTCTTCCAGTCACATATTGGGATGCTTGATTTATTTATGTGCCTTCAAACTGGACATTGGCTTGCATTTTCAACATCTCAAGGAATGCAAAACGATATTGGTTCAAATTAAGTGATAAAAATCCATGATTTCAAATATAATTTCTCTTTAGCAATCATAATGCTAACTAGACAATCAGAATATAACATTCAAAAGTGAAGCAATACATTAACCTTTTAATTCTACCCAAATGAGAAATAATAATGTCCTTTGGAGCCACTTAAAACATACTAACCACAGCATAAGGCAATGGGCCATGCAGAGTACCATTTACTCTGTGCCTGCACAGGAGTGCTAGCTAGCACATGCTTTCAAAGAATCTTGGTCTCATTCTGCAACAATGAACATTCAAATCCTTTTGTGCAAAAATGGATGCCCCCTAGTTCTAGTACTCCTGCGATTGTTTGACTCGAGATCATTTGAAAATCATGATGATTCACCTTACGTGTGTGTTCATACTGGTTATCTCTGTGCATTCCCTGTTCTTTATTTTACATTTTGCAATCATAGTATTGTTTTTTGGGGAAAAAAATCTATTTACCTAAATTAGAGCAAACACACTAAGTTTTAGTTCACTATTTTCAGTTCCTTACCATCATCTTCACATTCTTCTAGTGGCTTCTGCTGTTTGTTCAGGCACCGTGGGTCTAGCCAAGATGTTGTTTTAGTATTATGGCTGCAAACCAGAAATGGAAATATGACCTTTGTTAATAAACCAAGCTAAAGTACCAGTGACAGAAAAACATGTGCCCCTCTATTATTCAACTGAGCTGAAAGCATGTTTTTATTTCAGAAGAAATATAACAACGTTATGTTTTATAAAACAGGCTAGCAAGTCAGGAGACTTTCAGCATTGACAGAAAAAAGTATCTGAGATTTTAAAAATAGTCACCACTAGAAGTCAGAAATTCATGTGTAAGGCCACAGGAGTAACTATAGCAGGGACGTGCACACTTTCATTTACACTCTGGATCACATTTTAATGTGGAGGCTAACTCATGGACTCATCTACCAATGAGAGCTGGCTGGGAAATGAGTTATTTCCTCAGGAAAATTTTCAATTTTTTTTTTATTTTCATCTATATATTTCTTTGAAATTTGTTGGGTTTTGACAGAAAACATCAATCAGAACAGATATTTCCAATGAAAATGTTCCTATTAACAGGAAAAACTTTTCTATCAAAATCTGTGATGGAAATCGTGACCAGCGCAACTTCCAACTCTTTCTATTCATGAGTCCATGGACCAGTTCCTGACTTCGGTACCAAGGATGAAGATTGTGTGTATGTCCTCTTTAAATATACTTTGTAGGGATGCTTTTCTCCTAATTTTGATTTGTGTCTCAGAACAAGGAGTAATATAATCTCTTAAATCTATAAACTAGTCCTGGCGCTTGATGCATTCTTCTGCATAATATCTAACCTGGAGAGACTAGTCTCTTCTAAAACTGAAATTTATCTAGCTTAGCCTTTGGCTCTGCTTAATGGGTCTTACTTCTAATGCCATATCAAAACTGTTCACTCCACATTCAAGGTTCTCAAAGAGGTTTAACAAACTTTAACTAGGCCTCACAACACCCCTTGTGAACTAAGAAATAATGTAATGAGGACTATGTTCCTTTCAGGACTAACAGCCAACCAGCATGACTCCATGTCTGACTTATTCTTGTGTCTGAGTGCTGTAGTAAAAGGTCCTTGGTTTCACCCATTTCATTAGTCAGCCTTCCCAATGCGGAAGGAACACATTCAATTATTTTGTGCATTTCAGAAAGTTTCTGATGAATTCATTGGTCGTGGTTTGGGTTTCTCAGACTAGGAAATTGAACTCTAGCAAAGAAAGGCAAATCATCAATAATAAAGCAGAGAGGCTCCTCCAATGTATAAGAAGTTTGTGGTTTGCTAGGGAAAATGGTGGTGATATGGATGGGTACAGTATTTGCATATTTTTAGCAAGTGTCAGTCTGGTAAGTCATTCCCAATGACAGGAGAATTCCATAAGCCAGGGTTTCTCAAACAGGGGTCGCCGCTTGTGTAGGGAAAGCCCCTGGCAGGCCGGGCCGCTGTGTTGACCTGCCCCATCCGCAGGTCCGGCCCATCGCAGCTCCCACTGGTCGTGGATCGTTGCTCCAGGCCAATGGGAGCTTCCAGCAGCTTGCAGCGATCCGCGGCCAGTGGGAGCCGCGATCGGCTGGACCTGCGGACTGGGCAGGTAAACACACCGGCCCGGCCCACCAGGGGCTTTCCCTACACAAGTGGCGACCCCTGTTTGAGAAACCCTGCCATAAGCTCGTTAGCTTAAGCGTACAACATTTATCTAAGCCTCCTCCATCGGATAAACTCATGAGAACAAACTTTTGTGCTATTTGCAATATTCCCTGGTTTTGTTTGGATAGGGCATATTATAAAAGCAGCCTTGCACATGGAATTTCTGCTCCTGACCCTGTAAGCAGTGAGGTGTATAAAATCATTGGGCGGGATTTGTTTTCTTTTTCTAAAGTTACACTGAAACTCAGTTGAACTGCAGGCAATAGCTGAGATCATTATTATTTGCTATGAACTGAATCACACCCATCCTCTCTTCTCCCTGCTTTACGGCATAACTTGGCAACAGCATTAAAGAATCAAGTACGCACATAGAAGTAAGGACAAATTTTAATAACAAACATCCTTCTCCTAACTAGTTTTTGTCAAAAAAGGGCTAAGAAGTTTTTAAAGACCATTTGGAAATTCAGGGCTTTTGCTCATTAGAAGACTGCATAAACATGTAATAAATCACTCTGCCTCCAAAAAGTGTTTCAAAGAATGAAGGTAGTAGCACAAAATCACCATTCAGCTACAACTGAAGGCAGAGCACCATGTGTAGTATAATGAACATGCCTCGGTTCAAACTGAAACACAAATAGGATGACTACGGTTATATCCTCAGAGTACTGGGCCTTCTGGTACTTCTAGGAATGACCTGGGCCTATCCCAGAGGCCTGACCTCACCCCCACTAGCATAATCCTGCACACACAGTGTATGCGAGGCCATGCTGCACAGAGGACGCCATTTTGAAGTGCCTGCCAGTCTGCCCCTGCTGGTGGCGTGACCTCCTAAGAATCTCTCCCAAAGGACACGATCGCTTCAGTTCTAGACATTAGAGGATCACAGTCACTCCACCAGCAAATAATGTAGCATAACTCCTTTAAATCAAAGTCAGTTTGGCAGTTATCTTACCCATAGAAAATAGTTGGGGTTTTTAACATGTCAAAGCGGAGGTTCTGGTCTAAGTACTATATAAAGGAAAAGCCAGCTTTCTCTCTGGATGCACTGTATTTGGTCTGTAGATAGAGGGCCTCAGTTTCCATTACTACAGTATACTAACCTTCAGGACCAAATTCGAATTCCTTGCCCCATACCCATAAAGACAGATAAGGGATTTGTTTAGCTTCTTGTTTTCAGGCCACAAACACTATTTGCACTCTTCTGATGACTAGCTAACTCTGTCAGCGGAATCTCTCGTATTAGCCGGTCTTGTTTTAGCAGCTGCTCAAGTCTTAATAAGTCTCTTTAAGTACAATTAGAGACTATTATTTATTATATGAAAAAAAATCAATATTACGACCACCTTAGAGAGGCTGACACTACAAAGCTGTCAAGCAAAAACTATCCACAACGCTATGTCTTCCGGGCTCTTCCAAATACTGTGTGCCAAATTCTGCTCTGAGTTATGCCCTGTGCAAGCCCACTGGAGCATGTCAGCATCCAATTTGGACCCTTCTCTTTAATGAGAACAGCAGTGAACCAAATTAGCTCCCTGGCTCTGCTACTGACTGAGCAAGGGGTTGGAGGAATTTTCCCCTGACCATTCTGATGTCCATAGGCAGGCTCTGAAAGTGAGTTCTTAACGCTTTTCAGTTAGGAGCTTTCATCCCAAACTAGAAAACTAACCAATATTTTTAACTGCCTGTGGCTCTTGTAAATATTTTTGTAAAAAACTACAGTTGCTCCACAAATTTATTGGATCTACAACACCTCTGAACTCTGGAAAAGTTTGGCTGCTTGGTCCACTCAGGAAATGCCCAAGCAGGAGCATTGCAACGATGTCTTGCAACTGGTCAAGATCTTTTAGTTCTTAAAAGCAACTGTAGACATTAAATACACATGGTTTGTATATACATTTACAGACAGAGACCACACACACACACACACACACACACACACACATACATACACAGAAGACAACAAAATATGAGCTTTACTCTATAAAATAGACTTCTCCATTCTCAGTATAGGCCATCTCCCAGTTTTCAGGTAGAGGACCTAGGTTTTCCTCTGCAGAAGGAGGTAGGTATTGAGGGAGCTTCTGAGATGGTTCCGTGGTGGGAACGGCGGTGATGCTATTATTCACAGGAGGTGGCGCTGTTTCTCTTATACTATGTATATTGTGCTCGTCTTGGTCACCAGAATCTGCTGCAGAATCACAAAAAGGATTATTGGTAATCACACTCAAATATTTGTACCACTTTTTCTTCCTTGTTCATTTGTTTGCGTCCATACCCGCACTGGTATTGGTTCCAAAGACTCACCTTACCTTTCAAAGCACAGGACTTGGGAGGCGGATAGTGAGTTTTCCTGTAGCTATTCCCTCTGAAGCCCCAATCCTGCAAACTGGAGCCTGCTGAAGTAACTGAGTTCAGTGGGGCTCTGAAAGGGTGCAGGGCCCCACCCACAAAGAACTGCTTATGGGATTGGGGCCCAAGAGAATAAGATTTCCTTTCAGCAGAAAGATTGATTGGGAGAGTTTCAGAATTGCCTAAGGTACCTTGGAGCACAAGCGCCACAGAAAGTCAATGATGTGGTGATGTTCTTTCATATTAAACAATTTCATACTGAGCAATTACAATAATTCATTTCAATGTTTTATAATCGAGTCATGAGATCCTGCTTTAAGTGGCAGCTTGCAACACTCTGTTCTGCCCCATCCATGGGGTTTTACAATGCTGTTCATCTCCAGAGCCTCTAAGTGCCTTCCAGGTAAAATCCATACCAATAGTACAGCCCCTAATGACGGCGGCATGGTTCTCCTCTCTCTCAAGGAAAAATCTCTGCTTGCAGTATTTGGGGGGCAGGGGAGGGAGGGAATAGGGGGTTATTGGATCCTTGCAGACCCTAACCCGCCCTCCAAAATGGCAATGGTGTATGGTCTCTGCAGCAACTCCTCACAAACTGCTCCACACAAACTGGACCTCTGCTCCTAATTACATTACAGAGACTCTAGTTACATAGCTATGTTGGCATAGCTCAATAGCGTAGGCTTGGCCTGCACCCACAGAAGGGGTTTTCCTGTGAGTGTACGAACACTAACTCCCTGAGCAAGGCTACGTCTACACATAAGCAATAGAGTGGCACAGCTGCAGCTACGCCGCTGTAGTGGAGACACTTCCTGTAGTGACTACCGTCACTGCAGTAAATTACCCTCTCAAAGAGGCAGGAGCTAGGCCAGCGGAAGAATTGCTCTGTCATCTTAGCTGTGTCTACGGTGGTGCAAACATTTTAACAGCCCTGAGTGATACAGCTTGGTCAGCCTAAATTTTAGGTGTAGACCAGGCCTAAGTTAGCTATGTCAAGGGAACTCTTCTGTTGGCACCTCCACTTGGAGCTTAGGTCAGCAGAAGTTTTTTCACACCCCGACTGACATAGCTATACTGAGATAACTTTACAGCGTAAACCAGACCTTAGTTTAGAGATGTTATAAACACTGCTGTGGCTGGAGGCTGGTCTACACTAGAAAAGTAGCTCGACCCAGCTATGTCATGCTCGGGGGGGGTGGGGGGGGGCAGGGGGTGAAAAATCCACACCCCTGAATGACAAAGTTAAGCTGACCTACGTCCCCATGTAGACAGGGCTAGGTCAACCGTTGACCTAGTTACTGCCTCTCGGGAAGCTGGATTTACTACAGCGACAGGAGAACCCCTCCTGTTGTTGTAGTGAGTGTCTATACCAGTAGTTCTCAACCTATTTACCACAGTAGGCTGCATATGCATCTCTCTGTGTGTTATGTGGCCGCATGGAGACAATATATATAGTACCTGTATAACCCTGAGGATGTCACATGGGCTGCAGCTGTGTGCTGATTGGTCCATAAGCAGCCTGCGGGGTGAGAACCACCGGTCTATACTGAAGCACTACAGTGGTGCAGCAGCAGCCCTGAAGCTGTGCCGCTATAGGCTGCGAAGTGTCGACATAGCTTAGTAAAGGGAGCAGAGCTGTCCCTAGGGGGATGTGGGGCCCAGGACAGAAGTGACATCATTTCTGGGACCGACAATGCCAGGGGCGGGTAGAGGAAGCTAGTGGAGGTGGTGCCTCCCCAAATAGCCAGGAGCAGCCCCGACAACAATGTTCCCCCTCCTGGGCCCCGCTTTGGCAGGGCTGCTGGGCTCCAGGGGGCTGGGGCCATGCCACCCACCTTCCTGGGGCTGGGTGCACTCTCCCACAGGTGGAAGGGGCAGGGCTGGGGGTAGCCTCCCCCAGTGAGCAGTTCACCTGCCACCCATGCAGCACTGGCCAATCGTGCCAACCCACGGGGCCCCCAAAGTGCGGGGCCTGGAGCAGTTGCCCCGATTCGCCATCCCCTAGGGACAACTCTGCAAGGGAGCTTTGCTTCTTGAAGGGAGGTGGAAATCCACAACAGTCTTCCAAAACCAGAGCTACTGGACACTTAAAAACCCAAGTCCTTGCCATGGTGGACCCTTGCCTGCTGTTTCTGTGAACATGAAAGGCACTGATATAACATTTTCTAAACCAGGAAAATAAAACTATGACCAAGATTAGTTCAACGCCCTCACTGTCTGCTTCCTGCATTAGCTCTTTCAAATATTTTAAAGTAGAGTTTGGCAAGATTAAGAAACTAAAATATGATTCATCCCCCTCCAGATCATTAGTGTAAACATGCCAAAGCTTGAAAACACAAGTCTAAGACAGACCCTCTGCAGAACAGGGAAATTTTAATATGGTTAGCAGAATTATCCCTGGCATGAAATAAGCATGAAAAAGTCTTTTGACCTGGGTGGGCCAATGCTCGTCTATCCAGATTTTGTGCTCATTTGGTGGAGACAAGGGGCCCAAGTCTGATCTCACGATGACAGATTATTTGTATCTTTCATTAATTCGCAGAGTAGAAAACACTAGTCAGAGGGAATTATAGTGAATATATATCTCCTGTCTCCGTAGAAGGCAAAACAGTGTGTTAGTTTCATAGTTAAACTGTTCTAGTCAGGGCCAGTTCCCATTAGAAAGGAGATTAATTAGATCTCAGAATGGCCTTTTCCCAACAACAAGTCTTGGGAGGGTGGGATGGGGTGGGAGTTGTAATGTCACGAGATGTGAGGATTTATATTCAGCAGTAGGGAGTTTTGCAAAAGGGGTGCGGAGCTGAGATAAGGGTTCCAAACCGCAGGGGCCTTTACCTTCAAAAGGATAGCTCAGTGGTTTGAGCACTGGCTACTAAACTCAGGATTATGAGTTCAATCCTTGAGGGGACCATTTGGGGATTGGTCCTGCTTTGAGCAAAGGGTTGGACTAGATCAGGGGTTCTCAAACTGGGAGGGGGGGTCACGTGGTTATTACATGGGGGGTCGCGAGCTGTCAGCCTCCACCCCAAAGCTCGCTTTCCCTCCAGCATTTATAATGGTGTTATATATATAAAAGAGTGTTTTTAATGTATAAGGGGTGGGGGGGTCACACTCAGAGGGTTGGTATGTGAAAGGGGTCAGCAGTACAAAAGTCTGAGAACCCCTGGACTAGATGACCTCTTGAGGTCCCCCTGATATTCTATGTTCTATGAACTTTTGGGGGTGGTAAGAAGCAAAGACAGAACAAACAAACTGAACACAATCCTGAAAAATATCTGGGAACTTCACCTGGGAGGAGTAGGGAAGAGGGGGTGCCTGGTAAAAGGAGGAGTCAGGCATATCAAAGGGACTTAATGGGCTGGGAAAGAGACTCAGAGAATCAACAGGACTAAGGAAAAAAACAGATACAAGAGGATGCACCTCTGAGATACTGCCTGGCTAACAGGCTGAGAAGTTGACCAAGGAGATCAAAGAGAACAGATGCTTTTCCGAAGAAAGTCATTATAGAGTCATAGATTCTAAGATCTGGTCTATACTACAGACTTACATTGCTATCACTATGTCGCTCAGGGGTGTGAAAAATCCATGCCCCTGAGTGATGTAATTACACTGACCCAACCCTCAGTGTAGCAGGAGAAATTTTCCCCATCAACATAGTTACGGCCAGATTAACTATGCTGATAGGAGAGCTCTCTCCCATCAGCACAGAGCATCTTCACTGACACACTATAGCGGTGCAGCAGAACCAATGCAGTGTTTTAAGTGTAGCTCTGCCCTTTGACCAGAAGGGACCATTGTGAGCATCTAGTCTAATCCCCTACATAACACAGGCCATAGAACTCCCCTGACAGGCCATAAAACTCCTGTCCATTACAAGGAAGCCTGTGTACCTAGCCGGACGAGTCTGTCAAATGCCAAGCCTGATGTACTGTAAGCTCCTTGGGGTCTTTTTGTTCTGTGTTAAATGACTCAGCATCCCCACTATAAAAATTGTTCCAGCACCCCTGCGTCACTGGGGCTCCCAGATGTTACTGAAATATAAATAATAATAGTAATTAATGCGAATATCACTTGTTTTGTTAATCTGAACTTTCTTCCCTGTTTTTAATTAATCTTGTGTTTAATAGTCGTAGACAGTTGATTTGGGGAATATTTCATGCAAACCAGGCCCAAGAGAAAGCCCCTTTAGTGGAGAGAGAATTAAGGGAAAGGAATGTCTGGAGACTTCTGCCACGTCTTAGGGTTCTTGGTCAAGGAGGGCATGGATCAAAGAATCCTCCTCCATAAGGCTTGCTCTTTCCAGGGCTGTAGTCTGCCCCAGTACTATTGTTCCTGTTCATTTGCTCTAGTGCCCACTACATGTGCTTTCCAAACACTTAAGAAGGATGGCCCCTGCTCCAAGAAGCTCACAAGTAGGCAGAGGACAAGAGAATAACAACTGGCAATTTCAATACAATGTATGTACAAATGCACAGGAAATGTCTACGGGCCGGAGTGGAGGATGGGTCTGAAACGCCTTTCATACAGGTTTAACTCCAGTGACTTCAACCAAGTGACTCATGATGTGCAGTGGTGACAGTGGGATCAGGACCCAATCCAACAACACGGATAGAGTGAAAACAGCAGCAAAACCTCCTGTTCTATGTGTCAATGCTACAATTTCTGATTATGCTGACAGCTACTTTCTTTGGATGCTCTTAAAAACAAAAAGAAAACAATGAAAAGAAAGCGCAGCAGCATTTATAAACCCTCAGTTAACTTCTGTGTTTCTGAAAGAAGAGCAACTGTAAAGATCTTAGTTGGCTTCTCTGTTTCTGATCTATTCCAATAATGTTGTGGGTGCTGACTCAGCTTTAAAACGCAACATTAGGCTGAATAAAGATCAAGGAAAGAATGGTCACAGGCATCTCTCCAGTGACTAACTCTTGCTATCTCATACAGAAAATGGCATGTTCTCCCATGGATATCTATCTGCAAGTGCAAATGTTTCAGCAGACCCAACAACCAGGCTTCTACACATGGAAGGAACTTGCAGTGGTAAATAGAAAGTGCTGCACTGGCAGAAGGACTTACATACTTTTGAAAATCTGGTCCCTAAGTGCTAACACCAATGAGAGTTAGGTGCACAGCTTTTGAAAATCCCACCACGAACATGTTTCATTACCTAAGTAACTTTGAAAATCTGGCCATTAGAGCCAGATCTTCAGCTGGTGGAAATCAACAGCACAGCTCCTCTGAAATAACAGGCTCTAGGACAATTGACACCAACTGAGAATCTTGCCCATAGCTTGGAAAGAAACTAGGTGGTGGTGGTGTTGATTAAGCAGACGAATGTGAGCCAAGGGCTTCTGAGTTCTAGTCTTGGCTCTTTCGCCAACCTGCTACATAATCCTGTGCCAATGACTTCAGGCCTGATTTTCAGAGACACTGAGTGCTTGCACTGCACATGGAGCGCAACCATCTCTGAAATGAGGCAATTGACGTCTCTCTGCTTCAAGTTTCCTGGTTGTGAAAATGGGAATAACCCCATTCACTGCTTCCACACCTCACAAGAGCATTGTGAGGAGTAATTAACACGTGCACAGTGGCTGAAGAGGTATGAAGCCCTATATAAATCACAAGGACGCTACCTGAAAGTTCTGGGCTACCAAGATACCGGACCAGGGTTTAAATGCTAAGGGTTTGAGCCAGTTCCCATTGACCTCAGTGGAATCTAGACAGAGTCAATTTGTCTCTTGCTCTGAGCCTGCCAGCAGTGAGCAGCGGGGTGGTCAGCCTCTGGTAGAGGACAGCTTTCACACAATGCTCCTGGTTCTCTTGGCCAGAGGGGCAGCACCATAGTTTCATGCAGTTTAAGGCCACAAGGGACTGTTATATCATGTAGTCTGACCTCCTGCATTTCACAAGCCACCAAATTTCACGCAAATACCCTCATGTTGAGCCCAGTGACTTCAGTAAAATTAATGAATTTTAGTCCTCGGGAGAGACTAAACTCTTGGGTGCCACAGGCAGAGGACTGGAGACCCTGGGGTGCCGGCGACTAGAGGGAATCGATAAGGTGAGATATGCCTAGGCGATCCATGCCCCGCCTGCAGAGAAAGACAGAACAAAACCAAAGTCCCTGCCAATCTCACTTGGGGCAAAATTCCTTCCTGACCCTAAATCTGGTGATCAGCTAGGCCCTGAGCATGTGAGCAAGACACATCTGCCAGACATCTCAAACAGAGGATTATCTGTACCATCTCAGAGCACTGGTCCACCCCAACCAGTATCCCATCTCCAGCTGTGGCTGATCTTTGATGCTTCAGATGCTTTCACATCTCATTGCCCCTCTATGGGCCAGCCCCAGCCTGCTGGAGGATGTACCACAGGGAACAGAAGAAGGAGTAAACTGTAAACTTGAGGAGCCCTTGGTGTAGGTAAGAAATATGTGGCCAACAATTAAAAGAAAAAAAGTGAAGAGGGAACAATTTGTTTCAAACGTATCCAACTTGCTCCACAGAGCCCAGGTTACAATGGTTAGAAGTGTCAGTGGTGACGAACACTGCCTTGACTTTTTCCAGCCTGGCTGAAAATCAAGCGAAAATGGCAGAGGGAAAAGTCACAGGTGGAAGTGAAGATCTACGCAGATTTGGCTTCCTAAACGTTGTTCAAAATATTTCAAGACCAAGAGTTTCAGATTTTCATTAAAACGTTTGCAACAGCAGCTGCTTTTTATAGTCCACAGGAAAAGGTTCAGAATGTTTACATGCTCTCCAATACTACATCACGTCCTTTTACGAACCAGCTTCAACCTCTCCAAGAGCAAAATAACTAGTGTGATGCTTATAAGAATTTAAAATCATTTCTTTTACTTTCCACTAGGTGCTGTCCAATCATTCTGAACACACACTCCTGTCAGGTGGGCTCCAGCTCATTTGGAATTGATGGAGTCATCTAGATCTACCCTAATGCAATTGAGAGTAAAATCTGGCCCACTGAATTCAGGAGACACTATTTAAAGGAACATGAATGTACCTCAAATGACAAATGTGCCCCATCCTGTACAATAGCGGAGAAATTCTCAATTATTCTACACAGCAAGAGATGTCTACTCAGAAATCCCAGCTACTTCCCATTTCAGAGGCATCTATGATTATGTAAGACTGTAAAACAATGTGACTACATGAGGTTCTGAAGAAAATACACAACTTCTCTCTGTGCTGTTTAATCGGACTCTGACCGCCATTAACATAAGATATCAAAAGGGAAAAGATTCAATGAATTTTCTTAGAATTCTCTAATCTATCTTCATTTTATGTGGCCTTCACAGATAAAGTCTATGAGTCTATGGCATAATTCTACTCTGAACTCTCAAAAAAGAAATACTTGATGTTAACCATAATGCTCCTTCATTTAGCAAATTAGCTATGTTGAGTATAGTGATAGGTTAAGTGAGGGGAGGGAACGGAATCAAGGGCTATATAATTTTGTATGGGAAACAGATACACATCTAGGTTAATCCCTGTCATTTTTAAACTATTCTGTGAGCTAGGGGAAATGTGTTGTTAATAGAAGCCAGTAGAAATACTTCTAACCCAGATTACAATGTGGTTCAATCCAGAACTGGCAGCATTGCAGAGCTCCTATTGAGAGGGGGGGAAAATGCAACGCGTCCTATAATATGGACAAGAATATTTTTTGCTTTACCTGTAAAGCTACTGTTCATTTCAGGGACGTCATCCTCATCCTCATTCTCCGTATGCACTATGCCAGCATTTTGCATATCATTATAAGACTTGGTTCGTTTTGGAGTCGACTGCTTGAAGTTGGACTGAAGGTTTTGCAAAGCATCAGTGGTAATCACTTTCCCACTGACGGGCTGGCTGGGAGGCTTGGGTGTTCCATAATAGTTACCTAGGCAATAGAAACACATTTGCATGTTCAAAAAAATAGATTTTAAGCAGCAAGATTTTTTTATTCTTCTTCTTATTCCAGCAAAACCTCTTTCTCCCCGCAAAAGACAAAAAAAAAAAAAGGTTCTTGTTTTTCAAACTATATTTCACTTCTAGAATAGACTAGGAAGATTTATTTCCTTTTAATTTATTCATGTTGAATTTAAAAGTAGAAGCGAGGGTTGCATTGTTTAGGTGCACTGAGCGTACAAGGACTAAAACAAAGGCAGCTGTGGTGAATAGCAAAACTTCATCTCATTACATTTGAATTTCAATTAGTGGCCTTTTTATATGTATGCACCACACAATGCTGTGTCAGATTTAGAGTGAGCCCTGCAGAAAATAAAAAATTCATTACTGCTATCACCAGATAAGTGATGAAAAGCTGGGATGACCTGCTTTAATAGAAGAGTTCTTTTGGGTGGCTGTTGCATTTTTGAAAAGTAATCTCTCTCTAAAGGAACACTTTGTCAAAGGAAAACACCAAGTGCCACCTGCTTCTTCAAAGAGAAACTTCAGCTGTTGGGGTCTGTTAGGGTAGAAGTGAACTAGCCAAATCTTTAAAGCAAGACTCTTAGGGGCAAATATCACCCTTGCCTTGCTTATACCCACATGCAGCTCCCAGGGACAATTTTGACCCTTTCGGTGAAATCCCATTTTATGGCAGGCTCGTTCTAGCCTGGATAGCAATCTTCACAATGAAATATTTCAGCATTTCCATTCTACTTCACTTTGCAGTAGCACTTATGAACCCCTGTCATTTAGACCCCATTGCGCTAGGCGCTGTACGAACAGAGCAAAAAGACAGTCCCAAAGAATCTATGATAGAAGTAAATTTGTGATATTCAGAATACAGTTTATATTACTTGTGATTATAAGCAAACAAATCTATATTTAAAATATCAGTTATCCGTACCAGTTTCAACAATTCTTACATATTTTAATTTCTGCCCTTGGGCCACAGAAGTGGACTTAAAATATTGTCCATTTAAATACAGCCTTTTATTCTCAGGGATCCCAAAGCAGTTTCAAAAATACATTTCTACCTCTCCACCGCCATGTTTATATATGCACATGATTTATATCAGCCATAATTCTTTTCAAAATTCTACTCTGAAAACACACAGGTAAATTTGATTACATTATGCTTTATATCTTCAGCTAACTAGATTACATGTAAAGAAATAACGAGAGAATGATTTGGCATAAAAGTTTTATCAGAATCCAAACCTTGCTGATAAAACCTTTTTAGTGCACCATACCATCCTATATACTGTATATTCTCTCCCTCTAATACATGGAGACATTCAGAGTACACAATGTGTGTGTGTATATACATATACACACAAAATGCAGATTATCCCAAATAAATACACATGAAACCTGAATACCACACCAAACCATCATGTACTGTATATATGCCATATATATTACAAACACACAAACCCCTGCCTATAGGAGAATGTGTTGTACGTGTTTAAAATTAATAAATGAGTTACACACAGATGTAGACAAACCCGCTGTACGCACAGCTAAAAAGCAGTAATCCCTAGGTTTGCAGTAGAACAGGCAGTTATTTTACAACGCCCAGTTACAGCTCACTAGAGCTTGATGTGGAAATCACATACATTATGAATTTTAATTCATAAAACATAACATTTATCTGAACGGTCATTTGAGTGGTTGAATCAATCTTCTCCTTTAGTCCATCCCTGAAGCTCTATTTCCATTGGCCTTCGGGGTGAATTAAGACAGGAATCATGCCCGAGCAGTCGGAGGGTTGTGTGCAGGAAGGAGAGTGAAAAACCGGGCAAACACCTGTGGGCCCTGTGACGGGCATGGGGATAGATTGGGGCAACAGGGAGTGAGAAAGAGTCCAACCAGGAGAAAGGCTCAGCCGAGTTCATCGGGGAGAGCCTGCGAAAGGAAGGCTAGCTTCTGCTGCTAAGCAAATCCCAGTTTGCCTTCCCGGCTTACCCTGCACAAAGATCTTACCCATCGCACTGCCGTCTGAGAGTACAAGGACTAGGATTCAAAATTCACGGTTTCTGGAAATCAGAGGGACTCCCTTCTCAGAGCATTTAGCGATGTAGAAACGCTATGAGCTTCATTCTTGGCAAGCTCCATTCAAGTGTCTATAAAGGATCAAGGAGTCAACTCCGTAGAGCAGTGCAATGTTCAGCATTACCTTTCTGTTTTATTCTTCATTTCAGAATCTTAAATGTACACAGATGCATAATTTATAGGGAGAAGGAAATGACTTTCTCTGGAAAGAGCCCCTAATGGGGAGTCGAATCTTACAGCAGGTGCAGTCTCTGCTAGAGAAATGATTCTTACGTTCTATCTGCTGCAAGAATATTTTATGGAGGAGGAGGAGGAGTAATGTGAGAGAGAAAGGAGGGGGAACATAAAAGAGGTAGGAAGAGAAGATAATCTATCCTACTCTATTCTGTACTTCTCCAGAGATTCAATATTACTTGGTTATTTCTTTTTTATGCTCTGTGTACTTTACAAGGATACTAACAGGTGATTACAAAGATCAACGAATGCATAAAATACATCGGTAGCAATTCAGCTTCTATGTGCGGCACTGAACACAGATACTTTGTCCAGCATTTATTTCAGTGATTTTGTAAGTGGTTAGACCTACAAATATGTAACACATATAAAGTTTTAGACAAAGGGAATATAGGTGTGTAATGGGGACAGAATTTTGATAATCTTGGTAAGTATGTAACACAGATGTGCTGAAGAGGTCTCTTGGGGACCCCTTTGTTAAAATTCCACCACCAAATTCAAGGAAAGGCTAGGATGATTTCTCCCTGCCTCTGATGAGTTCATCCCCCTCTCACTTCTTCCAGTAATAATTTAGACCAATGGTTCTCAACCTGCGGCCCAACCAGCACACAGCTGCAGCCCATGTGACATCCTCAGGGCCAGACAGGTAGTGGGTATATATATGGTTTGGATGCGGCCACATAACACAGAGAGCTGCTTGTGTGGCTCACAATGGTAATTAGATTGAGAACCACTGGATTTAGAGAGAGTGTTCATAAAAATATGAGTAGTGGCAATCACTTTCTAAAAAATATCAGGCAAAAATGTCTCAAGTTTGACAACCGAAGTCACTAGTCACTTGGTCAGTATTTTTGTACTTATTTTTTGCTTTTGGAATATATCATATTGAATCAACACATTTGTTTTTTCCCCCAAGGGAGAATATCCCCAAACTTCCCTAAAAACATCTTTAATTCCCCTCTTACTTCCAATTACCCAAATTACTCATCTACTCATATTTTTCAAGCTATACATTTCAATGTCCGCACAGTAGAACCTCAGAGTTCCAAACACCAGATTTACGAATTGACCAGTCAATCACACACCTCATCTGGAACTAGAAGTACACAGTCAGGCAGCAACGGAGTCACCCCTCCTCCCCCAAATAAATAAATCAGCAAATACAGTACAGCACTGTATTAAACATAAACTACTAAAAAAAAAAAAAAAGGTATAGCAGCATTTTTCTTCTTCATAATAAAGTTTCAAAGCTGTATTAAGTCCATGTTCAGTTGTAAACTTGAAAAAACCACCATAATATCTTGTTCAGAAGTACGAACATTTCAGAGTCATGAACAACCTCCAATACGGGAGGTGTTTGTAATTGTGAGGTTCATATGTATTTCAATGTGGCAATATATTTAGACTGTCTGTTTAACTTAAAATGGATGGTCCTTGGGGTAGGAACTGATTCCTTTTTTGTGTTTTGCCAGGGCACCTTGAAGATAAAAACTCATCAGGAATAAAAATCTCAAACTGTGGAAATGCCATACCACAGCCTGGCTCCCAGGACATCAACTGGAGATGACTAGACTCAATGGAAATGTTCTTGTGCGTGTTCACTGCATTCAAATGAGTATATTTCTCTACGCTGCTCAGTTCATTTGGAAGGTGCTGCAACAGAGCACTGGGCGTTTGGAGCATGAATGGGCTCCAGGGCTCCTGGTACAGCCTTTGGCGCTTTAATAATGGATGCTGTAACTAAAACTCACGTTTGCTCCCACGCATGTACCTCACAGGAAATGGCATCTAGAGCTTCCAGACTCGTGGGTACAGAAGCAGACGGGGAGACGTGCAGTCAATGAAAGGGTTCTCTCTGCACCATTAGGCAGGAAGGCTGAGAGGAAGACACCAGCTGATTTGTGGGGGCGGGAAGCTATTTTGTGGCCTCTGCCAGGTTTTCTCTTTTCAAACAAAACCAGCAACATTTGGTAGAATTGTCATCTCCTGAAAGTGTGTAAATGTTGAAGCTGGGCTGCCACCATTTAACTTCCAACACAATCAAGCAACAACTCAAACAAACATTGCCTTTTGTCATTGACTGTAATTAGCAGCAGTTTGGCCTTGATTTTGACCAATGCAAAAAACCAACATGTCAATACTGAATGTAGCTCTCTCATATCTGCTCACAGGTCTCACATTTCTTAAAAAAAATATTTGAATCTATATCGAGTACTTTCTCTGATCCTCTGAGATTCCTCTTTTTAAAATTCTTCTTACTGTGTATATTTTTCAGAGCTGGTTGAATAGTTTTTAAAATATCCCTCATTTCATGATCAAAATTTAAAATACTCCTGTTTGGTTTGCTGTTCTTTGGGTGAAAAGTTGCATCGTTTCCTATTAATGAGTATTTGGACTACCATAAGGAAGTCAGACTTGAAAGCCTCAAAAAGACTAGTACAAATGATCATCCATTCAGAAATTTCTATTGGAATTTTGAGTATTTGCTATTTGTTGTTTTTTCAACTTCTATATCAACTATTTTAGTCAACCAACACCACCCTCTGTCTTAGCAACCCAGCCACACACCATGAATAACAAACAGTGAACAGTCAAAGCAAAGAGTTTATGAACCACCCATAAGCTGGAAATTATTTGTTTCACGTATCCTGCTAATAAACGTGAAGAATGTATACATGAAAAGGCAACTTAGCATTGGTCTGTGAGAAATTTATGAACCAAAAGGGGCTAAATTCATAACAAATATAATTAGTACTGAATCATTCACTCGGCTCTAATTATTAACAACATCTTACCTTTACAGCACACAACACCCATTATCCCAGAGGATCCTAAAGAATTTTACAAATAACATACAGTAGTGATGGCCCGACTTTCAGAGGTGCTGTGCTCCTACAGAAATCATTAGGAGATCTGCAGTGCCCCTGGCACCTCTGAAAATTATGTCTGTAGTTCTGAATTCACTGACTCCTATAGCAAAACATAATTTTGCAATGAGGAGCTAACACTTCAGAGGACACATACTATCTTCAAAGCTCCAATATTGTGCTTTGACAATGTTTCTACTAATGGCTTATGTCTTAAAAAGCAGTCTCTGTTGCATTCTATATTAATTCAAAATGGCATTCTGAGGAAGAAATTAGATAAATACAAAAATTAAGCAAAGTCTTGACATGCAGAATCAAAATGTAATTATTAATGTAATTTGTTTTTTGAGCCATGCCTCTTTTGTCCGCTCTCCAGAAGAACGAAAATGATTGACCCTTAATTTTACTAAAAGTGCCTATGTTCATCTAATCCAATGAGAGTGCTTGTGTCTGATTAGCACGAGACAAATTGATTCCTGGAAGTGGAGATAGGGTTACAGTGTTTTAGCTGTTCACTTCCCAGACTGTATTTGGCTACGGATTTCTACATTTAGATGTCAGATCTGGCTGCTGTCTGCAGGAATCACCTAACTGCAACCCACATTGATTAGCAATTGCCTTGAGGAAACTCAGAGTATCCAGGCAACCAGGAGGCGGCCAGGGATGTAGCATCTGGAACGGGAAGCAAAGCACAGCATGGTTTTGCAGTCGGCAATGAAAGAGAGCACTGAGAAATTAAATTACAATGTATGTAAATCAAATCTCCTTTATATTTCTGATTCTCTTGAGGTGGTTCAAAATGGGCTAGCTGAGAGATCAGTCTGGATGTTTTGTTGGGAATTAGCCAAAATGTTACAATAGGCATATTTTAATTTATGGCTTAAATTCTTGGGTAACAACCAAGAATCTTGCATTATGATCTCATTGGCCAAATAGGCTGGGATCTTCATTTGGGCTTAATGAATACGAGGATATGGACACCGAAATCCCTTAGGCTCCATGAAAAACCTAGACATAATAAATTACTTCAAAATCGTTTTCTACCATGTGGATGTATCAAAATCATCACCATTACGGTGAACGACAGCTAACAGAAAATCATTTAGCTATCACTCCAACCACCTGGCTATTGTTCAATCTGTATATAGCTGCATACAAACAGATTTAATGCACACAATAAATTAAACAAAGATATTCACAGAACTAAAACCCACTTCCCCAGTTATCCTTTAGCATTGCAGCACAGTTTGGGGGGGGGGGGGGAGATAGGGGGACAGGAAGAGTCTGACCGTAACAGGCAAGCAGGGATGCCTTGGCTCCACTGGCTGTGACTTTCCTGAAGTCAGGCAGGGACCATTAATGTTAACATCACATTGGAGTATCTGTTGTACACACACAATCTGGTATGTATATACAAACACAGGTGCATACATATAGGTATATATAAATACACACCCAAAAGTGCTGTGAATTGCTATACACACCATATGCTCTAGCTAACGTGAACCCACAAAAAGCAAGGAACAGCACATATGTTCTACTACTCCCGCCACACACACTTCCCTTAGCATGACAACGACCATACAACACAGACTATTCATCTCAGCCTTACCGCTGGGCCTTTTTGCACATAACCCCATACCAGATTATCATTTCCCCAACACGGTCATGCGTGTTTGGTGCGCTAGGTGGTTATGTTGGACGAGGGTAGTTTGGAGAAGGATTGTGTACACAAGGCGGTTCTGAGGGGGGTGGAAGGCTGGTGTCTAGGAGGCCAGAGTGCATGGGCTGTAGTATGTGGTTGTTGTAGTGGAAAGGGGTAAGGAGCATGCTCGCAGACGGAAGCATTGAAGGTATGCACGGTTAGGTGGCTTGCCCTTTCACTTCCTTGCTCTTGGGGCTAGGTGTCAGGTATGTTGTGTGCATAGCAACCCTAATGGCTTCATAACAAAATTTTTGTGTATTATTTCATACAGGTTCTTTGAATGCTTCAGTGTAAGCTGGGAGTTGGATGAGGTGGAGGTAGGGGCCAGACCTCAAACACAGAAGTACAGCTGCAGCAGAAAATATTTTGTCTGTAAGTAGCCACATGTGAGTCCTTCCTTGCTGCAAGATAAAATGTGCCAGAAAGCCTAGCTCACAATTGATAATATTTCATGTGTGTTCAGCACCCGACAATGAGGCTTGAGCGTGTCCAGCTCCTATCATCAACCGCTCCCGTATTCCCAACCTCCATTGATCAGGCTTGTGTGCATAGCACATACTGTGTCCATAACAGCTAAAAATAACCCTAAATCTAACATTCAAGCGCCCCCTCAAAAAAAAGAACAAAACCCCTCTGTCCTTTGTGCTAGAAATCCTCAAGATCAACTTTGCTACCAAGTTTTGGGTCATCAGGCAATGATTTTAAGAGGTAGCTGTCCACGATGAAGAGTAGTGCTACCGAGAAAAAAAGTTTAGCCAGAGTCAAAGATATCCTATTAAAAATGTATGAACCATACAAAAAATCCATAGAAAATTCAAAGGGCATAAAAATTAACCTTCTATGAAATTTCACACCACTTGTCTACCTATATATTGAGAAAAACAGGAATTTATGTCCCATTTTAGAATGCAACTAACTACACTCTTCCTTTTTACCAGAGAAAAGGAAAAGAAAAGCATGAAGTCAAGGGGTGGTGGTGGTGGGGGGGAAATCTTTCCACAATATGTAGATGTTAATAAGTGGATCTTTGACATGATACACTGTAGTGCTCTAAAGGAGCCATTATGATTTATTGAGTCAATCCGTAGTACGGAGACGTTAATAAGCGGATCTTATCTTATTAAGCGGAACATGTTTGTTCCGCTACATGTGCATCCACAGCATCTGCCACCCCAGTCTTCTGATCTTTCTCTTCATGTTTTGCATACCATGGCCACCGCACTCATTTCGGGGCTGTACAAAGTTGGCGAGACCCACAGAATGCAAATCAACAAAGAAACTAGAACAAAAAAAAGCAGCTGTTCTATAGAAACAGATGGAGGAGGAGGGCCAGTGGACAGAAATATGCAGAACACACACATCAGAAATATTAGGTAAAACGGAAGTTTCTTGGAATTCAAGTGGTGGTTTCTGAATGCATCCTGGGACTTTTGCTGCTATTCTAGCTGGACCGTTAAGGTAGCTGATTACAGTCATTAAGTACTTGTAATCAGGGTCCCTGTCTAAAGTAGCCGGCTTAATATTATATATGCTAATAAGTCACCCATTACTTTAAGTGATGAAACTAATGCGGATTACTTATTACTTTTCTTGGCACTCTCACAACGCCCGTCCCAAGAATGAAGGATGATGCCTTGACAATAATACTCTATAATTTAACAACCCTTCACACATTACAGCACTTTTTCAGCTGAGGATCACTAAGTGCTTTACAAGCATTCATTAATGAAGCCGCATAACACCACAGTGACACTTGGCAGTCACCCACTTCCCGCCCCCTGACTTCTCCCCTCAGAACCCCTGACCCATTCACACACACACCCTGCTCCTTGTCCCCTAACCACCCCCCTGGGACCCCACCTCCTATCCAATCCCCCCTGCTCCCTGACTTCCCTCCTGACTCCTATCCACATCCTCACTTCCTGACAGGCCCCCCAGGACTCCCACTCCCAACCCTCCCTGTTCCCCATGCCCTGACCGCCCCCTCAGAACCTCCGCCCCAACCAACTGCCCCCTCCCTCCCTGACTGCCCCCCAGGACTCCCTGCTCCCTTACCCAACCCAACCCCCGCCCCCGGATCCCTTACCAGCAACAGGAGCTCGCAGCCACGACACCCGGCCAGAGCCAACTGCGCTCCCCATGCTGCCCAGTGGGAGCAGTGGGTCAGAGTGTGGCCTGCGTGGCTGCAGGGGAGGGGCCGGGGACTAGGCTCCCTGGCTGGGAGCTCAGGGGCTGGGCAGGACGGTCCCGCAGGCCGGATGTGGCCCGTGGGCCGTAGTTTGTCCACTTCTGCTCTAAATGGACTTTTCCTTTCTGAATGCATCACCATAGGGTGATCACATTGGATCACCATTCCACCCAGCATGCACACACTATAGAATCTCCCAGTGTCAGAGCAGTGCTACCAACTCTCGCCATTTTAAAGTGCATCTGATGGTATTGGATGTTTTACTTCCAGGTCCAGCACCTGAAGTCAGACGATTACTGGAGAATCTCAGCTTTCATTAAAAATAATGTCGAGGAGAAAAAGCTTTAAAAGTAAAGCCTGGTTTGTGTTAACCACCAAAACAAGAAGGCAAATTGAAAGAACCCAACGCTTACTTAAAATCTCCTGATTTTGGAACGTTTTGGTTTGGCATCACTTTTGGAGGAGATTCTGAATGTAAATGGACTGGTGCAGCACTCTCCCATGGGGGAAAAGGTAGCAGCCCCCTGAACCATTTGGAAGTAACTGCCGTACCCACTCTGCTTCAAAGAGGAAGCTATTTGCAGTACACAACCACAAGCCATATTGGTCTTAACTCAGGAGCTAGGCTACACATTCTTGAGTGCTATCGACTGACAATTATCAGTTGACTATTAACATCTATACCGACAGAGCACTCTCATAAGGGGCTGCATCCAATCCAATCTCCCAGCCTTCTGTGGCTCCACCTTCAGTTCTTTTCTCTTTTTAAAGCAGAATCCACAGTATCCACGGTGGAGTCAATATCCTGTGTGTTACCCTTCCTCTTATCACTCCCGTGGCCTGTTTTAGAATCCTCCTTTCCAGCCACTCTTGCCCTCAATAAGCTAAGTGCAAGAGAGCTTTTAAAATTATGTCAATTTTCACAAGGCTTCACTGCTTCTTTTGGCCTTGCCCTCACTGTCAACTTTCCAAGTGCTACCTTAGCAAAGGGGAGGGAGGGTGGCGATGGTTTCTCTTCAATTTCTGAAATAAAGACCTCTGAGATGTAGCAGGGCAGAGGCGTAATGTGCATGTAGAAGTAAAATTGGGATTTGCAGTGGTATCCAGCAATAAACACACCACTAGACGCCTTGATAAACCTTCAAAAGGCAAACTCATCTTCTAATGTCAAAACACTTTCTATACTACTTAGACTGTACTTCGATTAGATCACCAGAGAAACTACCAAAACATAACCTGGAAATGCATAACACAAGTAGGCACTGCATTTTTACTAATTTAGAATGTTTCTACCTTTGCGTGCTTCTTCCAGAAGTCCTGTAAACCCTGCCCAGAGTGGAGTGCTAGCTAATCAAACCCAACAAAATCATGGAGCTAACATGCCAATTGAACTTCAATCACACGGTTCTTCATTGCATAACATTCCCCCTTCCGTTATGTTTAGGTTGTCTAATTAGATTATAAGCTCTCCAGGGCAAGAACTCAAGTCTTTTTTTCCTCTCTGAAAACCATCTAGACCAATACATTCTTATTATTCTAAGACGACGAAGACGAAGAGCATCAAGGTTGATTTAGTTGGGGATTGGTCCTGCTTTGAGCAGGGGGTTGGACTAGACAACCTCCTGAAGTCCCTTCCAACCTTGATATTCTATGAAGGTGATAGCTATGTTGGTCTCCAGTAAACATATATGAGACTTTCACTTTTGTTGAGTTTTACCTTCTTCTTTCATATGGCTGGTGTAGAGCAGAAACTACAATTTCACCTGAAGTTGATCGAGCCAAATGGCTACATCAGGAGTAGCAGAAAATGAGTTCTATGAACCCAGTTTACAGTACGACATTAGTGGCAGCTTCAGGAGAATTCTAACCTCCACACTGATAATATATACAAACCAGGAGTAGGGTAGGTAAAGAGGAGGAAAGGTAAAGGAAGAAGAAAGTTGACTTAGAATGAAAAGCTGGATGAATAACCCAGGTATCAGAAGGGTTTAACTTTGTCTTCTCTATTTATTTTTTTTAACAGAATCTGTTATGATCACAACATTGACTTTTAATTACATCACTGACTGGATCATAATCAAGATCAACACTGGTCAAACCAAATGTAAAGTATGTTTAACAACAAATAACAACAAACCCGTAAACAAATCTCACAAAGTCGGAAAAATCATTCCCTGGACTGTTATTTATTGCATATTACAGTGGAATTGTATGTATCAAGATTCACACACCTCTATCATCATAATTATTTCTTTATTCTCATGGATTTTCCTTTGGAGAGTACAATGGATTTTCACATGTGCCAAGCACCAGAAAATCCAGTTGACATCAATGGGAGATGAGGCTGTTCAAACTCCTGAAAATGAGATGCCAAAATTCCACATGCCTCTACTATACCGACCAATATTAAATTTCCCTGTATCATCAGAAAATGATGAAATCAACAGCAATATTCTTTAGAACTGGAAAAAATATAAAAAATATACATAATATATGTTTTATCAGTTTAACACATAAACATGTGTACTGTGAAATGGCCATATTTAAACTGCCCCAGCTGAGCACACATTAACTGAAAACTAATTTCCAGACTGTCCCAAGAGCCAGCTTAGAGACAGGTACTCATTTTCCCTTTCAAAGTGGAAAGGTCAAAAGAGGACTGGGATGTGATAGAGAAGCAGTTCAGCTGATCTATTTTGAGCATCATGACAAGGAAAACTAATTGAGTGTTATAGTTAGACACGGGAATAGAAAAAAAGCTCACTTCGGGGTAGTTTTGCTATTGGAACATTAGCAGTGATGCTAATCAACTCACAGCAGCGGAAGAGCGAAGCCAAACTATAAAATTAGTAACGTCATGCAATGCTAAACCCATAAAGATTTGACATTGCAATCATTTCGCCCGGTGCAGCTGTAGGTGAATGTTCAGGTGCAATGTTTAAAGGTGACGCTACAAAGGAGTATAAAAAGATTGGGTTTAAAAAAAATTCGGGACTTTATTATACATCATAAAGAAGCAAAAAAGATGCAAAAAAAAAAAAGACATTGTGGGCCAACTTTAAGCAGATAATTAGCCATACTTCGGATTTCTTTTGCACATATTTTGCATTAGTTCCTTAAGGGCTGCAAAATAAGCATGTCTTCACCCACTTCCCTACTTATGTCAGGATCCATTTGGCAGTGTTGATCCACCCAGCAGATGGCAATGTAGCTTGAGTGTGGTTTTATCTCCTTGTTGCTCTTGTTGTTTCTTTGATGGTGCATCACCTTCATTGATGTTGTAAGGTGATGAAGCACTGCTCTAAAAAGAATGGCATGCATCTCATTTATACCAAGGCCTCTTTACACGGCTCTGTAAGTCTAAAGGGGCGCTAAAGAAAGTATAAATATAACTCATGCCCCCTTCAAGGCCCTGTTATGCGGCCAGAGGGGTGTAAAGGCACCGCAGTGGAAATGAGAATCAGGCCCAGAGTTTAGAACACTAACTTATGGCCGGAAAACGGCAGTTATTTACACACAATTCTTAGGTCATCATGCCAAAACAATGGCTATCGTTTTTGATTTGTGAATTTCTCTCTGACTGAATCGTGCTTATATTGTAGACAGCACATACACAAGTAGAATCTGGAAGGCTTTCTCCCTAACTGCTATCGTCTCCTAAAAGTTAACTCCCAGGACTCTGGGAGTGAAAGTCAGCACAAAATCATAGGAACCACACAACTTCCCCTACCATTTCTCATTGTAGAAAATCAGCCTCAGGAGCATGATCAGATATGTTCCTGATGGAGAACTTGATGGGAGAGAGAGACATAAATGGAGATGAGAGGGGAAGGAAACTGAGAAACAAGCGTTTGGTAAGGTGCATCAGTGGCTTTATGACAGCACATACCAGATTGGGACAGAACTCAGAGTGGACCAAGCCTATGGAAATAATGCTCTCCAGGGGACTGGGAGCACCTCAAATCACACAGCATTTTTGTCTGGTCAAAGGACCTGGAGAGAGGGTGAGGTCTCCTTGGAGAAAGGAAATAAAATCAATTCCAGAAAACCATCCTGAAAAGGAACAAGTCTTTAAATGGACAGGAGCAGAGACTGAAACAAAGAGCTGGGTGATGAAGGATGCACAAGTGGGAGGTTAAGAGAAAACAAAAGGAGGAACGAGGCTAGAGGACACTAGAAAAATGAGCCAGCGGTGTGTAAACTTTTCTGGTCATCTTCCATTAGTATTTCATTTTCTCATATGGTTTTATTTTCAGGGACAGCATGTTCTCATGGCTAACACTATGAGCGATTTCAACAGCCACAATCCTGACTGGGGTTACTCAGAACCAGACGGTAAATGATTGGTGGAGTGGTCATCAAACGATGACCTTATTTTCATCCATGACCCAAAACAACAGGGTACATTTCACTCAGTTAGATGGTCACGTGATTACTCACCTGACCTCTGCTGGGTGACATAACTAGACTGTCACCCCAACCTGCGTCGAGTGTGCTCCTGGACAACTTTCCACATAGTCAACATAGACCATCACGCGTCCATGTTGGCCTTCACCTGCCCATTTTTAGAAGCTTCTAGAAAAGACGAACTCTCAGGAAACCTAACTAGAAGTTGTTCAGTGAAACCCTAGAATGAAGTATCGTTACCATCCCCTGGCTTTCCATCCCAATCAACAAAGCCTACAACCTTTTCTGTGGAGCCACCTTCAAGGCTGTGTGTGTGTCCATTTCATGAGGCTATCGCTCTGTCTAAATTCCTTGTTTAAATGCTAAATGTTCAAAACTATTGAAGTGGTACAAACAGTCTGGAGAGCCAGTTATTGCTGACCACTTAATACAGTCCTTAGATGCTACGAGACAAGCAAGATGGGAGGAAACAACAGGGAATATGAATTCCACCCATTCCTGCCAGAAATCATGGAAACTTCTGCGTCGACTTGGATCGGCACAACACCCACCAGTGCTGCCCTGTCCTCCTGTCACCCCAAACCAAATGGCTAGCCACTTGCTTCAGACTGCAAAAGTTCCCCTGAATAAGCTCATAAAACAGCAGAGTCACAATGACGTAATCCACTTAGTGTATAGGAACACTCACAAGCACTGAATTAGACACTGTACTTAGCAACTTCAAACCTGGAATGGCGACAGGCTACAACAATATTTCACCAGAGTTCCTGAAACACCTTGGAACCAAGGCCTGTCAGTGGCTATCCAAATTCCTGATACAGGTTGTTAATGAGGGTAACCTGCCAAGGATCTGGAGGATGTCAAAAGTGATCGCCTTTTTAAAATCGCCTTTTTTCCCCATTGTGTGGGAAAGGACCCAGACAATGTGGCAAGCTACCGACCAATCTCTCTGCTATCTATTGTCTTCAAAGTCCTGAGGAGCTTATCCTTCAGTGTATATCTCAGAGGTGGAGACAGCTCTCCGTGTCGACCAAGCTGGCTTCTGGAAGGGTCAAAGCACATGAGATCAAGTCCTAGCCCTTGTTACATATATAGAAAACAGGTTTCAACAAAACCTGAAGACAGGAGATGTTTTCTTAGACCTGACAGCGGCCTACGATACAGTATGGCACACTGGTCTTCTGGTAAAATTATCAAGAGCTTTCTTAGCATGGGTTGAATGTCTACCTGTGAACTTCTACTTTGTGATAGGCATTTTCAGGTATATAGCAGAGATTGTCTTCTCTATGCATTTGTTCAACCCAATGGCTTACCCCAAAGCTCCACGCTTGCGCATCCCTTGTTCAATCTGTACACAAATGGCCTGCCACTAACTCAGTCACGCTAGTCTACCTATGGAGATGATATCTGCTGCAGTGCCCCGTTGTGCTCTTTCACCGAATTGGAGAACATCTTGAACACCGACCTGGCCAAGATGGCAGCCTACTGTAGCAGTTTGCGCCTCCAAACAAGTGTGACTAAGACAGTTTCAAGCGTCTTCCAACTCCAAAATGCAAGTGTCTTCCTCAAAAGGAAAATAACAAACATGAGACAAAACCGGTTTACCTTAGGGTCACACTGGACCTCTTTTTGACTTTCCACAACCATCTAGAAAAGACTGCTGGCAAAGTCAGGACCAGGAATAATCTAATCAGCAAATTAGCCAGCTCAACATGGGGCGCAGGCACAGATACTTTGTACCCTAACTCTGGCACTGTGCTATTCCTCAGAGAAATACTGTGCCCATGTGTGGGGTCATTCGCCTCATGCTAAATTGGCTGACATCAAACTGAACTCAACCATGAGTATCATCACAGGCACCCTGTGCCCCACTCCTATCCCATAGCTACCAGTTCTGAGAACATGGTGCCATCTCTCTTCCCCCTCCATACACACATTCATTGCAAAGAGTCTACAGCCAGACTGATGGAAAAGCTATGTGCCAGTTCAGGTCTCCCACTGTTCACAGACATTTTCAGTCACCCCAGAGCACAACTTACGTCAAAGCATCCACTGTGGCCTTAACTGCCGGATTGAAATCTGTCAGCAGCAACCCTATGGCGCGATGAGTGGCCAGCTAAAAACATCTGGAATGGTTTCCTTGTCGCTGATCTAACAGTTTGACTGCAGAGATTTGACCTGCCACGTCACCTTTGGACATATTCCTTGGCCAGTTTGGAATCTGTTCATCAATCTCTACACATGGGGTCTGCACAATGACCCACTTTGTCACTCTGACCTTTGTCAGTCAATGGTGCATGTTGTTGACCAGTGTCAAGTGACTAGATTTCATGGTGGCCTTAGGGCCCTTCATTGTGCTGATGAAAATGCTATTGGGTGGCTTGGCAAGCACTTCAAATGCTACAAGAGGATGGCTACCAATGTAATTTTGTATGATGGGTAACTGAACTACAAGCAGGAAGAAAAACTTAATATCACAGTGATGTGGGAATTCTCTACATTTCAAAGTAAGTGTATTAGGGTTGGTTTCTAATGCAAAGAAAATGAACTGTCTTCGCTAGGATAAAAGGTGTGCGAATGCAAGTTAACCAACTGGAAACAAAATCCTATCATAGTTTGTAGTTTTCACACAATTTATCAGATCAAGTTAAAAACTAGACTTCCCCCATAGCCTAACTTGACATGCTAATTTGTGTGAAAACCATGTACTGCCTTGCCTTCACTGGGATTTTATCCTGAGTTAGCTAACTAGAGTTAAGAATAGACCATGTTTTCCTTAATGAAGACAAAATCTAAGAAGCAGATAAAGTCACTGGCCTACACACCTTTATATTGACTATATAAGTGTCTCCTTCAGCTTATGTTACTGAACCAGCTCCCCGCTATGCCATACCTTCATATGTTCCTACTTCAAGAAGAGTTCCACTCTGCTCAAGGTCCAGAAACTCCTGCACAGTCAGAAAGTTATAGTCCACACCAGGCACTTCTCCTTCTCGTGGAGGACGGGTTGTGCCTAAATGGAGAAAGCTACAAGTTAGTGCAACATCAATATTATCAGGAATTAAATGAGACATTGAAACATCTTCCATGGAAATAACAGTATCAGGAAATTAATTCTCCCATGTGAGCTATGTGGAAAGAAACCTTGAGAGTCAGTTAGCGTGAATTCTAGAATTTACAGCCCAACATAAATACTGAATAGGTGCAGTAATTCTGTCCTTCACAGACATGTATTACCAATCGTTTTACCCTTCTGTATTCACTGGGCTGTGCCAAACGATCTCTTGTGGCATATGCAGAAAAGACATCTGCCAGAATTTGGTGTTCGGAACACACCAACAATTGTCCCTGTGGCTAGTCTGGGATTTTATTTTACTGACTCTCCTGTGAATTGCCAGCAATAAAATTCCTTACGCTGCACGAAGTATGTTTCTAGATAAGGAGGCTTCTTTGCAGCTTCTATTTGTATGTCTCCAATGCATCAACTCTCTCCTCTCACATCTCAGCTCAAGATCTCTTTTCTCCCTTGCACGTACCTGTTAATTTCTCCCTACTTTTGCTATTACTTTTTACTTAGCACTAGAAAGTGTTGTGGGGCACAGTTGTTAACACAGTTTGTTGTTAACAAAAATGTTAAAACTCTCTCTCTCACACACACACACTCACTCACTCTTCTGGTACAGTAGGTTCACCTAAAAACTTCATTCCAGTTTAAGAAATATTACCGAGTATCCCTCATTTTAAGTACAAAGAATTATCTTAAACTTATATCATCTCTAAAAACTAGAATGATTTTTTTTACATTGTATCCACAATTTGTTCCGGTAATGGTAAGATTACAAGTTTAAACATTCGAAAAATGTTTGAAAACACATGAGTGTGTTAAGGTTCTCCGGGTAAACAGCTCTTTGCCCCTGCTGCACCATCTCTGTATCGCAAAGGCTATGTATAACATGAGCATGAATATATTGAAACAAACAGGAACACAACACCCAACCATTTGTGTGCCTGTCCACGACTGAATGAGTTGGCTAAAGTTCAATCCCCATAAAATGGCAGTGACGGTAGTTAACGGGGGGAGGTATTGCTTTCTCTGTCAAGGGGCATGTCCAGAATTTGCGATTGAGGCTCATAGTTGGAGTTGGCAAAAAACAAAAAAACCACCCTGAACCTGGAAATATTTCAATGGAAAATGGAGACAAATTTTCCTGTTTTTCTACCTGCACTCCTTGTAACCTCGGGATTCTCTTGGATTCCTGGCTGCTCCTGGAGTCTCAGATAATGGCCCTTATCAGTTATATTAGATATGGAATAATATAACCCTTCCTCGCTGAACTCAACCTCCCCACATTCATGTTGTTGTGACCTCCAGATTAGATTATTGTAGTAAGGTCTTCAAGGAGTTATCTGTGACCAGCATCTCAGAAGCTTCCGCTAGTGTAGAACAGGGTGGCCCATGACTTCACAATTGTCACCTACTGATCCCCCAGAGACTACTCCAGCTCCCAATTTGCTGCTGGATGCAATTCAAGGTATTGACTTCAATCTACAATAAAAATCTGTATGGTTTGGGGTCTGGCTACTATTTCTGAGGCTGCCTGTTTCCCAACGCAGCATCCCAGAGACATAGCCCTTTGGTATGAATATGAGAAGACTGGGAACAGGGTTCCCTCACTGGTGCATCATCTATCCTGAAATTCCGTTCTCCCCATCAGCTTAAGTTCAGCAAGTGTGATGTAAGACGAGTCTTTTCACAACTTTTTGTTGCGGTGGCATATTCCACTGTTTTAGATTATAGGGTACAGTTGATACTGATCGGTTTTATGTTCAATAGTATTTATTTTCTTTAAGTGACTCCTGAGGCCACAGGATGTGCGAATTCTGTCAGTCTAACGATAAGTCTGATGACACATTCACAGATATTAACACACATTCAACCTCAGAAGAAAGTGTAGCATAAGATGCTTGGAGGGGTGTGGGCACTTTTGGCCATAATCAATCTGCTGGTTCAGGAATAACCTGAAAGCAGCCGAAAGCCGTAGCACTAAACATGACTGCTCATTATCGACGCACTCTTCCTTCCTGCAGGCAGAATCTCCTCATCACAGGCATCTGCCTCAGCCCTCCACAAAAAGGCTGAATTCCATCACTGCACATAGAAAGAGGTGGGGGCTCTTGGGAATTTACAGGGGAGACTGAAGCTCACAGAAGCTGCTCAGGCATAAAGTTCCTGTCCCACTGACAACTTGGCAGCTGTTTTCAAGTGCCAGGGAAGGGGAAAGTAGGTTTCTACGCCATCTATTTGAAATATGGTTCATGAGGTCATTCCTGAGAAATCCGGGGGGGAAAGAGGATGGGAAGCAATGGTGATTTTACATCACCTTTGCACTCCTTGTATTCTTGGGCTATCCAAGCCACTCTTGCTGATGCTCAAGCAGCAATGACCCCTCCACACGAACCATCTGCCAGCTACGAATAGCCAGAGCCCAGCATGCGCCAGCCATACCCGGTTTTCCCCCGGCATACCTAAAGTAGGGGCGATAGGCCGTAGGGGAGAGGGGTGGCACAGAACTATACTGCCCTGGAAACCAACTTACACACTGGGTATTTCTAATGACCTGTTTCTGTCACCTTTTACTTTACTTTGCTGGAGCAGTGTAAAGGGGCTAAAATGTAACTGAGAATTAGACCCTGTGTCTTTCCTCATCCAGTGTAACCGTCAGATGTCACCCGGGACCATCGGACGCTCGTGAATACAATGCATAGTAAATGATTTATCATGTAACTTACATATTAAACACAAACACACAGATAAGAAGGGGAATACATTATTTAATAAAATGAAGATCAGGGAACTTCGGGATTCATTTCAAACCTCCCCATAATTTCTTTATTCCTATCTTCCTCCTGAGACTATTTATTAACCATTTATTCCCCTTCTTCTGTTTTTTTATGATGGTAAAACTGCAGCTAGTGGTTTACTGTACTGGCTGGCTTTTTTACATGACAATTATATCTTTGCCATAATTCCTCTGAGCCATTTGGATGGATTTATGTATTCCATTTCAGTGTTCTTAATTTCCTGAAAATGTTCAAGTAAAAAAAAAAAAATCGCAGATGGGCTTGTTATCAGTAGGACTGTCTGTGATACACATTGAATGCATTAGAAATGCTGAGCCGTAGCGTACAAAGAAAAACATTACATCAGCTAGATAACATTTGTCACCTCGCATCAGTCTCCAATAACGAACGTACGGAAATAAAACACACGTTAGGGTGCCCTATTTGGGGGAAGGTTTAAAAAAAAACAAAAACAACAACTATCCATGTTATTGTCTAGCACAAAGATTGTTCTCAGATGCTTGTGCTGCTATCCATCCTGCCTTGAATCTGAGCAAGTGTTACTGACTGCGATTCAGAAAGAAAGAGGGAAGGGAAACCCCGCCTCCTCCTTTCTTGTAGCAGAATGGCAGACTTGCCGGCTGGACACACGCCTGGCAGATGGCATTTCAAAGAGTTTTCATGAACCATCTGGGATGTGTACAATGATTACAAACCACACTTACAACAAAGCCAGAAGGGTTTCTTCTCAACAGGAAAAAAAAAAAAAGCCAAGCAAATTCTATTCCCTGTCTCAGGAAGGGCATGCTAAAAATAACCAGTGTCTTCCATTCTGAGATCGTATATGGCCTAGACACAAATGCATGATTAATTTGCAGCATGTATGTTAGAGATTACCCCCAACACCTTCCCATCCAGGAACCTGTCACCGTAATGTTCTGCTGTTGAATCTGAAATAGTAATTAGGTCCCTTGTTATTAATGGGATTTAATGATGTGCACAGCATAGGACTTTGCTTTACATTCCATTTCATCATCTTTAGAGTGTGATGGTCTTTGCTGAGAGAAGACTTGGAGGATCATGGTCCACTTCATCAGAGCAGAGCAGCACTAATGGCAGATTAGAACATGGCTAATGGCAGAACTAATTAAACACACTGAGCTTTGTCGGCTACCCTGGCCAGAGTGAGATGTTCAGCTTGAAAACAGGAGCCAATCATATTTAAATATGTTAACCTGGCTGCCATATTTGCACTGAAATATTTAGCAGTATCAAATGTTACTGCCATTAGATAGTAATTTAGCTAATTAATTTGTGTTATGCCCTGCTGTGAGACTCGCTCAGAATTGCTAATGCTGCAACAAGAAGGCACCGAAGAAAAGGCTAGGTGATTATGGACTCCTTGCATGCATTTTATGGTTCATAAATTTTTACGATATTTGGCAAAAGTGCTCCCTTTTGTATAAAGGTAGGTAGTGACCTTACATTCATAATCTAACCACTTGTACCTTTTCTCCTGTAGCCATAAAAAGAGACTACATCAGCACTGAAGTTTGCACCATCAGCTTCTCATGGAGGGGGGGAGGGGGGAAAGCTGAGAACAGATTTAAAAATTTTATTAAGATGATGTTAAAAAAAGTGAACAGTACAGAGTTTAAGCATAGAAGTTCCTGGTTATCAGGGAATAACAGATTATCGAGGGTGCAAAGTTTGGTTTAAGATCGGGTGGCATAAGTAATACATAATCTGCAATATCCCCGACTGGAGGTAAAAGGTTGATGGGTCAAAGTACAGACATTGAGATACGGATACTAGAACGCTAATCTGCCTACCATGGTTCTGAATTCAGTAATATAACAGTGTCCATTTTAAAGACAAATTGATATCGCCATTATATTGCCTATCGAACAACTGTGCTGACAATGATCCAGCATAAGCCTAAAGGATAGCATGGTCAAATTGTTAATATGAGATTCAGAGGCTGTTTATCTCCTTATCATTCTACCAGGGCCTCATGTTAAGTTGTTAAAAGCCTTTGATACCCTGCTGCTAAATTAATCAGAATCTTACTTATTGTAATCCAAGCATAAGACTTCAAAGAGCCCAGAGTCAGTCACCTCAATTACCTTCTTGTTAGAAGAAAACAATTCTCTAGCATTGTAGTGCAATTATTACACCTAATCAGTCGCCAGCAAATCATTTAGAGGTTGATTTTCAAAGGTGCTGAACACCCTCACCTCCCATTGACAGCTGTAATTTTCGTAATCTCCTCACCCACTCCTGTTGGTTGCAGTTTAGAATCCAACAGAGCACAGGGGCATTCACCACGTGTTTCTTAAAACTATATAATTTGCAGGAAAATAGCTTTATACTCACTGCCATCTAAGAGGAGGCTGCACTCAGGCTTCATTTAAAACCCCAGAGCTGACACCTAATTAGAGACTTGCGTACTCAGACTGTATATTAAGTTTCACAACACGGTTGCGCTACATTTTTTCTCCATATGTATACAAAGGGTGTTTGCACCTTGTCAGACAGTCTGTAGCAAAAAGTATGAAGCAAGATGCATGAACAGTAGCATCAGATTGAAAAGATAAAAAAGCTAAGTTTTATGGCTGGAGTTTTATGAAATATCTTTCGGAGACTGCTTAGAAGCAGCAACATCATTCTAGTATGTGTTCTGGAGGCATCCCAGAAGGTTTTTTAGCATTTGTTGAAGAAGGTTGCCCCTGGGAAAATTTTCAACAACCAGGGGGAAACAAATGTTGTTTAAAGGTCACCCTCTTCTCTCATGTCATTAGATAATTTGGGAAGTCTATTTCGTCTCTTTTGCATCTGTCATTTAAATCACCAGATAAATGAAAGGCAGGGCAAGCTCTGCAGGCCTGCTGATGGCAACAAGAAAAGCAAACAGACAGAAACAACCTGTTCTGTCTCCAGAAAAGACACCCGATTCATTGCCAGGCTTGAACAAGAATTGCTCATATACGGCATACAATTAAAAATAGCCTAATCTATAAATAGTACATGAATACAAAATTAAGTGCAACACTTCCATTAGCAATTTTGTAGCACAGTTTTCTTCGGTATGGCCAATTTAGGTATTATCCAAATAGATACTACTGGCATTTTCTTCAAGAAAGTCTGAATGGAGTTAAGTCTCAGATAGTCTTATGGTATTCACATATTTCTTTTGTCCACCGATGTATGGGTGTACCCTGACAATTGACTCTGTAAAAATGGCATTGCATCATGTTTGTTACAGACCAAATTTACACAGTTTATAAACAGCTTTTTTTTTCTAACTCTCCGCTTAGTAAACTCATTCTGAGATTTGAAAGTTAAGATAAGCGCTTTCCCTCTTGTGCATCATCAGCCATTATGCTAACCAATCGGAGGTGCGTTAAAAATGCAGTTAAGTTACAAGTCAGGTGTTCAATGGAGTAGCAGAGGTGCAAGTTAGGGAAGAATATGGTCTTATTTTAGAAATGCGTTCAGAGCTCTGTAAGTGACGCATGAACAGGAACAGAATCCAGCTCACTCTTGGCATTTTCAGAAGCATTCAGCGTTGGCCTAACTTTGTTCTCATTGGAGTCAACAGCAAAACTCTCTGGCTTTAAGGCGAGTAGAGTTAAGTCAATGCTGAGCGCTTTTGCAAATCCCACCTTATTTTAGCAACGGTTAGTTATCTACAAGAAAAGGAATGATGCCAATCATCAGCCTCTCATAAATGACAGTGAATTTCTTTTTGACACAGTATCCAATCGTATCACTCCTTTTCTTTCCTCTCAAAGAAGTAATAATAATACCACTGGGACGTTTCACTCCTTATTCTTTATGGAAATAAGCTTACGATATGAATATGACACAACTGAGATGTACTTTATGTAAGATGGGTATCTGACGTTAGGAAATATTGACTATGTATCTGTATTTCAGCTATGCTACTTCGGGTGATGCCCACTGCTAACACTTCAGGTACAACAATGGAAAAGCCAGACAGGGTGGATGGCCCACCAGCGAGAACAATGGACTGTGAAAAGGCCTGGCCTTCCTGTGGACGCTTCATATTGCCACTGACTCATGGACACTGTGATCCTACACAGTCAGGTGGTCTTGTCATCTGATACTAAACATTACCTGGGACTTCTTGTAATTTTCCACTGGAAGGGAAGGAGGGTCAAGTTTGGAAAACAAAGGATTCTCGCCTCATGTAAATGCTATTTAAGGTTGGGGAGGAAGGCAAACGGGTCTTCTCCTCTCCATGGCCTGTCTGCCCAAGAAAAAAGACTGGTAAAACCACCTAAAGGGAAGGCAAGGGGGGAATCTAGACTAAGATGGGGTCCAATTTGAAAAAAAAATATAACTGGAACTCTGAACCACCGAAACTTTGCAAACGGCCTAAAATAACATTTAGGGTGAGAATTTACATTTCGTAACCTGTTTCTTAAGTATATTGAGCTTAGCTTGCGTATTTTGCTTTATTAGGTCAGTAATCTGCTTTGTTCTGTCTGTTCTCTCTTATATTCACTTACAATTTACCTTTTGTAGTTAATCAACTTATTGCTTGTTTATAATATAACCACGTTTATTTAATTTCTAACTGGGGGGGCGGGAGGGGCAAGAAGTTGTGCATATCTCCCTCCACATTGAGGGAGGGGGCAAATTACATAAAACCTTCGGGTTTGTATGGCGCTTGAAGGAGTGGGCACCAGAGTGTTGGGGTGAGCCCCGAAGGCTGAATCTTTCCAGAGCGGGTCTGTCTCTCTGTGCAGCTGGGTGTGGTCCTGCCTGTGCGCTTGGCTGGAAGAGGCTTCTGAGCCTAACCCAACAAGGCCAGGTAAAGGGCAGAATAGCCTGATTCAGGGGCACCTGAGCACATCCGGTGACACCCCAAAGGGCCCAAACCTGTCACAACCACCACCACTCTCAGTGGATCTCAAAGTGTTTTACAATGGAGGTCAGCATCATTATCCCTAGTTTACAGATGTATCACCTTTTGAATCCACATTTGAGCAACTATCCAGCCAAGCTGCACATCCCCAAGGTGACATCAACCGTAATTGAAAAAACGCAGCAGCTTAGAATGTTCAAACCCTCAAAGACAGACATTATTTTTGTCCCTTTTAATCTGCTTTAGGTATTTATTTGTCCCCCATCATAACAGTATCCGAGTGTCTCACAATTTTTAACGTATTTATCCTCCCTACACCTCTGTGAGGTAGGAAAGAGCTGTTATTCCCACTGTACAGATGGGAAACTGAGGCACAGAAAGACTAAAGCCATGTCTACACTTGTGGCAGGGTATGGGTAGCTACATGCTCCAGTGAAAGGCAGGTTGTGTTCACACTGTAGCATGTAGCTCTGCGCAACAGTAAAAGGCTCTGACAAGGGGGTAG